>NC_080030.1:10954367-11555594 GCF_030020395.1 Manis pentadactyla
TTCAAACCGGGCTGCTGCATTCTTTGGGTAAATTCCTAGAAGTGGATTGTTGAGTATTTATGCATGTATGTTTGTCAGCGATATTGGTCTGTAACTTTCTTTTTTTGTGGTGTCTTTGCCTGGTTTTGCTATTAAGGTGATGCTGGCCTCGTACAATGAGTTTGGAAGTATTCCTTCTTCTTCTACTTTTTGGAAAAGTTTAAGGAGGATGACTATTAGGTCTTCGGTACATGTTTGATTAAAGTCAGCGGTGCAGCCATCTGGTTCAGGTGTTTTGCTCTTAGGTAGTTTTTTGATTACCAGTTCAATTTTGTTCCTAGTAATTGGTCTGTTCAGATTTTCTGTTCTTTCTCGGTTATTAGCCTTGGAGGGTTGCATTTTTCTAGAAAGTTGTCCATTTCTTGTAGGTTATCCAGTGTGTTGGCATATAATTTTTCATGGTATTCTCTCCTAATTCTTTGTGTTTCCGTAGTGATTTTTCCTTTCTCATTTCTGATTCTGTTTGTGTGTGCAGGCTCTCTTTTTCTCTTGATTAGTCTGGCTAGGGGTTTATCCATTTTGTTTGTTTTCTCGAAGAATCAGCTCCTGCTTTCATCGATTCTTTGTATTGTTTCATTCTTCTCGGTTTTATTTATTTCTGCTCCAATCTTGATTGTGTTCCTCCTCCTGCTGACTGTGGGCCGCATTTGTTCTTCTTTCTCTTGTTGTGATAGTTTTCAGCTTAGACTGTTCATATGGGATTGTTCTTCTCTCCTGAGGGAGGCCTGTATTGCGATATACTTCCCTCTTAGCACCGCCGTGTCTGTGTCCCACAGATTTTGCCTTGTTCAATTTTTATTGTAGTCATTTGTCTCCATATATTGCTTGCTTGATCTCTGCTTTTATTTGGTCATTGAATCGTTGGTTGTTGAGGAGCATGTTGTTAATCCGCCACGCGGTGGTAGGCTTTTTCATTTTATTTGCGTAATTTATTTCTAGTTTCATACCCTTGTGGTGTGAGAAGCTGCGTCGTTTTTGGGGGCTCGTCCGGGATAACTTCGGAGGTGAGTATAGGCATCCGAGCCTGCCTTTTCCTTCACTGTCCTTATAGAAGGAAGCCGTCTCTGGCACACAACATCGGGCGCTCGTCAGCCACTTAAATGGGACTAGCCCGGCTGCCGATCTCAAAGTCTCGAGCGCCAGGTTCCCCTGCGTCTCCCTCAGTGGATCCCCCGTCTCCCTTGGGAGCCGGGAAAGTCACCTGAGTGGAGGCCAGGATTCCCCTTCAGAGGCATCTCCTTGGACGCCAGGGACTGAGGAAGGCCGTGGGCACCTGCGAGAGTCTAGGCTGAGGATGCGCTTCAGCGGCTTCCCAAAGGCCCGCGTGTCTGGAATCAGACCCCGAGAGCCCGACTGGGTATCCATGAGGAGTGTCTCTCTTTCTGTCTGCCTGACTTCCAGCCTGCTTCTCCGGGCCGCCCCGGCCTCTGGGTGAGGCAAGGGTGCTCTTTACTTCCTTTACTCGCTCGATGTGTGCCTCTAACTCCGTCAGTGCCACGGACCCCGGATGCTCAGCACCGCAAGGTAGGAGATCCACGCTTCACTCTTATTCCTGACGAAATGCTGTACTTTTTATCTCATAAACATGTGTCTGGTTCGTTGAAGAATGCTGTTGGTATTTTGATGGGGATTGCATCGAATCTGTAGATTGCTTTAGGCAGGATGGCCATTTTGATAATATTAATTCCTTTTAGCCAGGAGCATGGGATGAGTTTCCGTTTGTTAGTGTCCTCTTTACCTTCTGTTAAGAGTGTCTTGTAGTTTTCAGGGTATGGTAGGTCTTTCAGTTCCTTGGTTAGGTTTATTCCTAGGTATTTTATTCTTGTTGATGCAATTGTGAATGGAATTGTTTTCCTGATTTCTGTTTCTGCTAGTTCATCATTAGTGTATAGGAAAGCAACAGGTGTCTGTGTATTAATTTTGTATCCTGCGACTCCGCTGAATTCAGATATCAGTTCTAGTAGTTTTGGAGTGGAGTCTTTAGGGTTTTTTAATGCACAATATCATGTCATCTGCAAATAGTGATGGTTTGACTTGTTCTTTACCAATCTGGATGCCTTGTATTTCTTCGTTTTGTGTGATTGCCGTGGCTAGGACCTCCAGTACTATGTTGAATAACAGTGGGGAGAGTGGGCATCCCTGTCTCGTTCCCGATGTCAGAGGAAAACCTTTCAGCTTCTCGCTGTTAAGTATGATGTTGCCTGTGGGCTTGTCATATATGGCCTTTATTATGTTGAGGTACTTGCCCTGTATACCCATTTTGTTGAGAGTTTTTATCATGTATGGATGTTGAATTTTTTCAACTGTTTTTTCAGCATCTGTGGACGTGATCATGTGGTTTTTTTCCTCCTTTTTGCTGAGTTGGTGGATGATGATCATGGATTTTCTAATACTGTGCCATCCTTGCATCCCTGGAATAAATCTACTTGATCGTGATGGATGATCTTTTTTATGTATTTTTGAATTTGGTGTGCTAATATGTTGTTCAGTATTTTTTTTTTTTTTGCTCAGAACTGCTTTTATTTTTTGTCTTTTCAATATACAAAGTGTTTTCCACACTATACATGCAGCACACACACGCACGCACACACACACACACACATACATATATGTATGCATAAAGATAGAATTTTCCTTTAAAGAACACAGGAAAACTAAAAATTGCCGTTGCAAATCTGAACTGTTAGCATGTGGAGCATATAAAATGTGTGTTCACCTGGTTTTTTTTTTTTCACAAGGCTCCCCTGGTCTCAGTGAAGTGGCCAATTGGAGTTTGTCTCCTCTTCTCTCTGGTCCATTGATTTCAGCCTGTACGTACTGATTCTAGACTTTCTAGGTGGTTCACAAACAGCTCAGGTTAAATTAACTTGAGGACAGTGTTTGAAAATGCAGAATTACTCACGCTTCTCTGTGCCTGTTCTTAAGCATTGTTTCCAGAAGATGGATCTTTTTAATTCCAGTGAGCTAATCTGCTGATGGCTCTCAGTAACAAGAAGTGTATTGTGTGAGCTGACTGGAAAAATAAAGAGAAGGAAGAAAATTCTTTGTAGCACGTTGCCTTTGCAAAAGTAACATCTCTGGGGCATTGAGTAAGAGTCTGGTCTTCACCAGTCTATCTAAGGTTGGTCCTATAACCTCCATTGAAAACTTACCTTCATGAGTTCATGTTTGATAGGAAGAACTTATGATAGATACATGCTAATAATGCTTGTTTTGTATTGGCTGTGCAGTGGGAATTGTGCTAATCATGTTAAATTGTATACTATGAGGTTGGCTCAGTTATCCTTCCCTATTTTAGAAGTGAAGAAACTAAGGCTATTCAACAGTTAATCTGTGGCCTTATAACAGTAAGTGGAGCACTATGTTAAATTTAGCTGTATCTTACCACAAAGGTAATGGTATTAACTCTGATGCTCTTCCTTCCTTCCTTCATTTATTTATTCATTTTTAATTGTTATCATTAATCTGCGATTACATGAAGAACATTATGTTTACTACCCTCCCCCCTTCACCAAGTCCCCCCTGCAAACCACATTACAGTCACTGTCCATCAGCATTGAAAGATGTTGTAGAATATCACTACTTGTCTTCTCTGTGTTGCCCAGCCCTTCCCATGTCGTCCCCCCCCACACATTATACATGCTGATCGTAATGCCCCCTTTCTTTTACCCCCTTATCCCTCCCTTCCCACCCATCCTCCCTAGTCCATTTTCCTTTGGTAACTGTTAGTCCATTCTTGGGTTCTGTGATTGTGCTGCTGTTTTGTTCCTTCAGTTTTTCTTTGTTCTCATACTCCACATGTGAGTGAAATCATTTGGTGCTTGTCTCTCTCCGACTGGCTTATTTCACTGAGCATAATACCCTCTAGCTCCATGCATGTTGTTGCAAATGGCAGGATTTCTTTTCTTCTCATGGCTGGATCATATTCCATTGTGTATATGTACCACATGTTCTTTAGCCATTCATCTACTGATGGACACTTAGGTTGCTTCCATTTCTTGGCTGTTGTAAATAGTGCTGCGATAAACATAGAGGTGCATCTGTCTTTTTCAAACCGGGCTGCTGCATTCTTTGGGTAAATTCCTAGAAGTGGATTGTTGAGTATTTATGCATGTATGTTTGTCAGCGATATTGGTCTGTAACTTTCTTTTTTTGTGGTGTCTTTGCCTGGTTTTGCTATTAAGGTGATGCTGGCCTCGTACAATGAGTTTGGAAGTATTCCTTCTTCTTCTACTTTTTGGAAAAGTTTAAGGAGGATGACTATTAGGTCTTCGGTACATGTTTGATTAAAGTCAGCGGTGCAGCCATCTGGTTCAGGTGTTTTGCTCTTAGGTAGTTTTTTGATTACCAGTTCAATTTTGTTCCTAGTAATTGGTCTGTTCAGATTTTCTGTTCTTTCTCGGTTATTAGCCTTGGAGGGTTGCATTTTTCTAGAAAGTTGTCCATTTCTTGTAGGTTATCCAGTGTGTTGGCATATAATTTTTCATGGTATTCTCTCCTAATTCTTTGTGTTTCCGTAGTGATTTTTCCTTTCTCATTTCTGATTCTGTTTGTGTGTGCAGGCTCTCTTTTTCTCTTGATTAGTCTGGCTAGGGGTTTATCCATTTTGTTTGTTTTCTCGAAGAATCAGCTCCTGCTTTCATCGATTCTTTGTATTGTTTCATTCTTCTCGGTTTTATTTATTTCTGCTCCAATCTTGATTGTGTTCCTCCTCCTGCTGACTGTGGGCCGCATTTGTTCTTCTTTCTCTTGTTGTGATAGTTTTCAGCTTAGACTGTTCATATGGGATTGTTCTTCTCTCCTGAGGGAGGCCTGTATTGCGATATACTTCCCTCTTAGCACCGCCGTGTCTGTGTCCCACAGATTTTGCCTTGTTCAATTTTTATTGTAGTCATTTGTCTCCATATATTGCTTGCTTGATCTCTGCTTTTATTTGGTCATTGAATCGTTGGTTGTTGAGGAGCATGTTGTTAATCCGCCACGCGGTGGTAGGCTTTTTCATTTTATTTGCGTAATTTATTTCTAGTTTCATACCCTTGTGGTGTGAGAAGCTGCGTCGTTTTTGGGGGCTCGTCCGGGATAACTTCGGAGGTGAGTATAGGCATCCGAGCCTGCCTTTTCCTTCACTGTCCTTATAGAAGGAAGCCGTCTCTGGCACACAACATCGGGCGCTCGTCAGCCACTTAAATGGGACTAGCCCGGCTGCCGATCTCAAAGTCTCGAGCGCCAGGTTCCCCTGCGTCTCCCTCAGTGGATCCCCCGTCTCCCTTGGGAGCCGGGAAAGTCACCTGAGTGGAGGCCAGGATTCCCCTTCAGAGGCATCTCCTTGGACGCCAGGGACTGAGGAAGGCCGTGGGCACCTGCGAGAGTCTAGGCTGAGGATGCGCTTCAGCGGCTTCCCAAAGGCCCGCGTGTCTGGAATCAGACCCCGAGAGCCCGACTGGGTATCCATGAGGAGTGTCTCTCTTTCTGTCTGCCTGACTTCCAGCCTGCTTCTCCGGGCCGCCCCGGCCTCTGGGTGAGGCAAGGGTGCTCTTTACTTCCTTTACTCGCTCGATGTGTGCCTCTAACTCCGTCAGTGCCACGGACCCCGGATGCTCAGCACCGCAAGGTAGGAGATCCACGCTTCACTCTTATTCCTGACGAAATGCTGTACTTTTTATCTCATAAACATGTGTCTGGTTCGTTGAAGAATGCTGTTGGTATTTTGATGGGGATTGCATCGAATCTGTAGATTGCTTTAGGCAGGATGGCCATTTTGATAATATTAATTCCTTTTAGCCAGGAGCATGGGATGAGTTTCCGTTTGTTAGTGTCCTCTTTACCTTCTGTTAAGAGTGTCTTGTAGTTTTCAGGGTATGGTAGGTCTTTCAGTTCCTTGGTTAGGTTTATTCCTAGGTATTTTATTCTTGTTGATGCAATTGTGAATGGAATTGTTTTCCTGATTTCTGTTTCTGCTAGTTCATCATTAGTGTATAGGAAAGCAACAGGTGTCTGTGTATTAATTTTGTATCCTGCGACTCCGCTGAATTCAGATATCAGTTCTAGTAGTTTTGGAGTGGAGTCTTTAGGGTTTTTTAATGCACAATATCATGTCATCTGCAAATAGTGATGGTTTGACTTGTTCTTTACCAATCTGGATGCCTTGTATTTCTTCGTTTTGTGTGATTGCCGTGGCTAGGACCTCCAGTACTATGTTGAATAACAGTGGGGAGAGTGGGCATCCCTGTCTCGTTCCCGATGTCAGAGGAAAACCTTTCAGCTTCTCGCTGTTAAGTATGATGTTGCCTGTGGGCTTGTCATATATGGCCTTTATTATGTTGAGGTACTTGCCCTGTATACCCATTTTGTTGAGAGTTTTTATCATGTATGGATGTTGAATTTTTTCAACTGTTTTTTCAGCATCTGTGGACGTGATCATGTGGTTTTTTTCCTCCTTTTTGCTGAGTTGGTGGATGATGATCATGGATTTTCTAATACTGTGCCATCCTTGCATCCCTGGAATAAATCTACTTGATCGTGATGGATGATCTTTTTTATGTATTTTTGAATTTGGTGTGCTAATATGTTGTTCAGTATTTTTTTTTTTTTTGCTCAGAACTGCTTTTATTTTTTGTCTTTTCAATATACAAAGTGTTTTCCACACTATACATGCAGCACACACACGCACGCACACACACACACACACATACATATATGTATGCATAAAGATAGAATTTTCCTTTAAAGAACACAGGAAAACTAAAAATTGCCGTTGCAAATCTGAACTGTTAGCATGTGGAGCATATAAAATGTGTGTTCACCTGGTTTTTTTTTTTTCACAAGGCTCCCCTGGTCTCAGTGAAGTGGCCAATTGGAGTTTGTCTCCTCTTCTCTCTGGTCCATTGATTTCAGCCTGTACGTACTGATTCTAGACTTTCTAGGTGGTTCACAAACAGCTCAGGTTAAATTAACTTGAGGACAGTGTTTGAAAATGCAGAATTACTCACGCTTCTCTGTGCCTGTTCTTAAGCATTGTTTCCAGAAGATGGATCTTTTTAATTCCAGTGAGCTAATCTGCTGATGGCTCTCAGTAACAAGAAGTGTATTGTGTGAGCTGACTGGAAAAATAAAGAGAAGGAAGAAAATTCTTTGTAGCACGTTGCCTTTGCAAAAGTAACATCTCTGGGGCATTGAGTAAGAGTCTGGTCTTCACCAGTCTATCTAAGGTTGGTCCTATAACCTCCATTGAAAACTTACCTTCATGAGTTCATGTTTGATAGGAAGAACTTATGATAGATACATGCTAATAATGCTTGTTTTGTATTGGCTGTGCAGTGGGAATTGTGCTAATCATGTTAAATTGTATACTATGAGGTTGGCTCAGTTATCCTTCCCTATTTTAGAAGTGAAGAAACTAAGGCTATTCAACAGTTAATCTGTGGCCTTATAACAGTAAGTGGAGCACTATGTTAAATTTAGCTGTATCTTACCACAAAGGTAATGGTATTAACTCTGATGCTCTTCCTTCCTTCCTTCATTTATTTATTCATTTTTAATTGTTATCATTAATCTGCGATTACATGAAGAACATTATGTTTACTACCCTCCCCCCTTCACCAAGTCCCCCCTGCAAACCACATTACAGTCACTGTCCATCAGCATTGAAAGATGTTGTAGAATATCACTACTTGTCTTCTCTGTGTTGCCCAGCCCTTCCCATGTCGTCCCCCCCCACACATTATACATGCTGATCGTAATGCCCCCTTTCTTTTACCCCCTTATCCCTCCCTTCCCACCCATCCTCCCTAGTCCATTTTCCTTTGGTAACTGTTAGTCCATTCTTGGGTTCTGTGATTGTGCTGCTGTTTTGTTCCTTCAGTTTTTCTTTGTTCTCATACTCCACATGTGAGTGAAATCATTTGGTGCTTGTCTCTCTCCGACTGGCTTATTTCACTGAGCATAATACCCTCTAGCTCCATGCATGTTGTTGCAAATGGCAGGATTTCTTTTCTTCTCATGGCTGGATCATATTCCATTGTGTATATGTACCACATGTTCTTTAGCCATTCATCTACTGATGGACACTTAGGTTGCTTCCATTTCTTGGCTGTTGTAAATAGTGCTGCGATAAACATAGAGGTGCATCTGTCTTTTTCAAACCGGGCTGCTGCATTCTTTGGGTAAATTCCTAGAAGTGGATTGTTGAGTATTTATGCATGTATGTTTGTCAGCGATATTGGTCTGTAACTTTCTTTTTTTGTGGTGTCTTTGCCTGGTTTTGCTATTAAGGTGATGCTGGCCTCGTACAATGAGTTTGGAAGTATTCCTTCTTCTTCTACTTTTTGGAAAAGTTTAAGGAGGATGACTATTAGGTCTTCGGTACATGTTTGATTAAAGTCAGCGGTGCAGCCATCTGGTTCAGGTGTTTTGCTCTTAGGTAGTTTTTTGATTACCAGTTCAATTTTGTTCCTAGTAATTGGTCTGTTCAGATTTTCTGTTCTTTCTCGGTTATTAGCCTTGGAGGGTTGCATTTTTCTAGAAAGTTGTCCATTTCTTGTAGGTTATCCAGTGTGTTGGCATATAATTTTTCATGGTATTCTCTCCTAATTCTTTGTGTTTCCGTAGTGATTTTTCCTTTCTCATTTCTGATTCTGTTTGTGTGTGCAGGCTCTCTTTTTCTCTTGATTAGTCTGGCTAGGGGTTTATCCATTTTGTTTGTTTTCTCGAAGAATCAGCTCCTGCTTTCATCGATTCTTTGTATTGTTTCATTCTTCTCGGTTTTATTTATTTCTGCTCCAATCTTGATTGTGTTCCTCCTCCTGCTGACTGTGGGCCGCATTTGTTCTTCTTTCTCTTGTTGTGATAGTTTTCAGCTTAGACTGTTCATATGGGATTGTTCTTCTCTCCTGAGGGAGGCCTGTATTGCGATATACTTCCCTCTTAGCACCGCCGTGTCTGTGTCCCACAGATTTTGCCTTGTTCAATTTTTATTGTAGTCATTTGTCTCCATATATTGCTTGCTTGATCTCTGCTTTTATTTGGTCATTGAATCGTTGGTTGTTGAGGAGCATGTTGTTAATCCGCCACGCGGTGGTAGGCTTTTTCATTTTATTTGCGTAATTTATTTCTAGTTTCATACCCTTGTGGTGTGAGAAGCTGCGTCGTTTTTGGGGGCTCGTCCGGGATAACTTCGGAGGTGAGTATAGGCATCCGAGCCTGCCTTTTCCTTCACTGTCCTTATAGAAGGAAGCCGTCTCTGGCACACAACATCGGGCGCTCGTCAGCCACTTAAATGGGACTAGCCCGGCTGCCGATCTCAAAGTCTCGAGCGCCAGGTTCCCCTGCGTCTCCCTCAGTGGATCCCCCGTCTCCCTTGGGAGCCGGGAAAGTCACCTGAGTGGAGGCCAGGATTCCCCTTCAGAGGCATCTCCTTGGACGCCAGGGACTGAGGAAGGCCGTGGGCACCTGCGAGAGTCTAGGCTGAGGATGCGCTTCAGCGGCTTCCCAAAGGCCCGCGTGTCTGGAATCAGACCCCGAGAGCCCGACTGGGTATCCATGAGGAGTGTCTCTCTTTCTGTCTGCCTGACTTCCAGCCTGCTTCTCCGGGCCGCCCCGGCCTCTGGGTGAGGCAAGGGTGCTCTTTACTTCCTTTACTCGCTCGATGTGTGCCTCTAACTCCGTCAGTGCCACGGACCCCGGATGCTCAGCACCGCAAGGTAGGAGATCCACGCTTCACTCTTATTCCTGACGAAATGCTGTACTTTTTATCTCATAAACATGTGTCTGGTTCGTTGAAGAATGCTGTTGGTATTTTGATGGGGATTGCATCGAATCTGTAGATTGCTTTAGGCAGGATGGCCATTTTGATAATATTAATTCCTTTTAGCCAGGAGCATGGGATGAGTTTCCGTTTGTTAGTGTCCTCTTTACCTTCTGTTAAGAGTGTCTTGTTGTTTTCAGGGTATGGTAGGTCTTTCAGTTCCTTGGTTAGGTTTATTCCTAGGTATTTTATTCTTGTTGATGCAATTGTGAATGGAATTGTTTTCCTGATTTCTGTTTCTGCTAGTTCATCATTAGTGTATAGGAAAGCAACAGGTGTCTGTGTATTAATTTTGTATCCTGCGACTCCGCTGAATTCAGATATCAGTTCTAGTAGTTTTGGAGTGGAGTCTTTAGGGTTTTTTAATGCACAATATCATGTCATCTGCAAATAGTGATGGTTTGACTTGTTCTTTACCAATCTGGATGCCTTGTATTTCTTCGTTTTGTGTGATTGCCGTGGCTAGGACCTCCAGTACTATGTTGAATAACAGTGGGGAGAGTGGGCATCCCTGTCTCGTTCCCGATGTCCGAGGAAAACCTTTCAGCTTCTCGCTGTTAAGTATGATGTTGCCTGTGGGCTTGTCATATATGGCCTTTATTATGTTGAGGTAGTTGCCCTGTATACCCATTTTGTTGAGAGTTTTTATCATGTATGGATGTTGAATTTTTTCAACTGTTTTTTCAGCATCTGTGGACGTGATCATGTGGTTTTTTTCCTCCTTTTTGCTGAGTTGGTTGATGATGATCATGGATTTTCTAATACTGTGCCATCCTTGCATCCCTGGAATAAATCTACTTGATCGTGATGGATGATCTTTTTTATGTATTTTTGAATTTGGTGTGCTAATATGTTGTTCAGTATTTTTTTTTTTTGCTCAGAACTGCTTTTATTTTTTGTCTTTTCAATATACAAAGTGTTTTCCACACTATACATGCAGCACACACACGCACGCACACACACACACACACATACATATATGTATGCATAAAGATAGAATTTTCCTTTAAAGAACACAGGAAAACTAAAAATTGCCGTTGCAAATCTGAACTGTTAGCATGTGGAGCATATAAAATGTGTGTTCACCTGGTTTTTTTTTTTTCACAAGGCTCCCCTGGTCTCAGTGAAGTGGCCAATTGGAGTTTGTCTCCTCTTCTCTCTGGTCCATTGATTTCAGCCTGTACGTACTGATTCTAGACTTTCTAGGTGGTTCACAAACAGCTCAGGTTAAATTAACTTGAGGACAGTGTTTGAAAATGCAGAATTACTCACGCTTCTCTGTGCCTGTTCTTAAGCATTGTTTCCAGAAGATGGATCTTTTTAATTCCAGTGAGCTAATCTGCTGATGGCTCTCAGTAACAAGAAGTGTATTGTGTGAGCTGACTGGAAAAATAAAGAGAAGGAAGAAAATTCTTTGTAGCACGTTGCCTTTGCAAAAGTAACATCTCTGGGGCATTGAGTAAGAGTCTGGTCTTCACCAGTCTATCTAAGGTTGGTCCTATAACCTCCATTGAAAACTTACCTTCATGAGTTCATGTTTGATAGGAAGAACTTATGATAGATACATGCTAATAATGCTTGTTTTGTATTGGCTGTGCAGTGGGAATTGTGCTAATCATGTTAAATTGTATACTATGAGGTTGGCTCAGTTATCCTTCCCTATTTTAGAAGTGAAGAAACTAAGGCTATTCAACAGTTAATCTGTGGCCTTATAACAGTAAGTGGAGCACTATGTTAAATTTAGCTGTATCTTACCACAAAGGTAATGGTATTAACTCTGATGCTCTTCCTTCCTTCCTTCATTTATTTATTCATTTTTAATTGTTATCATTAATCTGCGATTACATGAAGAACATTATGTTTACTACCCTCCCCCCTTCACCAAGTCCCTCCTGCAAACCACATTACAGTCACTGTCCATCAGCATTGAAAGATGTTGTAGAATATCACTACTTGTCTTCTCTGTGTTGCCCAGCCCTTCCCATGTCGTCCCCCCCCCACATTATACATGCTGATCGTAATGCCCCCTTTCTTTTACCCCCTTATCCCTCCCTTCCCACCCATCCTCCCTAGTCCATTTTCCTTTGGTAACTGTTAGTCCATTCTTGGGTTCTGTGATTGTGCTGCTGTTTTGTTCCTTCAGTTTTTCTTTGTTCTCATACTCCACATGTGAGTGAAATCATTTGGTGCTTGTCTCTCTCCGACTGGCTTATTTCACTGAGCATAATACCCTCTAGCTCCATGCATGTTGTTGCAAATGGCAGGATTTCTTTTCTTCTCATGGCTGGATCATATTCCATTGTGTATATGTACCACATGTTCTTTAGCCATTCATCTACTGATGGACACTTAGGTTGCTTCCATTTCTTGGCTGTTGTAAATAGTGCTGCGATAAACATAGAGGTGCATCTGTCTTTTTCAAACCGGGCTGCTGCATTCTTTGGGTAAATTCCTAGAAGTGGATTGTTGAGTATTTATGCATGTATGTTTGTCAGCGATATTGGTCTGTAACTTTCTTTTTTTGTGGTGTCTTTGCCTGGTTTTGCTATTAAGGTGATGCTGGCCTCGTACAATGAGTTTGGAAGTATTCCTTCTTCTTCTACTTTTTGGAAAAGTTTAAGGAGGATGACTATTAGGTCTTCGGTACATGTTTGATTAAAGTCAGCGGTGCAGCCATCTGGTTCAGGTGTTTTGCTCTTAGGTAGTTTTTTGATTACCAGTTCAATTTTGTTCCTAGTAATTGGTCTGTTCAGATTTTCTGTTCTTTCTCGGTTATTAGCCTTGGAGGGTTGCATTTTTCTAGAAAGTTGTCCATTTCTTGTAGGTTATCCAGTGTGTTGGCATATAATTTTTCATGGTATTCTCTCCTAATTCTTTGTGTTTCCGTAGTGATTTTTCCTTTCTCATTTCTGATTCTGTTTGTGTGTGCAGGCTCTCTTTTTCTCTTGATTAGTCTGGCTAGGGGTTTATCCATTTTGTTTGTTTTCTCGAAGAATCAGCTCCTGCTTTCATCGATTCTTTGTATTGTTTCATTCTTCTCGGTTTTATTTATTTCTGCTCCAATCTTGATTGTGTTCCTCCTCCTGCTGACTGTGGGCCGCATTTGTTCTTCTTTCTCTTGTTGTGATAGTTTTCAGCTTAGACTGTTCATATGGGATTGTTCTTCTCTCCTGAGGGAGGCCTGTATTGCGATATACTTCCCTCTTAGCACCGCCGTGTCTGTGTCCCACAGATTTTGCCTTGTTCAATTTTTATTGTAGTCATTTGTCTCCATATATTGCTTGCTTGATCTCTGCTTTTATTTGGTCATTGAATCGTTGGTTGTTGAGGAGCATGTTGTTAATCCGCCACGCGGTGGTAGGCTTTTTCATTTTATTTGCGTAATTTATTTCTAGTTTCATACCCTTGTGGTGTGAGAAGCTGCGTCGTTTTTGGGGGCTCGTCCGGGATAACTTCGGAGGTGAGTATAGGCATCCGAGCCTGCCTTTTCCTTCACTGTCCTTATAGAAGGAAGCCGTCTCTGGCACACAACATCGGGCGCTCGTCAGCCACTTAAATGGGACTAGCCCGGCTGCCGATCTCAAAGTCTCGAGCGCCAGGTTCCCCTGCGTCTCCCTCAGTGGATCCCCCGTCTCCCTTGGGAGCCGGGAAAGTCACCTGAGTGGAGGCCAGGATTCCCCTTCAGAGGCATCTCCTTGGACGCCAGGGACTGAGGAAGGCCGTGGGCACCTGCGAGAGTCTAGGCTGAGGATGCGCTTCAGCGGCTTCCCAAAGGCCCGCGTGTCTGGAATCAGACCCCGAGAGCCCGACTGGGTATCCATGAGGAGTGTCTCTCTTTCTGTCTGCCTGACTTCCAGCCTGCTTCTCCGGGCCGCCCCGGCCTCTGGGTGAGGCAAGGGTGCTCTTTACTTCCTTTACTCGCTCGATGTGTGCCTCTAACTCCGTCAGTGCCACGGACCCCGGATGCTCAGCACCGCAAGGTAGGAGATCCACGCTTCACTCTTATTCCTGACGAAATGCTGTACTTTTTATCTCATAAACATGTGTCTGGTTCGTTGAAGAATGCTGTTGGTATTTTGATGGGGATTGCATCGAATCTGTAGATTGCTTTAGGCAGGATGGCCATTTTGATAATATTAATTCCTTTTAGCCAGGAGCATGGGATGAGTTTCCGTTTGTTAGTGTCCTCTTTACCTTCTGTTAAGAGTGTCTTGTAGTTTTCAGGGTATGGTAGGTCTTTCAGTTCCTTGGTTAGGTTTATTCCTAGGTATTTTATTCTTGTTGATGCAATTGTGAATGGAATTGTTTTCCTGATTTCTGTTTCTGCTAGTTCATCATTAGTGTATAGGAAAGCAACAGGTGTCTGTGTATTAATTTTGTATCCTGCGACTCCGCTGAATTCAGATATCAGTTCTAGTAGTTTTGGAGTGGAGTCTTTAGGGTTTTTTAATGCACAATATCATGTCATCTGCAAATAGTGATGGTTTGACTTGTTCTTTACCAATCTGGATGCCTTGTATTTCTTCGTTTTGTGTGATTGCCGTGGCTAGGACCTCCAGTACTATGTTGAATAACAGTGGGGAGAGTGGGCATCCCTGTCTCGTTCCCGATGTCCGAGGAAAACCTTTCAGCTTCTCGCTGTTAAGTATGATGTTGCCTGTGGGCTTGTCATATATGGCCTTTATTATGTTGAGGTACTTGCCCTGTATACCCATTTTGTTGAGAGTTTTTATCATGTATGGATGTTGAATTTTTTCAACTGTTTTTTCAGCATCTGTGGACGTGATCATGTGGTTTTTTTCCTCCTTTTTGCTGAGTTGGTGGATGATGATCATGGATTTTCTAATACTGTGCCATCCTTGCATCCCTGGAATAAATCTACTTGATCGTGATGGATGATCTTTTTTATGTATTTTTGAATTTGGTGTGCTAATATGTTGTTCAGTATTTTTTTTTTTTTGCTCAGAACTGCTTTTATTTTTTGTCTTTTCAATATACAAAGTGTTTTCCACACTATACATGCAGCACACACACGCACGCACACACACACACACATACATATATGTATGCATAAAGATAGAATTTTCCTTTAAAGAACACAGGAAAACTAAAAATTGCCGTTGCAAATCTGAACTGTTAGCATGTGGAGCATATAAAATGTGTGTTCACCTGGTTTTTTTTTTTTCACAAGGCTCCCCTGGTCTCAGTGAAGTGGCCAATTGGAGTTTGTCTCCTCTTCTCTCTGGTCCATTGATTTCAGCCTGTACGTACTGATTCTAGACTTTCTAGGTGGTTCACAAACAGCTCAGGTTAAATTAACTTGAGGACAGTGTTTGAAAATGCAGAATTACTCACGCTTCTCTGTGCCTGTTCTTAAGCATTGTTTCCAGAAGATGGATCTTTTTAATTCCAGTGAGCTAATCTGCTGATGGCTCTCAGTAACAAGAAGTGTATTGTGTGAGCTGACTGGAAAAATAAAGAGAAGGAAGAAAATTCTTTGTAGCACGTTGCCTTTGCAAAAGTAACATCTCTGGGGCATTGAGTAAGAGTCTGGTCTTCACCAGTCTATCTAAGGTTGGTCCTATAACCTCCATTGAAAACTTACCTTCATGAGTTCATGTTTGATAGGAAGAACTTATGATAGATACATGCTAATAATGCTTGTTTTGTATTGGCTGTGCAGTGGGAATTGTGCTAATCATGTTAAATTGTATACTATGAGGTTGGCTCAGTTATCCTTCCCTATTTTAGAAGTGAAGAAACTAAGGCTATTCAACAGTTAATCTGTGGCCTTATAACAGTAAGTGGAGCACTATGTTAAATTTAGCTGTATCTTACCACAAAGGTAATGGTATTAACTCTGATGCTCTTCCTTCCTTCCTTCATTTATTTATTCATTTTTAATTGTTATCATTAATCTGCGATTACATGAAGAACATTATGTTTACTACCCTCCCCCCTTCACCAAGTCCCCCCTGCAAACCACATTACAGTCACTGTCCATCAGCATTGAAAGATGTTGTAGAATATCACTACTTGTCTTCTCTGTGTTGCCCAGCCCTTCCCATGTCGTCCCCCCCCCACATTATACATGCTGATCGTAATGCCCCCTTTCTTTTACCCCCTTATCCCTCCCTTCCCACCCATCCTCCCTAGTCCATTTTCCTTTGGTAACTGTTAGTCCATTCTTGGGTTCTGTGATTGTGCTGCTGTTTTGTGCCTTCAGTTTTTCTTTGTTCTCATACTCCACATGTGAGTGAAATCATTTGGTGCTTGTCTCTCTCCGACTGGCTTATTTCACTGAGCATAATACCCTCTAGCTCCATGCATGTTGTTGCAAATGGCAGGATTTCTTTTCTTCTCATGGCTGGATCATATTCCATTGTGTATATGTACCACATGTTCTTTAGCCATTTATCTACTGATGGACACTTAGGTTGCTTCCATTTCTTGGCTGTTGTAAATAGTGCTGCGATAAACATAGAGGTGCATCTGTCTTTTTCAAACCGGGCTGCTGCATTCTTTGGGTAAATTCCTAGAAGTGGATTGTTGAGTATTTATGCATGTATGTTTGTCAGCGATATTGGTCTGTAACTTTCTTTTTTTGTGGTGTCTTTGCCTGGTTTTGGTATTAAGGTGACTCTGGCCTCGTAGAATGTGTTTGGAAGTATTCTTTCCTCTTCTACTGTTTGGAAAAGTTTAAGGAGGATGAGTATTAGATCTTCACTAAGTGTTTGATTAAAGTCAGCAGTGAATCTATCTGGTTCAGGTGTTTTGTCCTGTGGAGTAGTCAGGCTGAAACCTGAGTCCAACATGTAAATGGTTCTGTTCTATTGACCTCCCTTCCGTAGAGGCAGCCATCCTGGGGCTATGGCATTTCCCTACCTGTAGCCCCACGGAAGCGAAACAGGCTTGTGACTCTGACCAGGGCTCTGACAGCAAGAGGTCACACAGTCCCGACACCTATCGGACAGTCAGGGGCCTCTCAAGGAATGATCCCGAGTGTACTATGCTAAAGCTTGTGCAGAGAAAACTCGAATCTAGATGAAACTCCCAAAAGGCATAAAGTAGGAGCACACTGGCAAGGTCCCTCTAAATCCAGACCTCTGAGACAACTCTTGCTTAGTGGGAAGGCAAGAGGGAAATCAAGGCAAGGTGCAGGCCATGTTGGTAAGGAGTGGTGAAATGCAGTATGCCTGGCAGAGGAGGTGATTGACCACTGTCACCCAGGAATAGAAGTGCCCATCTTCTGAGGCCCTCTCACTGACCACTGATGGAGACCTACCTGCACCCTTTACTGCACCCCCCTTCTCAGCACGAAGCAGCCAGAGCGGTCATAGCGCCCCCTCCCTCGCAGCAGCTAGGGTCTCTATGTGTAGAGGTGGGAAATGACACAGGGACCATGGGTGTAGTCAGAGTAGGGTGAGGGCCTCCGGAAAAAGCCCCGTACCAGAGCTCCGTATTAAACAATTAAGCAACGTCAGAGTCACATTAATTCTCTGAAATATCAAACTAGGAATATAAGCATTCTTCAGTGAAGATTAGTTAAAACTAAAGAGCAAGGAGTAACTTGGCCTGGAATGTTTGAATACCCCCAGATCAGAAAATACCTCCACATAGCCCTTGTCTTCATTGTGTCAATTAAATGAGGCTGTTGTAAAGTTTACTTTAGCCTGCTAAAAGGCTCGGCTTATCTTTAACTTTACCCAGATGATGCTTTTCCTCCTTCATCCCATAATCAAGTAATGTATAACCTGGGCAATGAATATGGCAAGTAATCCCAGTCACAGAGAACATAGTAAAGGGCAGGAAGGATCCCATCTTAAAGATAAGATTGCATTTCAACCCCCAGGAAGTTAAGAAGTAAGATTGTTAACTTACCCTTTAGCCAACAGACAATAACTCAGCCCACCTTGGGGGCTGGGCAGGCGGCCTTTTTTGTTATGCTCCCAGACCAAGATGCCAGTGAATCAGGGAGAAACCAGAGCAGTAAATTTATTTTGTGAAGTTAATTTCAAATATTCAGGGACCACTTAAGAAGTCCACACCCCTAAGCGTGTATCCGCTTCCCAAAAAAACCCTCAACTGCCTATAACACCCCTGACAACGCACAACTCCGGGCTCCTTTGTCCCCTCCCGGCGTGAGCCAGCAGCTCTCTCCTCTCACTGTATCTCTCAGTGAAAGCCTCTCCCTGGCTCTCCTACCTTGGGTGTTTGCTAAGTTCATTGTTCCACTCTGCAAACAAGAACCCCGCCATCAGTTCCATGGTAGGGTAGGGATGGTGACTGCTCTCTTGTTGCACAGTCCTTTTTGATTTAAAGAATGTCAGCCTGACTTCTGGTTAGTTACTGAAGTTACCTTAAAACCTTTTTCATAGTTGAGTAAAAATTTCAGTGTCTGTGTTTGTGGGCGGTAGCATGAGAAAAGGGAATGAATTAAGATGGGTGAGGGGGTTATGCAGCCAAGGGTAGTATCTTACTTGCTAAAGGCTGAAAGGCATGTGGGACTGATGTGACCATGTCTTAGGAGATGTTTTGTTTGGAAATTACAACATAGATGCCTTAATTGGAACTCATAACATTATTTTACGTATGATTTTGTGGCAAATCCTTTGTCAGCTGAAGCAGGACAGGTGGATGCTGTTTTTTGAATGATACTTTTTATTTTGCAGCTGACATTTAAAGAACTAAACAATTGAACACTGGAAAGGAGACATCTAAAATGTTTGTATTGACAAAGATTAAAGTTCAATTACTGAAAGGCTATCTCGTTGGCAGTAGACACAAATATCGCTAGATATCATGCACCGTTCGGTGCATCTTTCAGTGGATGTATAAAGTAGGGATGAGAGGGATGAGGGGAAAAACACAGAGTGGTAAGTTAGAATCCCTAATAGGCCAGAAGCCGTCTTCCTGTCTCTGTGCTCTAACGTCTTCATCCAAGTTCTTCAAGTGCAATTCAGCATTGCTTTCTGACAGAACAAATGTCAGTATTTGCTTGGAATTTCTTTGGGGAGCCTGAATTATTTACATTTTTCTGGGAGCGGTCTGCCCTTGAAAACTACCAAGTGCCCTGGCATGATGGGAATTTACTCGGCCAGTTTTTTTGTCTATGTGTGTCATAATTTGGGGGCTTTGTGGAATCCTCTTGGAAAGGCAGTATGAACCTCGGGTGATTGGAGAGAGGCCAGGAGTTTGTAGTTGTCCTGAGGAGCACGGAGTGAACACAGAAGAGATTTCAGCTCTCTGCAGTTGAAGACTACCTTGGCCTTTATGGTAACGGCTTGCAGAGACTTGCCCAACCCCCCCCCCTCCCCGGGACCTCCCTTGGGACAGATAACCACCTTTTTCTTGGTTCCTACAAAAATTCCGAAGTTGCTGTGGTTGTTCCTGGCCTGGGAAACAGAAGACCAGACGAACTTTAAAAAGTGTTTGTTTTGGTGACTTAAGGGGCAAAGGCTTGTACCCCAGAGGGTGTGCCTATTGCAGATGTACTGAATGTGGGAGAATTCTCCCCATTTGCTGATTCCTGATGTGGACTAACAGAGCTCAAGTCAGTAAGTGGCACAGAAAGTCTTGCAGAAAATGACTGCTTGCTATTTGTGATCGTCTAAGGAACATGTGAAACATGAAAATGACTTTTTGTACGTCCGTGATTTCATATGATTCAACCTTTCTCCCACTGGCATCCCAGGTTACTTCATTCCGTCTACCTTTTCATTGACCTGTGGGCTGAGCGCTGCCAGTACTGGGTCTGGGGTGGAGTCATTCGGGCCACTTGGAGTAAATTTGTGCATCCACCTTGTTTCTCTTTTTTTTTGAAACAATTTATCTTCATATAGCTTTGTTGATATAAGCTTAAAAAAAGCAAACTAGTTTTGATATTAATTCAAAAAAATTAGAAAGCTATATATGTAACCACTTTCCTGTTTATTATTTAGTGAAGTTTAACCTTAATGTATTACTTAAATAAGGACATAAATCCACCGGGTGCCCTTCTTTCAGGCTACGGTATTCTTTACCGAAAGAAATAAAATGAGACGGGGCCTGCCTGGTGCAGCCCCACTTCTGGTGTTTGATGGCTGCTGAAGTGGCACACTTTGTGGTCACTGAGTCACGGACGCTGGCAAGGTTGTCTGAATCATCCCCTTTCTCCATTTTCCATTGGCCGCTCCCTTGGCAGAAATCCTTTGTCAACTCGGACTCTGTTACGTGGCACTATCCTGATGACCCCGTTCTGGCTTCCACTCCCATTGGTTTAAGGTAATTTGAGCTCCTTCTCCGTGGTAAGGATACCTCAGGACTAGTTGGTCTTTTTCTCTGTCCCTTTCCTAGGTAACTGACTCTATTGGCCTATGTCTCCGT
The DNA here is from genome assembly GCF_030020395.1 of Manis pentadactyla. NCBI lineage: Eukaryota > Metazoa > Chordata > Mammalia > Pholidota > Manidae > Manis > Manis pentadactyla. The sequence continues at coordinate 10,974,574 of NC_080030.1, forward strand.
TTATCTCAAGGCCATAAAGGTCCCACTTTCACCTCAAAGTCACCGTGTTCAGACCCTGTCCTGCTCTCTGGGAAGCTCCCCATTTTGCCTCCCTGACTTGGGTAATGGTTAATTCGCTCCACTCCCTAGCCGACAAACCTGGTTTATTAGCCTCCCCAAGTCTACTAACTCTTCTTTGCAGAGTCCCTTGAGACCATGAGATGCTCACTCCCCAGCCTCTTCCCAGTCCCACATGTCCCCAGGACTTGGAGCACCTGCACCTCTCCTGGAAATCGCACAAACTTAGCCTAGTCTTGAAAGGTCCAGGTCACCAACTTCCGGTCTTAGCTCGTGCCCAAAGTCATGTTTGCCTTTCCTGAGGGAAGGTCTGGTCATCTCTTAATTCAAGACCTGTGAATCATTGTAACATCTTAGATTGCAAATACTTGGTTGGCCCATTTTTTTTCTCGGAATACAGACTGGTCTTTTGTTTTTCAGCTTCCTGTGTGTTGCAGATGATAGCTGTCTGTATTATGTGAGAACAATTTAATTAGTAAAAGTAAACAGTGATTATTTTATTTTCCATAAGTGGTCAAGTATTTTTTTTGTCATGTGTTGAATGGTCGTTGTGTACAAAATGATGTAATAGATGGAACTGAATGAGAGAAAAATGATTCAAACATGAATCCTGCAAGGAGATGCGTTGTGCACACATAAACAACTGATGGGTCATAGGAAGGGTTAAATGGCTTGGAGAAAAATGGGATCCTGTGGTGGCTGGTAAGGTGGGCCTTGCAAATGGGCGGTTGTTCTCCCAAGGTTTCATCATAACATTTTGAAATGCTCAGCGAAATTGGCAGGATTCTACAGGAACACTCCAACGCCTAGCACCTAGTTTCTGCTACTTCATGTTGTTATACCTGATTGATCATCTGTCCATCGGCACATCCATCTTTCTATCTGTCAGTCTGTGTCATTTTTTAAATGTGGAATGCTGGGCTGGCATTCATAAAGGTGTGAAAATAGGGCAAGCATCAGTTTCTCAGAATGATGTGTAAGTCAAAGTACAGGTAGGGAAGTATGTATGAAATACTGAATGGTAGATGTAGGAAATACACACAGAGTCGAAGTATAGGTGGGGAAGTTATTGTCACAGTGAACTTGGACTTTACTCATATTAGGGATATAACACTGTATTAGAGACCAAGTTTTTCAGTGAAATTGTATCTTTGTGTTTGTGATAAAAGACATGGGTTACATTTTTAAATTTACCTCCTCTGTAATACATTCATATGTGAATAGACCAGATGGAATGCAATAAAAATTTAACAGCTGATGTACTTACTGCATTTGATTTAAAACTAACATACAGAGTTTGGTAATACATGGAACAGGCTACATAATTGGCATGAATATGAATATGAATATGTATTGATATGAATAGTAGGCATTTATAAAATATTTAGCTTTTTGCTTGGTGTGTTTAAAACTTAATTTTCATGACCAGCGTCCTAGGAACAGAGTGATTTAAACAAAGATTGTTATTGATCATAATTCTCCTGTTTTTGGAAAATGAGGAATTCTGAAGTTGAAGTTAGCAACCTTAAAATATATTCAGGGCAGTTTTGAGGGAAAGTTATGTTGGCTCTGAAAGACGGTTTAAAATTTCCGTGTCGGGTTTAACGTTGCATAGCTAAATACTCGATACGCTTCATAGCTTTCTACATTGTAATACATCTTTACGGAGTAAGCCAGGTATGGGAATGAAGATTATAAGGAGATGTTTCAGCAGACGCAGAGGACGTTGGATTTGTATAGACTAAACCCGAAGTTGATGCCAAGCAGACAGACATCACTGAATGTTTTCAAAATACTGGGAGTGTTTCTGACGAGCTCGTGGTGCACTGAAGGGCTAAGGCAGGTAGAGCTATTGTGGAGTATCAAAAGGGACACTTAGTTCTTTCAGAAATAACAAATGTTGAAGAAATGTAAAGAGCTGTTTGACTAGTATGTTTATAGCTATAAAATTTTATTTAAAAGACACCCTGCTGGGAGGTGGGGGAAATGTGTAAGTTACTACCTTCCATGGGGACAAAATAGATTTCCGAGCACCCAGGATATCACCGTTGTGTGGTTGCTGGTGATGTCAGGGTATCTAATAAGAAGCAGCCAGAAACAGTATGGAGTTGGCCAGTCTAATTTTTTTCCCCACTATTCCTGTTCGTAGATAAAGTAAAGTTCAAAATTGCAGCTCATCTTTGGTCAGAATTCCTTCCGCTGAGTGGAGAGAGGGAGAAACATCTTCCTTCACCTGGTGTCTCATCTTGGTTCTGGTTTTGAAGGGAGAGGGCAGTGGGGAGAGGCAAGAGTCATTTTGTAGATCTGTGGGAGGACAGGCCTATGCTCCCAAGGTATCCTGTCCCTACTGACCCTGACCCGCATGCGTATAATTCTTAGGGACCGTGGACGTGTGTCTGTCTTCTCGGGAAGGAGGCTGCCTCTGACGCGCTGAGGCTCATTGGTCTACACCGCGGCCCCTGTGACCTGGATGTGCCGTTAGTTGCACAAGTCCTGTTCCTCCTCCTGTTCCACAGCCCACCAGCCTCCTGTGTGGAAACCCTGAGGCTGCCCCCGTGTTGTGTGCGGCTTGGCCCCGACCTCTGTGCATGGCTGCTTTCCCTTGCATGCAACTTGCTCCTCGTGGGTCTTAGAGACTTCTTCTTGTTCTGCCTGGATTAATTTTCCTCCAGATGGTATTTGTCATAATCACCGTGTCGTGTTCTTTGTGTGGCTTAAGTTACAGAACTGATCCTAACGCTAAACCCTGTGACCTTAACAGCTCTGGACCCTGTGACCTTAACAGCTCTGGACGTGCTGCACGTCATCTGATTCGAGCAAAGCTGTTAAGAGAAAGAAGGTGGGAGGAAGGGCCGGCCTCTTTCTGTTTGGTTTCTTTTGTTCAAATAAACACATTTCTTGGACAACAGGTCTTTCTCAATTGCCATTCCTTACACATCTGGAAAATGGGACTTGGTTTTGTGAATCCCCACCTGTTACATGCGGTATTCCATAAGCGTCAGAGCTGAGGAAAGACGTTTTTCTGTTCCCAGCTGCAGTCCTACAGCCAGTCCAGAGCTGCCTGCACAGGTTTGCTGAATCACCACACATTTGAAAGCAGCTGAATGAATCCCGACATCAGGAGGGGAGGTGGCCTCAGTGGCTGCACTTTGGAACTGCAGTAAAAAAGCCTCAAAGAGCACTGTTAGCTCTCTTGAGTCTTATTTGGACTTGAGCCAAGACAGAGCCTAATGCAGAAAGGAGGAAAAGGAGAACCAGTTTGGATTATGTGAGAAGATAAAGATCTTTTCTGCTGCTTGGCATCTCTCCAGTAGTTATCTGAGGCTGGGAGGCACTTAGCTCTGCCGTCTGGGCCACCTCCCCCTGCTCCCCCCGCCCCACATCACCCCCAGTCAGTTTTCCTCTTTATGTCTAGCAGTGTCATGCTCTTCCTCCACCAGTACCGAGCCCCAGAGGCCTGCGGGGCAGGTGGCTTGAAGGCAGCGGCATCTTGCTGGCAGGGAAATCCCTGCACACAGAGTGGAGGTGTGGGGTTAAAGGTGAAAAGGGCTCCCTGACCTGTGTGTGAAAAGGAATGTGTTTGGGTTTCAGACCCAGTTTGGAGAGAGAAGTCATAACTGAATTACATAATTCCTAGGCTTGTAGCTATTTTATGTCCTTAAAGCTTGAAAGGAAAATGACTAAAATAAGTACTTGGGAACGGCTTATACAGTGAACATCCAATACCCCAGGCAGTTAGGTGGCTCGGAGGCCAGGTCAGAGGAAATGCTTTGCATGTGGTGTAGCTAGAGGCTCTTACTTTGGCAGAGTCTTGAGAAAGTGATGGCCAGATGTGGAGCTTACTGCGCTTTTTTGACCTGACGGGAAGCCTTTTCACTTATTCTTCCATACCCTTAAGTGTAGGGTTGCACCCAGATGGGCACATTCAGACAGCGCAGTTTCGTATCAGAGGACGTCGCTTTCCGACTTGGATGCCTCGCTTGCTGAATGACCGGTTTGTCCCATCAGTGAGGGTTCAGTGTCAGGTCTGAGCCCGCCACACCGGTTTGAATGTAGGAGAAGCCCAGCCACCTGAGCGCGAGCACTGCCTCACCTGACGGCCTCGGTGGACCTCCCTGTGCACGGCCAGCTCTGAAGTGGGGAGGGGAGGCGGCAGAAGGGAACTTACAGAACTTGTAAATATCAGCTGCGGCTGTTTCTGTGTTTGGGACCCAGCTAGTTGCCTGTCTCTCAACCTGAATGTAAACCTGCTCTCTGGATGGGTAGGTGTGCCTGCCGGCATGACACTCACATGCAGTGACTGTGAAAGCTTCCTGGGGGCCGTCCTACTGGGCGAGTTTTATATAGTCTGTGTGACAGAGTTGGTCTCTCCTCCAACCTTTTAGAAATCTAAGTTTCTCTTCACTGTCCATTAATCCGTTTGTATATCTGAATGTGAAGGTTCCCGTGTTCTCACTCTCTTGGGTTATCTGTGTGCCTGAAATGGTTTATTGAATCCTTTACAATTCAGGAAACAATTAATTATGCGGGGCCTGAATTTATATTTATTACGTGTATTTTTGTTAACATGCAGTCTTTCAGATTATAGCATATTTTAAATATGGTATTTGATGGCTTTACGTAGTAGAAGACGTCACCAAAGGTTTTTATTGCTGTTTTGTTCTTGTCTGAGGTATTTGGGGCAATGAAAAAACTTAATGCTAAGAACATGTATTAGGGTTAAAAAGTCCTGTAATTAGGCATGTTTTGGTGTGACTTACAGCGTCTCTTGGCTCTGAGTGGACACTTCCCAGCTGGGACCACACTGCTTTGTAGTGGTCTTGTGGATGACATTCCAGTGTTCCTGGAATGTCCCTTTAAGGCGCTTTGTATTTCTGGGCATGTCATTTTGATACCTTTGATAATTAGTTATACTGAGAACATAGTTTTAAAAAATAAATAAAAAGAAAGCAGAATTTGGATTATTAAAACAAAAGTTTTAAAGCATGGTTATCACAAGCCGTGAGAATTCCCGTGCCCGCACTGTAGTGTTTGTTGGGGGGTGTCTCCTGTTAGAGCTCTGGTCCCCCCACCACCCCACCACCTGTCACCTCTGTTTTAAAGACTGCCCCCTCTCGTGATCTTTCTGTTCTGAATTTTTCACAGTGGCATCTAACTCAGAAGTAAATAGTCTTCTTCTGTTCATCTTAGTTGAGATTCAAGCTACTTAATTAGTATGAATATTAAAATTTGTGCCGTGCATTCCTTAGCGTGACTGGTTTATTTTGAGCTAACGGTGGAGGATAAGGGAGATAGAAAGGAAAATGGAGAAAATGTTACATTGATACAGATGACGCCGCCTTAACGCTGAATGCTTTTTTCCGCTTAAATCACGGGAGGGTGCCTGTTGGCAGTCAGTCAGCTTCAGAATTCATTGCCATTAGCTTGCATGCTTTCTAAGTTGTAGTTCTAAGGAAAAAATCTGAGACGTATGGTTATTGTGCCGTGTGATTCCCCTGAATAGTGGACATGTTCTTGGGTTCTGTCAGATGCTGACTGTATTCATCCAAAAATACTACTTACATCTTTTGTGATGAAATTATGGAGATACTTTACACAAAGACAAGCCCTTGATGGCTTTGGTCCTTAGGCTAGCCATAGCTGAGGTGGATTCTTGTGCAATTGGCCATTCAGAGCCCCAAGTTAGGCCTGGTTCACACTGCCTGCCCCCATTTGTGTTTCAAATAAGTATTCCGAGAGGTCTGAGAGGAGGAGTAATGAAATCTGAGAGAGAAAATGAAGTGTGACAGCATTTCAGAATCTAAGGAAATGCACCAGCAGGTTCCTGCCCTGAGTCCTCTGTGACCCTTAACTGTGTGAATGCATGCTGGGATTGGAAATGGGGACACCACTACCCCCTGCCCACACCCTGTGTCATGGGCCCTGACTAAGCTTGTTTCTGGGTGGCTTGTGGGAACTTTCAGGGACTCATTTAAAAAAATGACATTGAATTTTATGAAGCAAACTTTCACGTCTGTGACCTGCCTTTTGCCGAGAGGCTCCCCTCTCTCTGTGAGGTGTCCCTGTTCCCGCGGGCTGCTATTCTGTTACTCTGGCCTGAAGCGAGTTAGCAGCCAGCTGAGCTGCACCAGTTCCATCGCCTCCCGGGCCGCTGACAAGAGCGTAGTGACGTGTTAGAGCATGTTTATTGTGCAGACGAACTGGAATGGCACTAGGACCGTGTGCCTGTGTCGGCTTAAACACTGGGATTTTATGCCCCTTCCACCTTCCATCAGCTTGTAGCTGTTGGATTTTACAGTTACTCATTCTGGCTACAAATACAGAAATAGTATTTTTGTTTGGCCAAATGCGGGGTGTGACCTTTGACATGGTGCTTGGCTGTGCCTGGGGATTTGAATCCTTCAGTTTAGGTGGAATTCCCTGCTTTGCTTCCTCTCATAGGGGAATACGCACTTTGGCTCTTTCCACTAGAGGTGGAGGAAGACAGGAAGAGTACAACTGGAACACACAGAGGGTATTCATTATTTTACTGGGTGTGATTCAGGTGGCGGGCTTTTCACGGGAGTGTGAGCCTCCTGCGGTCGTTATTTCCGCGTACTAAGAAAGCGCTGTAATCATACTCAGTTTTCTTTGCTCTGTATCTAATTTTTGACCAGTCTGCTGGGGTAGGGAGGATGAGTCCCTGCCTTTTTGTGGTGCCTTTGGTGCTGGGGTTCTTGTTCGTCCAGCCAAAGAATGAACTTCGCAAACACTCAAGGTAGGAGAGCAAGGTTAGAGGCTTTAATTTAGAATCAAAGTGAGAGGACAGAGCTCCTAGCTCACGCCAGGAGGGGACCTGAGAGTCCGTGGTTGGCTCGTTGTCTAGGGGATGTATGCGCAGTTGAGGATTTTCAGGAATGGGGGTAAAGGGCTACGGGTGCAGACTTGTTGAGTGGTCCCAGAATGCTCATTTTTGATGAGTAACAGAAGAAATTTGCTGCTGTGATTCATTCTCAGGATAGCAGTGTCCCTCTGGGAGCATGTCAATTAAGACCGCCTGGCCTGCCCCCATGGTGGGCTGGGTGGTTGCCTGTTTGCTAAAGTGTGTTAAGAATCTTACTTCTTAAACTTTTTGAGATGATTATAGCCTGGCTTGTTTACTAAATGAATCTTTTGCTCAGGTTGCGGATTACTTGGTTAGGATCAGAGAAGGAAACACAGCATATAGGTACAGTTACAAATAAGCTGGGCCTTTTTGCAAGCTAAGGTAAATTTTACAGTGTCATGGTCTAACTGATACAGAGAAGTCACAGGTTATGCCGAGATACTCTTCTTCATCTGCAGAACACTCAGACATTCCAGGCCGAGTTGCTCCTGGCCTTTTGAGCTTGAACTGATTTCACTGAAGAATGTCTATATTCCTACTCTGGTATCTTTACCCTAGAGAGTTAGTGTGACTGACCGCGTAATGCTTATCACAGAGTTTCGCTAGGGACTTCTTCGCACATTGTTACATTGTTCTGACTGTAATGATCTTGCTCTGCTTTTTCTCCGGAGGCCCTCACCGTACTCTGCGTAAACCCACGGTCCCTTGTCTCACCAACACCAAATTCAAAAAGGTGCTCTTACCTCTAAGTAACTCCTGTTATTTTCCAGAGGCCCCCTGGAACATGCCAGAGGAATTTTTTCTCCTCATTAGGGAAAATTTGGCTAATTTGGCTTACATTTATCTCATCTGTAATTACCTGGAAAGCACTTTCGAACGAATAATGTTAAACTTTATTCAGTATTTTACATTACAGATATTTCCAGATATCCTTATATCCACTGTCTTATTGTAAGTTCTCCTCAGCTCTTTAGCCATTGTGAATTGTAAGTCTCTTGTCATTTGTAGTTTCTCATTCCTAAACTGGTAAAGAACTAGATGCCAGCAGCAGTGCTTATCTGGGGGCGAGGTTGTGTCTGTTACAGGTCCTCGCTGGCTCCCCACACAGCTGGTCAGACATCATCCATCATACAGTGGTCAGCTCCCAAAATGAGGGTGAAAACCCCCCCCCTCAGAAGTCTGCCTCCCTCGGCACCCAACATCACCTACAACTTCAGTTAAAGAGAGAAGGGGGAGAGCTCCCAGCTATGCCCGAAATTTTGCCCTGTGGGTTTTCCAGTCTTTTCACCTTCCTGTTTGCTGGTTCTGTGATCTTTCTCCTTCCTTCTCAAACCAAATTTTTTCTGAAACTTCACTACCGTGTTGTTTCAGAAGAAATATCTTACATTATAAAAAATGGCCTGAGTTCCTCAGAATATATTACCTGAGCTGGGACCGTGCCGGCTGGCAAGGGATGCCTAAAGCAGGTACTGGGCACGGAGGCCGCGGAGGCATAAACAGCCAAGGAGACAGAAAACCGCCGCCGCCTCTCTCTCACCCACATGCCTCACATCGCCCTGATTGGCCCCGGAGGATGGCTGGCTAGCCAGAGATGGGTAAGATTCCTCAAGGGAGGAACAACCTAAGACAGGCACAGTCGCAGAGGGGCCATCAGGAGAGAACTTGGGGGCCAACAGAGGTGAGGCGCAGATCCTCACCCCCCCGACTCTGCAGAGGCCTGAATCTTCACCATCTCCGAGCAAAGTCTCCTCCTCCCATGGCTGTGTCGCTGCCCAGGCTCAGCTTGAGACAGGGACCCTGGGCTAAAACACTATAGGGTGAGGGCCTCTGGGAAAAGGAAGGCAGGATAATTACAGTCAGAGCAGTGTGACTACGTGCAAGGAAAGCCCCTATCGGAACTCTGTGTTAAGCATTATGCACAGTGAGATCAGTTAATATTCCCGGGTGAAGGAAAGTAGTCTGTGTTTTTGTTATGCTAATCGTCTGTCATCATGTGTAAGATTCACCTTAGCATGCTAAAAGGCCCAGGCCTATGTGCTGTGTTTTCTCCTTCAGATCTGATGAGGTGATTTGCAATCTGGGCAGTTAGTTAATAATGGCAAGGAAGCCCAGCCATAAACAACACAGTAGACGGCAGGAAGAATTCCACCTTAAAGGTAAGATTGCATTTTAATACCCAGGAAGTTAAGAAGTAAGATACTTTACTTAACTCTTTCGCAAACAGACAATCCCTCAGCCCACCTTCGGGGCTGTGCAGGCGGCCTTGTTTGGTAGCCTGCCAGACGAAGAAGCCAGTATTTTTGGGAGAAATCAGAGCAGGAAGTTCCTTGTATTAAGTTAATTCTAAATATTCAGGAGCCACTTAACAAGACCACACCCCTAAGCCTTTTTTCACGTTGCTAGAAATTCTCAATTGCCTATAAAACCCCTAGACAACCCACCACTATGGGCTTTCTTGTCCCCTACTTGCGTGATCCAGGAGCTCTGTCCTCTCACTGTATCTCTAAATGAAAGCCTCTTCATGGCTCCCCTACCTTCGGTATTTGCTAAGTTCATTCTTCGACTCTGCAAACAAGAAGCCCAGCATCAAGTGTTTTATTTGAATACACTCCAGGGGAGGAACAGGCCAGAGTCGTGGTAGACAGAGGCCTCCATCCATCCCACAGCCATCCCTGTTGGTGTGCTGGCGTTTCCTGTGATCAGGTGTGGTCTGCGCAGGTCACAGTAGACTTCTTTTTCTGAACAACATGAGTCATGTGGGAAATGGGAGTGAAAGACAAATGTAGGTGGAAAACATAATGAGATTCTGGACATGAGAATGGCTAAAATTACAAACCTGAATGTAAACCTGTTGAGAAAGACGTGGAGCGACTAGAGTTTTCTTAAGGAGCTGGTAAAAAATAGCTTTGCTACATGTTTAAAACTTATGTACACCTACACAGCGGTTTCCATCTGAGGAGCTTATACAAGAGGAATAAAAACAGATGTTTATGCAAAACCTTATACACAAATGCATAATAGCTTTATTTGTAGTCCATCCACAGGGGAATGGATAAACCAACCATGGTCTAGTACCCCAGGGGAATAGTCTTTAGCAATGAAAAGGTATGACTTTTTCATCCATGCAACAGCAGGCATACATCTCAAAATGATGATGCTGAGTCAAAGGAGCCCGATGAAAACGAGGGCATAGAAAACTGTAGAAAATACAAACTCCTCTATAGGGATCTAAAGGAGACCAGGCTTTGCCTGGGCATGGGGATGTGTTGGCTGATGGCCAGGAAGGAGGAATTGCAAAGGGGCATGAGGACACTGTGGGTGACGGGCATTCCACATCTCAACTGTGGTGATGGTTCAGGAGGTGATAATCACGTCATCAGTCCTTCCCTTGGAGTGTGTGCGACAGTCATTGATTTATTCACACTTAGTCCTTTCAGAAATAACAAGTGTCAAGGAAATGTAAAAAGCTGTTTGACTAGTATGTTTATAGCTATAAAATTTTACTTAAAAGACACCCTGCTGGGAGGTGGGGTGAATGGGTAAGTTACTGCCTTCCATGGGGACAAAATAGATTTCCAAGCACCCAGGATATCACCGTTGTGTGGTTGCTGGTGATGTCAGGGTAACTAACGAGAAGCAGCCAGGAAACAGTGTGGAGTTGGCTGGTCTAATTTTTTTCCCACTATTCCTGTTCGTAGATAGAGTGAAGTTCAAAATCGCAGCTCATCTTTGGTCGGAATTCCTTCCGCCGAGTGGAGAGAGGGAGAAACATCTTCCTTCGCCGGGTGTCTCATCTTGGTTCTGGTTTTGAAGGGAGAGGGCAGGGAGGAGAGGCAGGAGTCAGTTCGTAGATCTGTGGGAGGACAGGCCTTTGCTCCCAAGGTATCCTGTCCCTACTGACCCTGACCCACATGCATACAATTCTTAGGGACCGTGGACGTGTGTCTGTCTTCTCAGGAAGGAGGCTGCCTCTGACACGCTGAGGCTCATTGGTCTACACCGCGGCCCCTGTGACCTGGATGTGCCGTTAGCTGCACAAGTCCTGTTCCTCCTCCTCTTCCACAGCCCGCCAGCCTCCTGCGTGGAAACCCTGAGGCTGCCCCCGTGTTGTGTGCGGCTTGGCCCCGACCTCTGTGCATGGCTGCTTTCCCTTGCATGCAACTTGCTCCTCGTGGGTCTTAGAGACTTCTTCTTGTTCTGCCTGGATTAATTTTCCTCCAGATGGTATTTGTCATAATCACCGTGTCGTGTTCTTTGTGTGGCTTAAGTTACAGAACTGATCCTAACGCTAAACCCTGTGACCTTAACAGCTCTGGACGTGCTGCACGTCATCTGATTCGAGCAAAGCTGTTAAGAGAAAGAAGGTGGAAGGAAGGGCCGGCCTCTTTCCGTTTGGTTTCTTTTGTTCAAATAAACACATTTCTTGGATAACAGGTCTTTCTCAATTGCCATTCCTTACACATCTGGAAAATGGGACTTGGTTTTGTGAATCCCCGCCTCTGTTATATGCGGTATTCCATAAGCGTCAGAGCTGAGGAAAGACGTTTTTCTGTTCCCAGCTGCAGTCCTACAGCCAGTCCAGAGCTGCCTGCACAGGTTTGCTGAATCACCACACATTCGAAAGCAGCTGAATGAATCCCGACATCAGGAGGGGAGGTGGCCTCAGTGGCTGCATTTGGAACTGAAGTAAAAACGCCTCAAAGAGCACTGTTAGCTCTCTTGAGTCTTATTTGGACTTGAGCCAAGACAGAGCCTAATGCAGGAAGGAGGAAGAAGAGAACCAGTTTGGATTATGTGGGAAGATAAAGATCTTTTCTGCGGCTTGGCATCTCCCCAGTGGTTATCTGAGGCCAGGAGGCGCTTAGCTCTGCCGTCTGGGCCACCTCCCCCTCCCCCCCACCCATATCACCCCCAGTCAGTTTTCCTCTTTCTGTCTAGCAGTGTCATGCTCTTCCTCCACCAGTACCGAGCCCCAGAGGCCTGCGGGGCAGGTGGCTTGAAGGCAGCGGCATCTTGCTGGCAGGGAAATCCCTGCACACAGAGTGGAAGTGTGGGATTAAAGGTGAAAAGGGCCCCCCTGACCTGTGTGTGAAAAGGAATGTGTTTGAGTTTCAGAACCAGTTTGGAGAGAGAAATCATAACTGAATTACATAATTCCTAGGCTTGTCGCTATTGTATGTCCTTAAAGCTTGAAAGGAAAATGACTAAATAAGTATTTGGGAATGGCCTATACAGTGAACATCCAATACCCCAGGCAGTTAGGTGGCTCGGAGGCCAGGTCAGAGGAAATGCTTTGCATGTGGTGTAGCTAGAGGCTCTTACTTTGGCAGAGTCTTGAGAAAGTGATGGCCAGATGTGGAGCTTACTGCGCTTTTTTGACCTGACGGGAAGCCTTTTCACTTATTCTTCCATACCCTTAAGTGTAGGGTTGCACCCAGATGGGCACATTCAGACAGCGCAGTTTCGTATCAGAGGACGTCGCTTTCCGACTTGGATGCCTCGCTTGCTGAATCACCGGTTTGTCCCATCAGTGAGGGTTCAGTGTCAGGTCTGAGCCCGCCACACCGGTTTGAATGTAGGAGAAGCCCAGGCACCTGAGCGCGAGCGCTGCCTCACCTGACGGCCTCGGTGGACCTCCCTGTGCGCGGCCAGCTCTGAAGCGGGGAGGGGAGGCGGCAGAGGGGAACTTGCAGAACTTGTAAATATCAGCTGAGGCTGTTTCTGTGTTTGGGACCCAGCTAGTTGCCTGTCTCTCAACCTGAATGTAAACCTGCTCTCTGGATGGGTAAGTGTGCCTACCGATGGCTCAAGCCCAGAGGCATCCACTCCCTCTTCGCGAAGGCCCTGGAGGAGCCGGCGAGACCCTGGGCCCCGGCTCCCAGGTGCTCCAGGGAGTCCATGCGACACTGGTGCGGACCTTTTTGTCCCTAATGTCCGCTTGTTTAGACATTCATTCATCTACTGCACAGATTCCTTCTCTGACAGATGACCTAAGACTCTAAAAAAAACAAAGAAAATGTACTGCAGAAATTGATTTGTAACATTACGAAATTTATACATGTAACTCAATTCCATAGAACTTAACATCTATAGGGAAAATTATGCAGATAGTAACAAAAATACAAAATACTGGACACAACTGCCGTCGAGGATACTCATAATTTGGGGGTAAGATGACACACAGGGAGCTGAGGTCACACAGAATTAGTGGCCAATAGAAAAAGCATACATACACAATGAATGTCATAGGTGGTCAGGGCAGAGAAAGGATAATCTGAGTCAAAGTACAGGAGAGTCTGGAGAAGAGTTAGGGCTAGAGTCTGACTCTGAAGATGTGTGTATGCTGGCAGCGGTGGGCAGGGGGTTATCAGAGGGCAAACGCAGGAGGAGATGACCGCGCGTGCCAGATGCAGGGACAGGGAGGCACGCACCTGGGTGCACTGCCGGCTCCCCTTGCAGAGAAGCAGAATTTAAGAGGGATGGGCTAATTTAGGAGGACTCCACTCAGATAAGGCCTTTACACTGGACTCTATATTTGGAGAACTAGGGAGTGCTGAGGCACTGATATATCATGAAATGTTTGGGAATAGTAGGAATCAAGCAACGAGGAACAGGATGGCTAGAATGTGGGAGAGGTCATAGGTAGAGAAACATGTCCAGAAGCTAATGAATCTCGTCAAGTATGAGGTGACTGGGAATCAGGGCCAAAACAAAGGTAACGGCACCGACTAGGATAAACCAGACAAATCACCACCATTCCACAGGAAGGTGAACTAACTCGTTCAACAAACATGATGAAATACTGTCAGCTATTGTGGAAGCCAGTAAGGACACAAGGAGGAACAAGGCAGAAACAAGAAACAGTCTTATCCTCCAGGGGTCTTAGAACCTCACAGAGCAGCTTCATGAGTTGAGATCAAAAGGTGAGGGCAGGTCTGTGGCTGATTAGGAGAAAAGTGGCTATAAAGGTGGCTGTGGAAAAGGGGCGGGGATATGATGCTGGCAGGCAGCGAGGCAGGACCAGATCCTGTGTGCAAGTGGCAGCCCAGGAGGTTCAGAGGAGACGTCAGCAGAGCACATCTGCCCACAGGGAGGAAGTCTGGGGAGAAGGGCGGACGGTAAAGGAAGGTGAGACTCAGGGAACGCCACTGCCACAGGCTGGAAGGGAGGGGGTGGCGCCCCAGAACGACGGCTGGAGCGCCACCCACGGGCTGCTGTTGGGGTCCAGCTGTGGGGTCCAGCAGCGGGCCACAAACCACTTCTCTTCCATTCCAAGGAAAAGCACATGAATGGGCTTTTGTGACATTCAAACAAGAAATAAACACTCACAAATATGTGCCAGTTCAAGGCACAGCTCAAAACTTCCTTCTTTTATGACATCTTTTCTGCATACCCCTCTTCTGGATTTCTCAGAATTGACATCTATTATTCTGCGTTTTTGTTTTTTTTCCCAGCTTTATCCATGCATTGTGTCTTTACTTACAAGGTGCCAGGCACTGTCTTAAGGGGCTGCGTGTGAGAGGCCACTCAGGCTGCTGTGGTCTAGTGGGGATACACATGGGAAATGGGGTACAGTGCACCACGTTTATGGCAGGGCATCACAACTACATGAGACGGGGTGTCCAAGGTCTGAGCCAGACATGCAATTCATGGAGAAAGGAGAGTCTCAAGCAAATGGTACTAGGACAACGGGACATCCACACAGAAAAGAAAAAAAAACGAAGGCATAGTGACACAGTGGCAGGGCTGCAAGGCTGCAGGAGAGCAGAGCAGAGGACAGAGGCCCAGAGGACGGCTGTGGGGACAGAGGGGCCCAGAGGCAGACTCGCTCTGAGTGAACGGGATTCTAGTGACTGACCTGCCACCTGGAAATAAAGTTGGGCATAACCCTTTCACCCCAAGAACATTTTGCTGGCAATTTCTTTGGTCACATTGAATCCATAGCGAACTTGCCCGGGGCTGAAACCGAACTTTATTTCGGGCCTGTCTGTCTGCACAGCCGTCCTGCACAGCCATCGTCTGGGCCTCTGTCCTTGGTGCTGCCACCACTCCAGCCTCTGCTCTGCTCTCCTGCAGCCTTGCAGCCCTGCCACCATGTCACCCAGAGCACTGGGCGGAGCTCTTTATGCAGAGTCAACAGCAGTGTATTGCCCACAGGTGTGCAGTGAGCCAGGCAGCCAGGGCCAGGTGAGAATTCTGGCCACAGGAACCCTCATTTTATCCACAAACTTCAAGTCTATTTCTTGGAACTTCAGTTCAGCTTTACTGGATCTAGGAGGAGCAGGGATACAGATAAAAGAGAAGGGCAAAACAGAAGATTTCAGCTTTTCTGGCTTAATTGTGCCGGTTTGCAAAACTGCATAAAACATCCCCTCCCCATCTCACTCAGACTTGCTCAACACCAGGATAAGGGCTTCTAGTCACACCTCTGACCTTGTTTCACCTGTGACCTCAGAGTGACCAGCCCAAGGCTAACTGTGGCCAGCTGGACGCAGGAGAATTCTCACCACCATGCTATGTCTCCTTGCCTTGATTTTTAAAAATTCTTTTGTAATCTTTAGGAGTCATTTGCCAGCTGGAAGCTCAGTGATGTTAAGCATGGACTCAGTCAACCTGAGCTTGAATCCCAGCTCCCCTACTGTCCAGCTGGGTGAACGTGGATGTGTTACCTAAACTGCCTGTGCTTGAGTTTCTTCATCTGTAAATAAGGCAATAAATAATACGAACTCATAGGGCTGTTGAGGGTTTATGCAGTGGTAACGGATAATCTGGTGACTTTGCAAATAAAACTTTATTTATCACTCATATGAATTCCAGCATGGGTCATCCCCGATACTATACTATACTACCCTGACACTATGCTGTAGTCATGTGATTCTATGCCTTAGTTCAGTATACTACAGGTATCATACCTATGAACCATCGAATGGTCCCAGCTAGCTCTGAAATTGGAGCTTGGGCTTAAGTGTGGGTGTGATAATGTTGTTCAAATACTTAAAAGCCTCCACTCAACAGTCTATTTCCTTAACATACACAATACCTCCACACATACATTGGCACCTGTCATTCAGAATGCTTACGATGACATATCAACCCAGCCTTAAGATGCACAGGAATTGTGATTCTTATCCCAAAGATAAACTAGATAAACACTTCTGCAAAAGTAAAGAACAGGGATGTATCATCCCCCTGGAAATCCTTAAATGAGTAATTTTTTTTTAAATCAGCTTTATTATTGGTAAAGTTGATTTGGAGAAATGGGTTGACCTGTGACCACATCGGTCATTCTATAGGTTCCCTTCATCTTGGATGCATTCGTCTGTGAGAGAAAACTGCTACCTAGATGGGTCCTGGTGCATAGTAGGTGCTTTTTTTTTTTTAATTTTATTTTGGTATCATTAATCTACAATTGCATGAAGAACATTATGCTTACTAGGCTCCGCCCTTCACCAAGTCCCCCCCACATACCCCTTCACAGTCACTGTCCATCAGCTTAGTAAGATGCTGTAAAATCACTACTTGTCTTCTCTGTGTTGCACAGCCCTCCCCGTGCCCCCCCCCACTATACATGCTATTCGTGATGCCCCCTTTCTTTTTCCTTGCCCTTATCCCTCCCTTCCCACCCATCCTCCCCAGTCCCTTTTCCTTTGGTAACTATTAGTCCATTCTTTGGTTCTGTGTGTCTGCTGCTGTTTTGTTCCTTCGGGTTTATTTTCTTTGTTGTTACACTCCACAGATGAGTGAAATCATTTGATACTTGTCTTTCTCTGCCTGGCTTATTTCACTGAGCATAATAATACCCTCTAGCTCCATCTATGTTGTTGCAGATGGTAGGATTTTTCTTCTTCTGGCTGACTAATATTCCATTGTGTATATGTACCACATCTTCTTTAGCCATTCATCTACTGAGGGACACTCAGGTTGCTTCCATTTCTTGGCTATTGTAAATAGTGCTGCGATAAACAGGGGTGCATATGTCTTTTTCAAACTGGGCTGCTGCATTGTTAGGGTAAATTCCTAGGATTGGAATTCCTGGGTCAATGGTATTTCTATTTTGTGAGTTTTGAGGAACCTCCATACTGCTTTCCACAGTGGTTGAACTAATTTACATTCCCACCAGCGGTGTAAGACGGTTCCCCTTTCTCCACAGTCTCGCCAACATTTGTTGTTTGTCTTTTGGATGGTGGTCATCCTTACTGGTGTAAGGTGATGTATCATTGTGGTTTTAATTTGCATTTCTCTGATGATTAGCGATGCGGAGCATCTTTTCATGGGCCTCTTGGCCATCTGAATTTCTTCTTTGGAGAAGTGTCTGTTCTAATCCTGTGCCCATTTTTTAAATGGATTATTTGCTTTTTGTCTGTTGAGGCCCGTTAGCTCTTCATATATTTTGGATATCAACCCTTTATCGGATATGTCATGTATGAACATATTGTCCCACACTGTACGATGTCTTTTTGTTCTGTTGATGGTGTCCTTTGCTGTACAGAAGCTTTTCAGCTTGATATAGTCCCACTTGTTCATTTTTGCTTTTGTTTCCCTTGCCTGGGGAGATACGTTCATGAAGAACTTGCCCCTGTTTCTGTCCAGGAGATTTTTTTCTTATGTTTTTTTCTAAGAGTTTTATGGTTTCATGACTTCCATTCAGGTCTTTGACCCATTTTGACTTTCCTCTTGTGTATGGGGTTAGACAATGATCCAGTTTCATTCTCTTACATGTAGCTGTCCAGTTCTGCCAACGCCAGCTGTCGAACAGGCTGTCATTTCCCCACTGTAAATCGGTGGCTCCTTTATCGTCTATTAATGGACCGGATATGTTTGGGTTAATACCTGGACTCTCTGTTGTGTTCCACTGGTCTGTGGGTCTGTTCTTGTGCCAGTACCAAATTGTCTTGATTACTGTGTCTTTGTAGTAGATCTTCAAGTTGGGAAGCGAGATCCCCCGGGCTTTATTCTTCCTTCTCAGGATTGCTTTGGGTATTCGGGGTCTTTTGTGGTTCCCTATGAAGTTTAGAACGATTGGTTCCGGTTTGTTGAAGAATGCTGTTGGTATTCTGATAGGGTTGGCATTTGAATCTGTAGATTGCCTTAGGTAGGATTATCATTTTGACAATATTAATTCTTCCTAGGTTACTCACAAGTATCCCAAACCTAAAATCTTCCAAACTCAGTCCGTTATCTTCCTCTGCCCACAACGTTCTTACCAGTATCGGTACCTGACCCCAGCCATCCCAGGACCAGGGGACGCCTTCCCCTTCCATCCTGCGCATAGAGAGTCAGGCCCGGGTTCCGCGGGCTTTCCTCTTTCTCACATCTGTCTCCTCTCAGTTCTCACCACCACACTGGGTTTCCAAGCCCTCACCGTCTCTCCCCTAAGCTGTGCAGTGGCCTCCTACTTGACCCCCAATCCTTCAGTGCCTCCCACTTAAATTCTTTCCCCTCACTACTGCTAGATGACCTACCTATAAGAGAGTGATCATATTTCCCTGCTCAAAATCCTTCTCGGGCCCGGTATTGCCTATGGAATGCAGTCTGCACTTCTTAATAAGGTGCACGGGGCTCTTTGGCACCTTCTGCTTGTCCCTTCTCTAGGGTAAAAGTAGAAAACTAAGAATATAGGCATTCTCCAGTGAGATCAGTTAAAGTTCCAGAAGCCAGGAGTGACTGGCCTGGAATGCTTGAGTATTCCCCAGACAAAGGAAGGTCTCGGCATACCCTTGTCTTTATTGTGTTTTGTAAATCATGTCATTGACTAAGGTAAGACTCACTTAGCCTGCTAAAAGGCCCAGCTTATTTTTTTAACTTTACCTATACGCAGTTTTTCCTCCTCCATCCCCGTATCAAGTAATTTGCGGACTGGACAGTTCACTTAGCAAGCTAGCCCAGCCATAAACAGCACAGTAAAGACAGGAAAGATTCTATCTTAAAGCTAAGATTGCATTTCAAAACCCAGGAAGTGAAGAGGTAAGATTTT
Source organism: Manis pentadactyla (assembly GCF_030020395.1). Classification (NCBI taxonomy): domain Eukaryota; kingdom Metazoa; phylum Chordata; class Mammalia; order Pholidota; family Manidae; genus Manis; species Manis pentadactyla. The sequence continues at coordinate 10,993,470 of NC_080030.1, forward strand.
TAATGCACTGCCGATGGGTTTCAACACTGGGCAAGTTCACTATGGATTCAATGTGACCAAAGAAATGACAGTAAAACGTTCTGGGGGTGAAAGGGTTATACCCAACTTTATTTCCACAGTGGCAGGTCAATCACTACCATCCCATCCAGTCAGAGCGAGTCTGCATGCAGCAAGCGGGTCTCTGCCTCTGGGCCTCCATGCCTACACAGCCATCCCACACAGCCATCCTCTGGGGCTCTGACCTCAGAACTGCCACCACTCCAGCCTCTTCTCTGCTCTCCTGCAGCCTCGCCGCTGTGTCACCGTGTCACCCAGAGCACTGGGTGGAGCTCTTTCTATAGAGTCGATAGCAACATATTGCCCACATGAGTGGTGAGCTAGCCGACTAGGCCCAGGTGAGAATCCTGGCCACAGGAACTTTCATTTTATCCACACTTAACACAGTCTTTAGCGAACATACAATAACTCAGCCCACCTTGGAGGCAGGGAGGGCAGTCTTAACTGATATGCTCCCCAACCAGGAAGCTGCTCTCCTGGAGGGAATCCATCTGAGCAGTGCATTGCATTTCTTGTGTTAAGCTAATTTTGCATAATGACCCGGAGGACTGATAAGAAACTTCATGTCTAATCTTGAGACCACTTCACAGGTCCACACCCCTAGCCCTTTGTCACATTTGTGAAAAATCCTTCCAAGGGGGAGCCCCCACCCTTTCAGTGCAACTCCCGCTCTGAGGTAGCCCACACTCCCCTCTCTCTGAGTGTGCACTTTCTCTCTGTAAATTAAACTTTTACTCTACTTCACTGCTGTGTCTCTGCCCCTCAGTTCTTTGCTGCGGCGGGGACAAGAACCCAGGAGAATACACAACGCCCTCCTAACAGGAGTCCCAGCCCAGGGGAGGGATGGGGGAAGGAGAACTCTGGGAGGGCAGAGGGAGAGGGGTGCAAGCATGGGATCAGAGAGCTTGGGGAGTGCAGAAGGGAAGCCTGGAGGAGGAACTAGGAGGGAATGGCAGCTGGGGAGGGAAGCCACGGAGCCTCAGTGGTAGTGAGGCAGGGACCGTGGGTTTAGACAGAGCAGGGTGAGGGCCTCTGGAAACAGAATCCTACCGAAACTCTGTATTAAACAATTAAGCAAAGTCAGAATCACATTAATTCTGTAAAGTAACATAAGCATTCTTCTGTGAGATTGATGAAAACTAAAAACCCAGGAGTAACTTGGCCTGAAATGTTTGAATATCCCCCACATAAGAAAAGACCGCAGCATAGCCCATGTCTTCATTTTGTCAATTAAATGAGGTTATTGTAAAATGTACCGTAGCCTGATAAAAAGCCCAGCTTATTTTCTTTATCTTTACCCAGATGCTGCTTTTCTTCCTCTAGCCCTAATCAAATGATATGCAATGTAGGCAAGTAATAATGGCAAGTAAGCAAAATAATCTGGAAGACTGATAAGAAACTTAGTGTCTCTTCAAAGATAAGCATTAGGGGACCCTTTAGCAGGTTTGCATCGATGGCCCTTTGTCCCTCACCTGCCTATAAATCCCCCAGACAGTGCTCCACCCCGGGGCTATCTTGTCCCCTCTGGGCAGGGGCAATCCAGGAGCACTGTCCTCTGTTTTATCTCTAAATAAAAGCCTGGCACATGCTCTCCTACCTTGAGTGTTTGCAAAGTTCATTCTCTGAGCCTGTGAACAAGAACTCCATCATCAGCTTCTCTGAAGAGCCCAAAGACGGAGAGCCCCCAGAACCCGTGCTTGGGTGCATAGTAGCGCACCAGGGGCCAGAGGGCCCTGCCACCTCCCCAGCACACGCCGGGTGGGGAAGGTGTGCTGCAGCCCACAGTCAGGGTGACCACGCCACCGTGTGAGCCTGGTGTCCCAGCACCAGCAGCCCAGGCCGTGTTGCGCTTGGGGCCCCTGCACACACCGGGGGAGGACGGACCGCTGGCCCAGTGACCCCCCACCAGGCCCAAGGCTGCTGCTTTGTTTAGGGGCTCAGAAGCTCTTCTGTGTCACGTTTAGGCTGGTGGGACATGCTGGATGACAGGTCTGACCTGTGCCACAGCCCTGCCAGGGGCCCACCTACCCTCCTCCTGCCCAAACTTACCTCCCTATGTGGCCGGGGAGCCTGAGGTCATCCCTTGGGACCACCATGTAGGCAGATGGCTCTGAGGGTGCTGTGGGCAGGGCCAGGGGAAGGAGGGTGGGGTGGCCTGGGTGTCCCGATTTTACCTCCTGTCACCTGGTCACCTGAGGCTGTCAGGTGGGCCCACGTCCGCTTCCCCAGTCCCAATCTGGGGCTCCACCTGCAGCATAAGGCCTGGAGACTCTCTCCATCCTGGAAATCCCCAAGGGGGTGTTTGTGCTGATCCTGGAGCTCCCCTCTAGGCCAGGCCTCCCCTCCTGGGAGGGTGAACACATCCTGAGAGTCCTGGGGGAGCGTATGGGGAGAATCAGAGCCAAGTGCCTCCATTCAGCCTCCCCAGTCTTTTGTCGCAGACGTCAGGCCGCTCAGCCACGACCCAGGAGCGGGACACCAGGGGCCTCACACCAGCCTGGCCTGGGGATGGGCGGCTGAGGGGCACCATGGGGGAGGACCTGGAACCCAGGAGCTTTGGGGGGTGCTCTGAAGTGTGAAGTGTGGAGAAATTGGGCTCAGACAAAGCCCCCCCAGTGGAAGGCGTGCACCTCTTGGAGGTGCTTTGAGAGACCAAGTTCAAAGTTTTTCGCAAAGGAATTTTCTGGAATGTGTGGAGCAGCTGTGTCTCATTAAATGGGACAGTGCTAGACTGGCGCCCACCAGCCCTGGGATCTACTTGGTACATCTGCAGTGGTCTTCAAGACGTGAAGAGACACCCTGGGGCTTCTAATCAACAAGTTTCGGTGTCTGATCATAATCTATAGGTGACAGTAAATAAGGTTCAGTTTCTGTTTGAACAGCCCTCCCCAGTGTTGCTGAGGTGTGCCAGCATGGGGCTTGGAGCGCCCCACTCTTCCTCAGCACCTTACGGGGGGAGGACAGAGGATGGAGGACAACCTGGCGGAGGTCAGGGCCACCCTGCATCAGAGAGTTTGAGGGCTGGGGTGGGGTGGGCTGGGGCACACGATGTCCGTAGGAAGGTCAGAGCTTTGAGAAGAAAGAGCAGTGTGGTGGCAATCCGTTCATCGTTTATTACATTCTGCACAGGGATGACCCAACCCCCAGGAACCATAAACCTCAGAGACAACACCCAGACCACACTGCACCTGGGGAGGCTATTTCTCAGGGATGAGGGGAGGCAGTTGTACAGGGGGCTCCCCTGTAAGCAAGCCCCAGGACCCTGCGACAGTCGGCCACCCCTGCATACTCGGATGCCTCCGCTGGGCACCAGGAGGCCGTGGTCCCATGCAGCACTGCGTCGTGTCTATGTCCGTCCCGGGAAAGGCCGGGCCTGGTGAGGACAGCCCCCACCTATTCCTGGAACCCTGTGGCTACGACTCGGTGAGTGACGGCGCCCAGGCAGGAGTTGGTGTCACGGCGGGAGGCCACCTGCACGAAGGGGAACAACCTCCATACGGTGGGGCGGCTCGCCTCTGTCCAATGGGTCACAAGCAGAGGGGACGACACAGCATGAAGGTGGCCAGTTTGGCCACAGCTACATACGGGTCCTTGAGGATACAGTGGCAGGCCGGGGAGCTGCCCGAGTGCCAATGGAGGAGGTGCCAGAGCACCTGCCCAGCAGAGGCTCAGGATGAGCAGCGGGAGGAAGAGGAGCAGCAATCAGACTGGGGTCCTGGGGCGCCAGGGGCCGCCTGCCTGGAGGGGAAGCAGCTCTCCTCCACATGCAGCCAGGACACCAGCAGGGCCGCGGGCCCGATGACAGCAGCTACAGGGCCACACGGGTGATCAGAAGAGACCGGTTATCCCGGGTTCCCCCCATTATCCTGCTTCCACCCCGTCCCCACTGCCCTCTGGGCTCCGGGCCCTGTGCGGAGGGTCCTGTCAATCACCAGCACCCAGGGGGTCCCTGTCACGGGAAGGCTCCTGAGCATCACCTACTCACAGAGGAGGAGGCTGGGTCCCAGAGGGGCAGGGAACCACCCTTCAGTCTGACAGGACTGGTCGGCCGTGGAGCTGGGACCCCAGCCCCACCTGTCTTTAGGACGCCCCCACACCCAGCATGGCCCGAAGCTTCCCTGAGGCTGAGGAGCAGCCCACCCCCTGCCGATCGCCCCTGCCCAGAATCTCACCTGGCCCTGGCCAGGAAGTTTAAACGTGGGACCTAAACTGGGGGCTCCAGCTGGCAGGACAGGGTGTAGCTGCAGGACAGAGGGACACCTGTGAGCCCCTGGGGCCACATGTCAGGGTCCCTTCTCCCAGAGCCTGCTGGCAGCTGCAGCCCACGCCTGACTCTGGCTGGCCTCACCTCTGCTCCTCATCCAGGAGCTCCACGGCCTGGACAAAGGACTCAAAGCACTCATCGGTCTCCAGGTCATACTGCGCGGCCACCCTCCTGTGTAACATGATCTGATCTAGGATGCGAGAGTCCTGAGGCAGAGGAAGGACAGGATGCAGACAAGGAGGGGGATGAGGAGTGGGGTACTGGCATGGTCCCGGATCTTTGCTCACATAGGAACCCACCTTTCCTCCAATGCCAACCAGCCCTGCCTGTTCCCACTGTTGGGTCTCCAGCTCCTCCTCCAGGAAGGCGGCCTTGATGCCACCCCCACCCGCCACCTGACAAAGCCTTTAGTGTCCTCAGCTCTGCATGTCTCAACTCTGTCAAGACATGTTTGACCCAGGGGATAGCCCAGACAGGGTCCTGCCCAGGGGGTCAAGACTCCATCCCTCACCTTTGCTGGCTGGGCACTCACCACTCTCTCTCTCATCCTGTCACCCTGGAAGGCAGGAAGGCAACCAAAGTGCATCAGAAACAGTCCCCTGAGCCCAGAACGAGGCCGGAACGTCCCCACCCTTTCTCAAGGTGGAGGACCGCCAGGGCCCTCCAAGGGGCAGGCCTGCCCAGAAACAGCACCCGGGCCTGGCCCGGGCTCGGGGCTACCGAGAAGCGGGAACTGCACTGGGGAGCTGAGGCCTCAGGTGGGAAGGCACTGCCAGACCCCCGATGTGCTTCCTGCCCTGAACGAGCAGCATTCCTCCCCGTGGGCAAGGTATGAGGGGGACACCAGTCCTGCCCAGATGCTGCCCCCTGGAGCCCTCAGCCCCACCTGCCCTGGGGCCAGGACCGGGGCTTAGGTGGGTCCTTATGGCAGTCCTCTCCAAGAAGCCCAGGTCCTGGGGTGGAGGGGGGACTCAGGAGGGGGATGGCTGGTGCTGAGAGGTCCGGGCTCACTGAGGGCTCTCTCCTCCCTAAAGCTCACCATCCTGCCCCCCTGAGCCCTGCTGGGTCACTCACGTCCACATGATGTTCCTGTTGTTTCTCTAAGGAGTCGCGCAGGATCAGTCCAAGGAACGGGACCATGCCCTGTGCCACCGGGGTGGGGAGGTGATGAGTCCCCGCCTGCCTCAGGGGTGCCCACAGAGCCTCCCCTGATCCCCACACCCGCAGCCCCCAGCTCCCTTGAACCACCCTGTGCTGCCTCCCCTCTTCCCTTCTCTCGGCTCTCCCCTCCCGGGCCCTCCCAGGGCTGACTTTCAGCCACTCCCAGGACCTGTGGGCCTTGCACCTGTCCTCAAACTTTCCCCTCTACCCAGCTGCTCTCACTCTCCTCCCGGTCACCCCAGTGCTGGCAGCTCAGGGCTGGTGGCACCAGGAGCAGGTACAGGGTCGCCTCCACTGCCTGTGACCTGCGCCACGCGACTCTCACCTGCTTCGTACACTGGCATGCGCTCAGGTCGCACATCCGTTCCTTCAGCATGACCCTTGCCTCCTGCAAGGTCCAGGACACTCAGGTGCTCATGCTCCCCTCCCACGCGGCTTCCCACAACCAGACCGTGGTGGATGGATGCCTTGCCCGAGCCCCCTGGCACCTACGCTGTCCCCACCTCCAGCAGGCTCTCAGCCTAGAGCGACCCCAGCTCCAGCACACACTCATACTCATGTGGGTCCTTGGGCCATGGCCACCGCCCTGAGAGGGTCAGGGGAGGTTCCTCTGCATCCAGGAGTGCCCTGAGCACTCACTGTCCCCTGGCTATCAGCACGGCTCCCCTCACATGACTGTGGGGGGCACAAAGCTGAAGCCCGTCTTGTGCTCCCTGGACCCTGCTCACCTGGGAGGCCCACACCCCAGGGTGACGGCAACCCTCCATGTGCACATGAGGAGCCCGAGGCCACAGAGGGGCCGTGACAGGTTCAGAGGACCCAGGGGAGAAGTCAACCTTGCTCAGCCACAGGCCCCAACCCTGCTGCCGACCCCACGCCAGCCCCAGCCCTGACCGGGGGTCTGTCCCCTGGGTCCTCACTGGATGCCAGGCCCACAGTCAAGTGGAGCCAGGGAGGGAGACAGACGAGGCCCTCAGGGACCTGGGGGACCCTACTTTCCCCATCAGCTTTCCCCTCCCACCCCGCACACCTTGAGTCTTCCCCAAAGCTGTGCCCTAAGGACTCCTCCCTTCCAGACCTCCAGCCGCCGTTTACCTCAAAAAGCCACTCTCTGTTAATCCCCTTGTCGGTCTTTTTAAGTTTCTTATACATCCTGGAGCTCTTCCTAAGGGGAGGGGTGACGAGGAGGGAGATACATGGCCGTAGGTGGAGAGTTTGAGGGCCGACCCCTTTTCCTGGGGCATCCACGAGATCCACTAGGCTGCAGGAGGCTTTCCACCACAGCCCTGGGGAATCTGTGGCCAGGGGTGGGCATTGCATGTTTCCCCCCGGGGCCTCCATTCCCAGTTCTCCCAGGGGCGAATCTGCTTTGGGCCAGGTCGCTGTCCTTGGGGCAGAGACCTCCTGCTGCAGAGCACAAGCTCAAGATCTCCAATGGGCTTCAAATTCAACCCATACCTGACATTGCAGGAAACTGATTCCTGTGGTAGTACCCGTTACCTAACCCACAGGGGGCCCCAAGAGCCTGCCGTTCCTGTCTGTAGGCTCTGCCACTTCCCAGGAAGTCCCAACCCACTGAGGGGACACTGGCAGACCCAGTGGTGTCCCTGTTCTCTCAGGTGCCCTGGTCTCAGGGACAGGACTACCCACCAGGAAACATGACCCCAGGTGCTGTCCAGATGACGAATAGCCGGGCTCTGCAGGGCCAAGACAATGGCATGGAGGGTAGCATAGTTCCTGATGTACAGGCACTCCTGGGAGGGAAGACAGAGCTGAGAGCGTGGCCTGCTTCTCTGCTTCTATCCCCCCATGAACTCCTGTCCTTAAGGAGACAGACACCCAGGGAGCCCAGCACACCTGGTACCTGCTGAGCATCCCTCCTGGGTGGAGGACTGTGGCTCAACCCAAGGAAGGGGCCAGGGATGGCTGTCCCACCCCCGGGGCCTGCGAGTCCAGGTCCACACACCCCTGGCAGGAGGGGCCCGGGGACCGTGCAGGGCAGACCATAGGCACCCACCCTGAGAGCTGGCCAAGGAGGGGAGCAGGTCCCAAGACACCAGGATGTACCCCAGGGGCCGTCCCATAACACACCTTGGCCACCTGGATCCAGAACTCCACCACTCGGGCCCTATACTGGGCTGTTATGCTCGGGGTCCTGAGGCAGGTGGTGGTGACCAACCTAACCATTCCTTCAAACTGCCTCATGACGTTATAGATGGTGGGGACCATGTGCTCAATGGTTCCTGTTTGTGGCTGGTGCCAAAGGTAGGCCTCGCATTCAGAATAGAGCACATTCGTGAACAGCTCCTGGGGATGAGAAGCAGGGGTCATCCAGCTATGCCCCTGTGCCAGGCAGTCACCAGTCAGAGCTAGAGCCCAGGCAGCTGGGGGTGTGGCCATCTGGGCTTTGGACCGCATCCACTGAGGCACCGAGAACTGGATGCACAGCATGGTGGGGAACAGAGGACCTCTGCTCGCAGGCACCCTCACTCATCTCCTCCCTGCGGCACAAGACAGCTCACCCTGCGATCCTGGGGCATCTGCCTCCCATTCTGCCACCCCGTGGATCCCACTCCCCACTCAGGTGCAGTTTCCCCTGAAACAACTCCACCCAGGGCCTTTGTTGGTGTCTGTGTCTCCCACACAATCAGGTCCATGGCAGGGGCCTCTGAAGTGCGGAGGCTGCGGAGGCCTGCCAGGCGAATGGCCCGAGGACCTAAGGCCCTGGCAGCACCTCCCTGAGCACCCCTCCCCTGCCCTGCCCCTCCCTGCCCGGCCAGGCCCTGCCCACCTTCTCTCCGCTCCTCCTCATTGGTCTGCAAGGATCCCTAAGGGCCAGCCCTACTGTCCCAGTGTGGACATTGAGGGCTTGAGGATGAGGAGATTATCTCAGGGCACATGGTGAGTCCGTGGGGAAGCTGGGACGTGGGCCCAGATCACAGGAGTCCACGTCAGGGGAGGGCAGGTCTGGGGCAGCCTGTGACACAGGGAAGGCCCACCCCCGACCCTGAGAGCCCGCTCCACTCACCGCACAGATCAGGGTCAGCTGCTCGGCCATCAGGCAGGGAGGAAACGCCAAGATGTTCGGCTCCTCCTTCCTCCACATGTCCTGGGTGCTTGCAGCACAGGGGCTGGTGGGTTCCAGGCCCACGTCTGGCTCTCCTTGGCCCGGTGCCATTCTGGCAGGTGCCCTGGGCCCTGGGCCCAAGGGATCATGGGGCTCCAGCTCGGGGCCTGAGACCACTCCTGGGATGTCCCAGGTGCTCACAGCTAGCACCGGGACTGAGGCCACTGCTGGGACATCCTCCGGCTCTGCAGGGGCTGAGGCAGGTGACACCGGCCATAGCTCCAGCACAGGGGTCTCAGGGAGCTCCTGAACTGTCTGTGGACAGTGGTTGTACAAGACATACCAGGCATGCCGCCTCGGTCTCTCCCAACGTAGTGCTGGAGCAGGACACAGAGAAAGGGTCACCCCAGGCCTGATTACCCCCACACCTTACCAAGGACAGAAAAGACTCATGGCCTTGAAGGGTATCTCAGTCCAGGAAGCCCACCCTAGATGGTACCTTGGCTGCAGCCCCTCACCTTCCAGCTCTGCCACTGTGGGCCCCAGGTACTCCTCCTGGACCAAGTCGTGGTGGACTTGGCCCTCTGGGATGGATGAAGGTTGGCTGCCATGGAGAACGCTGGGCACACTCTCAGGCTCCCAGGCAAGGTGCCTAGCCCGTCCCATCCAGGGTCTGGGGTACGGCCTGGGGGTGACAGAGTGAGAAGCCTGGTCTTTCCAGCCGCACTGCCCTCCGGGTCCACCCTTGTGTGGGCCTGGCCGCTGTGCACTCCGCTGCCTGTCCAGGCACCTGCCCCTCCCCCTTCCTGACCCTGCGTGTCTGTCCTGGGACCCCATCCTCTCCCATCCTCCCGAATCGGAAGTCCCCAGTCGTCAGCCCACCCATGGGAACCCAAAGATGAGTGACCTGCTGGGCTCTGCTGTGCGCCCGCCCCCTTCCGAAAGCCCCAGTTGTCTCCTCCCCCCATTCTGTGAGATGGGCAGCACCCTCTCTGGACCCAGTGAATGCTTATATTTTCAATTCCTCCTCTGGCCCCTCATCTTGCCCCCCATTAGTGGTAGAGGCCAAGAGGGCATCACCTGTGACACTCCCCGGCAATGACCTGAGGATGACGCCTGAAGTGATTGACTGAGTCCACCTGGGATGGGGTCCCAGTATTGCGTCTGCTTCCTTCAGTGAGTTATGCAAAGTGTCCCCAAAGGTCTGCACCAGGTGGGTGCTTCATTTCCTATTGTTGCTGAAGGATGCCCTACCAGAACCTGTCCAGGTACTCCTCTGCTGCCCCCAGAGGTCCCTCATTTGGCCACGGTGAGGACAAGGACCCGGCCCAGCTGCAGGGAATCGCGAGCCTCCGTTCCAAAGGCTGCTTTCCATGTGCTTTTCCAAATGAGCCAGGCTCCAGGCCACTGACGGGTGAGGCCAAGGTCTTTTCATCGGGTACAGAGAAGTAAGCCCCGAAGTGGCCCAGCTTAGCTGGCAGTCCTTTTTACCCTGTGGGGCGCCAGAGGAGCCCCTCTAAAGCACCTCCCGTGTTCCCCAAGGCACCCTAACAGGCTGACCGCCAGCCACCCTGCCTGTCAGAGGAGCACACTGCGGCTCAGACACATGTGGGGACACTCAAGACACACGGCGGGCTGTGGGCAGAGGCCCGACTGTGCCGAGGAGGGGGTGGGTGCTCACCGGGGGAGCCGCTGGCCCGTGGTCGGCTGGTCAGCGTCCTTGGGAGGGAGGGTGGCCTCTGGAGCACTCCGGCTGGTGTTTGGAGCCGGATCCACTCGTGCCGTGCGCTTTCTCCACTTCCTCACACCTGTCCAGGGAGCCCTGCGCTTGGGGACCTCAGTCGCATGGAGAGTTGGCTCAGGTTCCCGCTGAGGGGGGCAACAGGGATATAGTCAGTGGGAAACCCAGGACCCACCAGGATGAGGGAGATTTGTGGCTCACCTGAGAGCCCCCAGCCCCCTGGGGTGTGAGCAAGGAGAGGCATGGGGTGCCCCCGGGAGCGAGGTTCCAGGCCCTCTGGAGTGGGCCTGTCGGCCACTGTCGTGGGAAAGCCCTGGTAGGGCCCTGGCAGGTTGCCAGGTTTGCAATGGGGTCCTGTGGTGTAGACAGCCTGCCCCTGGTCCAGGGAGATGGAGTAGGTGAATCTATCCACCAGCTCCTCCACGCTCCCCAGGGTGGAGCTCTGCAAAGCCAGCACCTGGTAGCTGGGGAGGAGGCACCTGGGGCTGCCTGGACCTCCCCTCAGGGGACAGTGTGGGCCACAAACTGTGCCCCTGAGAACAGGCACAGAGGGCCATCTGCCTAGAAATCCAGTCCCTGAGGGAAGGAGAGGACACCCCCTGGGCTCAGAATTAACATGTGGGTGGAAATACCTGGTCCCAACACTCACCTCCATGTCCTGAATGGTGAGACCAGAGCTGTGACACTGACTGACCCTGCTCCCCAGTCTGCAGTCCCACCCATGCCCCATGCCCACCGCAGACACACATTAGGGGTCAGGGGGAAGGTCAGCCCAGGATGGGTCACACAGTGTCCTGGCCCTGAAGTGGCCCCTCTGGGCTGCCCTGTGTTACCTCTTGGCTCCTCGGGAGACACGGACAGAGGCGTTGGAGGAGGTCACTGAGCCATCGCCCACAGCGAGCAGGAGGACTCTCCCTTTCAGCTTCCCTGACTCCCATGCCTTCAGAAGGCTCCGCATAACAAGACCGCATGTTGCTCTGTCGAGCACCTCCGGTCTAGTGAGCAGGACTGGGTTCTGGGACCAGGATCTGGGTTCCGTCCAGGTCACAATTCAGGTTCTACTGGGTGTGTCATCAGTGACATCACTTCTTCAAGGGTCCATTTCCTGGGCCCCTCCCTGCATTCAGAGACGCCCACATGCCCCTCTGGGCTGCTGACTGCCCACCCTCCTGGCCCTTGCCGTGCATGAGTACACAGATCTCCACCAGAGCCCTCCCCTCGCTCTTTGGCAATGTTCCCAGGGTCCCAGCTCTGAGGAGACAAGAGCTGAGCTCAGGCCGCTTTTTCTCACCAGTTCCCTGTCCTGCTGAGGCCACGGCACCTCCCAGGAGCTGCCCAACATCCCAACCTGCACAGGGAGGGTCACGCCAGATATTCCTCCCTAAGGACATCCCCAGGGATACATGGATGACACCTCCAGCTCCCGGGGGCTGGTGTCACATGTGTCGGACGCACAGACTCAGAGATGGAAGAATGCCAACCAGGCTTAGCAAGGAGCGTGGAATACCACGCAAGTCAGGCCGGGGTCTGTGCCTTGTGATCTTGGGCAAGTCAGTCTCACGCTAGGCCGTTTTCAGGTGTGCATCTTGAAGGGGCAGCAAAGAGAGGGGATCCAGGTGTTGCCATCTACTGCCTTCCACCTTCCACAGGTTCAGGCTGCTCTCAAACTAGGTGCTTTTCAGACCAATGAGTGAATGGGTCAGAGTAGCACACTGGAAATGAAGTCTATGCTGCCTCTGAAATACAAGGTGGTCTTGCCAGGTGCTGTGCCCTTTATGTGTGGTGGGGGTAGGAGGGGCCAGATACAGCACCTTATTCATCACCTTAGAAGGGAAAGCTTGGCATGTCCACATAATAGACTTCTAGAAACTTCTCTAAGACAAAAGGCCCCTGAATTTTTGTTGGTTTTATTTCCCACCTTCTAACATGTGTGTGTTCTATCAGCATGCTTAGACAAGTTGTACTTCCTGATCACTGGGTCCAGTCAGCAGAGTACCATCAATGGGATGGGCCAGTGTGACAGCTTCTGGAAGGAAAAGGAGACGAGGGTTCCTTCTGACTAAATGACAACCTAAGTCTGGAGGTCTGATATGCCTCTGAGATAGTTTTCTCTCCTTGTCGTCTGAAAGCTAACTGCCCTGCTGGTCTTTACTCACAGGAAGAGAACAAAGAGCATTTTCCTGACCAATACTTACACACTGGCAGCTTGGGGATCAAGTGATGAAGCCCCATGTGCAGCAGTAACGGCAATCTGAGCCACTCTGATTACGGTGACCATCATGCACTGGCATCTCCAAGATTCATCTGTTTTCCGAGTAGGCCAAATGAGTGACTTCAACAAGGGTATGTGGAGATCACCACCCCGACATCGTCCAAGTCCTTGGTGGTGACACCGGTTTCTGTACTCTCTCCTGGAAGGCGTTACTGCTTTCAGTGTGTACTTTAGATGGAATCCTAGAGGCTTGTGCTCGAGCTACCATACAGCACGAATTCCTTGCCGGCACAGTCCCCTGTGGCTAGCGAGGAGGAAGGCAGGAGCTCTGCGTTCCTCCAGGGCAGCTCGGCCTTGGGCCCTGACACCGAGGGAGCGGCAGTGCGGGCACTTGGTCGGGGGACCGCTCCTGGTACCGAAACCCAGTCCTTGTCCCTGAGGTCAAATCACAAAAGACAGTGACAAGGTTTTGAGGAAAGGAAAGAATAGTTTATTGACTTGCTAGCAAACGAGGGAGCGGCAGGCTCCTGCCTTACAGAACCACCGTCCTCCGGACACACAAGCGGTCAGGGCTTTTCGAGGGGAAATCGTGGGAGAGGGGCTGGGGTGCAGACACATGAAGTAGCAGCTTGCAAGGGTCCAAGCAGACATTCCTGCACCGATTCACTAGCTTTTTGTTTTCTTTTCTGGTCCTCCTCAGTCCCCAGGAACTGGATGCTTGGGTTTGAACAAAATCAGCTTTCAGCTTTATCTCTGACCCTGAGACTCAGAAAATGTGGAGAACAAAAAGAAACTGCCCCACCCCCACCCGTTAGTGGTTACAAAGTTTGTGGGGCTGCTTGAGTTCACTTTCCAGTGAATGTTGGTGTTCAGTTCTGAACGAAGGTTTGGTTCCCCTTTTCCTCTACTACAAATTCACTTTCTACTCTGACTACAAATTCACTTATTCCTGTTACATTCCCTCTTCTCCACCCTTAAAAGCAGCAGCAAAACAGATCATGAAATGCCTTTAGGGAGAGTTTCTGACTTTATTTCCTGACGGTAGCCACAAGTTGAAAAACACAGCTGTAAGCGTTTCTTGGAATATCAGTGCAGCTGACAAGACAGGAACTGGCATCTGAAGTTCAGACTTGCAGTGGACTTGTCTTATGTGTTCAAATTTTGCAAATAATGCTGTTAGAATCAGCCAGGGACTGTCTCCTTGCAACTGCCTGGAGTCAACAGCCTTGCATTGAACACTCACATGCAGAATTTTCTCAAGAGCCCCTCCCCCATTTCTAGCACATGAACAAATTGGGGAAATGAGAAGAGGGGACCCACAGATGCCTTTATGTCCAGTCCTACTGCCCCACTCCGTCCACAGAGGCCTCAGGAGCCGAGGGGCAGTGCTTGCAAGCCCAGTGCCTCCATTTTGCCTTCCAGCCTGCTCCCCCTGCTCCTGCTACATTTGTTACCACTTTCAGAAATCTACAAGAAAAACACAAAGGCAACTTGGGCCTCACTGAGGTTTCAGTTTAGTGAACAGGTGAGCTACAGAACCCAGGAGTCAGCCTGACCTGGCCCTGCCCCTGCCAGTCCTTCAGTTCATTCTGTGCTGTGAGTACCAGAGCTTCCCTTCCTGCTGGGAACCTGTTAGCCGATGCTGTTGCCAAGTGCGTACTGCCTTGTGCAGCTGGCTGTGTATGGATCCCACTGTGCTGCCCCCTCTCCACACAATACACCAGTACTCTGATACCACCTTCACGTTTTCTCTCCCTGTCCCACATGCCCTCTAGCTTAGTTGAGGTACAGCTGACATAGAAACAATGGCACACACTCCAAGGGAAGGACTGAGGACGTGATTACCACACCAAAACCATCACCACAGTCAAGATGAGGAATGCCTGTCCCCGCAGTGTCCTCAGGCCCCTTTGCAATTCCTCCTTCCCTGCCATCAGCCAACACATCCCCATGCCCAGGCAACGCCTGGTCTCCTTTAAATCCCCTTTAGGTCCCTGCAGAGGAGTTTGGGTTTTCTAGAGTTTTCTATGCCCTCATTTTCATCGGACTCCTTTGACTCAGCATCATCATTTTGAGATGTATGTCTGCTGTCGCATGGATGAAAAAGTCATACCTTTTCATTGCTAAAGACTATTCCCTGTGGTATTAGACCATGGTTGGTTTATCCATTCCCCTGTGGATGGACTACAAATAAAGCTATTACGCATTTGTATATAAGTTTTTGCATAAACATGTTTTTATTCCTCTTGAATAAGCTCCTCAGATGGAAACCGCTGTGTAGGTGTACATAACTTTTAAACATGTAGCCAAGCTATTTTTTACCAGCTCCTTAAGAATACTCCAGTTGCTCCACGTCTTTCTCAACAGGTTTACATTCAGGTTTTTAATTTTAGTCATTTTAGTGTACACTTTCTCATGTTTTCCACCTACTTTTGTCTTTCACTTTCATTTCCCACAACTCATGTTTTTGAGAAAAAGAAAAGTCTACTATGAACTACACGCATGCGCACACAAACAGCAACCCGAGAGGCACCGTGAGGCTCTTCTGGATAGGCAGCTTCCACACGAGACCGTGGTCGCTCTCGGGCTGCTTCCAGGCAAGGCGGCCGGGCCCTGTAACACGCAGTCACCCGTGCAGCGCCCTCAGGACCTGCAGCCATGGTGCGAGGCGCCACGTTGTGCGAGGACTCTTGCCCCGGGTTTCAGGCGCCCTGGAGATGGGTGTGAGCGTGGTCCGGCCCTTCTGGCTCTGCGTGTCTTTGGCACAGGCGCCCCAGCACTTGCAGAGGGCATCTGCTGTTTATGGGAGAGCAGCGTGAGATGCAGGGCAGCAGGGTGCCCAGGGCGGCACGTGGCCTGGGGCGGTTGGCCCGCCCCATGCCCGGGGTGGGGGGTGGGGCTCGGGGCCACGGACACCAGCCTCAGACAACAGGCGCGCCCAGGGGCCCAGGGACAGTGGTCCCCTCCTGTGGGGCCGGGCCTGCCCTACCTCCCTACCATGGCCATGACGGGAAAAGCCCTGCCTCCAGGAGCGCAGCCCGGGGACAGGGGGTTTAAGGCCTGCGCTGGCCGGCAGGTGGGGGCGAGTGAAGCTCAGGGCGTAGGGGCTCCCAGGCTGTGGAGGGAGCCCCAGGCCTGCCTGCGGGGTGGGAGACCCGCCGGCCCATCCGGCGGTTGGCTCTGCCTCTGGGCGGGGCTGCCAGGCTGAAGGTGGGTGTGCCCCCCCCAGCCCCAGCCACCGGACGCGTGTCGGGGTGGGGGACGAGACCCGGCAATCACAGGTGGTCACCGTGGGGCCGGGGAAGGGGCTGGGTGAGGGGGGGCACCCGTGGTGAGCGGGCGGGAGGGGCAGGGGGCAGCGGACTCTCCTGTCCAGCCCCCTGCATGCCCCAGGAGCTCTTTCCTCTCTTTCTCTCAAAATAAAAGCCTCCCTGGCTTTCTTTCCTACCTTGAGTGTTTGTGAAGTTCATTCTTTGACTCCTGGAACAAGGACCTTGGTATCATTTTAGTCTGTTAAAATTCCCCGTTGTGCCCCCTCATTGTTTCTGTGTGTCCATTCAAGTATTTTGTTTATCAGACGTTTCCTGTTTTATATTCCTGTGAATTACTTCCCTTTCCCTTTGAAGTCTCAGACCCTCACCCCTTCTCCTTGATTCAGGATGACACACAGACCTCATTCTCCCTGTGTAACTCCAGGGAGGGGAGATCCCAGGGCAAAACACCTTTGAAACCGAAATCCGGCAAAGGGAGAAATAATGTTTAAAAGCCATTTATTGCCTACAAGCAGTCGCCCTGCGTCTCTCTCTCCTGCTGCAGTAGAAGAGAGCAAATACTCCCACCAAGCTTTCTGGTCCAGATAAACCCTCGCTAGCCCACGTAATTACCCACTGACGTGGAGACGGACTACTTCCCTCCACCCCTTGGAAACACCTGTTGATACGGACATGCACTAAAGCCAGGCCAAGAGATTCTGGAAATATTGCAATTTTACCCACACCCTGTCTGTGGAACACGCGTCTATGGCTTCCCTGTATGTAGTATGTACTTAATTAAATTGTTACTTTTTCTCCTGTTAATCTGTCTCATGTCAATTTGTTTCTTAGACCAGCTAAGGGAACCTCGAGGGACAGAAGAAATTCTTCCTCCCACCACCAGTCAAGTAGCTATGTTTACTCAGGGCTGAACCAGGACCTCTCTCTTTTTGTTAAAAGGACCAGGATGGTGTGGAGAAAATGGAAATTACAGCCAGGATCCTTGCCTGGGTGTCACCCATTGTAGACCTGAAGTGCCTGTTTGCATGTCTATGGGATGTTTACCGAGAGGCTGGTCAGTCTTGGGAGTGTTAGGCAGAAAAATAGATATGAGTGGGATGAGAGACAATTAAGGCCAGTAAAGTTCACTAAAAGGGACTCAAAATATTAACCAGTTAAAACCAGAAACCCAGAAAAGACTCAAGAGTTAATGAGCTAATCAGTTGAAGCTCAAAAGTCCAGGAGCAACTGGGCCTGGAAGGTTTGAATGTTCCCCAGACAAAGAAAAGTATCTGAGTACAGCCCTTTCCTTCTTTGTGTGTCAATTAATCACACCACTGTAAGATTTACTTTAGCCTGTGCTAAAAGGCCCAGCTATAAACAGCATAATAAAGACAGGAAAAATTCCATCTTAAAGCTAAAATTGCATTTTCAAACCCAAGAAGTTAAGAAGTAAGATTCTTAATATCTTGCCAATGGACTTCAGCCCTGGGCGAGTTCACTATGGATTCAATGTGACCAAAGAAATGACAGTAAAACATTCTTGGGGTGAAAGGGTTATACCCAATTTTATTTCCACAGTGGCAGGTCAATCACTAACATCCCGTTCACTCAGAGCGAGTCTGAATGCAGCAAGCCGGTCTCTGCCTCTGGGCCTCCCTGCCTACACATCCATCCCACACAGCCATCCTCTGTGCCTCTGACCTCAGTGCTGCCACCACTCCAGCCTCTGCTCTGCTCTCCTGCAGCCTTGCAGTCGTGTCACCTTGTGGCCCAGAGCACTGGGCAGGGCCCTTTATAGAGAGTCAATAGCAACATATTGCCCACATGAGTGGTGAGCTAGCTGACTAGGCCCAGGTGAGAATCCTGGACACAGGAACTTCCATTTTATCCACACGTAACATACTCTTTAGCGAACATACAGTAACTCAGCCCACCTTGGAGGCAGGGAGGGCAGTCTTAACTGATATGCTCCCCAACCAGGAAGCTGCTCTCCTGGAGGGAATCCATCTGAGCAGTGCATTTCTTGTGTTAAGCTAAGTTTGCAGAATTACCCAGAGGACTGATAAGAAACTTCATGTCTCATCAAGGAAAAACATCTTGAGACCACTTCACAGGTCCACACACCTAGCCCTTTGTCACATTCCTTAAAAATCCTTAAAAGGGGGAACCCCCATCCTTTCAGTGTGCCTCCCCCTCTGAGGTAGCCCACACTCCCCTCTCTCTGAATGTGCACTTTCTCTCTGTAAATTAAACTTTTACTCTACTTCACTGCTGTGTCTCTGCCCTTCAGTTCTTTGCTGCGGCGGGCACAAGAACCCAGGAGAATACACAACGCCCTCCTAACAGGAGTCCCAGCCCAGGGGAGGGATGGGGGAAGGAGAAGTCTGGGAGGGCAGGGGGAGAGGGGTGCAAGCATGGGATCAGAGAGCTTGGGGAGTGCAGAAGGGAAGCCTGGAGGAGGAACTAGGAGGGAATGGCAGCTGGAGAGGGAAGCCACGGAGCCTCAGTGGTAGTGAGGCAGGGACCGTGGGTTTAGACAGAGCAGGGTGAGGGCCTCTGGAAACAGAATCCTACCGAAACTCTGTATTAAACAATTAAGCAAAGTCAGAATCACATTAATTCTGTAAAGTAACATAAGCATTCTTCTGTGAGATTGATGAAAACTAAAAACCCAGGAGTAACTTGGCCTGAAATGTTTGAATATCCCCTAGATAAGAAAATACTTTAGCATAGCCCATGTCTTCATTGTGTCAATTAAATGGGACTATTCTAAAATTTACTTTAGCCTGCTAAAATGCCCAGCTTATTTTCTTTAACTTTACCCAGATACTGCTTTTCTTCCTCTAGCCCCAATCAAATGATTTGCAACCATAACGCAAGTCAGGCTGAGGTCCGGACCTTGTGATCTTGGGCAACTCACTCCCCTGCTAGGTCATTTTCATGTGTGCACCTGGAAGGGGCGATGAGAGGAGATCCAGGTGTTGCCATCTACTGGCTTCCATCTTCCAAAGGCCTTCATTCTCTGAGGACCATAACCTAGAGCCTCCTGTTGGCATATCTCATGGGCAGCCTGTATGGTGTACCAAGTAATTCCCCATCTTAGAAAGCACATCCCCTGCAACCACTGTGGTTTGAACAGCACAGCCACATTTCATGACTACCAGTCGGTCACTTCCCCAATTTTCATGCTCTCCATCCAAAAGGATTCTGACGACACCCAGGGCAGTGAACCCAGGAGCCCATGTCAGCGTGTGTGTGTCATGGCTTCTACACACATAGTCCATTTTTTTTTAGACCTAAAGGAGTGGGGTTTGGATACACTGAGACATTGGATACATTCATCCATTGTGTTCATGGTGTGACGGGTTTAGAGAGACAAATTCATGGTTAAGATCATAGAACAGGGAGTTTCACCAGCTGATATTCAACGTCCAGCTTTAACCACTTAGTAGGCATTTGACCATAGGTGAGTTATGCATCTTATAAGTACCTCACTTTCCCATCTGTCCATTGGCCATCATCACAGGATCTCGATTACATGAGGTCACAGAGAGTACAGAAGGAGTTATCCTGGGAAGAAAGCTTGGAATACTGGCGCATCACAGGTGCTTTGTGTAGTTAGTATGAATCTGTTGCATACATTCCTCTGACCTGTCTGTAAGCTCTGGAGGGCACAGAGCTAAGGGGCTAGTGGCAGAACCTCCCACCCAGCCTTACTTCATTTACAGATCAATGGTTGTAATCAATGCAGAGCCTTGCAGCCTCCAGGACAAGGGGTGGAGAGAAAATGGCCATTCTCTCCTCCCCTTCATTCCTGGTATGTATGTAACTGGTCTGGCACCTGCCAGTCACCAAGAACCTGCCCGCGGAGTTCCTGCAAAATGGGGTGGGTAGGGGAAGGAGAGCACCAGCCGGGGCTGGAGGAGACGGATGGTGCTCAGCCTGGCTAGCAACTTTAAGAAATAAAAACCTAACTCCCTCCCTACCCTTTCCCCTGACTGATTGCCGTTTTTCAGTCTCACAAGGGGACTCACCCTGGCCTGGGAACATCCCTCTGGGGCTGCATCCGGCATAGTTGGCAGGATCCGGTGAACCCAAAATCGGTCCTCATGGGTGCCATGTTTGGGCAGGCTGCTCCTATAGATGGTGGGGAAATACTCTTAGTCCCCTAGAGGTGGTGGGGATACATTTGAGGGCCCCTGTGGGGGTGCTGGGGACTCACCTGGGAATTCCCCTGTGGATGGCAAGGATTCATCTGAGACTCCCCCAGTGGGGATGGTGTCTGGGGCAAAGTTCCTCCTAGAAGAGTGGGCCCCTCCCCAGAATCTGGGAAAATTGGGGACACTGGAGGCGGTGGAGTTGGCCGTCTGTAACATCAGGGCCTCGGGAACTGCGTGGCCATGAGGTGGTAGGAAAAGTAGGCTGGTTGTTTCTCACAGCATTAGAAAGGGTTTCTAATGAGAGAAATGACCTCCAGTGGCAAGTGTCCAGGAAGATGAGCTGTGGGATGGTCTGAGAAGGGAACAAAAGCTATTGAAAACGGAGGTCACACTGCTGAGAGACAAGCTAGTGGCACAGGAGGGGGCAGCAGAAAAATGTGAGATGCAAGAGGCCGTGCAGGCAGTGAAGGAAGGGGTGATGCCTTCAGCCCTGGAGAGGGTAGAAGAGACGTCAGGGTAGGAGGAGCCGGGGACAGTGAGGAGGTGGGGCCAACAGAGCTGTTGCTGAGGCTGCCTACTGGGGCACCAGCCCCTCCCCTATTGGAAGCCTGCCTCATTTTAGTTATGAAAATAAAGATGGAACGGCTGCGGGCTCCTCACGGAGAGGAGCAGCCCTCACCCCAGGCTGTGGAGCACTCCGCGCTCCGCTCCTATACCCAGGCCGAGCTGGTAGATTTGAGCACCCAGTTTCAGCAGAAACCCTTGGACCTTCTACCTACATGGCTTGTGTGTCTTTGGGATTTAGGAGTAGAGGGCATTGTTCTGTCTGGGTCAGAAACGAGTGAAGTGGTTTCCCTAACGACTCGCCCATCTCTCCAGCAGAAGATACAAAATGCCCAGCAGCGCCAGGGAATGATGTACTTCTGGACTGGCTGACTGCAGCCCTAAGGGCGGTATGGCCTAATCAGGGTGCTTTACCATATTTCCCTGCTAGTTGGAAAACATATGCCGTGCTCCAGCAGGTTCTACGGAAGCTGGGCATGAAAAGTATCATTTATAATATGGACCGACAGGGCCCCTATGAGTTGTTGTTCACCATGGGGATGAGAAATCTGGTGCTCCATACGGCCCCTCCATCCTTCTCTGGGTCCCCAGTGACTATTCTTGCTCCTCCATGTAGGAAAACCCATGTCAGGTCACTCCTACTGCAGCAGACCTGGGGGAGGCTGAAATAATAAGAGCACAGAAGGAAATACGGTAAGTGACTGAAAGAAGAGGTTTAAAGGGCCCAGAGAAGGTCTCAAGGACCCAGATTATGGGTTGATTTGATAAAGGCGGGGGCAGTGAAAGAAATACTCTATGGACAGCCCAGTAGAATCTTCTTAGAACTGTGGTACCAATTAAAGCCAAAGCAGCAGTTCAAGCTGCTGGGGTACAAGACACGGCAGCCAGAAACAAGCCCCTCCTCTGGCCCATATGCCTGGGGAACTTCCTGGGGGACAGTACCCAGACCCTGCCCCCACAGGAGGGCAAGTAGGCATTGCAGGACTGAGGGGGACAGTCAAGGCCCACACCTTGGGGACGTGGTGGACACTGGAGGTCATGCGTACAATTTGCAAGTTATTGGTCCCCAGTCAATGTATGTATTCTGGCACTGGTGAACTCAGGAGCTGAATATTGTCTGATTTATGGTAACCCTGAGTGGTTTCCTGGAACCCCCACTGTGAAGGGATGCCTATGGGGGTAAGGCAGTTAGAGTAAAGAAAACCCAAATCCCACTGGCAATGGTACAGGGCCTGTGGTTACAGACCACCACGGTAGGTGAGTTCAGACAGGATATGTGTGGTAAAGGCAACTCGGAGGGGACATGCTAAGCACCTGCCTATAGCTCTGCCTGTACCTTGGCAGGTGACAAATACTAGGCAGGATATATTGCCAGGGGGGCAAAATGAAATTGGAGACTCCACAGGAGCTAGAGAAGGTGGGCATCATAAAGTGCAATCATGCTCCTTTTAATTCCCCAGCGTGGCATATTACATTGAGGGCCTTGTGGATGCTTTCTTCTCTATTGACATAACACAGGAAAGTCAGGAACAGTTTGCCTTCCCGTGGGAAGACTGGCAAAGGACATTCACTGTCCGTCTACAGGGATACCTCCACAGTCCCACCATCTGTCACGGACTTGTAGCCCAGGACTTGGCAGCATGGGAGAAACTGCCAACGGTGCACCTGGATCATTACATTGATGACATTAGGCTCACGTCTGATTCTCTTCCTGATTTAAAAGGTGCAGCACCTAGACTGCTGCAACATCTGCAGGAGAAAGCATGGGCTGTGCACAGCACCAAGGTTCAGGGACTTGGTTTGTCGGTAAAGTTCTTGGGGATTGTCTGGTCAGGTTAAGACTGAAGTTATCCCGGAGGCAGTTATACACAAGGTCCAGGCTTTCCCTACCCCTACCACTGTGGGAGTAATTACAAGAGATTTTGTTCTTTTTGGCTACGGGATAGTGTTTATCCCACACTTGGCACAAATTCTGAGGCCCTTATACTGATTGGTATGAAAGGGCATCAGGTGCGACTAGAATGAATCATGTGCATCTGCCTGTGCTACTGCTAAGTTAGCAGGAAAGGCTGTGCGGGCCTTGAGTGTAACGGACCCATCACGACCCTGTGAGCTAGATCTTCACGTAAGTGAAGACGGTGGGGCATTTGGCGGCGACTTGAGCAGACCCACCAACCTATTGCATTCTGGTCACAACTATGGAAAGGAGCAGAGGTTCGGTACACCTTGACAGAGAAGCAACTGGTTGCTGTGTATCATGCCTTGACCATTATTAGACCAGCTCCTGCCAAGGTACAATCACAGAGTCAGTGCGAGACTGGGCCCAAAGCCACAGTGGCGTGGCACAGACGCCTGCACTGGCCAGATGGGGCCCATATTTACAGCAGCGTAGCACCCTCTTCACTAGCCCCTTACATGAAGAACTCCAACACTTAATGGGGCCAGCAATATACACCAGTAGAAACTAGGAAGAACTTGCTTTGGAGCCTTTAGTAACAGAGCCCTTATTGGGAGGAAAAGAGCCCCTATACCTGAAGAGGCTTGGTACACAGACAGCTCCAGTTGTGGGCAGCCCAAGCTTTCCATCCTGAGACTGAGAAAAAATGGATTGGAGGATGGGGAGGGGAAGAGAAGTCAATGGGCTGAGTTGCGGGTAGGATGGCTCGTGATCACCCAGGAGCCCTCCCAGGTGGGCCTTCTATCAGGGCTTGACCCTGTGGCTACTGACATTCTACCATGCCAACTGGATGGTTGATCACCGGCTCCTTTAGGGGCAAGAGTTGTGGCAAGACCTATGGGGCCCCTGTCAGACTAAAACAGTTACCGTGTATCATGTGACTGGCCATTTGCCTTTGGCCTCCCCAGGGAACAATGAAGCAGACACACTGGCCCAGGTGCACCAGCTAGAAGGAAAGTCTGCCTCTGGTGTGGCCCAATGGTTACATCAGCATTTGTTGCACACAGAGCAGAAGACAATGTGGGCTGTAGCTCATTGGTGGGGGGTGCCGTTGACCTTTGAAGAAGTCAGCAGAGCCCAGAAAGAGTGCCTTGTGTGCTCTAAGAGGGACTTACACCGAGTCCCACAGCAACATGGGACAATAGTAAGGGGGCCGATAGACCCTTGTCAGGTGGCAGACAATAATGGCCCTCTGCTCAGATCAGGATATCAGTAGGCCATGACTTGTGTGGACACAGCTACTGGATATTTGGTTGCTTTTTCCTGCATGTCATGCGGATCAGCAAACCACCAAGAGGGGCCTACAGTGTCTCTTTGCAGCTGACACATGGCTGCAGGTGACTGAAAGCGATCAAGGCACCCACTTTGGACATGTGTTACAAGAATGGGTGGAGCAATTAGTAATAAATTGGATGTTTCATGTGCCATATCATTTGCCAGCCACCAAGGACCCACCAGTGAAGTTTCTCCCGGAAGGGGCTGGTAGGGGAAGAGAGCACGCTGCCGCGGCCGCAGGGGAGTGGGAGAGGGGGGCATGGTTATGACCGCAGGGACCGAAGGGCTGGGGCCCACTAGCAAACCTGAGCAACTGTAAGTAATAAAAGCTTTTCTCCCGACCTGTCATTTTCCCTTGACTTATTTTAGTTCCACTGGCTTCACAGGGCACTCGCCTCAGAGCTACAGCATCCTTTCAATTTTTTTTTTGATTTTTTTATTAAGGTATGATTGATATACAATCTTATGAAGGTTTCACATGAAAAAACAATGTGGTTACTACAGTTACCCATATTATCAAGTTCCCACCCATACCCCAATGCAGTCACTGCCCATCAGTGCAGCAAGTTGCCAGAGATCCACTATGTCCCTTCTCTGTGATACTCATTCTCCCCGTGATCCCCCACACCGTGTGTACTAAACATAATACCCCTCAGTTACCTTCTCCCTCCCTCCCCACCTGCCCTCCCCCACCCCTCCCCTTTGGTAACCACTACTTCCTTCTTGGAGTCTCTGAGTCTGCTGCCATTTTGCTCCTTCAGTTTTGCCTCATCGTTATACTCCACAAATGAGTGAAATCATTTGGCACTTGTCTTTCTCCACCTGGCTTATTTCACTGAACATAATGTCCTCCAGCTCCATCCATGTTGTTGCAAATGGTAGGATTTGTTTCTTTCTTATGGCTGAATAGTATTCCATTGTGTATATGTACCACCTCTTCTTTATCCATTCACCTACTGATGGACACTTAGGTTGCTTCCACATCTAGGCTATTGTAAAAAGTGCTGTGATTAACATAGGGGTGCATCTGTCTTTTTGAATCTGAGAAGTTGTACTCTTTGGGTAAATTCCAAGGAGTGGGATTCTGGAGTCAAATGGCATTTCTATTTTTAGTTTTTTGAGGAACCTCCATACTGCTTTCCATAATGGTTGAACTAATTTACATTTCCACCAGCAGTGTAGGAGGGTTCCCCTTTCTCCACATCCTCGCCAGCATTTGTTGTTCTTAGTCTTTTCGATGCTGGCCATCCTTACTGGTGTGACGTGATATCTCACTGTGGTTTTAATTTGCATTTCCCTGAGCATCCTTTCAATTTGTCATCAGTTTTTAGACTCCTTGAAAACATGGAAAGAGAAATGAAAATAAAAAACTCTCTGCTGCCTGGGACAAATCATTCCAGTTGAGGCAAACAGTAAATGTGAGGGAGTCTGGGGGAAACACTGAGGAAAGAGATTCTTTGGGAGAAAGAGGGGATTGAGAAGCTCCAGAAAGTACTGAGGAGCACGTCACGGGGTTATTTAAAAGGCACCATGTGCACAGGGCAGGGCACATGCTCAGAAAAGCCTGGGCTACCCTGAGATTTTACCTTGGCTGCTCTCAGGGCTCAATAAGCAGGAGGTGGGCGCCAACACAGAGGCGAGCAGCCCATCTGAGCGCCAGAGGAGTGACACAGTAGAGAGGCAGTCTGCAAGAGGATGTGTTCCCTTTACTTCCTTTTGTTTGTTTTGGTTCTGGCTTTTAAGGAAACCTCTGTCACCCTTGCAACCTGTACCTGTTGCAGAGCCTACCTCAGGTCCAGGCTGCTCTCAGACTAGGTGCTTTTTGGACCAATCAGTAAATGGGTCACCGTAGCACACTGGAAATGAAGTCTAATCTCTGAAATCCAAAGTGGCCCACCAGGCTGCTGTGCTTTTTGTGTGTGTGTGGGAGGAGGGGCCAGATACAGCACCTCATTCATCACCTTAAAAGGGAGAGCTTGGCATGCCCACACGATTGACTTCTAGAAACTTCTCTAAGACGAAAGGCCCCTGAATTTTTGTTGGATTTACTTCCCACCTTCTGACACATGACTGTCCTATCAGGGAGCCCCAGGAGCCAAGCAGCACCCCGTTCTGTCTCCCCCTGCCCCCTGCCCCCTGCCCACACCGTGATGAGGTTGTGCTCAGGGAGGCTGCAGGCCTCGATGTGGTCCTGGAGCAGCTGCTGCGAGAAGTTCTGGTGCATCTGGGCAGCTTCGTGGGCGTCCATGGCATTCCCGCAGGCTTTGTTCAGGTCTGAAGTGGGACACGCACACGGGCTGGGCCCACTGGGCCCTGCCACCACCCCCACACCCACTCCCTGGGTGTGGGTGGGCCCTAAGACCGAGCCCTGCTCCGCCAGCGGGTTCCTGTGCACCTGGCACGCCACCAGCCCTGAGCCCTGTCTTGGGAACAGCAAAGCCCAGCTGCCAGCAGCCTCCAGAGACGCCCTCCTGAGTCTGAGTCAGGTGTTCTTGGAGGTGGGTGAGTAGTGAGGCCCACGGGGCAGACACAGGGCTGGTCAAGCAGTGAAAGCTCTCAGGGCTCCCCATGGATGCTGGAAGTTCCCGGACAGCCTTCTGGAATATAGGGGCTCACTACAGCAGGGGACTCAACACCTGCTTCTGAAATAGGAGGGCTGCATGGGCCCAGAAAGCCCCTGGGCGAGCCCGCGGACCTCAGTTTCATCATCTGTAACATGCAGAGAAGCATTAACTCTGATGCCTGCTGAACCCCTGGCCTGGCACCCAGGGCATCTGACCAGTTCCACCTGACAAGGGTGACTGCTGACCCCCTTCAGGGGGAAGGAAACTCAGGCCAAGTGCCAATGCTCACAGTCCAAGTTTTCACCCAGACACCAAGAACCAGCCTTGCAAGTCTTAGACTGAACCAGATCCTGCACTGGGCTGGCTCCATGAACAATCCCAGTACCCAAGGGCCTCCAGGGGAGCCTGAGAACGTGTGGAACTGGGACTGTGGCCTGCAGAGGCCTGGTCTGAGCAGAGGCTGAGCAGGGCTCACCTGGCATGCTCCAGCCTGAGGCTCTGCCCAGCAGCCCTGATCGCTGGGAAGGGCTGGCTGCTATACTCACCTCGCAGCAAAGCTGATGACCACAACTGCACCAACATGTCTGGGATCTTGCTGGCCAGCTGCATGGCAGGCACCACCATGTTGTTACTCTCCTGTCAACCGAGAATAGCCAGGTGTGGGTTGCGGGTGGGATAGGGTAGGGGCATCAGGGACAGTGCAGACCCCACCTGCCACAGCCACACTGATGAGCTCAGGTTGTATCCTCCTGCTACCTGGCAAACTCCTACTCCTACTTCAGAGCCCATTTCAAATGGCCCTCTATGAATTACTTCTCAACCACCTTGGACAAAATAAACTGCCCCTACACCTCAGCTATACAGACGCTGACTCACTGGGGCACAGTGGCCATGGGGGACTCCATGTGCCTTTGCCTTTCTAACCAGAGAAAAAGGCACTGGTGGGACAGTCGGCTCTGGACCCAGATCCAAAGCTGATGAGATTCAGGGGTCCCAGGGCCTGGGAGGAGGCAGCAGTTTGCCCCAGTGGGAGTGGTGAGGGCTGAATGGACAACAGGAGAGGAAGGAAGGCTTCTTGGCTACTCAGGCTCACTCATGGGAAGCCGCCTCAGACAGGTGAGGCTGTGGGGAACCAGGATGCCAGGCTTTCCATCCCTAACTCCACAGGACGGCACAGCGCCGCCCCCTCCATTGGCTGGATGAACTGAGTGAGAGCTGCAGGGGCCATAAATACCCACATCTGACCCCGCGGTGATCAGCAGTGCTGCTCCCATTGACCCCCAGCCCAGGGACCCCCAGCCCCGCTGGCCGCCATGTTGGTCCAGGGTGACACTGGCAGAACTCCCTGCTCAGCAGCCCATGGCAGCCTGGGGACACTTGTCACACAGCTGGGAGAATTACAAATCCTCAAACCAACTCCTGCAGCCTGGCTTCACTAACATAAGCTGTAGTTACGCAGGGTTTCCCCCTTAGAGACATAAAAGCCCAAACACTTGATGCTGCCCTACAGCTGGTACCTAAAAGATATGCTCAGGTGGGTTTCAAAGCTTTCCAAAACTGAACCAAGCCCTTCCAAGACCTCAGAATGCACAGCAGTACAGGAAAAACTAGGGCTGGGCCTGTCTGCAAGTCATTAGGAGGGAGCCCCCTGGGCTCTCTGGGCAGGCTCCCTGGGCCAGCCTGACGCCGCCCCACAGAATCTGGTTGTGAAGGTGTGTGTGATCCAGTGGCATGTCCTGCATGGGCTGCTCACACACTTGCAGGGCCCATGGGCACTCTGGCCTGGTAGGCCCAGTGCAGGGGTGGCTGTGTCTTCCCCAAGCCTGAAGTTGCTCTGGGGCCAGGGCTGGTCTGAGGGCTCCTGGGGGCCTAATGGAACCTGAATGGGCCCAGGCACACGGGGAATAGCGGAGATTCCCAAATAACTTAAGATGCCTGGGATTGCCCCAAACATAAACCAGAGCTGCTCCATCCACCCTGCCTTGCTCAAGGCAGCTTCCAGAGACTTCCAGACAAACGAGAGCCAGTAAGGTTGGTTCTACACCAGGATCGACAGTTTGGAGCTGTGACATTAAGCTCCCCAGGTGGAAAATGGGGTAATCACAGCTACCACACTGAGCCACAGGAGGCCAGGCCGTGCTCGGGGCCTCATGCTGAGCCCTGGGTCCCCATCCAACCATGGTCCTCACTGTGCTCAGAAGTTGAGGGGCAGGGTGACAGGCATTCCAAGAGGAGCAGAGCTGCAGGCAGAAGGGCGACCCCAGAGCTCATCCTCTTTCTCTGGGGGTGGTGATGCCCCCAGTGCTCAGGCCACGGCCACCAAGACCCCAGCTGCAGAGCCCACTGGCCTCACCTCGGCAAATGCATGTCACGCGGTTCTGGGGAAGGGAACGTGCCAGGCTTGTTAAAAATGCTCATTCTAGGGAGCCCCGAGTTTGATCAGATGCAACTCTAAGGGCCAAGATGCGTACCCTGTGTCATCTGTCCTGTGATAGTAGCTAAAGTGAGGCTGGCTAAAGCAGGGAGCAGACACTGCTGCAAAATTCTCAACTCTGCTACAGTGGTGCAGGGGAAGACAAGACAAAAAATTATAAACAGCCGATTAACAAAACCTATGCATGGACAGGGGCAGGTGGTGGAAAAGAGCTAGAAGAGGACATGCGATGATTTTCCCATTTGCTTCTTGGCCTGTGGTGAACACATTGTACCTTATAAGACAGACAAATGTTTTCTTAAATTAGTTAAAGGCCTCCTGAAAGTGGGAGCAGGTGCTCATGTATGGCCCAGATTCAGTCAGCTTGTTCCACCGGGACCAGCCACAGGGCCTCTGGTGAGGGTGAAATCATGGTGCCCTCAGGACGCCACACATGCTGGGCAGAGTGGAATCAAGGCGTGCTGGCCAAGGGGACACACCTCTCTGCCCCAAGGGTCAGCATGTAGGAAGGGGAACCTGCTCTGGGCAGCCCAAGCCGGGGGCTCTGCCTGGCCATTGTCTGTAGACAGCACTGGGCCCATCTACCACACAGATCCACCCCCTGGGGACCCAAAGGTCCCAGCCCTGTGCCCACCCAGGCTGGCTCTGCTCCCATCAAGGAGCAGTGAGGAGGGAGGGAGGTACTGAGACGAGATTGTCAAGGGACCCAGGATGCAAAGCGCTGCTTGGTGGTGTAGCCCCAGCACCACACTGGGCTCCTGCCCCTCAGCCTGGCCCTGGGACTCACCCTGTGGTTCCCCAACACATAGAAGATGTGGCCTAGCAGCACGAGGGAGCAGGCAGTGAGCCGGTTCAGGTCCTCTGCGTTGGACATCTTCAGAGTTTCTCAAAGAAATCGCCTATGGGCAGAGAGCAGAATCTGAAGCCCCATCCAGATGCCTCTGGGGGAGGGAGACAGCAGCGACCTCGCAGCCCTGAGCACGGCTTGCCGGTCGGTGGGGACACAGGCCTAGGCACGCACTGTCGGGGGAGAAAACCACCGTAAGGCCCAGCCCAGGGCCTCCGGCACGGGCCCACTGCCTCTCCCCGTACTCACTTGGCCTCATTGTAGCGTCCCTGGAAGAAAGAGAAGAGCCCACGCACGTAGAAGGCGGCCGCTCGGAGGCAGTGCGATCTGCAGGGAGGTGGGGACATCAGCACTGGGGGGCTTGGTGAACAGAGCAGATTTACGGGGCCGGGGGGTGTGAGGCAGGGGCCCAGGGCGCTGGCACAACCCGCGCAGAGGAAGCAGCAGACAGCAGGCGGAGCGGGAATGAGCAGCGGCCGTACCTGACCGGGAAGCTGTGGTCGGGATTGATCCTCTCCAACAAGCTGTACAGCTGCGGAGGAAATGCCCGTCAGGGCCAGTCCGCATCTCTGCACTCACGGGAGTTAGGGCCCAACATGCCCCTACACGCCCGGCTGCTGCAACTTCGCGACAGGGCCTGACAGTGCGGCAGCCCCACCCATCCTGCACCCGAGCAGCCTGCGCAGAGGGGTCCCTGCGGGTAGGCGGGGGCGCCGCAGGACATAGCTCTGCTCTCTGTGGTCTCACACCCTGGAGGAATCACGGCCCCCAGTACGGAGTGGCTGGGTGGGGGCCTCCTTTCTCTGCCTGTCCTGCCCTGTGCCAGGGGAGGAGCTGGGGTGGAGAGGCCAGGTGGTAAGCCCAGCCCTCTTGGAGGTGGAGGGACCCTGGGAGACCCTGAGGGGGAAGATGTGACTGACGTTTAGGTCCCCTCTGGCTGCTGTGAAGAAGGTGTGCTGGGCCACGAGGGTGTTAGCAGCTCCTGGTGACCCCCCAGATCCCGCAGGAGGCACACTAGGGGGCGAGGACACAGGGGAGCCAAGCTCCCCAGGCCTGGCCCTCGGATGACCCTGCCCCCAGCTTCCTTACCCCGGAGCAGCCAAGGCCGTAGCCCAAAGGGTCTGAACCAACCTGTCACCTGGGAGGTCAGCTGAGCTTCTCCTGGACAGGAGAGGACAGTGGCCTGAACTAAAATGAAGGCTGTGGAGGTGAAGCAGCCAAGACTGAGCCACTGTGGAGGCAGGACCCCAGGGCTGGGCGGACCCCAGGGCTGAGGGGGTGGAGACTGTAGGGTAGTAAGGAGGAAATCCCAAGGCTGAGGGGGATCTGATCCTGGACTTGGGGGAATCTGAGCTGGAGGGGGTTACAGGGGAGCCTGGGTTAGGGCACCCCCACACCTCAAAGCTGGGGCATCTGGGCAAGCTAGGAGCCCATGGGTGACTGTGTGAGCTGCTGCTCCTCAGGAGTGAGCCGCAAGGCCTTGCTGATATTTCAGAGCAGACAGATTAGGGCAGAAGAAACTGGTTTCTTTTTCTGTGGGATTCAGTAAAGCCTGGTTCATTTTCAATAGGGAGCAGGGTCATTCGGCTCAGGAACTTCTGTCCCAGACTTGGCTCTGTGCAGCCATGCCTGTGCTCTGACCGTGCGGGACACGGCCACTCGCTGGAGGGTGAACTCCTCAGGGCTGCTGAGATTCGCTGGTGCCCAGGACAGCCCCCCGACCCCCCACCAGTAACAGTCAAAAGGCAGGACACCAAACATGAAGCATGTCACCTACTACCTCTTGATGTCTATTTCCTTCCCGTATATACACACTCGCCAGGTTGGTCACGATGAAGGCCCACAGCTCCTGCTGGTTGGTGAGCTGAAACAGGAGACATGGATGTCAGGGGTCCGGGGCAGGCGCAGCCTCATACACCAGGGCTTATAGGAAATACACCGTGTTATAGGAAATGCAGGCAACAGAAAAGCAGCAGCAGCTGCCCCTATGCTCTTCTCAGCAGACACCGCACTGTGGGCTGTTGCCTGCTTGTTCCTCAGTACTGAGACCTGGGCAGCCCCTCCTGCCACACCCCACCCCAGGGCATGCTGACACAGCAGAGGCACACACCTGTTCTGGGGAGGATCCTGCCAGGACGGCGGCTGAGGCTGTCAGAGGCCGGGGATGCTGCTAAGGGCCAGTGGCAGAGGGACGGTTGTTCCCAGGTTTTCCTGGGGAATGAGACTGGCCAAGGTGGGGCACCGATCTGAGTGGCTGATCACCCAGACCCTGGTTTCCAGTGGGGCTGAGAGACTAGCTGTGCAAGAGGTTGAGGGCTCTGGGAAGCACAGATTCCACCTGCAGGCCCTCCACCTCCAAGGAGGTCCTGAGGGTCCTCTGACATGAGCACAGACGCCACAACTGTTTGCTGTGTGTTAGGGGCTAGCAGGGCAGGGCTGGGGTCTGCCTCCTGGCTGCACCACCTCCTGTGTGGCCTGGATAGCGGTGTTCCCTCGGCAGGCGGGGAGGACTTCTGGGGGCACACACTTCAATGCAGCAGCTTCCTCTAGACTGGTAGCACCAGGCTGTCCTCTGCCCCCAGAGTGCCCAGGCTAGTGTGGGGTCATGGCTTTCCAATGCAGCCCTGCCACAGGTGGGCTCTGGGAAACCCCGAACCCTGACTGCATCTTCAGGTCCGACACGAGCCAATGCCAACTTGGCGGGCTAGCAGGAGGGCCAGGAATCGGGAGTGCAAGTGGCTGAGCAGGCCAGGCACCAACGGGCCGGTGGCTGCCCTTCAGTGAGCCAGGGAAGCCCTGCCCAGGCTGGCTAGGAGCCCTTTCCCACAGCGCTTCCTCGTCACACTGTGCTGCCAGCACTGGCCTTGTCCCCTCTGCCACGGAAAGCCCCGGATAAACGGCACATCACTGCCATGGCCGGCGTCAGGCTGAATGATGCGGAGCCGCCTGCTGACCGCATTTCACACAGCTGTGGTCCTCCTTGCCGACCCCGCACCTAGCCAGGCACTGAGCAGCACCCCCCACCCCGTGGGGTGAGGGCCGGCACCTTACCCGCAGGGCTGTGGTGAACTGGGCCTCTGCGTTGTCCATGCAGTTGACGGAGACACAGTACAGGCCCTGGAAGAGGGAGGCTCTGAAGGCTGGAAGCCACACAGCTCGCTCGAGGCTTCACAGCTGCACCCAGCTGAGCCTGAGCATGTGAGTCTACCAAGCTGCTGAAGCAGAGCTGTACCCTGGCAAGCAGGCAAAAAGATGGCGCGCTTCATCATTCCCTCCTCCCGGTGCCTCACAGGCCTGTCACAGAGGCTCACGGGGACATGCTGGATTCCTGCCTGGGCCAGCTCCCGGCGCAGCCTCCTGACTCCTGTGGGCGCCACGCCCCCCAGCCCCCCAACCCCACTCTGCTGCCAGGTAAAGGCGTGCTGCAGCGAGCCCCAGGCACTCAGGGTCTCCAGAGGGCCAGGGCCTGCCACCAGGAGTGTGGCCCCAGGGGCAAGGTTCCGCAGGACGCCATCTGTGGGGACTAGGGGGACAGGCCCAGCTCCGGCCACACACGTGTCAGTGGAGCTGGTAAATACAGACATAGGGGTATACTTTCTACAAAAGCCACTCTTCCCCACGGGGTAGGGAAGTCCAGCAAGAGAAGCTCCTGAGGCCACCAGCTGGGAAAAGAGAGGGAGCACGGGTAGCAAAAACCGTGACTGGAGACGTGGTTGGGCGGGGGACATGCTAAGCTGCAGCCCAACCCCAAGGTTCCACATGCAGACCCACCCAGGTGAGGCCTCCCTGCTCCAGAGGAGCCCACTAGAGAGCACAGGGTGGACACAGTGGGCACTGTGCCCGTGAGGGCATCCCCCTTCCACTTGGGGCTCCAGGTGGCTTGTGCAGACCGGCCCAGCTCAGGGGGCCACAGTGGAGCAGGCTGGGCAAACCACCACACACAGCTGACCTTGAGTCAGGCCTGGTCAGGCCTTGGGACCTAGAATACAGCCGCCCCTTCCTGTGCTGCTGCACCCCACAGAGATGAGCACGGTGATGAGACAGGAGGTACAGCCCTGCAGCTCCGGCAGAGAAGTGGCCCTAGCATCTCCATCCCAAGGACACCCTCCCCATTGCACAAGTCACACTCTGAATCCAGAGCTGGGGACAGCCCACAAAGGCACATCCAGCCGCCCTGGAGAGCACCCCGCCTCTCCCACTTTTCCTGCAGCACCTCCGCCTGTGCCGCTTGGCTCAGGCTCGGCCCACATGGGCCCGTCTCACAGCAGTGGCTTTCCGACCCTTCTCTTTTGGGGGCTCTGTGTGGTTAGCATCTACTGATCAGATGGACCCCACTGAATCTCTTCTTCATAGGCCAGATGTGTCCGTTAATGGTGAGATGCCATCTCTGCCAGCTCCCTCCGTTCTGCACGAGGGCTGAAGAAGGAGCCGTGCATCTCCCTGAGGCTCTCAGCAACCACCAGGCAAGCCAGCAAGTAACTTGTCCAAAGACTTAAGACAAACTTCCTGGAAGGGGTCGTCTGCCAGCACAGATGGGATATCAGGAGCCCTGCTTTGGGGGCTGGGGTTCAAGGTATGGACTTACATATGAGTTAGCAACGGTTTAAGTCCTGTGAGGAGCTGGGTCCTTGCAGTCCCTAATACCCACTTCCCAGGGCTACAACCTGGCACCATTCTAGTGTGTGTGTACTGTGGCCCCTGCCTTAAACACGCAAATGGGGGACATTAGCTAAAGCCCCACCACATGCCTCCTCCATGAGTGCTGTGTCCCCAGTGCCTGGCACAGGGCTGACACAGGGGAGATGCCCAGGAAACATCTGCTACATGAACAATGACTTTACCTGGGACCACTGAGAAATGAGGGCTTCCTTATGTGCAAATGCCACAGAACTGAGGCTTATGCCTTGGAAACACCAAGCCCTGACCCCTAACCATCATCAAACATTTCCCTGTCTCCAAACATCACTGCGTCCTGCTCCGACATCAGTGCCGCTGATGCCTTGAGAGGTCCCCTGCCATGAAGCTGTGTCAGGGCCAGTCAGTCACTTCCCCAGGGCTCAAACAACTGTCAATCAAGGTTTCTCTTTTGTATCTCTGTAACACTTGCAACATCAATTCACAAGCCAAAAATATACAGACATCAGAGAACAATCAGTCTCACAAATAAAGGATGCAGGAAACCGTACCCAAGGTATCACCTTACCCAAAGTTCCTACCATATCCATGTTTTACTCTGTAACATTGAAAAAATACTTTTTATGTTTCCCTACTTATGATGGGAAAGCAGTCAAAGTGAGACTTCCCTCACTGCTGGGTGGCCTGTAGATGGAGCAGGGATGTGAACAAATGACCTAACCACAAGTCCCTGGGGTCACCCTAGGGCCCCCAGGGAAAATAAGGGTCACCACAGGGCCAGCATGAGCCATGAGGGACAGAAGGCCGGATCAGAAAACCTTTCATGCCTGGAAGATTCCATCCAGGACTGAGAGAATTTCAAGGATCCTTGTACCTTGAAACCAAGGTAACTTTTTTTAAAAAAAACAGGTTTTTTAAATCACCAAAACATGTAGAAAGTTATCAACTGCAACTTCCCTGGGAAGGAAGCACAGTGTTTAGGAACCAGCCTTGCCTCTTTCCTCTGTGTGACCGTGACTCTGAGAACCCCTGTCAGCATCGTCATTGGCAGATGGGAAGTGGTTCCTACCTCATGGGTTTTTTGCAGACCCAATGAGATGGTGCCCCAAGACTGTGCATGTGAGCAGGGCCTGGCATGTCAAAGGTGCCAACAGCACTACAGCAACTCCCCCCGGCAGGAACAGAAGACTCGGGGGCGGCAACGAGGCAGGTGGAACTGTGAAACGACGGTTCCTAAGCAGATTCCCCATCCTGTGGTCAGGAGAGACTCGGTGTGAGAGTGAAGGAAACGGAAAACAGAAGGAAGCACAGGTCACTCTTCCATGAAAACGCTTAGCCCAGAGCTCTGCAAATGCAGTTTCTGTGCAAGGTTCTGCTCCAGCTGATGGGGCACAGAATTTAGCAGGAGCACGTGCCTTCCTGGAGGATGAAAGGTCTGCCCCAGCGATGCCTGATGATGAAAGGCTTAGAACTGAGCCCTTTGGGGCCTTAAGAAGAGAAAGGGAAGCATTTAATTGCTTGCTGGAAAGGCAAACCAGAGACTCACATCTAACCGGGAAACCCAAGTAACAAGCATCTAGACAGCACAACTTGAGCTGCTTTCTAAATCACGCGGGAAAAACCTTCATTGAAAAGTAGCGCTGTTCCAAACGCAGAGAAAGCAAACATGGCATCGACATGAACATCATAATCAGAAGAAACCGCTGTACACAGAGCCACCTGCCCTGATTGGAGCAAATCACGAACATTTCATTCCAGAGAAGTTATTTACTCCTGTGTGGCTTTCAAATCAGGAAAGTTCAAGGATGATGATGGACTTTCCAGGCCAAGGGATAAAGAGACATGTGATCAAAAGAGAGAAAATTAAGGGGCAATAGACAAGCACAGGCGTGCAAATTCTCTTGATTCCACCGTGGACGTGCAAGTGACTGAAATGGAACCATCTGCTTGAAAGACAGCATGAAGATGAGACAAGACTGAAAATTCACACAGGAATAGGTGTGCAGCAAGAGGAAATAATGCAAAAAGCAAATGAAAAGGAACACAATTGACAGTATCTGCAGAAACAGCTTCACAAATTGCCCAGCCAAATTTCTGAGTAACGTCACATCTCTTATAATAATGAACTATTTACTTGAGGAATCCCAGAGCAGCCAAGAATTCTGACAGCAGATCCACATCACTGCCAAAACCATACTCACAGAAGGAAGGCTATCAGATAAAGTGTCTGTTAACTGCACCATAATAGCTACAGGATCTGCTGAGCAGGCCCAGGGAATGAGGCAGCCAGCAGGTGCTCTGAGGGCCTGCAGGGGCAGGAACCACCTAGAGACCAGTGGCTGTGACCTCAATAAAGCTGCCGAGGAAAGGCTGTGCCCACACCCTTCATGCCTCTGATGAGAACTCTTAACAGATGATTCTTACAAAGTTGGTGTAATTGATGAACAGATGGGTAAGGACACTATACATTCCTTCTAGAAAGCTTACAGATGCAGTTGAGGCAGTTAGAAATTGGCATTAAGCAAAGAGAAGAGTAAATAAGTATACACGACTGTACATATTAAACATGAAACTACGTATGTGTGTGTGTGTGTGTGTGTGTGTGTGTGTATAAACCAACTGTGAATACCAAGGAGGTTAGGGTCTCTCAGAGAGAAAGCAAAAAACAATAGAAGTAAGTTGGAGTATCTGAATGCAGTACTAAATTTAGAGGCCAATTAAAAGTTTTACCTGTAGCACTTTTAAGTTTGAGAAAGTTGGATGAAAGAATGCAGATTTTTTTTAAACGGGTTTTGTTACTCTGGCTTGGCTTTCTGAAAATAAACCAGAATCTCTTTGCCCATTTGCTCTTCCGGACTAGAAAATAAGCAAACCACTTCTGAAAGGAGAACACATTAGGATTCTTTCTTGAGTGACTCTGGGAAAGGAAAGACTAAAAGTTGATAACTGCCTGATTTGGGAAAAACACAATAATGAATGAAGATTCAAGAAAGCACTCTCGTGTTGCAGCACAGAAGGAGATCACAAACAACTGCAGAAGGAAAACAGCATGGAAAATGGCACTTTAACTGAAACCTGAATGAATTTCCAGCTGGGGATCCAACTGGCAGGAAGGGTTTCTAGGTGTAATGTCAGTGTGAGGTATGGAGAGGACCCTGTGGCTCTGTGGAAGATCCCACAAGATTCAGGGTTCTGTAAAACCAAGGGAAGGCCCTTCACAAGGATAAGGGTTTAAGCTATGGGTCCACAAGCCAAGAAGCTACCAGGAAGCAAGGTGAGGCATGGCTGCATTCTCTGGACAGCACTGAGTGGGCAAAATGTGAGTGACAATGTACACAGCAGCAAGGAACAACTGTTAGAAACAAGCTGAAAGATCCGTGAGACAAGGGGAGGCGGCAGGGTTTGCTGTCCACAGAGATGGAAGAGCTTCAGAACCAGCGCAGACACGCAGGCACTGGGCTTCCACAGCCTCTGGCCCCGCCACATAAGGAAGCCTGGAGCTTCACGGGAGCTCAGCCTCGCCCTGCCACTGACAGCTTGGGCACTCCTTGGGATAGTCCTGCCACCCTGAGCGATTCTGCAGCCTCACTCTGCCGCCCCCTGCAGGCCTCTGCTCAAATGTCACTCCAACAAATAGAGGGTCCCTTGTTACCTCTGCCAAAAATAGCTCCTCTTCTCCCTGGTCTGTATTTTCCATGGTTGTTCTATCACTGTCTAACCATTTACCAAATACCCATTGTTTGTCTCCCTCACTAAAACGTTAGCTCACGGGAGCAGGAACTCGTTTAGTCCTGGCTGATCCCCGGCACCTAAGATAAGAGCAAGGCCCCTGGTATGAGCTAAGTATCGGCTGAATGAATAAAAGGAAAAACTTCACAGAAACAGTTATGACTTATTGTCTTGGCATGGAACCTGGAGATCATGACCTAGGTTTGCACCCAGTTTTGTTAAAAACTTGCTGTGTGGCCTTTGGGCAAATCACTTCACCTCTCTGTGCCCATTCTGCCTCACTCCTGAAATAAGGAAGTTGATCCAGCAAAGACTAAAGTCCCCTTCCAGCTCTTTGCAGTCTGCAAAAAAAAAGATCTGATATCCTCCAAAGGCAGCTCATACTAGCTGAAGGTGGGTTCAGATTTACAGCACGCAGGTCAATACATTTTAAAAAATCGAAGTTGATTCTATTAAAGTTTTTCCTCTAAGCAGAATAAAGCCAGGTAAATGGAGGCATATCTGACAGGTGCGCAGCACTGCCATGAGAAGAAACAGCTCCATAGCCAGAGAGGACAGGATTACAGTCACCTTCCCACATTCTTTGAATCACCAAGACCTCACAAGTCAAGATGAGGGGAATGGGACTTGACTGCTGAAGGGAGGGACCAGAAGATGGTGGGAGGAAGAGAAGTCACCGGTGGACACAGAGAAAGCAGGAGCCGCCATATTCCACGCCCAACCCCACCTCCACCCCTACTGGGTGAGCAACTGGTTCTCGAACCCAGGTCCGTTCCACCAATTTACAGGACTTAAAACTCTGGGCTCTGGGCCTCTGCCGCCCAGCGATGCCTCCCTGCACTTATCAGATGTCCAGGGAGGGATGCCTTCCTAGGTTTCCAGAGAAACCAAACCTCAGATTCCCCGGGGAGGCCTGGACTGTCACCTCCACCCTCCCCTATTCGGACTCACTTCAGGAGGGGGCAGAACGTCCAGGCGGGTTCGCCCTAGGCTGAGCCCTGAAGAGGTGGAAGCTGCAGCGCCCACCCACTGGCCGGTCCGGGGGCGTCTCTACAGGCGCCAACAGGGGACATCCTCCTGAGAACCTAAGGAATTTGGGGGCCCTGCTGCTCCAGAGAAGAGACAACTCTCGGAATCCTCTGCGCGGGTCCTAGGGCCCTGGTCCGTCACCAGAGACGTGAAGTAAGGTGCGGGGAGACTCCCGCGGGCTCCCTCAGAAGTCGGCAGCTGCGAGGCCCTGCTGCTCGCGCGGAAGACACGCCCTCGGACCCCGAGGAGCGGCTCCGTGGCCCCCGCTTTCTCGGGTGGCGGCTATCAGCCCAGGCCCGTTAGGAGCCCGCGCCACCGCCCTAGCGACTCGATCCGCACTCACCGCCTTCTCCAGGTGGCTGCGAGCCTGCTCGCTGTTCTTGGTGTGGTGGTACAGCACGGAGCCGAGCTGCAGGTGCGTGCGGGCCTCGATGCGCTGAGGCGGTTTGAAGGGGAACACGGCCTGCAGGCAGTGCACGCACAGGCGGATCTTGGGCGGGCTGGAAGTGCGGAAGTGCTCGGCGAAGCCCAGGAGCACCAGGTACCACTCACTATCCGGCCGCCTCGGCCTGCGCTGCCTGGGCCGCCGCCGCTGGAGCAGCTGCAGCCGCCTGAGCCGCTATTTTGGCATTCACAACAAAAAGCCGCGGCCACAGGGAGGCGGAAGCTGGCGCACTGGGCGGGGCCGGGCTCTCCTCCGGTCTCCCGCGAGAGCTTACGCGCAGAGCATCCCGGAACGTATAGTTTGTATTGGGAGTGGCCTCTGCTCCGGGAAGGTGTAAGAAAGGACGACGACCTCTGGCCGGAGGGACTGAAACCAGAAATTGCCATTGGCTGATTTTTGCTTTCCTGGAAGAAAAACCCCAGGCGTCCGCGCCGTGACAGGGCGTGGTGAGCCGATGTGGACTACACCTCCCATGAAGCCACGCGCAGTATACCAGGCCTCCTCTTGTGGCGCGGGAGCATTGTGGGATTGGATGAGTCAAGATGGACTACAGGGACGTTGCAGGTAACAACCCCGACCTTCCCTCAGGAGCTGACCTGGGTTCTTGGGGCTCCGCGTCGACGCTACGCCTTCCCGTCGCGCTTGCTGCGACCCGCCGGCCCCTCTCCCCAGCCTTTGGGAGTCCAGAAGCGGCGGCTTCCTTCTGCACCTCCCCCGTCTCTGAAGACCCCAGACCCAGTTGCTGGCTTCCCGCCTGGTTTGCTGAGCGCGCCCTGCGTCCCGTGAAGGCTGCCACCGGGTCGGCCCTGCAGCCGCTTTTCGAAATAACCATCTTCAGCGCTGCCTCGAGCTCCCTCCCCGAAAGAGCGGCAACTTGGGGCAGCCTTGCGTCTTTGTTTTTGTAGCACCGGCCGCCGGGCCTGGGTCCAGCTTTCTGTAAAGGCTGTTTTTCCGAATTGCAGTAGGTCTCCCTGTACACACGTTCCCGGGTCCTTCTAGCCCCGACTTCACCGCAAACCTTGTCCTTCCCTCCCAGCGTAAACCCGCCTATACTGGGATGCAGTCACCCATTCAACAAATACTGCGTGCCGGTCACGGTGCTAGGCGCTGGGGATGCAGTGGTAACCAACACAGGGCCCTGCCTTCCTGACGGTTACTTCCCACTGAGTTGTCAGGCGGTGCACCCTGAGAAAACAGTTTGCACAGTTATAAAGATGTGAGAGAATAGGGGTGCAGGCTGCTGCTACTGGGTGGTCAAGGAAGGCCTTTTTGAGCAGAAGACATTTGAGATGAGAAGATGCCAGCTCTGGGAAGGCCTGGAAGGCAGAGCCTTCCTGAAGAGGAGGGACATTCTTGTCATTTGAAAAATGTTAAGGATGGAGTGGAAGTCAGGAGGGGTGTCATCTGTGTCAGAGCCTTGAAAACCAACTTTCAGCATTTGGATTTTATTCTGAGTTCCGTGGGGAAACTTGAGGTGTCATCACCGTCTCCACGCCTACCACCTTTGAAAAGCACGATCATTTTTAGCTTGGAGCCAGCAAGCCACCTGGGTGGTCTCCTTGGTGCCTATGCACTCTCTCCAATCAGTATCCAGAATGATGTTAAAAATACTGCTTGTCAGCTTCCCAAAACCCCTTAAAGTAAAACCCAGATTCACCATTTTGACACCTCCCCCAGCCCATCTCCAGAATGGTCCACTCTGGCCAGACTGACCCCTGCTGGTCCTTGGATGTACCAGGCTTCTTCCTGCCTTAGGTTTTTGCACCTGTTTTTTTTTTTTCATCCTGCCCAGATTTCTCCTCATGTGGCTTTTCAGGAGACTGTCCTTTTATCTATCTTGCTTTCAGCTTAAGTGTTCCCTTTTCTGACAGTTATTTTTTGGGTACCTTATCTGTATAGGTGTTCCTCTGTTATTTTCTCACCTTTTTTGGTTTCTAGCAGAGAGCTCTTACCACAATTTTGCAGCTATGTTTTGTTACAAGGCTATTGTCTCCTCAGCCGGAGGTGAGTCTCGTGGGGGCAGGGGCCCCTTTTCTCTTGGTTAGCACTTAACACAGTGCCTGGAGCATGGCTCAGTTAAATGTTTGTGGAAATGAACAAAGAGGTGAATGAACGTCAATCACAATGTGAGTTTCAGTGGGTAACAGCAACTGGGCTGCTTCTGTAGCACCGCTGGGTTTGCGGAGCAAGGATGATTTCTGGTATTTTCTTTTCCTTCCCCAGGAAAGGCTAACCGGTGGTTTGGGGTTGCCCCTCCCAAGTCAGGAAGAATGAACATGAACATACTTCACCAGGAAGAGCTCATTGCTCAGAAGAAAAGGGAAATTGAAGCCAAAATGGAGCAGAAAGCCAAGCAGAATCAGGTGGCCGGCTCTCAGCCCCCACATCCTGGCGAGTAAGTGCCCCCCACCGAAGCCGGATTAGGGTCTTAGAGGATCCCTGGCAGAAAGCTTTGCTTGTGAGAGAAGACAGGGAGGGTGTGCCACAGCCTGATAATTCAAGGGGTGACACAGGTGCTCTCCTTTGGGAGGCTCAGTGTGGCAGGAGAGAAACAAGGGAGCCCACGGGATGGCCTGCAAACATAGCAGTTAATTAGTGTCAACCAGCTGTGGGCCAGGAGCCAGGGGTGGACCATGGAGCAAAAACGTAGACTCCATCCCTCCCCTTAGGGGGCTCACAGTCTACTGGCAGAGGGGTGCCAGTTTTACCCACAGACCTGCCAGTGGGTACCATTAGGCAGTGTGTTCCCAGATGCAGTAGCAGCCACCATAGGGGCCCAGCAGAGGCTCTGCATTCTGAGGGCCCAGGCAGAGCCAGACTGTTGAGCAAGCAGGGAGAGGCCCGCCTGGCAGAGGGCAGGAAGAGGAGAGAGTCCTGTGTGTCTGACAGTCTAAGGCGCTGGGAATGCCCTGGTAACCAGCACAGTGCCCTGCCTTCCTGACGGTTCCCCCCCACTGAGTCATGAGACGGTGCACTCAAAGAAAACAGTTCTCACGGGTATAATGATGTGAGTGAATTGGGTTGCAGGCTGCTGCTACTGGGTGGTCAAGGAAGGCCTTTTTGAGCAGAAGACATTTGAGATGAGGAGATGCCAGCTCCGGGAAGGCCTGGAGGGCAGAGCCTTCCTGAAGAGGCTTCACCGACGGGGCTCCTCTGGAGCCAGGTGGGAGATTGGTGAAGCATGGTTTCTTCCTGTCCTGAGGAACGCCTAGGGCACTCACGAGATTTTGTTTGTTTGTTTGTTTTACTCAAGAGTTTTGAGCAGGGATGGTGTGATCAAAATAACGACATTGAAGAATTTCAGGCTGGAGGGTAACAAACGGAGAGACAGGCCCTCCCCTCTGGGGTCTGGAGCGTGGTGTGTGGGACCCTTCCACAAAGCTCTGTACCAGTTCCTGCCTCTTCTAAGAGTCTGTGGATTCTCCTTGAACTGGACTTAGACCTTATTCCTGGTGGAACCCAGGGCTTGGCACCTCCAAGACGCTTATGAACGTGGATGTGGGTATTGGGTGATCTGTCAGTGGACGGGCTCACAGGCTCTCACCATGGGGTTATGGGAGGACTTGCACCAAAACAGGAAAAGCCTGTAGGATCTCTTCCAGGAGGGCCTCCTGGAGGCTGCTGGATCCGAGTGCCGGGATCAGGCACCTGAAAGGGAACATCAGGTAGGTGGGTGTATAGTACAGGTAGCTTTGGAAATAAGATGGTTTTTCCTACTGTAAACGTGTAGAAAGCCAGATTTTATGATTTCTCAATGAAGAAATAAGAAACATTCAAGTTAGCTTAAGACTACCACTTGGATATGTAGTCCTCCTCCCACATCTTTGCTTTGTTTTAGTAAGTTGTGAACAATTGTGTGTGCTGATTTCCTTTCTGCTTTTTAAAAGAAAAGCTTTTCCCCTGCATTACTAGTCTTCAGAACTAACATAGTTTTTAGATTTTGCATACCATAGGATTTATCTTTTAAACTGTGCAACTTAATAATTTTTAGTATATTCACAGCACTATGTAACCATGGCTGCTATCTAAATGCAGAACATTTTATCACCTCCAAAAAGAACCCTATTCCAATTAGCAGTCACTCCCCATTTCCCCGGCTTCCAGCCCCTTGGCAACCACCAAGATATTATCTGCCTCTGTATATTTGCAGATTTTAGATCTTTCATATACTGTGACATGCAGACTTCTGTATTTGGCTTCTTTCACTCAACACAGTGTTCTCAACATTAATCCACATTGTAGCACATGTCAGGACTTCATTCCTTTTTATGGCAGAATAATATTCTACTGTGTGGACAGAACATATTTTGTTTATCTGCTTATCAAGAGCCAGCATTTTAAACTGCTGTATAACATCCCCTACCATTTTATGGGTGGTTTTCAAGTGGGGTTCGCTGGCTGGACTTCCTGCAGCCTGTCCGTGTTTTCTTGTCTTTCATTGTCTACATCTTCTTTCCCATCTCTCCCGTGTGTGTTCCTCATACACAGTGTGAGGACAGGGCCATGGTCACCAGAAAGACGTGTTGTTTAATACCGAAGGCTAG
This sequence comes from Manis pentadactyla, assembly GCF_030020395.1. Lineage (NCBI taxonomy): Eukaryota > Metazoa > Chordata > Mammalia > Pholidota > Manidae > Manis > Manis pentadactyla. Next base: position 11,037,409 of record NC_080030.1, read on the forward strand.
TTATCCACAGAACTTCCTCTATCATAAAAAATAACTTGTATTGCCCTTTTTTTTTAAGAGAATTTGTATACCTGGTAGATGATGCAGAAAAGCAAAGAAAAAATCAGTCATTATAACCCTGCCACCCAGAGACACATGCCAGCTGCATTTTGATGAACTTTTCTAGCAGTTTTTAATTCAAACATAGTTTGACATCAGCAGGGCCACACTGTTGATGCTACGTTATATCTTGCTTTTTGTTTTTTGTTTTTTGTTCTTGTAATTTTTTATTAAGGTATCATTGATACACACTGTTATGAAGGTTTCACATGAGAAAACAATGTGGTTACTACATTTACCCATATTAGCAAGTCTCTACCCATATCCCAATGCAGTCACTGTCCATCAGTGCAGCAAGATGCCACAGATTCACTATTTGCCTTCTCTGTGCTACAGTTTTCCTCTTGACCCCCTCACACACCATGTGCACTAAACATAATACCCTTCAATCCCCTTTTCCCTCCCTCCTCACCCACCCTCGCACACCCCTCCCCTCTGGTAACCGCTAGTCTCTTCTTGGAGTCTGTGAGTCTGCCGCTGTTTTGTTCCTTCAGTTTTGCTTCGTTGTTATACTCCACAAATGAGGGAAATCATTGGCACTTGTCTTTCTCCACCTGGCTTATTTCACTGAACATAATTTCCTCCAGCTCCATCCATGTTGATGCAAATAGTAGGATTTGTTTCTTTCTTCTGACCAAATAGTATTCCATTGTGTATATGTACCACTTCTTTATCCATTCATCTACAGATGGACACTTAGGTTGCTTCCATATCTTGGCTGTTGTAAATAGTGCTGCGATAAACATAGGGGTGCATATGTCTTTTTGAATCTGAAAACTTGTATTCTTTGGGTAAATTCCAAGGAGTGGTATTCTGAGTCAAATGGTATTCCTATTTATAGTTTTTTGAGGAACCTCCATACTGCTTTCCACAATGGTTGAACTAGATTACATTTCCACCAGCAGTGTAGGAGGGTTCCCCTTTCTCCACATCCTCACCAGCATTTGTTGTTCTTAGTCTTTTTGATGCTGGCCATCCTCACTGGTGTGAGATGATATCTCATTGTGGTTTTAATTTGCATTTCCCTGATGATTAGTGATGTGGAGCATCTTTTCATGTGTCTGTTGGCCATCTGAATTTCTTCTTTGGAGAAGGGTCTCTTCATATCCTCCATCCATTTTTTAATCAGGTTATTTGCTTTTTGGGTGTTGAGGCGTGTGAGTTCTTTTTATATTTTGGATGTTAACCCCTTGTTGGATATGTCGCTTATAAATATATTCTCCCACACTGTAGGATGTCGTTTTGTTCTGTTGATGGTGTCCTTTGCCATACAGAAGCTTTTTAGTTTGATGTAGTCCCATGTGTTCATTTTTGGTTTTGTTTCCCTTGCTTGAGGAGATGCGTTCAGGAAGAAGTTGCTCATGCTTATATTCAGGAGATTTTTGCCTATGTTGTCTTCTAAGAGTTTTATGGTTTGATGACTTACATTCAGGTCTTTGATCCATTTCAAGTTTACTTTTGTATATGGGGTTAAACAATAATCCAGTTTCAATCTCTTGCATGTAGCTCTCCAGTTTTGCCAACACCAGCTGTTGAAGAGGCTGTCATTTCCGCATTGTATGTCCATGGCTCCTTTATCGTATATTAATTGACCATATGTGCTTGGGTTTATATCTGGGCTCTGTAGTCTGTTCCATTGACCTATGGGTTTGTTCTTGTGCCAGTATCAAATTGTCTTGATTACTGTGGCTTTGTAGTAGAGCTTGAAGTTGGGGAGCGTGATCCCCCAGGTTTATTCTTCCTTCTCAGGATTGCTTTTGCTATTCGGGGTCTTCTGTGGTTCCACATGAATTTGAGAATGATTTGCTCTAGTTCATTGAAGAATGCTGTTGGTATTTTGATAGGAATTGCATTGAATCTGTAGATTGCTTTAGGCAGGATGGCCATTTTGACAATATTAATTCTTCCTATCCATGAGCATGGGATGTGTTTCCATTTATTGATATCTTCTTAATTTCTCTCATGAGTGTCTTGTAGTTCTCAAAGTATAGGTCTTTAACTTCCTTGGTTAGGTTTATTCCTACATGTTTTATTCTTTGTGATGCCATTGTGAATGGAATTGTTTTTCTGATTTCTCCCTGTGCTAGTTCATCGTTAGTGTATAGGAATGTTACTGATTTCTATGTATTCATTTTGTATCCCGCAACTTTGCTGAATTCAGATACTAGATCTAGTAGGTTTTGGAGTGGATTCTTTAGGGTTTTTTATGTACAATACCGTGACATCTGCTGCAAACAGTGACGGTTTAACTTCTTCCTTACCAATCTGGATGCCCTTTATTTCTTTGTGTTGTCTAATTGCTGTGACAAGGACTTCCAGAACTATGTTGAATAAAAGTGGAGAGAGTGGGCAGCCTTATCTTGTTCCCAATTTAAAGGAAAGGCTTTCTGCTTCTCACTGTTAGGTATGATGTTGGCTGTGGGCTTGTCATATACGGCCTTTGTTATGTTGAGGTTCTTGCCCTCTATATCCATTTTGTTGAGAGTTTTTATTATGAATGGACATTATCCTGCTCTTTGTTTTTCGTTTAGGGTCATACTTGATTGTTTCATCTCTGAAATTGTGCCTTTTCAGGGCCACTCAACTTGCCTTATGGAAGGAAGTAATCTAACTAGTGCCACTTGTTGATGAGCTAGGTTGTTTCCTTTCTTAGTTCATTGGAACAGATTTCCAGAAAGATAAAAGAACTTTGAAGGAAAAAGACTAGGCCTGTGGGCTCATTGAGCTTTTACCAATTATTGAACGTGTTTGTATGATGGGATGTGGCATGGCCTTGGAAGCAGGGTGAACCAGGAACTTCTGAGGTTGGGGCAGGGTGGTGTGTTGTAGTAGAAAATGGAAAGATTAGGATATGCACTTACTATCACAACCTTATTTCTTCTATTTATAATTTGGGAGCAAGTCAAAGAATGGTACCAAAGTGTTGAGAGTGGCTACTACGAGATGAGGAGCCATTTTTGTTTTTTCTTACCCTTGCTTTCAGTGTTTCTGCTTTTCTATGTCCCCATCTGCTCCATAATGAGCCTCTGTTACTTTTGTGACAGGGAAAAATGAACTGGAATTAAACATTTGGGCCCCTGGGTTTGCTTTTGTGGTGATTTGTTAAAAATAGACATTTAAAATTTTTTTCCCTTTTTAAGTAAAACAGACTTTTCACCAAGAGAAAAAAGTAAATATGACAAAAATATAAAATTCTCCTGTAATTCTCCCACCAAGGGATTGCGTTGGGTGTTTTCCTGTGCATGTGTGATACCCACAGAAGTGCTGGCTAGCTGGCCAGGCCCAGAGCTGCAGTCACACACAGGTACAGACACACACAGGCCCTGCCTTGGAGATCTCTGAAGTCTGTCTGGGAAGACAGTCATGGGAGCCGGTAATGGCCCAGATAATTAGTTAAAAGCAGGTATGACAGGTGCCATGCAGGAGGGGCAGGTGCTTCTGAGCCATGTTGCTGGGGAGGCCATTGGGCCGATGTGCGGGTAGAGGTAACATTAATATAGGTAATATTGCTTTGACTAGAATCGGATTGTTCCATCTTACTACTCTGAAGGCTGCTCTGTGCACTCAGTAGTCCCTGGACATTTTGGGGGACTGGTTTTGGGCTCTGCCAGGCAAGAATACCAGGGCGTGAGGCTGACGTGGGAGAGACCCCTCCTCTCACCCTCTTCATTCTCTGTCTCGGGGTTAGATTTGCGAATGTGCACAACTCTTCCATTTCCAACAAGTTTGCCAACGACGGCAGTTTCTTGCAGCAGTTTCTGAAGTTGCAGAAGGCACAGACCAGCACAGGTGAGCACAGTCCTCCATCTCCTGTCTCCTCCCTTGGGGGCTCCCCCAGCCTGGCACTCTCCCTCAGGGCTCCCTCTCAGCATCTCAGATGTGGCAGGTCTGACCTCGCGCTCCTGCCTCCTATCCTGTGTTCTCTGAGCACGCTTGTTCCACATGTCCCCACACTAAATGCCCAGGGCGGGGTGCAGATCCCACTCTCAAGATGCTTACCCCAATGGAGCAGAGACAAGTAAGACTGGTTTTAGGCCAGGGGTGCGGGGGCCTGACTAAGCATGCTGTGTGACCTCAGCTTGGACCAGAGCAGTAGTATCAGGTATGAGGAACAGGACCCTTGTCCATGGGTGGGTGCCATCTGGCTCACAGAAGCCCTATATGACAGGGCAGGTGCCAAAATCACCACAGCGTTCTCATCTCTATCTGTGGTTGTGCACTCGCCAGTCAGAGCTCATCTTTACTCTCACAAAGTTGCTGGTGAAACAGCTGGCCTTTGATCTGTTAGGTTTTCTAGAAAACAGTTAAGAAAGTTAACCTAAGGCCAGATTCAGCCCCAGAGAGGGAGGAAGGGCTGTGTAAGACCTTCGTACAGGGTCACAGCCAAATCACTGTGTTTGCAAAGCCTCCAGCAGGTTGGTTTCAGCTTGCCACTGACCGCCAGAGGGTGTGATTGTAGGCCAGGTGTGGGGATTCGGGTCTTACAGGCCGGGCTGGCATACCCCTGCGCTGTCGGTGCAGGTGTTGGGGACATCTCCTGCCACGGCACCTGGCCTGTCTTCTCCAGGCTGAGTGACTGTGGTAAGTTGCTCTTCTCTGAGCCTCAGTGTCATCTGTCAGATGGGGATGGCGTCCTCTCGCAGTGTTAACTGCCTGCCAGGCCCCTTGCTGGAAGCTGAGGGCCCGGCCCCCAGGGGCTCACGGCATGTGGGTCAGGTGGGAAGAAGACAAGAAAGCATGCAGCACACACCCTGAGCGGGGCTCTCCTTCCTTTCGTCTCCAGATCCCCCTCCCAGTACGCCCAGTGCCCCTCCTCGTGTGCTCCCCAGAGCTGGGAAGAGACCCCCCCTTATCAGCAGCCCACCAGGCCAGGTGAAGAACTACATGCATGCCAAGCAGCTGCCAGTGGCCAGCCGCCCGAGTGTCTTCCAGTCTCCTGATGAGGAGGAGGAGGAGGACTACGAGCAGTGGTTGGAGATCAAAGGTAAGGTGTGGAGGCTGCCCCCTACTTCCATCACCACCCTTCCAGCACTGGGGGCAGGATCTGTGGTCAGTGGGGACAGTGTCAACAGGGGTGCCACCAGCCTCCAGGCTGAGCTGAGGTCCTCTGGGATGAGGGATGGTGGAGAAAGGGTGTTGGGAGGGGTGTGTGGAGGGGCTGCAGACTGGCTCTCACCCTGGGAGCTGTGGGAACCATTGTCCACACACACGGGGCTGGTCTCCAGCCAGAGCAGGGGCATTCTCTTCATCGGACACGGTAGGAGGCACTTCCACAACTCCGCAGCCTGGGTGCGCACCCTCTGAGCCTTTTGAGGTCCAGAGCACTGCTGGTCATTGGGGGTTACCTGTCCCCACCAGTACAAGCCCCCAGGTTGGAGGATGCGCTCTCCTGCTCAGGAGAAGGGCAGTCATTGGCCTTGGAAAGTCAGTCCAGGCCCTGTGTTATAGGAGGTCAGAAGGTGGCACTGCTAGTGTGTCTAGCCTTGTCCACATTCAAAATGAGGCCTTGGTGCCTGCTGAGGCACGTGGAGGCCTGGCCACCTCTGCTATAGGCTCACTGGCACAGCCGCACCACACTGAGGACAGACTGAAATTATCATAATAGGCATGCGTGGAAGCCTGTAAACTCCATTGTGGATAAGGGTGCCAGCTTTTGGCAATGTGAACAGATCAGTGGCCAGCCTTGCACCCTGGAGCACCCGTCAGGACAGAGCCAGAGAGGGTGGCATTTCCTCAGGCACTCTGGCAGTACCCAGCTGGGAAAGTGCTGCTTTACCAGAGGCGGCAGGTGTCTCGAGGCCCTTGAGGCCTGTTATGGCTGCTGTTGATGTGGCCTCAGAAAGGCAGCTATGTCTGTAAATAGCAACCTGATGAGGGTGATCACCCAGCTTGCAGGAGGAGGGTGAGGCTGGGGGGAAGATAAGTACAGTGTTACGGGGATCTCTTGAGGGTCCTCCTCAGGCCACACATTCTGACTGTCCCCACCCAGAGCTTAGCCCCTCTGCCACAAGTGATAGGTGAACATTCCTGGAATTCTCATAAAAGGGGCACAAGGTGTGTATGAGCTACTAGGTGGCCTGAGAAACAGGCCATTGATAAATACAAAAGCAAGTTCCACATGGCTCAAAGGGGAGGCTGATACAAATACAAAACTATTTTTATAGCTCTGCTTCCTGAAAAGGCCTTGAGGTAATGGTTAAGCCCATTGCAGTGAGCGCCCCTAGCACCAACATGGTGGTCTGGAAACATCCTTTCTCACGCATGGAAACCAGGACGTGGCGAAATGGCTGGCCCAGGTCTGGGCAGGACGCATTTGAGATAGTCCTGGAGCAGCCTGTTCCAATAGATGGTGAGGAGGCTGCCAAAGACTCCTGGGTTCGTGCCCAAAGGCCTCGGGCCAGCCTGAAGAGGCCCCACCGTCCATAGGGGACAATTAAGCTGTGATGACATTAATTGCCATGAATTGGAATCCACCCAGTATGTTCAAATCAGTTTTTAACAGTGTTGTTAAAAAGAATGAGTCATCTCTGAAGAATGAAAGGGAACTGATTTATTACACTGAACCACTAGTAAATAAAATAATAAAGCATCATCCCAGCAAAGGGGACAGGCTGGCCATGTTTTCCTCCAGCTCCCTCCTAGCCTGAGGATTGGCTTGGCCTTCGGGATGCTCACACATTTCTCTCCCGCCCAGTGCACCTCACCAGGACTGTTCGGGCCACCCCCCACCTCGTCCTGGGGCTTTGTGCATGCACTTGGGCCGTCTGACAACCTCCCACATCTCACCCTCTTCTCCCCCACCCCTCTGTTGTGGTCCATAGAGAGAGTGTGCCTGTTGACTGTGGGGTGTGTGAGTTGAATCCCAGTACTGACAGCCTCCTTAAAGTTTCACCCCCAGAGGGAGCCGAGACTCGAAAAATCATAGAGAAATTGGCCCGCTTTGTGGCAGAAGGAGGCCCCGAGTTAGAAAAAGTAGCTATGGAGAACCACAAGGATAACCCGGCATTTTCGTAAGTATTTCTGGGAGGGGAAGGCCACTGCTGCTTAATGTTTTCGCTACACAGTACTACATCTGTGCAGACATGCTTGTAAAACGTCTGGTTGTGGCTGAGGCCGGCAGGGGCTGGGTGCTTCCTCGCACATGCTGTCCTGAGCTTCCCAGCACCTTCTGACTCGCTCCCAAGGTTGCAAGGGGCTTCTCTGTGGCCCAGACACTTACTTTTGAGCCCTGTTAAGGCATCTCTGCTGTCTTACTTGCTTCAGAAGCTGTCTGGGTCAGCCTGCCCCCCGTTGCTCACCTTCCTCTGTTTTGTGACACTCCCCTCCAGGTTTTTACACGATAAGAATAGCAGGGAATTCCTCTACTACAGAAAGAAGATAGCTGAGATCAGAAAGGAAGCAGAGAAGTTGCAGGCAGTCTCCCAGAAAGGTAAGTGGTTGGAGGGGAGTGAGACAAACCATGCCCCACATGGAAATATTGTTCCCAGAGGCTGCTGTGGTGTTGGGGTGGTGTCAACCGCTCCAGTCTGTGCCCTCCTAGGCAGTGGGGGTCATGTTAGGAGTGGGGAAGTCTGAAGGCCAAGGTCAAGGTTATGTTCAGGAGCTCACCTCTGTGCATGTAAAGAGGGCGGAGGGCAGGAGCACATGCTGTTGGTTCGTGGTCATTTTAACAAATGTTAACAAGTGTCTGCCACCTAGAGACAAATGTATGCCTAACACTTAGGGAGGGGGACCAGAGGGAAAACAGTTGGTGAGGTGCTGGCTAGGTGCATGTCAGGGGTGGGGGAGGTGCTGACTGGTCTCCAGCTGTAATGAAGTAAAAACCCAACCTTGGTTGTGGATTGATGTTTAGCCCGAATGTGGGCCACAGAGGTTGGTTCATTGTATCTGTCACCTGTGGCCCTTTGCCCTGACCACCTCCCCAAGAGAGGAGGGCCAGGTCCGCCCACTGAGTGACCTGGGAGAGCAGCTCCCAGCAGAAAGTCTGAGGTGGGGGTGCCCATCTCCCCTCCAGCCTGGACCCAGACCTTCCCTTGCATTCTGCCTCCATGTCCCAGTGTGTCCAAAACCCCCCATGACCTAATGGGTGGGAAGGGCCAGGGTTTGTGGGGTGGCTGGAGATATGTTGTAATAACTCTGGTGTTTGTTCCCAGTGCAGTAATCTGATTCCCATTTGCCTGTTTTTCTTTGCATTGTTCCTAAAATAAACCCCTCTTGTTGCCTGTGGGGTTCTTAGCAGAAATTAGGCTGTTGGGTGTGGTGAGTTGAGCTCAGTACTGACAGCCTGCTTAAAGTTTCACCCCCAGAGGACGAAGAGACCAAGAATCTTGCAGAAAAGCTGGCCAGGTTCATAGCAGATGGTGGTCCCGAGGTGGAAACCATCGCTCTCCAGAACAACCGTGAGAACCAGGCATTCAGGTAGGAGGGGCCCGTGAGGGAGGTGACCCCTCACCCTGGTCACATACATGCTTGCTGGTAAAACAGGCTCAGTGTGGTCCCAAGACGAGCTAGAGTCCCATAGCCAGAAGTCGGAAGGCCTGGGCTCAGGTGCAGGCATTCTTGAGCCCTGGAGTGCAGCTCTGCCACCCTGCACGCACTTCCCAAGTGCATGCTGGTGCCCGGATCATCCATGAAGCTGGTGCCCAGGGGCCTTCAGGGCCTTGGGTTCTTCAGGCCCTCCTGTAGACTATCTTTATCCCTCTCCTAACTTCCTTTGTAATGGAAATGGCAGCCCTAGGCTGGGGCAGGCCAGGATTCTGACAGAAATTCCCAGAACTGTTGGTCATTTTGTGCATTCTTTGGGTCCTGCCTTTACGATGGGAAAAACAGTGGGGAAGCGGAAATATAGTACTTTAGTACTTCCGGTTTGGAGCAGCGGGAACTCATAGCCTGTGTGCAGGTTCCACAGAGGGGGTCACACCCCAGCCCTTCAGGCTGGATCTGGGTCACTTGTTCGTTCATTTGTTGTGTGGGTTGAGTACCTCTTTGTGGGGGAGGCCGGTGAGGGCAGGGATTTCGGGGTGGGGGTGGGTGCAGGGACCAGCAGAGGCTTGTGAAGTAGATACTGAACCCAGTGTGGGGCTGATGGCTGTCATGAGGACACTTTAGCTACAAGCAACACAGATCATGACTAGTCAGTGAGAATTGATGGCACATGTAAGAAAAAGTCCAGGAGCCCCCATCTGGGCTGGTAGACTGTGTGGCTCTAGATGCTGTCAGTGCCTCAGGAAAAGGAAGCAGGAGTGGACGCTGGGTGGGCAGCCAATCGTGTCCACGGCCTGGGAGCCAGCATGAGCTAAAAGCAAAGCAAAGCAGAGGGCAGCTGAAGGGACCGCCCCACAGGACTGAAGCAGCAGAGAAGGTAGGCGCTGTGCTGGCCTGGCAGGGGTGCAGGGTGAGCATTGGTGCCTGGTGCCGGTGGTGCAGATAGGCCTTGGAGCTGGCAGGGCCGGGTCCCAGATCGCTCGGGGCTTCCTTGAGAGCCTTTGGAGGGTCTGCATAGGGAGTGGTGAGTTTGACAGTGCTTCCAGGGCCAGGCAGCAGTAGTGGAGGGTGGTCAGACACATCTGGTCAGAGCAGACAGACGCAGAGGAACCATCAGGAGATGCTCATGGAGGAAGGGCCCAAACTCAGCTGACGCGGTGGATGAGGACAGGGAGAGGCTGCTGGGGCTCGAGGCCCACCTAGGATCTCCTGATGATGCCATGATGTTAGCCACCACCCTGTGCCACCCACACCAGAGTTGACTCAATAGTCTAAAGTCACCTTTTTTCCCTCCTGTTTACCTAAGTTTATCTAACCAGGACACTTAGTCTATTGTCATTCATAATAAATAGAGCTGACTGAAAATGTATCACAGCAAAATGGACAAGGTGTGGATTTCTGTTAAGGCTGCAAGGCCAGACTGTTCTTCGAGGTCACTATTGGCTATGGATCCTCTGTGGGTCTCCACTGGTGGACACCGAGCTTCTTGGACATTGCTGAGATGGAGGCCAGAGGGAAGTGGGTGCCAGGGCGAGAGCAGAGCCTGGGGTGCCGGGTGGAGAAGCAGTGTGATCTTGGGGAGTGCATCTCACACTCACTATCAGGGCCAGGCTGTGGTCGGCCTTCTGAACGTCAGGTGTCTGGGCCTGGAAAAGGCTTGCAGGTTCATACCAGGCATGCTGTTGAATCTCCACACGAGGTCAGGTGTGAGGCAGTTTCTCTCCCCCAAATCTGACAGGAACAGCTCATGTGCCTGCATCTCACTGCCCTTCCCTCTCCTATCACCCCATGTGGGCTGGGCACACCCTACTAGCTCTGTGTTTTGGGAAAGTCTGTAACAACTGTGCTTATTTGTAAAGAAGGTGGAAATACCCATTCCTTTTGACTGGTCATCCCATTTCTGAGATGCCGTCCCCGGAAATCTTAAATACAGTATTGTCCCTAATCATGAAAAGTTAGTAACAAATGGAATGTGCAGCCTCCATGGGCTAAACTCTTCATAACCACACCTCCTTGGTGGGCTCTCAGCCATTGGAAGGTACATGGGTGAAGGTGGTGGCAGCCAGCACAGCAGCCACCATGAGCCACCTGGAACATTCACACATCGCCCAGGTGAGCCATATTGTTCTTTACAGCAACTCTTTGCAGGCCTCTTATAGGGGGAGGTGCCTTCACCACCACCACTGCACTCCACCACACTCTGCTGCATCTAACAGGAAAGCTTTATGTTGTTGGGTTAAGAGATTTTTAAAAACCAGGTTATAGAAAGTGGAATCGCATCTGTTGAAATAATTATGTACTGACGAAAAGAGTGGATGGAAGGACACCAGAGTGTTCACTTTGGTTCACCCCTGGGGCTGGATCACTCCTGCCAGAGCGGGACTCTATTGTATTAATCCTCTTCACCTGTGCCTGGGACCCCTGGTGGGGTGTCAGCTCTCATCCCCTCATGGGGATGGACAGACCCATGGGGAGCTCTCTGATGGTTTCCCTGGAAGAAACTCAGTGTGAACCAGCAACTGAGGTCAGGAAGGGGCCTGCGAGCCCAGGGGAACCCTGCCCATCAGGAGCTGCCCACCAGCCCAGTGGGCAAACCCCCCAGGTTGGCTTTTCTTGGAGGAAGCAAATAGCTTTAAATCTATGTCTGGCCTTGATTGCCAAACATCTTTTATCAAATTCAGCTAACTGCTCCCTTCCCTCTTTGAACAGTTCCTCTCTTTTGTCTCCTAATGTTTGTTTGTTTGTTTTTTAATGATAAGAAAATTTTTTTTCAGATTATTTCACACCTTTTAAATGGCAAAAGATGTAGAAGGTACAGGTATTCTTTCAATGTCTGTTGAAGCATAAGTTAAGGATTTTGGTAAACCTTATTTATTAATTAAGGTATCATTGATACACAATCTTAAAACATTTCACATGTACAACATTGTGGTTACTACATTCACCTATATTATCGAGACCCTCCACACATCCCACCGCAGTCACTGTCCATCAGCATGGTAAGATGCCACAGACTCACTACGTGTCTTCTCCATGCTACACTGTCTTCCCCGTGACCCTGCACACACCATGTGTCCCAATTATAATGCCCCTTCATCCCCTTCTCCCTGCCTCCCCACCTACCCTCCCCTTTGGTAACTGCTAGTCCCTTCTTGGAGTCTGTGATTCTGCTGCTGTTTTGTTCCTTCAGTTTTGCTTTGTTGTTATCCTCCATTAATGAGGGAAATCATTTGGTAGTTATTTTTCTCCGCCTGGCTTATCTCACTGAGCATAATACCCTCCAGCTCCATCCATGTTGTTGTAAATGATAAGATTTGTTTTACTCTTAAGGCTGAATAATATTCCATTGTGTATATGTACCACATCTTCTTTATCCATTCACCTACTGATGGACACTTAGGTTGCTTCCATATCTTGGCTATTGTAAATAGTGCTGCGATAAACATAGGGATGCATATGCCTTTTTGAATCTGGGATCTTGTTTTCTTTGGGTAAATTCCTAGGAGTGGAATTCCTGGGTCAAATGGTATTTCTATTTTTAGTTTTTTGAGGAACCTCCATATTGCTTTCCACAATGACTGAACTAATTTACATTCCCACCAGCAGTGTAGGAGGGTTCCCCTTTCTCTGCATCCTCACCAGCATTTGTTGTTCCTTGTCTTTTGGATGTTGGCCATCCTAACTCTTGTGAGGTAATACCTCATTGTGGTTTTAATTTGCATTTCCCTGATAATTAGGAATGTGGAGGATCTTTTCATATGCCTGTTGGCCATCTGAATTTCTTTTTTGAAGAATTGTCTCTTCAGATCATCTGCACATTTTTTAATCAGGTTATTTGCTTTTTGGGTGTTGAGGCATTTGAGTTCTTTATATATCCCCTTGTGGGATATGTCATTTATGAATATATTCTCCCATACTCTAGGATGCCTTTTTGTTCTACTGATGGTGTCCTTTGCTGAACAGAAGCTTTTTAGCTTGATGTAGACCCCTTTGTTCATTTTTGCTTTTGTTTCCCTTGCCCGGTGAGATAATGTTCATGAAGAAGTCACTCATGTTTATGTCCAAGAGATTTTTGCCTATGTTTTTTTCTAAGAATTTTATGGTTTCATGACTTACATTCAAGTCTTTGATCCATTTCAAATTTACTTTTGTGTATGGGGTTAAACAATGATCCAGTTTCATTCTCTTACATGTAGCTGTCCATTTTGCAAACACCAGTTGTTGAAGAGACTGTCATTTCCCCATTGTATGTCCATGGCTCCTTTATCATATATTAATTGATCACATATGCTTGGGTTTATATCTGGGCTCTCTAGCCTGTACCATTGATCCATGCGTCTGTTCTTATGCTAGTACCAAGTTGTCTTGATTACTGTGGCTTTGTAGTAGAGCTTGAAATCAGGGAGTGTAATCTCCCCAGCTTTATTCTTTCCTCTCAGGATTGCTTTGGCTATTTGGGGTCTTTTATTGCTCCATATGAATTTTAGAATGATTTGTTCTAGTTCATTGAAGAGTTTTTGGTATTTTGATAGGGATTGCATTGAACCTGTATATTACTTTAGGCAGGATGGCCATTTTGACAGTATTAATTCTTCCTATCCATGAGCATGGTATGTATTTCCAATTTTGGTGTCTTTAATTTCTCTCATGAGTGTCTTATAGTTTTCAGAGTATAGGTCTTTCACCTCCTTGGTTAGGTTTATTCCTAGGTATTTTATTCTTTTTTATGAAATTGCAAATGGAATTGTTTTCCTGATTTCTTTTTCTAATTCATTGTTAGTATACAGGAATGCAACAGATTTCTGTGTGTTAATTTTGTATCCTGCAACTTTGCTGAATTCAGTTATTTTAGTAGTTTTGGGGTGTATTCTTTAGTTTTTTTTTATGTGCAGTATCATGTCATCTACAAACAGTGACAGTTTAACTTCTTCCTTACCAATCTGGATACCTTTTATTTCTTTGTTTTATCTGATTGCTGTGGCTACGACCTCTAGTACTACATTGAATAGAAGTGTTGAAAGTGAGCATCCTTCTCTTGTTCCCAGTCTTAAAGGAAAAGCTTTCAGCTTTTTGCTGTTAAGTATGACATTGGCTGTAGGTTTGTCATATATGGCCTTTATTATGTTGAGGTACTTGCCCTCTATACCCATTTTACTGAGAGTTTTTATCATGAATGGATGTTAAATTTTGTCAAATGCTTTTTCAGCATCTATGGAGATGATCATGTGATTTTTGTCCTTTTTGTTGATGTGGAGTATGATGTTGATGGATTTTTTAATATTTTACCATTCTTGCATCCCTGGAATAAATCCTACTTGATCATGATGGATGATCTTTTTGATGTATTTTTAAATTTGGTTTGCTAATATTTTGTTGAGTATTTTTGCATCTATGTTCATCAGGGATATTGGTCTGTAATTTTCTTTTTCTGTGGTGTGTATGCCTGGTTTTGGTATTATTAGAGTGATGCTGCCTCATAAAATGAGTTTGGAAATATTCCCTCTACTACTTTTTGGAAAATTTTAAGGAGGATGGGTATTAGGTCTTCACTAAATGTTTGATAAAATTCAGCAGTGAAGCCATGTAGTGTAGGGGGTTTGTTCTTAGGTAGTTTTTTTTATTAACTGTTCAATTTCATTGCTGGTAATTGTTCTGTTCACATTTTCTCTTTCTTCCTGGGTCAGTCTTGGAAGGTTGTATTTTTCTACAAAGCTGTCCATTTCTTCTAAGTTGTCCAGTTTGTTAGCATATAATTTTTCATAGTATTCTCTAATAATTCTTTGTATTTCTGTGGTGTGCATAGTGATTTTTTCTTTCTCATTTCTGATTCTGTTTGTGGAGACTTTTTTTTTTCATGATAAGTCTGACTAGGGGTTTATCTATTTTGTTTATTTTCTCTAAGAACCAGCTCCTGGTTTCACTGATTCTTTCTGTTGTTTTATTCTCCTCAATTTTATTTATTTCTGCTCTGATCTTTATTATGACCCTTCTTCTACTGACTTTGGGCCTCATTTGTTCTTTTTCTAGTTCATTAATTGTGAGTTTATAGACTGTTTATTTGGGATTGTTCTTCTTTCTTGAGGTAAGCCTGTGTTACTATATTCTTTCCTCTTAGAACTGCCTTCACTGCGTCTGACAGATTTTTGGGGTGTTGAGTTGTTTTCATTTGTTTCTATATATTGCTTGATCTTTTTATTTGTTCACTTATCCAGTGATTATTTAGGAGCATGTTGTTAAGCCTCCATGTGTTTGTGGGATTTTTTGTTTTCTTTGCATAATTTATTTCTAGTTTCATACCTTGGTGGCCTGAGAGGCTGGTTGTTACAATTTCAATTCTTCTGAATTTACTGAGGCTCTTTTGTGGCCTAGTATGTGATTTATTCTGGAAAATGTTTCATGTGCCCTTGAGAAGAATGCGTATCCTGCTGCTATTGCGTGGAGTGTTCTGTAGATGTCTGTTAGGTCCATCTGTTCTAATGTGTTGTTCAGTGTCTCTGTCTCCTTACTTATTTTCTGTCTGGTAGATCTGTCCTTTGGAGTGAGTGGTGTGTTGAAGTCTCCTAAAATGAATGCATTGTATTGTATTTCCCCTTTTAATTCTGTTAGCACTTGTTTCACATATGTAGGTGCTCCGATGTTGGGTGCATAGATATTTATAATGGTTACATCCTCTTGTTGGACTGACCCCCTTATCATTATGTAATGCCCATCTTTGTCTCCTGTGACTTTCTTTGTTTTGAAGTCTATTTTGTCTGATACAAGTCCTGCAACCCCTGCTTTTTCTCTCTATTATTTGCATGAAATATCTTTTGCCATCCCTTCACTTTTAGTCTGTGTATGTCTTTGGGTTTGAAGAGGAGTCTCTTATAGGCAACATATAGATGAATATTCTTCTTTTATCCACTCAGTAACTCTGTGTCTTTTGACTCAGTCCATTTACATTTAGGGTGATTATCCATAGATATGTACTTACTGCCATTGCAGGCTTTAGATCTGTGGTAACCAAAGGTTCAAGGGCAGTTTCTTTACTATCTAATAGTCTAACTTAACTCACTTATTATGCTACTACAAACACAATTTAAGGTTCTTTTTTTTTTCCTCCCTTCTTTTTCTTCCTCCTCCACTCTTTGTAATTAGGTACTCTTTGTCTATCCCTTGACTGACTTTATGGGTAGTTGATTTAATTTTGCACTTGCTTAGTAATTAATTGTTCTACTCCTTTACTGTGGTTTTATTTTCTCTGGTGACAGCTATTTAGCCTTAGGAGCATTTCCATCTAGAACAGTCCCTCCAAAATACACTGTAGAGACAGTTTGTGGGAGGTAAATTCCCTTAACTTTTGCCTATCTGGAAATTGTTTTAAGTCCTGCTGCAAATTTAAATGGTAATCTTTCTGGGTATTCTTGGTTTGAAGCCCTTCTGTTTTATTGCATAAACTATATCATGCCACTCCCTTATGGCCTGTAAGGTTTCTGCTGAGAAGTCCAATGATAGCCTGATGGGTTTTCCTTTGTTTGTGATCTTTTTTCTCTCTCTGGCTGCTTTTAATAATTCTCTCTCTGGCTGTCTTTGTCCTTGATCTTTGCCATTTTAATTATTATATGTCTTGGTGGTGTCTTTTTTGGGTCCCTTGTGTTGGAAGATCTGTTCACTAACATGGCCTGAGAGAGTATTTCCTTCCCCAGATTGGGGAAGTTTTCAGCAATTATTTCCTCAGAGATACTTTCTATCCCTTTTTCTCTCTCTTCTTCTGGTATCCCTATAATGCAAATATTGTTCTGTTTGGATTGGTCACATAGTTCTCTTATTATTCTTTCATTCC
Organism: Manis pentadactyla; assembly: GCF_030020395.1. Lineage (NCBI taxonomy): Eukaryota > Metazoa > Chordata > Mammalia > Pholidota > Manidae > Manis > Manis pentadactyla. Next base: position 11,053,814 of record NC_080030.1, read on the forward strand.
TAGAGATCCTTTTTTCTCTCTGTGCCTCAGCTTCTTTGTATTCCTGTTCTCTAATTTCTATTTCATTTACCTTTTCCTCTACCTCATCTAATCTGCTTTTAAATCCTTCCATTGCATATTCCATTTCAGATACTGTATTTTTCAAAGTTTCTATCTCTTTCTTGAATTCCTCCTTGAGGTCTTGAATGTTTTTCTGTAGCTCCATGGGCATGTTTATGATTTTTATTTTGAAATCTTTATCAGAAAAATTGGTGATTTCAGTTTCACCTAGCCCTCTTTCTGGTGTTTGTGGAATTTTGGTTTGTACCAGGTTCTTTTGCTGTTTCACATTTGTAATGATTCCTATGGAACAATAACTTTGTGTAGGCAGTGCCCTCTAGTGCCCAGAAGCTCCACTCTCTGGTGCTGGCCAGCACATGGAATGATGGCAGGGGTCACAGGCGAGCACCACCAGTGCTTGCCGGGGGAAAGAGCTCTTTCCTGCTTCCCATCTGCAGTGCCTGCCTCCACTGTCAGGGAGCTGAGCATGCAGGGAGAAGTCTCTGCATTACACCCCTCTAGCTACCGTAGGCGGGGCCACCTTCTGCCTAGCCTGGCACAATGGTGGGAGCAGCAGGTTTTGTGAGCTGGTGCCGGCTGGGAGGAAGGCACAGCAGCCTGCATATCCTGGTTGGGCACCTCAGCACACGTCGCCATCCAGGGGGATGGAGTGCCTGAAGCTCCTGAAAGTTCCCAATCTGCTGGGCTGTGTGTGCCAGGACGAGTTTGTCCACCTGTCCTTTACTCAGCAGTGAGCTCTGTGTAATCCTTGCCCCTTTAGCAGCCCTCACACTGTTGGGAAGTCTTTGAAAGTGCCCACTTTTCTTTTGTCCCTGAGCAGCCAGTTGTGGGTACTTGTCCTCCACAAGCAGCTGGAATCTCAGTCTCTCTGAGTATTCCGCCTGTCTTTGCTTTCTAACCCCACTAACCTCCAGAGCACCATGTAATGTAGGTTCATGCTCCCAGAGCAGATCTCCAGGGCTGTGTTCAGCCATCCTAGGCTTCTACCCCCTCCCCTCTATGTTTCTCTTCCTCCCACTGGTGAGCTGGGGTAGGAGGAGAGTTTGGGTCCTGATGGATCGCAGCTTTGCTACTTTACCCTTTTCCCATGAGGTCTTCTCTTTTCCCCAGATGTAGGCAGTCTGTCACATCTTCTTTCCAGTCGCTCTTTCAGGATTAGTTGGGATGAGAGGCCTCAGTCTCTCTCTTACTGTTTTAAATATTGTTTTTTTAAAGTAGTTTTTAGGTTCACTGCAAAATTGAGGGGAAGTACAAAGATTTCCCATATGCCCCCTGCCGATACACATGCACAGCCTCTCCTGTTATCAACATCCCCCAGGAGTGTAGAACATTTATTAGGATTGCTGAACCTACAGGGACACATCATAATCACTTACAGTCCATAGTTTACCTCAGGATCCATGCTTGTGTTGAAATAATAAGGTTCGTATTTTGGGTTGCACATTCTTTGGGTTTGGAAAAACGTATAGCATGTATCCATTATGATGGTATCATGCAAAGTATTCTCACTGCCCTGGAGTCCCATGTTCTGCCTATTCATCCCTTCCTAATCCCTGGCAACCACTGATCTTTTACTGACCGTAGTTTTGCCTTTTCCAGAATGTCATTTAACTGGAATTATATAGTGTGTAGGCTTTTTAGATTAGCTCCTTACACTTAGTAATAGGCATTTAAGGTTTCTTCATGTCTTTATGTCTCTTGATAGCTCATTTATTTTTAGCACTGAATGATATGCCATTGTGCAGGTACACCACAGTTTATCCATTCACCTACTGCAGGACATCTTGGTTGCTTCCAAATTTTGCCAATTATGAAGAAAGCTGCTAAAAATATCCACGTGCAGACTTTTGTGTGGACGTAAATTTTCAACTCTTGGGTAAATACCAACAAGTGTGGTCACTGGATCATACGGTATGTTTAGTTTTGTAGGAAACTGCCAAAATGTATTCCAAAGTAGCTGTACTATTTGCATTTCCCCCAGTGATGAATGGGAGTTCCTCTCCAACATTTGTTGTCAGTGTTGTGGATTTTGGTCATTCTAGTAGATGCATCTCATTTTAATTTGCATCTCCTTGATGACATGTGATATGGAGCATCTTTTCAGATGCTCATTTGCCATCTATATATCTTCTTGGTGAGGTGTATGTTAAGGTTGTTGGCACATTTTAAATTTGGGTTTTTTGTTTTATTGTTGAGTTTAAAGAGTTCTTTGTAGATTTTGGATAACAGTCCTTTGTTAGATATGTCTTTTGCAAATATTTTCTCTCACTCTGTGGCTTATCATCTCACCCTCTTGACACTGTCTTTCACAGAGCATAAGTTTTAATTTTAATAAACTCCAGCTTACCAGTTTAGTTCATGGATCATGCTCTTGGCATTGTATCTAAAAAGTCATTGCCATACCTAAGGCCATCTAAGTTTTCTCCTAAGTTATCTTCTAGGAGTCTTATAGTTTTGTGATTTACATTTAGGTCTGTGATCCATGTTTAGTTATTTTTGTGATGGATATGAGATCTGCATCTAGATTATTTTTTAATGTTTTGTTTCACATGTGGATGTCAAGTTCCAGTACCAGTTATTGAAAAGACTGTCTTTGCTTCATTGGACTGCCTTTGCTTCTTTTTCAAAGATCAGTTGACTGTATTTATGTGGGCCTATTTCTGGGCCTTTTATTCTGGCCTAGTGATCTGTCTGCCTCCTTTCACCATTACCACACTGCCTTGATTGCTGTAGCTTTACAACAAACCTTGGAGTAAGGTAGTGTCAGTCTCCAACTTTGTTCTTCAATATTGTGTTGTTTATTTTGGTTTTTTTGTCTCTATATAAGCTCTATAAATAGTTTGTCCATATTCATAAAATAACTTGCTGGGATTTTGATTGGGATTGCATTGAATCTAGAAATCACATCAGGAGGAACTGACATCTTGACAATATTGAGTCTTCCTATTCATGATCATGGAATATCTCTCCATTTTTTAGTTCTTCTTTGAATTCATTCATCAGAGTTGTGCAGTTTCCACATATAGATCTTGCCCATATTTTATAGACTTGCACCTAAGTATTTCATGTGTGTGCTAATGTAAATGGTACTGCATTTTCAAATTTCAATTTCTGCTCATTAATTGCCAGTATATAGGAAAGCAGTTGACTTTCATGTATAACCATGTATCCAACAACCTTGCTATAATTGTTTATTAGTTCCAGGAGTTTTTTGGTCTCTTCTTTCATCTATTTTTGCTACTCAGACAATCATCTATTTTTAATACTTGACAACTTGTGAAGAAAGAGTTTTCTTTCTTTTCAGTCAGTGTACCTTCTATTTCCTTTTTTCCCCTTACTACATTAGCTAGGACTTCTCGTACTAAGTTAAAAAGCACTGGTGAGGTGGGATATTCTGGCCTTGTTCCTGTTTCAGGCTTTAAGTTTCCCACCAGTAAGTGTGATGTTTGATGTAGTTTTCTTCTAAATGTTCTTTAGCAAGTTAAGGAAGTTCCCTTGTATTCTTAGTTTGCTGAGAGTTTTTATCATGAATGGATAATGTTTTTTCTGCAGCTATTGATATATTTATGTGACTTTTTTTTTTAGCCTATTGATGTGATGGATTACATTACTTGATTTTCAAATGTTGAACCAGCCTTGCATGCTTGGGATAAATCCCACTTGGTCATGGTATATAATTCTTTTTATACATTGGTGGATTCAGTTTGCTAATAACACTTTGCTGAGCTTTTTTTTTTTTAATTTTTTTATTTTGATATCATTAATGTACAATTACTTGAACAACATTATGGTTACTAGACTCCCCCCATTATCAAGTCCCCCCCACATACCCCATTACAGTCACTGTTCATCAGCGTAGTAAGATGCTATAGAGTCACTACTTGTCTTCTCTGTATATAGTGCCTTTCCCGTGTCCACCCCCCACATAATGTGTGCTAATCATAATGCCCCATTTTCCCCCTTCTCCCTCCCTTCCCACCCATCCTCCCCAGTCCCTTTCCCTTTGGTAATTATTAGTCCATTCTTGGGTTCTGTGATTCTGCTGCTGTTTTGTTCCTTCAGTTTTTTCTCTGTTCTTATACTCCACAGATGAGTGAAATCATTTGATACTTGTGTTTCTCTGCCTGTCTTATTTCACTGAGTATAATACCCTCTAGCTTCATCCATGTTGTTGCAAATGGTAGGATTTGTTTTCTTCTTATGGCTGAATAGTATTCCATTGTGTATATGTACCTCATCTTCTTTATCCATTCATCTACTGATGGACACTTAGGTTGCTTCCATTTCTTGGCTATTGTAAATAGTCCTGCAATAAACATAGGGGTGCATCTGTCTTTTTGAGACTGGGCTGCTGCATTCTTAGGGTAAATTCCCAGGAGTGGAATTCCTGGGTCAAATTTGCTGAGCTTTTTTGCATCTTCATTCATGAGAGATGTTGGTCTGTAGTTTTCTTTCCTTATAATGTCTTTGTCTGGTTTTATTATTACGGTAATCCAACAAGTTAGGGGGTATTCTCTCTCCATCTGTCTTCTGAAAGGTTTTGTAGAGGATTCATATAATCCTTAAATATTTGGTAGAGTTCACCAGTGAATTCCTCTGAGGATGATGCTTTCTATTTTGGAAAGTTACCAATTACTGATTCACTTCCTTTAGTAGAAACAGGCCTGTGCACATCATCTGTTTCTTCTTCTGTGCATTTTGGCATATTGTGTCTTTCAAGGAATTGGTCCATTTCATCTGGGTTATCAAATTTGTGGGCATAGAGTTGTTCATAGTAATCCTTTATCTATTTAATGTCTGTGGGGTCTGTAGTGATGGCTCCCTCTTTCACTTCTGTTATTAGTAATTTATGTCCTAAAGGCTTAATAATCTTATGATCTTTCTTTTTTAATTTTTACAAATGTTCCTCACTGGGTTTTCTGACAGGTGTACATGCTTGTACCATGACCCAGGAGTACAAAGAAATTGCCACCATCTTCCTGTACCTCTATCCCCTCCTAGGTACTGATGTTAGTAGGGCTGGGGTTCCTTCCACCCCTCTCCCAGTTCTCACACAGACACATGAAAACAATCTGAGGGACTCCTTTCGGCTGTCTCTCTTTTATACAAAAGGGCTTGATAGCATCTACACATTGCTTTTGTAGCATGGCATTGTGCTGTGGCCATCCCTCCAGGTTCGTGAGTACAAGTCTAGCCTCTTGTTGAGGGCCATGTAACCCATGCACGGATTTTGCCTCATGGTGCTGGGCTGTTACTCTTCCCTCTGGTGTGGACACCAGTGCAAAATCTGAGAGATGTTGACAGGCGCAGAAGGAACCACAGCTTCTTGTGCCTCGGAACCCAGGTTCACCTGCACCACATTTGGGACTGGGGCAGGGTGGTGAGTCGGAAGGGGACCGAGGGGACCTGCCACTTGCACCAAGGCAGGGGCTTCTGTCCTTGGGTTAAAGTCTAACTCCCTGTCCTTCCCAGTATTCAGTGTTTCTGTTTTGGCTCTGTCTTGCTGGCTCTTGAGATGCCCTGGAGAGGAGCACAGATATGCCAGGCTCTCAGGTTGGGGGAAATCCTGTTATTTCTGATGCCAGCTGTTTTCCTAACTCAGGATTTCTTGATTTGAAGGCATCAGTGTGCTCATCTACAGCAGGGGAAGAAGGCCTGCAAAGTCCAGGGAAGGTCTGAGGGAGCCTGCCCCTTTCCTCTGAAGCATGGGATCAGTTATGGTGTGATGGGCACTGATAAAGACAGGGTGGGGGTTTGGAGTGGTCCAGGGCTCACAGGAATGGCATTATGACCTGCTGTAGGCATGTCATGCTGTTCCTCAAGCTTGGCCCACCAGAGCCAGCAGCCACCAAGGGCTGGCAGGGCAAGAGGTCATGGTGGAGACCTCGACCCTGACAACACCCTGGCTGATCTGGTCATGTCTGCACAAGGCCCAAGCTGTTCCTGCCCAGAATTAGGGGCAGGGAGGGGGCTTGGGCCCAGCTAATGATGTGCCCCCCACTCTTCTTTGCAGCTTTCTGTATGAACCCAACAGCCAAGGGTATAAGTACTACCGCCAGAAGCTGGAGGAGTTCCGAAAAGCCAAGGCCGGCCCCCCAGGCATTCCCATGGCACCCGACCTTGGCCTGAAGCGCAGATCCCCTTCTGAAACTCTGTTGGGGTCTGTGCCCTCCACTGCTGTCTGCCCTACCTCATCTGCCCTCTCACCTGCGGTCCCTCCAGCCCCACCTGCCACTGGAAAGCCTACTGCCACAGCCACTGTAAAGAGGAAGCGAAAGAGCCGGTGGGGGCCTGAAGAGGACAAGGTGGAGCTCCCACCTGCTGAGCTGGTACAAAAGGATGTGGACGCCTCTCCCTCACCTCTATCAGGTAGGGCTGACTTCTTTCACTGAACATGTTTTCAAGGTTCATCTGTGTTGTAGCATGTGTCAGAATTTCATTCCTTTTCATGGCCAAGTACTTCATTGTATGGATGGACCACACTGTTGTCCATTAATGAGTTGATGTACATACACTTGGGTTGTTCCCACCTTCTGGCTACTGCTAATGTTGCTGTGAACATGGGCATCCTATAAATACTATTTGAATCCCTGATTTTGATAGTCTTGAGTAGATAACTAGGAGTAGAATCTCTGGGTCATATGGTAACTGTTTATCTTCTTGAAGAACTGCCAAAAAGTTTTCCACAGTAGTTGTACCACTTTACTTTCCCTCATGCAGGGCACATGGGCTCCAATTTCTCCATATCTTACCTCTTTATAATAGCTGTTCTAGTAGGTGTAAAGTGAAGCCACATTGTAGTTTTGATTTACATTTCCCTAATATCTAATGATGTTGAGCATCTTTTCATATGCATGTTGGTCCTCTGTATAGCTTGTTTGGAGAAAAGTCTATTTTAGTTATTTGCCCATTTTTAAATTGGGTTGTCTTTTGGTTGTTGAGTTGTAGGAGATCTTTATATAGTCTGGATATTAACCCCTATTCAGATATATGATCTGCAAATAGTTTCTCTCATTTGATGGGTTGTCTTTTCATTCCCTTGGTAGTATCCTTAGATGCATAAGAGTTTTAAATTTCAGTGAAGTTCAGTTTATTTTTTTCTTTTGTTGCCTATGTTTTTGATGTCATGTTTAAGAAACCATAGCTAAATCCAAGTTCATGAAGATTTGTCCCCATGTTCCAAGAGTTTTATAGTTTTGGGACATTGATCTATTTTGAGTTAATTTTTATATAATGCATAAGGTAAGGATCCAACTTCATTCTTTTGCATGTAGATATCCAGTTGTCTCAGCACCATTTATTTAAAAGATTGTTCTTTCCCCATTGAATGGTTTTGGCACCCTTGTCAAAAATCAGTTGACCATAAATGTAAAGGACTATTTCTGGGCTCTCTCTTCTATACTGGTTTGTATGTGTATCCTTAGACCAGACCATACTGTTTTGATTGCTTTGTAGTTAGGTTTTGGAATCAGGATTGTGAGTCCTCCAACTTTGTTCTTTTTTGAACTAGTCTGAGTCCCTTGAATTTTCATATGGAGTTTCAGATGGGCTTTTCCATTTCTGCAAAAAATACTGTTGGGATTTTCATAGGGATTATATTGCGTCTGTAGATCTCTTTGGGTAATATTGACATGTTAACAATAGTTAATGATATTTTAAGTCTTCCAGTCTGTGAACATGGGATGTCTTTCCATTATTTAGGTCTTTAATTTCTTTCAACATATTTTGTAGTTTTCATTGTACATGTCTTACACCTCCTTGGATGGATTTATTCCTGAGTAATTTGTTCCTTTTGATTCTGTTGTAAGTGGAATCACTTTTTAAATTTCCTTTTCAGATCGTTTGCTGCTGATGTATAGAAATACAACTGACTTTTGTATGTCGATGCTGTCTCCTTCAACCTTGTTGAATTCGTTTATTAGTTCTGGCAGTCTTTTTGTAGCTTCTTTAGGTTTTTCTGCATATGATTATGATCATGTCATCTGCAAATCAAGATAGTTTTACTTCTTCCTTTCCAGTTGGGATGCCTCTTGTTTATTTTTCTTGCCTAATTGCTCTGGCTGGGACTTCCTATACTATGTTGAGTAGAAGTGGTAAAAGCTGGTATCCTTGCCTTGTTTCTGATCTTAGAGGGGGAAAGCTTTTGGTCTTTCCCATTGAGTTTGATGTCAACCATGCGTTTTTATGTTGAGGACATCCCCTTTTGTTCCTAGTTGATTGAGTGTTATTATGAAAAGGGTGTTAGATTTTGTCAAATGCTTTTTCTGTATCAACTGAGATGATCATGTTTTTTTCCTTTATTCTGTTACTATGGTGTGTGTACACTGCTTGACTTTCTTACACTGAACCATGTGATATTGTGATCTATAAGAAAAATATATTTAGTCACTCAGATGACCGAAACATATTTCTTATGTGTATTTGGTCATCAGCCACAGTTCCTGGCTCACAGCTCCCAAAACTCATAGAATTTCCTGAGTGATAAGGGTTCCTTAGACCCAATTCCAAGGTATATGGTGAGGGTACAACAACAAGCAGTTCTCAGACACCAGCAGGGGCCCTAGAATTCAGCTCAGTTCTGACACTATACATCTGGAGACAGCTTCAGAGGACCATTGCAGATCCCAGGCTGTGTCACCGGGGCTTCCAACCAACCTGCCACAGATTGGAGGTTCCAGCAACCTCCTCCTCAACATTCAGTTAATTTGTTAGAATGGCTCACAGAACTCAGGGAAACATATACGTCCATCAGTGTATTAAAGGACATGATAAAAGATAAGAATCAACAGCCAGATGAAGACATACATAGGGCAAGGTGTGTGGGAAGGACATGGAGCTTCTGTGCTCTCTCTCAGAGTGTGCCACTCTCCCCAGTCTCCACCCATTTACCAACCTGGGAGCTCTTGGAAGAAAGGACCAAAAAGCTGTCCTCTTGGGTTTTTTTTATGGAGGCTTCATTGCATAGTCATGATTGACTTACTCATTGGCCATGGGCCGACTGAGCCTCCAGCCGCACTCCCTTCCCCGGAGGTGTGGGGAGGGACTGGAAGTTCATCCCTTTAATCACATGGCTGGTCCTCCTGGTGACCGGCCCCCACCTCCTGCCCTTGAGTGGGGTCCCAAAGTCACCTTCATTAATAACAAGACACCGTTTTATCTTTATGGCTGTGAAGTGTTCAGGGACTGTGGGTGAAGACCAAACACATCTGAGGAATGAATTTTAGTTATCTGAATGACCAAATATGTTGCTCTTATAAATCATCCTATTGTAGGGAACACCTTTTGCTGTATTATTTGTACTCTTGTCCTCAGTTCCTGAAATCACTTCAGAGTTGCAAAGGTGAAATGGTTGTCTTATTTATAACAGGCCCCTTTCCACCATAACCAGGCTTCTGTCAATTAGGTGATTTTGGAACACCTGAAGATGGGGGCTAGTTGCCAGGGGAACCAACCAGGAATAGAGCATTGGTGCCTTCAGTCCCACCCCCTGATTTCCAGGGAGGTGAAAGAGGCTGGGAGTTTGAGTCACCAGTGGCCAGTGATTCCCTCAATTATGTGTATGCAGTGAAGCCTCCATAAAAACCCAAAAGTATGGGGTTTGGAGAGCTCTGGGTTGGTGAACACAGGGCAATTCAGGGAGAGGGGTGCACGCAGAGCATGGAGGCTTCTGGCCCTTTCCTCACACCCTACTTTGTGTACCTCTTCTATCTGGCTGTTCCTGCTTATCCGTTTATAATAAACCAGAGCTCTAGTACCTAAAATGTTTCTCGGTGTTCTGTGAGCTGTTCTAGGCAACTAATTGAATCCAAGGAGGGATTCATTGGAACCTTCAAATCATAGCCAGTCAGTCAGAGGCACAGGTGATGACCTGGGCTTGGCAATTGGCATCTGAAGTTGGGGAAAGGGAGAGCAGTCTTGTAAGAGTGACCCACCCCTTAACCCGTGGAATCTGGCACTGTCTCATACTAGTGTTACAGTTGAATTGATTTGTAAGATACCCAGATGGCATCTGAGAGTTGCCTGCTGGAGGGCCTCCCCTGCCTTTCACTTCTCCACACCAGTTAGAATTGGTATCAGAACCCAATTTAAACCATCTTGCATTCCTGGGGTAAAACCCTCTTGGTTATGATGAATAATCTTTTTAATATGTGGCTATATTCAGTTTGCTAGTATTTTGTTGCTGATTTCTGCTTCTGCATTCATAAGGAACGTTGGTCTGTAGTTTTCTTGTAGTGTCTTTGTTTATCTTTGGTATCAAGATAGTACTGGCTCATAAAATGAGAAATGTTTCCCCTCCCTTCAATATTTTGGAAGTGTTTGAGGAAAATTAGCATCAGTTCTTTTAAGTGTTTGGTAGAAGTCATGATGCCATCTGGTAGGGCTTTTCTTTGTTGATAGGCTTTTGATGATTCATTCACTCTCCATATCTTTGTAAGTCTGTTCAGATTTTCTGTTTCTTCTTGAGTTAGTTTTGCTATTTGTGTTCCTTGGAATTTGTCTACTTCATCCCGTTACCCAGTTTGTTGGTGTGTACAGTTTCCATAGTATTCTCTTATCCTTTTTATTTCTGTAAAGTCATTAGTAATAGCCCCTTTTTCATTTTTTATTTTAGTGAGTCTACTCTCCTTTATTCTCAGGCACTCTATCTACAGGTTTGTCAATTTTGTTGATCTGTAAAAAAAAACAAAACAACTTTCAGTTTCATGGGTTTTTCTCCATTGTATTTCTATTTTCATTTATCTCCATTCTAATCTCTGTTTCTTTCCTTCTACTATGAGTTTTTTTCTTCTTTTTCCGGTTCTTTAAGGCATATGATTAGGTTATTGATTGGAGACCTTTCTTCTTTTTGAATGTAAGCATTTACAGCTATAAATTTCCCTCTTGGCACTGCTTTTGCTGCATCCTGTAGGTTTTGGCATGTTGTGCTTTTGTGTTCATTTATCTCTAAGTATTTTCTAATCTCTCATGTGATTTACTCTTTGACCATTTGCTTGTTTAAGAGTGTGCTGTTTAATTTCCACATATTTGTGAGTTTTCCAATTTTCCTTCTGTTACTGGTTTCTAGTTTCATTCCATTATGATCAGAAAAGAGACTTGGTATGATTTCAGTCTTCTAAAATATACTAAAACTTGTTTTGCAGCCCAACATATGATCTATCCTGGAGAATGTGACATGTACACTTGAGAAAACTGTATTCTGCAATTGCTGGGTTGTATGTTCTATAGATGTCTATTAAGCCTGGTTGGTTATAGTATTGTTCAATCCTCCATATCTTTATTGATCTTCTGTCTAGATGTTTTATCCATTATTAAAAATGTATTGATGTCCCCAACTATTATTGTAGAACTGTATTTCTTCCTTCAGCTCTGTCCATTTTTGCTTCACTATGCAGCTCCATTAGGTGTGCCCATACATTTGTTATATCTTTCTGTATCAAACATTTATTAATATATAATATCCTTCCTTTTGTAACCTTTTTTGCCTTAACTTGTCTCTTGTAACCTTTTTCCATTAATGTCAGATTTGTCTGATACAAGTATGGCCCTCCCAGCTCTCTGTTACTATTTGCACAAACTATCTTTTTCTGTCTTTTCACTTTCAACCTATTGGTGTCTTTGCATCTAAAATGAGTCTTGCAGACAGCATATAAATGGATCCTGTTACCTCCCTTAAGCTTGAAAGTATTGCATTAGCTCTTGTTACAGAAAGCTCTGTAAATGCATGATGATAACCAAAATAATAGCCACAGTCAATTTTGCACATTTAGCTCTGACTTCTCCCCCCTTGACACAGTCTCCTTGCTGACACACTGCCAGCGTGTGGCCTCTTTTTCTCATTTTCTACCACAAACCCACATGGGTATCATCACATTGTATAGATGATAACTGGTGACTCAGTTATCATGCTGTCTGTGTGACTGCCCCCCACTGCAGCCTGCCTCGAGAACAAAACCTTCTCAACCTCCCTCACTCCCAGCTGGACTGGAGCTGGATGCACAGGCACATTAAGGAGTCCATATGTGCCCTGGCACCAACAACACCCACATTTGCCTTCTAAAGACGGGCCAAGAGGGAAGGCACTTCACCCGGGTCACCTGGTAGACCTGGTGGCCTTGCCCATCCAGCTCTGAGGGTGGTCTCTTATGCAGTGTCCCCTGGCCCAAGGAGGAAAACGATTGATGGATGATTCTAGTGCTCACAGGGTACTAAATAGCACCTGCATCCAGGGTGGGATTGCCCTCGAGGGCCTGTTCCCAGCTAATAGTGCTCAGATGTGCCTGCTGCTCTGATCCATGTCCCTGAGGTCTGGCCCCAGCTCCCAGCTGGTGAAGAAGCCCAAATTCCTGGGGTCTAGTGAACAAGCACAGGCTCTAGGTTCAAGCCCTACTGGCCCCCGTAGTCCTGAGGTGGGGTGTGGGCAGCCCCCACTGCCTGCTCACTGGTGAAGTGGCCCAAATTGGAGAGGGACTGTGGGGACACTCCAGGCATACAGCAGGCTCCTCAGACCTTGGCTCCCTTGCCCTATCCACAGGCTCCCCCACATCCTTCAGAGCCCCCACCAACCTTCAAGGAGGGATTGGGGTGCAGTGGTATGGTCCGGGGGCACCTGTGGGTGGTTCTTGCAGGCAAAGACCAAGCTTCGGTGAGTGGGAGGGCCTGACTCTCCCACCCCCGAGAGGGGCCTCTGCACTCCACTCCTGAATTCTCCCCCAAAAGCCACTGCCCGAGGGGTGCTTGCTGCCGCCACCCAGATGGGGCTGTCCCGGCATCTTCACGTGGATTAGTGTTGCATCTGCAGCCAAGGGCCGAAACTGACACTAAATTAAATGTCAGTAGCTTTGAAGATAGTTGGCTGCCTCCCTGGAAGGAGCTAACTGAGCCACACAGCTGAGTATCATGCCAGACTCTGAACCCTGTATGTCTACACTGGGCATCTGTTTGCTGCAGGGCTTCCTTTCAAGAGCCTGTGTGCCTGAACACACACATGTGCACATTCATCTCAGCTCTCAGCTCTCTGGCTTTGCAAAAGTCCCTGCCATGTTACCCATCAGCTGCATGACCCTGAGTGAGGCCCTGGGCCTCTGAGTTGTGGTGTTGACATCTGCTTCAAGGGGGTTGCAGCCTCCCTGCCTGGGGGTTTCATTCCTACATATGCAGAAATGAAACTGGGCACACGTGATAGAGCACAGTGACATGGGTGACATGGGGTATGGGCCGCTGTGGTGGACGGCCCCGCCGCGTGTGCTGGGTGCCTCGGGAGTGTCAACACAGGGAGTCTGTATGGTATGTCAGGGCAGGGCTGGCCTGAGGGCCACTGCTGACCAGCCTGTATCTTATTTCCAGTTCAGGACCTCAAGGGGCTGGGCTACGAGAAGGGGAAGCCCGTCGGTCTGGTGGGTGTCACAGAGCTGTCAGACGCCCAGAAGAAGCAGCTGAAAGAACAGCAGGAGGTGAGGCCGCAGGGGCTCTAAAGGCTCTGGTGGGGTGTTGTCCCACCCCAGCCATGGTCATGGTATATTCTTTCTGAGCCTCCCTGTGCTGGGCACACCCCAGTCAGGGGGAAAGCTCCTAGGGAGGCAGGTCCCCTATCAACAGCATGCCACCCACTAAGGGCTCCTGGGCCACTCCTGACTGAAGAGTCTCCACTCCAGTTTCCCTCCCAGTTCCCTCTGGCACCCAGTTCAGGACAGACCTAGCTAGACTGGGTGCGCTGACCCGTGTGAGGGCTGCTCAGTTGGTGGGAGCGGTGTTGGGGTGGGCCCAGCTCAGCAGGGAGTTCTGTGGCCCAGGCCTTGGCCTCTCTGCTGCTGCCCTGTGAAACTCAGGGTGCCTGCCTGTGAGTCCTCAGGTTCAGCTCAGTGCAGATGCCACCAGGCTGGCAGCCCTGTCGCACCACCCTTAACCCTGCCCAGGGGTCAGGAGCCCACATCACCCTCATTCTGCCAACAGTGATAGTGCCCAGATGTGCTGGGTTCCAGGCCAGGTCCCAGGCTCTGGGCAAGGCAGGGAGGGGTCCTTCCTGATCAACACAGGGATTCAGGAAACTCGGAGCACGTCCTAACAAAGGACTCGGTGCCTCTTCAGCACCTTCTCCAAGCCCTGCTCATGTGCCTGCCACAGAGAGGGTGCAAGGCAGGAAGTGAGACCCTGACCTGCACGGGGGAGGCAAGGGGGTCAGCCTGCACACGTGCTGCACAGCCTTGCTCACTGGCGTATGCTGCCCACAGATGCAGCAGATGTATGACATGATCATGCAGCATAAGCGCGCGATGCAGGACATGCAGCTGCTGTGGGAGAAGGCGCTCCAGCAGCATCAGCATGGCTATGACAGTGACGAGGAAGTGGACAGCGAGCTGGGCACCTGGGAGCACCAGCTACGGCGCATGGAGATGGACAAGACTCGGGGTGGGCCAGGGCACAAGTCGCAGGGAAGGGGGGTGCCTGCGGGAAGCTCAGGAGGCCCCGTTCACACACCAGGGTCTTCAGCCCCTTCCTGGCCTGTATGGTCTTGAGCAAGAAACTCAGCCTCTCTGGGCCTCAGTTTCCTGAGTGTTCACTGGCTTTTGAACATGCTGCTGAGCAGGGCTGCCTGGGGGAGCAGAGGCTTGTTTATGGGTTTCAACCAGCCGCCTTACTCCCCCACGGCCCCAGACTCCCTACAAGACTCCTGCCTGTGCTGTGGGGCCTCCCGGCCCGCTCCCCACCCTCCTCCTTCCTGTCCTCACCTTTCCTGCTCTCTGGGCAGAGTGGGCCGAGCAGCTGACACAGATGGGCAGGGGCAAGCACTTCATTGGGGACTTCCTGCCGCCGGATGAGCTGGAGAAGTTCATGGAGACCTTCAAGGCCCTGAAGGTGAGCCTGCAGGGTCTCAGCACAGCCCCTGCTCCAGGCCCATCCAGCAGGCAGCCTGCTTGGCGTCTGCTTCCTGCTGCCCCCCTCACAGTGGGTGCCTGTGGCAGCCGCGTGCCCCCCTCATTCACAGGAGGCATCTGTCTATGACATGCTGTCTGTGTGGGGAATTAGCAAATAGCAGCTCAGCTGCGGCTTCAGACACATTTCCGGGGCTTGAGGGAAATTCTTTCATCAGGGCCCAGTAAGTGTAGTTTATAGGCAAAATGTTTCTTGGACAGAAGCCCCCATGGGATGGGCTCTCTGGAACAAGAACCTAACATTCCCCCCGTGCTGCCAGCGCGCTGGCACAGCAAGGCAGCTGACACGGCACGCTCCACGCCATTTTTGTGTGTGTGAAACTGTTTTGTATTACATAACAGCAGCAAGGTGCTCACTCCATTGACCACAGCCTCTGTTTAGCACTCTGTGTAACAGAGTAGGGCTTTTCTTTGGTGATCAACCATTAGTCTTTCCTACGGTGGATGAGGCCCATGTGACCTCTTGGACTTGGCCACCAGGGTGCTCAGTGCTGTGTGTGGCCCTGGGGACCCTGAGAAGGAGCAGCTTGGTTTGTTTGCAAGGAGTTGGACCTGGTCAGGGGAGGCCAGTAAGGCCTTAGGTGGGAAGAAGGATTTCTGGGCAGAGCTGAGAACAGAGATAGATGTGACCCTCATGAATGACAGCCGCTGCCTCGCCCTGCAGGAGGGCCGCGAGCCTGACTACTCAGAGTACAAGGAGTTCAAGCTGACGGTGGAGAACATTGGCTACCAGATGCTGATGAAGATGGGCTGGAAGGAGGGTGATGGGCTGGGCTCAGAGGGCCAGGGCATCAAGAACCCGGTCAACAAGTGAGTGTGGTCCTCGGTACCTGGAATGGGGGTTTCTGTGGATGCAAAAGGAGATGGAGGGCCCGCCCTGGGTCTGGTCCTGTTGCTGAGCTGGGAGTCAGGGATGTGAACTCTGGTGTTGGGACCATCCTGGGCCCCTCCCTTTGCCCACAGTGCAGACGTGTCCATACAGATGTCACCCAGCACAGCCCCCACCCCCAGAGCTGCATTGGCATGCTGCTGAGCCCAGCTGGAGGGGGCAAGACCTCCCTGGCCCAAGCGCAGGCCCTGCACCCCCTCCCCCTGGCACCAGCCCGGCCTTCCTGCTCACACCCCCATCACCCTTGCAGAGGCACCACCACGGTGGACGGTGCCGGCTTTGGCATTGACCGGCCGGCCGAGCTCTCCAAGGAGGACGACGAGTATGAGGCCTTCCGCAAGAGGATGATGCTGGCCTACCGCTTCCGGCCCAACCCACTGGTGCGTGTGTCCCTAACTGAGCTGCAACTGTGTGTGGGGGGGGGTCCATCTGTGTCCCACCAAGGTACCCAGTTCACTCGCTGTAGGGGGTGGTAGACACCCGGGTGACACCTGTGCCTCCTTCCCCACTCCAGCTAGACAGGGTCTCCGCAGCAGCCCCCAGTCTCACCCTCTGCGCTTGAGCCCTCCTGCCCTCCACGCGAGGACGTGACCTCAGCTAACCCGGCTCTGGAAGGTTCTGGGCTCTGGGTGGAAGGCACTGGAGACCTTTAGCATCAGCCCTGCCCCTTTTTTGTTTTTTTCACCTCAGAACAACCCCCGACGGCCTTACTACTGAGTATTCTGGAGAAACACAACAACGTGCTTCCAAACAACCAGCCGTCCCTGGACTATGGAATGTTCCGGCCTACATTCCTGCCCACCCTTCCTGTTGTCGCGAGTGTCATACTGTGTATTAAAAGTCCCAGTGCTTGCCCATGGAGGCAGCCTGGTCCTGTCATTGCCAGAAACCCGTCTTCCTTAGCCACAGGGCCGGGCCAAGCGAGTGGGAACAGGATGCTGCCATCTAGGCTCCCCAGCACCCATGGAATCCTAGACAACCCCCTTGGGCTGGGATGGAGTTTAGGGGCGGACCCACCGAGCTCCCTGGGGTGGGGAAAGACCTACCAGCCAAGATTGGGCCAGGGGCATCAGGGACCTCCCAGCCTAGCACTGCACTGCAGGAGAGCGCTGGGTAGGGGTCTCCAGGAGGGCCCAGCCCTCCCTCAGATCTTCCAGGCAGGGGGACCCAGGGCACTCCTGTGCCCCTCACCTTGCCAACAGGTGGCACTGACAAGACCCCACATAGCAACACCAGCCAGTGACAGGTCCCTGGGGCTGGTGCCTCTGGGCACAGCTTTGTGGACAGATGCACAATGCTGACACATCACACACCTCCTGAACGGGAGGAATGGGGTGGGTGGCCCAGACCTAGGAGACTGTCGAGCACTGGGGACCTGAGGGGCCCCCATAACTCACCCACCTGCCCAACATGCACCCAGTGGGTCCTGCTCCACCCCGGGGGGGCTCATGGGCTCTAAGGACTCCAGCTGGAACAGCCTCCCAGACCATCCTGCATTCACACGGTCACTCAGCAAATGCTGAGCACCACCTGTGTGGATGGGCTTTGCCCCCTCGCAGCCACAGTCTGCTAGAGACATGGTAGTGACTACAAGCACAATCTGAGACTGGCCAGTGCTATGAAGGAACCTGGAGCTATGGAGGTGGTCTGGAAGTGTCTGTTTGGTGGGGTTCAGGGACTGAAGGTCTCAGCAGAGTTCAGGCTGGGGTGACACACACCACCCTGTCTTCCAAGGAGTCTGTGCCTAGGGTGGGGCAAGGAGGTGGCATGTACCCATGTGTGGAGGCTTCTAGTGGGCCAGGGTCTGGAGCACAAGGGTGAACCTCTGGGCACCCAGAGGTTGCAGTGATGGGAACCCCAGTCTCAGTCCTAGGCACCCTGCCATCCAGGTCAAGGTTGCCCCTCAGTTGAATTCTTAGTAACTGGGAGGTTTGCCAGTATCAGTCCATGGACTTTACCCCCAGGCACAGGGAAAACCGGAAAAGATGGCCTGTAAAT
Organism: Manis pentadactyla; assembly: GCF_030020395.1. Classification (NCBI taxonomy): domain Eukaryota; kingdom Metazoa; phylum Chordata; class Mammalia; order Pholidota; family Manidae; genus Manis; species Manis pentadactyla. The sequence goes on from NC_080030.1 coordinate 11,071,691, forward strand.
GCTGTATGTGCAGGCACCTCCCAGACTTGGGGGACAAGGCGAGGTTGCTAGACAGACCTGGACCAGACACTCCTGACTCTTGAGAGAAAATGGACTAGTGTGGTAGGGAGGGTTGCCTGGAAGAGGAGACATTGGGATCTGCTTTAAGGGGTGAGGGTCCCTCTTGCAGACAGGAGAGGCCTGTGGGGTGCTGGTACAAGTCAAGTTGGGAAAAGTGAAGAAACAGGCTGGAGGCTTAGGTCAGCCCAGAAGAACCTGAACTTCAACCCATGGACAACTGGACACTTTGGGAGGGAGGTTATCATGTTAGGGGCTACAAGATCATGACACCCACACTTGGATGAGATGGAACCTAACTGGCACAAGTCCAAGGGGCTGCATGGAGGAGGGTTAGACCCTTAGCCCAACCACAGACTGGGAACCCCCCCACCCAAGAGCAGGAATCAGAGTAGGCACTGCCTACCCTATTTACAGCAGCCACAAGTATTTGCAAGAGTCAGGCTTGTTGGAAGGGGTGACAAAGACAGCCAGCTGCCCCCTAATTCTCTCCTACAGCCCCCTCCCTGGTCCAGTGTCCCCACTTTTTATCTTTGAACCCAGCCCAGCCCCTCCCAGGCCTTTCAGAACACAGAGCTCCCCTGCTTGGAGCCCCCCAACCACAAGTCCAGCCCAAGGCTTCTTTTAGCAGCTGAGCTCCAAGTCTGAACTATTGTTGCTGGGAACATTGTTCCCAAGCTCCTCACCAAAACAGCCCCACCACTGCCTAACAGCCCTCCCCTTGGGGTGCCACCCTTCTACTATACCCACTTGTGAGCAGGGTCTCTCAAGGTGTTGGGGCTGCGTAGGCGGCTTAGAGCACAGAATCACCGAGTCCTTCAAGGGACTCTCCCCCTCCCCCCACAAGTCCAGGGCAGTGGCCGCCTGCCTTGAGTTGGTCCCCAGGCCCCGTCAAAGCTTCACACCTGCACACGGTTAAATCTGGCCACGGCGTGAACACTCAAACCAGAGCACCCGAGCAGACGGGGTTCCTCGATCAGCGCGCACGGACAATGCACTCTTGAACTAGGAGGAGGGACGTCTGCGGAAATTAGGAGTTACAAAGGCTGCCTTTCAAGGCCGACATTGGAACGCCGGTGCCTTAGGGATAAAGAAAGCAGAAGAGCAGAAGGCGACCTGGAGAATGAAGTTGCTGGCCCAGGGCTTCCAGACGCAGGTCCGGACCTCAGAGCGGAAGCGTCCAAGGCACAGAGGGGGAAACAGGTTGCGCAGCGGAGACGGCCACCGAGGGCCGCGCGGAGTCCAGCGAGGGGCTACAGGGGGAGGAGCCGCCGCAAAGGGGAGGGGCCTCGGAGGCTCCCCGGGAGTGCGCGGGGCGACCTTTGTGTGGGGCGGGGCAGGCCGGGCCAAGTCGCTGCCAACTCCGCACACACACACACACACATCCGCGCCCAGACGCGCCGCCGCGGATCAGTCGAGCGCCCTGGAGCCCGCGCCGGGGACGAGCCGGGGTCCAGGCGCCCCCACTATGGACATCCCGCCGCTGGCCGGCAAAATCTCGGTTCTGTCGCTCTGCGCCCTCCCCGTATCTTACGTGCTCAACTACGTCTCGGCGCTCTCGCAGTGCGTGCCGGGAGGGGCCGGGCGGCCTCCCGGGGGGCGGCGGGGGCGGAAGGGAGGACGCGCGCTGTGCCGGCCTGCTCCGAAGAGCCCGAGCCCCTCGGCTCCGGCCGCTGAGGAGGAGGGCGGGGCCAAAGAAGCCCCCTCCAAGCGGAAGTCCCCTTCCCACCCGCCAGGAGGCTGTGTGGATGGGATGGGGGCGCTCCTGGGACATTTGGGGTCTGGGGAGGAAGGACGTTGAGAAGCAGAGCCCCCAACAGGGCAGGGTTTTGGAGGGTTACAGGGGTTTTCCCAGGGATGTGCCCGGCGCTGGATCCATAGTTAACAAGGGTCAAAGTGTCCCAGATAAGGTCCCGGTGACCCGGCTCTTGCCACACACACTCTGCTCCACCGCCTCTACCGGATGGTCCCTCCAACGCCAGTCACAAGCATGGGACTTTCTTCTGTGAGGGCTGGCCCACCCTGTTCCTAGCCTCAGTTTCCCTTACATGCTGTGACCTCTGCTGACCCTGTCTCTAGACCCCAGCCCCGTGGATTCCTGCCACAGGGTACTAGGCATGCATAAGCCCCTCAAGCTCCCAACCTAGCTTACCCCAAAACATGGGAGAGAGGGATTCTTGGTTCTGGGTTGGCTCCTTGGGTACAAATTCCTGGATGCATCTCCACCAGACCCTGAGTAAGTCAGGTAGCCTCTGAGAGCTCATCTTCATTGTGTAATGAATATATTCCTAGTTCTCATCCCATTACAGTTAAGGATTATGAATAGTGCAAAGACTCTGGTGTGTCTGATGTAACACCTGATACTGTAATTGTCTTTGTTGGTCATATGGGTTCAGGGTGGGAGTCCAGGGATCAGAGGGGTTTATGAGAAGGTAGGAATCTGAAGAGAGTGCAGGGGATAGTGTGTGACCCTGGATAGGTCTCCCTCTCTGGACCTTGGTTTGCCTACCTGTGTTAGGATCTGCCCAGAGATCTGGCTTCTATTATCTATGCAACTGGTTATCTGCCTTATCAGGTTGCTGGGGACAGATCAGGGCAGGGGTTGGGTGAAGTTGATGCAGGCATTTGGACTTTAGCTGGAATGAGTCAGGAGTATCAGACAGTGAGGTGGACAGAACTAGGCAGTAGAGACCCTCCAGCAGGCATGGGAGCTGGGTCTGGCCACGGGTGGGCTTAGGGTTGTCCCATGTCTGATGGCAAACTGAGTCAAACACATATCCACATACAGTCAGAAAGGGCTGACAGATGCTCCCTCTGTACCTGGACTAAGGCAATGATTCTTTCTGAGTCAGGGAGGACATCTTGGAGGAAGAGCCATGAAAGATGGGCCATGAAGGATGAGTAGGAGTTTGCCAACTGGAAGAGTTTCCAGGAGGCAGAAACAGCTGGGGCAAGAGCCTGGTGATGGGAAAGGGCAGTTTCAGGGAAGGACATTCCTGGACAGACAGATGCTTCAGCCTCTTCACCTGGAGCTTCCCAGTGCCTGCTCTTGCCCTCACCAGGGTGGGATGGGGCCTCCGCACTAGGCCTGGCCACCCTGACTTAGTTTCCCTCTCCACAGGTCTGTGGGGGGAGCATTGATGAGCACCCTGATCCTAGGTCTGCTCTTTGTGGCTATTTACAACTTGTCCCAAGGCGAGATCTCCTACGACCCACTCTATGCAGGTGAGTGAGTGGGAGGAGGGCCTGCTGAAGAGGACATGTCAAGGCCTCTCCCATCAGACTGGAGAATCTCAGTGAGACTGAAGAGTGCCTAGTGATTGGGGAAACTCAGAGGGCTTCCCCCTTAACACAGAGACAGTGACTCTTACAGCTGGGGACCCCCAAAAGCAGGGACTATGCGAGAGGCCGGGCTGCGGGTCGTGTGACCTGCGGAGTGGGGACTAGGGGCAGTTGGGCAGGGAGTCCTTGCCTGGAATCCAGTCCTGCGGCTCAGCGCCAGGCCCCACCCACACCCGGGCCCGGGCCCGCCCACTCTCCTGGCAGTGTTCGCTCTCTTTGCCTTCTCGTCGGTGGTGGACCTCCTTATCGCTCTCCAGGAAGATGGCTACATGATGGGCTTCATGGAGTTCTACACCAAGGAGGTACGTAGGGAGCAGCCTGGGATGCTCCTGCCCGACTGCCGCTCTGAGCCCTGCACCTGCCCCCACAGGGCGTGCCCTACCTGCGCACTGCACACGGAATCTTCATCTGCTACTGGGACGGCACCGTTCACTACCTCCTCTACTTGGCCATGGCCGGTGCCATCTGCAGAAGGTGTGTGGGGTGGGCAGGGTGGCACCTGGACCCTGGAAAGGAGGTCCACCCCTTTAGGTGGAGTCCTGGGCCGGGATGTAGCTGCAAGTGTCTGTAGGAGAAATCAGAAGGCCTCTCTCGGGCTTGAGGGAGAAGGGTCCAGGGAATGCCACAGGTGGAATGGTGGTCTGCCTTTCCCTTCTCTTGTCCTGCACTGTGCCGGGGCAGCCACTCTGTCCTTGGCCAGAGGGTCTGACTCATTCTCTCATTCAACTACTCGACTTCTTTCACTGGGAAACTGTGAAAGACCCAGAGCTGGGGAAGCCACAGTGGATCCTGGGCCCTGGCTGGAGCTCTGAACCTGGGGGACAGGTGTCTACTGGTCACTCTTCCGTCACCCACCCAGGAAGAGGTACCGAAACCTTGGGCTGTACTGGCTGGGATCCTTCATCATGAGCATCCTGGTGTTCCTCCCGGGAAACCTCCTTGGTAAGGACTTGGCTTTGAGGAATCCCATCTCCTTGGCTGGGTCACTGCCCTGTGCCTGGAAGCCCCCAGGGGTCCTCATCCCCTCCGCAGGGTCTGCAGAGGCCCTCCTCTCCGTATTCCTGTCTCCTGGCCTTCCCATTTCCTCTTGGTGAGAGGAGCACATTCCAGGCTGTTGGCCCTGGCCCCAGGAATTTGGCCGGATTGGTGTTCTCGCACAGGAAGGGGGAATTTTAAAGCGGATCGTAGGTAGGTCTTGGGAGGCAGAGCAGTGAGGCAGTCTGAGATGTGGGGATGGCTGAGCAGTAAGAAGCCCAAGGTGTATCCAGGGGAAGCACAGAACAGCTGAAGCATAGGAGCTGTATCCAGAAGGTAAATTGAGGCAGGCCAGGCTGAAGAGCATGGACATCATCTTGTGAGCACTTGGCAGCCAGAAGTATATTAGAGCTTGGGCAAGGGTGGCATTTGTGAATTAAGACTTCCAGCCAGGGGCTCTGGCATGGCTCAGCTATGGGTCTGGCCCGGCCTGGAAGGTTCCTGCTGGGTGACACTCCCTCTCTCCTCCCATGACAGGAAAGTACAGTTCAGAGATGAGGCTCACCTTCTTCCTTGCCATCCCCTACATGCTGGTCCCATGCTGGGCTGGTATGAGGGTCTTCAGCCAGTCCCAGGCACCCACCTTCTGCCCACCGCATGTGGTGAGTGCCTTGCCTGAATGTCCCCCATCTGAGTTGTTTCCAGTCAAAACATTGTCTTTTGAAAGGATATCCTTGGTCATTAGAAAAGAAAGGATGAATCTTTGTGGAGTGCCTGTTGGATAGCTGGCTTTTCACACTGTGTCTCTCCCATGGGGCAGGTGCAGGAGGAGCAGAGGAAGGGCCTCCTGCGACGCCCAGTTGACCTGGCCCTCGTCACATACCTCATCTTTGCCGGGCTCTTCACTCTCTTCCGGGGCCTAGTGAGTCTGCACTGGCCTTGTGCCACCACAGCCTCCCTCCCTGCCCTCCACCTCCCACTGGGTTCCCTTTACCCAGTGCATAAAGGCCACAGCCCTCCTGTCTGATCACCCGGGGAAGTTCTTTGTCAAGTCTGACCTGAGTGTGGTGTGACCAAGCCCCATGCCCAGTAAACTCCCAAGCTCCAACACCTGTGGGTTCCCAGCCAGCAGGGGAGAACCAGGGCTGGGGGAGGCCAGCGCAAGGGGCGTGAGCCCCACCCTGGTGCATGGTGAAGTGTCTTGTAGGAGGGATGTTTGAGGTGGCTTGTCGGCTTGTCTGTCTGCCCCAGGTGGTACTTGACTGCCCCACAGATGCCTGCTTTGTCTACATCTATCAGTATGAGCCATACCTGCGGGACCCTGTGGCCTATCCGAAGGTGCAGGTGAGAGGGCGGCTGGGAGGAAAGGGCCATGATCCTACTGCGGATAAGGGTCCACTGGGCCTCTTCAAAACAGGTGCCAGAAACAAGTCAAATTGGCGAAGCACAAATGGAATTTGTTGTTCTGCTGAACAAGTTCAGATATTGTCTTCATGTGCGGCCGGATCCAGGAACTCAAGGATAGCTCTGTCCCTGGCTGCACTTCCTTTGTATGGGGCTCCACTCCTAAGTAGTCCTTTTGTGGTATGACAAAAACAGCCTTGGGCAGCTCCAGGCCCTGTTTAGCTGGAAAAGAGGAATGTGAGCCTGTTTCCTCAGAGCAGATGCACGTGTTCCAGCCATGCTCTGACTGGCTCAGTTTGAATTACATGCCCATCCTGTAGCTGACCATTATGGCCAGGAGACTGGGGTGTTCTGATTGGCCAGGCCAGGGTCACATCACATGCTTCTTCTTGAGTGAGGTGCTGGACTCAGGGTGTGTGTTTGTGGAGTCAGGGGAAGACCCAAGGGTAATAATAGGAGCAGTTTGCACAGGGGTGGGGTGTGCAGAATGTCCCCTTCCTGGGTGGGGTCTGAGGCTGGCCAGATCTTCCCTGGGGGACCCAACTCAGGTGCTTCAGGAGACTTGGCGGGGTGGCTGCCCATCCCATTGTCTGTGTGCCCCTCAGATGCTGGTGTACATGTTTTATGTGCTGCCCTTCTATGGCCTGGCAGTCTATGCACTCATCTTCCCTGGCTGTACTTGGCTACCTGATTGGGCCTTGGTGTTTGCTGGAGCCATTGGTCAGGTGAGGTGGGGCTTGGAGGGAGAGGTGGGTAGTATGTGGGGAAGAAAGTTTCTACCTACCCATCAACTGCTTTTATGATGCCCCTGGTAGGGTGGTGCTGGGCCCTTGAGAGGTCCCGCCCCCAGCCTGCTGCCCCAGGATTCCTACTTTGGGGGAGAAAGAGCCAGAGATAGACACTCCCAATTTCATGGGATCAGAACTGAAGAGAGGGAGGAATGGGGGCTGAGGAGGATTCCAGAAGGGGCAAGGTTTCCTAGAAGAAGCATAGGAAGTGGGCTTTGATGTATGGGTATGAATTCTCCAGGCAGGAATGGGAACAGCATAAAGAAAGGCACAGAGGGGTCAGTGATTTTGCAGAGCTATAATGTGGGTAAAAGCAGAGGCAAGATAAATGGGCAGCTAGATGCGGAGGGCTTTGAACTCTGAGCTCGGGAGGTTGTGCTGAGAATAGTAGGAGCCATGGGAAGTGTTTGAGCAGTGACAGTCCCAGTTGGAGCTGGGGTCCTGTTTCTGGGTTCCTGATGGGAAGTGATAAAGCCTGGGCCCAGGCCAGGGCAGTGGGGGCCAGGAGGACATCCATGGGGTAGAATTGGTGGTATTTGTGTCAAGGGTCGTGCGTGAGCTGGCATGGGGAAGAGGAGTTGAACCCACATGACAGAGATGAGGTGCAGGGCCCAGCAGATGCAGTAAAGGTAGTTGTGGCTAAGCATTTGAGGAGCAGGTCACAGACAGATGGACAAGGACAGACAGGGCATGTGAAAACAGGAATATTTAAAGACAGCGGAACTGGAGATGGAAGACAGGCAGGTGAACAGACCCAGCAAGGAGAGGATAGTGACACTCTGGACTGCCCAGGGTGGAATGTCAGTGATACCAGGCCTTGTTCTCTCCTGGCCCCTGAAATCCCTCCACCATTTGTGGCCACAGGCGCAGTTCTCACACATGGGTGCCTCCCTTCACCTGCGCACCCCCTTCACCTACCGAGTGCCTGATGACGCCTGGGCCTGCTTCTTCACGTGCAACCTGCTCTATGCGCTTGGCCCCCACCTGCTGGCCTTCCGCTGCCTGTGGTGGCCTACCTTCTTCCTGCACCCACCCCCTGGGCCCCCAGCACACCACAAGAAGCAGCACTGAGGGAGCCATGGGGCACCCCAGGACTCTGTTTACATGCCCAGCCCTCCCTGCCCTGGGAAGGGTGGGTTGGGCTTTGGAGAGGAAGGGGTATGTCTCTGGGTATGGTGGTTCCAGGACAGCAGGGGACCAGGAGGCCCAAGGGCCGTGGGCTCCAGCAGAGAGGGACACAGCCACGCTCCGCTCCCATGCTGTCCCGACTCCACATAGGCTCTTCTACTCCCTCCCAGAGCCTACCCATGGGCCCTCTTAGGAAAAACCCTTTGATACCCAAAACGTTTGCTGCCTCAGTATTTCAGGGTGCAGGGGCAAGGGACCTGTTTCTCAGACCCCACCAGGGCCTACTCATCACTGCCTGGCTGACCATCAGGAGTTGGAGGTGCTGGACAGCCGAAGCCTGCCTCTGGTTGGTGTGTACAGCTCCACCTGAGGCTCAGAAAGGGCCAGAGACCTGTCTGAGGTCACAAGCAGAAGAGAAGTCTCAAATCTAAGCTCTGCCAATAAATTATAACAACTAATAGTGTGGCACAGTTATTAAGCACCTGCTGTATTCCATGCCAAGGGCTAACCTCACCTGCTACATGCTGGATCTCACCCTGTACTTCAGGTGGGAAAGATTCTGGTCCAAGGTCAGTTTCCTGGATGTCGCTGAGTGAGGGGTGGAGTCCTGTCTGGGCCTGTTCAAACATAGAGCTCATAACTTTGCCTCTGCTGTCTGGGGGGCTCATATTTTGGGGGAAGCTGAGGCTGTGGAGGCAGCCAAGGGATTGGGGGAAGGGTTCATTGTTTCCTGGTTCAATTTTTGAACTTGGGTGAGAGGCCGGGTTCAGGGTGACCCCTGCTCAGAATGGGTAAGGGGTTGATCATACTCCCCTGCTCCCTGCCCTACTGTTTATTAGACATCTAGCAAAGAACCAGCACTCCCATTCACCAGAGGTGGAAACTGAGGCTTGGAGAGACCAAGCGCCCCCTCCAAGGTCCCACAGCCAGTGAGGGGTGGAGGGGGCTTTGGACTTGTTGCTGCGTGTCTGCCGTGCAGAGTGTGTGACTGTTGTGGGGCCCCTCACCCCACAGAGTGAGCACCTTTTGGGTGCCGGAGCCCAGGACCCAGAGATGGTCTCCCAACGGCAAACGGGAAAACTAATACCGGCCCACCAAGCCCCTTTCCCAGGTTACGCAAGCCCTCTGCCCACCCAGGGCGTCCAAGATGGAAGGCCCCACCAGTTCTCCCTCCTGCATTTTAATGAGGCCCGGAGAGGTTGTCCCGCGGGCTCAAGGTCAGCCAGGCGGGCAGCGAACTGCTCCTGCACTCACTGTCAAGCGCGCGTTTCCTCCTCCCGCGGAGCGCGTACCGCCACGTTCCCTTTAACGCCCCCCCTCTCCAGCCATCTCCCTCCTCCCCTTGCAGGCAGACGCCAGGATTGCGCCCCCTGAAAGGACCTGCCCAGTCCTTCCCGGGTGTGCGGGGAGCGCAGTCCCAGCTCGCGGGGGCCCCTCGGAGGGGGCCGCACGGGCAGGATGGTGAGTGGGGCCGGAGGCGCGTGTCCCTGTAGGTCCTTCCCCGGGATGCTGTCTCTGTGTCTGCGTCTACGTCGCTCCGTCTCTCCCATCTCTTCTCTGTCTCTCACGTTCTCGTGTCTCTCTCTCGAACTCTCGGCCGCCTTCGCAGCCCCTCTCCGTCTCTCCCTACTTTTCCTTCCTCTTGTTTCTCCCCTCTTCCCTCCTCCCCTGCGTCCCCCCACCTCGGTGTGCCCCCTTCTTTGCGTCTCTCCCGCTCCCCCATCTCTCCCCGCTTCCCTCTCTGTGTGTCCTCCCCTTTCTCGCCCTCCCTGTGTGCCGGTCTCTATCACCCCCCGCCGCCCGCCGCCGCCCCTCAGCCCCGGCACGGTTTGCTGCAGTCTCCTGGCGCACCGATAACCTTGCCGCCGCCGCTGCTCCAGCTCCCCCTCCTCCCCCCTCCGATCCCGGGCCGGGGCCGACACGAGGGGGCGGAGCTCGGGCCCCCTGCGCTGGGGTTAGGGGGTCAGGCGGGATGCCCGCGCAGAACTAAGGCAGGGTGAGGCCCTGGCGTGGGCTCTGCACAGGAGAGAAGGGGTGAGCGCCCGGAGGAGTGCGGGGGTGGGGGGAGTCTGGAAGGGTCTGCCAGCCCCCTCCTTGGAGGGGTCCTCTGGGGCCCTGGCTGGGGCGGGGACCTGGGCACAGGAGGAGTCCTTGCCGCGGGGAGGGCAGGCCAGAGGAGTGATCCTCCGAAGGGCAAAGGCTAGGAGGCTGGACTGAGCGCCCCGTGCCCCCAGGTGTGCGCTCGGACGGCCCTCGGTCCCGGCGGGCTCTGGGCCGCGGCCTGCGGAGTCTTGCTGCTCGCGGTCCCCGTGGGGGCGCAGCGCGGCCGAAAGAAGGTAGTGCACGTGCTCGGTGAGTCTGGGCAGTGGAAGCGGGTCTTGCCAGGCAGGAGCTGTGGTCAAATGGGGTGGCCTGGGTGCAGGGAGGAGACAGGGAGTGGGGCACTGAACGTCCATGATAGCCAAAGCCCCACACCCCAGCTCCGGCCCCTTCCTCCGCTGAGTCCCAGGCCCCTCCCCTGGCCCCTCTGATAACCCTGATCTCCACCCAAGATTTCTCACACCCCCTCCTCCCCAGGGTCCCCTTCCCCAGGTTCCCCCTCCCCAGGTTCCCCCTCCCTGCCCCTTGGACCTCTTCTGAACCCTGCCTGATCACCTGCAGAGGGTGAGTCTGGCTCCGTAGTGGTACAGACCGCACCGGGGCAGGTGGTCAGCCACAGGGGTGGCACCATCGTCTTGCCCTGCCGCTACCACTACGAGGCAGCCGCCCAGGGCCACGACAGCGTTCGCCTCAAGTGGACCAAAGTGGTGGACCCTCTGGCCTTTGCCGACGTCTTCGTGGCACTGGGCCCCCAGCACCGGGCATTCGGCAGCTACCGCGGCAGAGCAGAGCTGCAGGGCGACGGGCCGGGGGATGCTTCCCTGGTTCTCCGCAACGTGACACTGCAGGATTATGGGCGATATGAGTGTGAGGTCACCAATGAGCTGGAGGATGACACAGGAATGGTCAAGTTGGACCTGGAAGGTAAGCAGCCCATGGGCAGAGTGAGCTGTATTTCTAAGAAAGGAGAATGGGGAGTATTGCAAGGAACAGAAACCATATCAAGTTGATCTGAAGGAACTGAGAGGCTTGCTGGGATACAGTTTTTCTCCCCAGGGACATTGGACATGTCCAGAAGGGGGTTGCTGGTGGCATCTAATGGGTAGAGGTGAGGGATGCTGTGACACATCCTACAATACACAGGACAGTGCCGCAGGGCACAGAATAATCCAGTCCAGAATGTCAGTAATGGGTTTAGGGTGCAGGCACAGTGAGATCCAGGCATTCACATGCCAGGAACTCCTCCCTCAGCTCTGCTTCCCTTGCGTAGGTCTTCCCCAATGAAACCAAAGGACAATTGATTTCCTAGGAATGCTAGCTAGAATCCCAGAGTTGTCCCTGAGCGGCCCAGCTTGAGTCACGTGCCCATCCATGAGCCAATCACTGTGGCTGGGTGATGGGATGCTGATTGGCTGACAGTGGAGCTTGGAGGTGGGGCTTCTATCTGAAGAATTCCTTCACACTTGGTTTGCCTTCCTCAGTCCATTTTAGAAGATGCTAGGAGAGCTTTCAGAGCCCTCACTTGCTGAACTTCCCAACAATAGCAAATAATAATAGCGACTTTCCTACGTTGGGTGTTTTCAATATGCCAGGCTCTTGAAGAACTCTCTGTTGTTTCTCATTTAGTTTTCCAAAAACCCTGAGGAAGACGCTATTACCAGCAGATGGGAACTGGCTCAGAGGTTAATTAGAGCCTGGCCCAAGACACAAGCTAGTGAGTACAGAGCCAGGACTCAAACCCTGATACGTCAGGCTTCAGGTCTTCTCTCTGGCCCCTTCACTCCTTCCCGCTTCTGTTGAGAGATGCATTTGCACCTCTAAGGTTTGCCCCTCAAAACACAGACACACAAGTTGCTCATGAGTTGAGTTGACAGTGAGTCCAATGAGGGACAAGTTGTAAGAACTGAAGGTGGAAGGGAAACCGATGGGACCTGTCCTGGGCAATGCTGGGGATCAAAGAGGTTTTTGCCCAGAGTTACCTTTCAGGGGAGTCAGCACTGGACACAAACATTCCCAGGTCTGTGGACAAGAGGGAAGCTCTTACTGCAAGGGGAATGTGAGATGCATGTAGGACTGAATGGAGAAGGCTTGTGGGAGCTGTTTTATTTTTTTAATTTTTAAAAATTTTTTATTAAGGTATGATTGATATACACTCTTATGAAGGTTTCACATGAAAAAACAATGTGGTTACTACATTTACCCATATTATCAAGTCCCCACCCATACCCCAATGCAGTCACTGCCCATCAGTGCAGCAAGTTGCCAGAGATCCACTATGTCCCTTCTCTGTGATACACTGTTCTGTGTGGGAGCTGTTTTGAAAGATGAATAGTTCATCAGGTTTTGGAAAAGTGAGCAAAGAACATGAGTAAAGGTGTCCAGTGGTGGAAATGATTAACTGTGTTAAGGGAAAGGGTCAAGTGAATTCTAAACTTACGGCGAAGGGAGTCTTGAGGGGTGCGAGCTGGGAAAAGGCATGGTCAGGTCTGGAGCCAGAGCAAGGGATGGTCTGGAAGGTCTAGGCTGAAGAGTCACGTGTCACTCTGTCAGGCGGGTGGAGGCGGGCTGGGGGCCCGAGCTGACCCCCGTGCGTCCCGCCAGGCGTGGTCTTCCCATACCACCCCCGTGGAGGCCGCTACAAGCTGACCTTCACCGAAGCGCAGCGAGCGTGCGCTGAGCAGGACGGCATTCTGGCGTCGGCTGAGCAGCTGCACGCGGCCTGGCGCGATGGCCTGGACTGGTGCAATGCGGGCTGGCTGCGCGACGGCTCCGTGCAGTACCCGGTGAGCCAGCCCCGGGAGCCCTGCGGAGGCCTAGGCGGGGCCGGGAGCGCCGGGGTTGGCGGCAGTGCCTCCGGGGGCGTGCGCAACTACGGCTTCCGCCACAACGCGGAGGAACGCTACGACGCCTTCTGCTTCACATCCAACCTCCCGGGTACGTAGGCCCCGCCCCCACCATTCCCGAAGCCCTCCCCGGCCCTGAGGCCCCGCCCCTAGACTGTCCTCTCATGGGGTCCCTTTCCCTCTTTTCCACCCACGCCCCCGTTTCCTCTCCCCTTGCCCTTCGTCCCCATAACGGCCCTCTTAGGGGTCCCGACCAGGAGATCCCTCCCCCAGAACTGCCACGGCGCAATTAAGCCTGGCGCCAACACTGCCCTGGCTGAGGCTGGGGGGGTCCCGGGCTGCAGGAGTTGAGGTGGGGTGGTGGTGTCCTGAATCCCGAGGAGGCCAAGTCCCGGGAGCGGCCCTAACCACTCTCGCCCACCCCCCTGCAGGCCGCGTGTTCTTCCTGAAGCCGCTGCGGCCCGTGCCCTTCTCGGGAGCTGCGCGCGCGTGTGCAGCGCGCGGCGCGGCGGTGGCCAAGGTGGGGCAGCTGTTTGCCGCGTGGAAGCTGCAGCTGCTGGACCGCTGCACCGCGGGCTGGCTGGCCGACGGGAGCGCGCGCTACCCCATCGTGAACCCGCGCGCGCGCTGCGGCGGTCGCCGGCCTGGCGTGCGCAGCCTTGGCTTTCCCGACACCGCGCGCCGCCTCTTCGGCGTCTACTGCTACCGTGCGCCCGGAGCGCCTGACCCCGCACCCGGCGGCTGGGGCTGGGGCTGGGCAGGAGGCGGTGGCTGGGCTGGAGGAGCGCGTGACCCAGCCGCCTGGACCCCGCTACGCGTCTAGGCCCAGAGCGGAGGCGGCTGGGGTGCCTGGCGGCTGGCCGAGTGCCCTGTGGTCTCTTGGAGACAGAACACGCCCCCTGAGGTCCCCAGAAACTGGTCAGTCCCACAGACAAGTCCCTCGGAGTCCCCCGGAGACCGACTAAGCCCCACCTCTCCTGGACAGTGGGTTTCCCCTCCTCCCCCGACTTAATCCAGGAGGTGGGGCACACCCTTGAGGACACCTGGAGGCCAGCAGACCTTAAGACTGGCCATGCCTTCCCGAGGTCACCTGGAAACAGACGGAACCATCGCCGTGGTCGCCTGGAGGCTGGACCCCCGGGGTTATCTGGGGACTGGCCACATGCCCTTTGCCCCTGAAGACTGAAGACTGATCCCTTATGGTCACCTGGGTACTGAACCCTCCTGTCACCTGTAGGAAAACCAAAAACCTCAGAATTCATCAGGTGACCACACACGTGGTCGCAGGGAGACTGTGGGTTCCTGTCCTCTCCCCTATGGAGACCTAGAGATTGGGTACTCCCATTCTTCCCGCCCCCGCCAGTCCCCGGAAATTTCCACAACAGGCCATGTCTTCAGGACACCAGGGAGAACAGCCCCATCCGTTCAGTTTCACGGGAGACCACCCTTGTCTGTCACCGCTACAGCAGACTGACACCCCCCAGCTGGCTCGCATAACTGGCGGCCATGCCCCACCCCTCAGGTATCTCTCTGACGGGAGCAAATCCGCCCCCTGACGGCCCCTTTCCTGGCTGTCACCAAAGAGACCGTCCCCTCGGCCCAGGGACCCATACGATCCATGTCACTTACTGTGGAGACAAGCTGCCCCACTTCCCATTGTTACCAAGGCGACCGGCCCAGCTTCTGTCACCTAGAGGCACACAGCCCTTCCCTCATTGGTCACACCCATAAGAATATTGCCTCCCTTCTCCAGCTGTAACCATGGATACCACACGTTTCTCATCTCACCAGCCCCCACCTCAGAGACCTACAACTCGACTTCAGGCCGTCCCCGCCCTGATCAACCGCCACTGCAAGCTGTCCCTCATTGGTTTTCCTGCCCTCACCATGGAAACAGGCTGCCGCTCTCCCCAGGTGTATCCCAGCTCCTTGTCCCCCCGCCAAGCCATACCCCCAAGCTGCTATTCTAATTCCAGTTGTTGCCGTGGAGACCAAACTCTGGTGTCTGAGGTAACAGAACACCTGTCCCAAGGCTTTCCCTTGTGGGCAGGGCTCTTCCCACCAAACTGTCACCATGGAGACTGTCAACGTCATCCCCATGACAACCGACCAAGCAGCTCAGCTCCCAGAAACTTCTTTCCATGGGGTGGAACTGCGCCCCATAGGGCTTCATGTCTGCCCCTCCACCAGATGGGCCCAGTCCCCAGCAGCCTCCCCAGACCCCGCTGGACTTCCGGAGCTGCTGGACACCCTCCGTTTGCACGCTAAGTATATTCCAGACAGCAGCTGTGCACGAGACACCTTTGCAACACCCAGGTGTTTTCATTGCCTCCGTGCAGGTGAGCAAACAGGCTCCGGCGTGCCCTTGCCTTTTGAGCTGTGAAAGCAACTGGACTCCCCTTTTCCTAAGAACACATCCTCATTTTCACTGGGCTCCTCTCTCCTTTCCTAACTCCCCACACCATCACCCCCCCAATGCCCCTCCCCACAATTTCCCTCCTTAGAGATGCAGGAGAGAGAAAGTCTGTAAACCTGGAAATCCATCCTGAGCTCCAGATTCTAAGGGGCAATTACAGCTAAGAAGTGAGGACCCAACCAGAGTCCCCAGTGTTGGGAGCCAGCTTGGGAGAGATGGCCCGTGCACATGGCCGCCCCGATGATGGGAGACCCAAGCTCCGAGGTCTTACCTGGAGTAGCACTGGGGTCCCTCCTGAAGCCTTCCTTAAGCCATCCATCTTGAGGAAACACATCTGTGGGTCTTGAAAGCAGATAGGCTTGGGTTTGAATCCTGCCTCTGTTGACCAAGTGACAAAAGACCTGAGCCTGTTTCCTCCTCCTCTGTACCCGGACTGTTCTGAGTGAGTGCAAAGCATACAGCAGGGGCTCAATAAATCTTTTCTTTCTTTCTTTATTTTCTTGATGAATGAGAAAATGAGGTAGCCAGGGGGTAATTACTGCATAAACGCACTTTGGTGAACAAAATGTTTCCAAGCCGGGGCAGCTTGATGATGATTCTATTGGGAAGCATCTTTGGTGATTCCTCAAGACCACTCCCCACTCTCCAATCTCTCTTTCCTTTTCCTTCCCTTGTCTTGCTCCCACTGTTCCCCTGAGCCATCCCCCAGGGGTCTGGCCCTTCTCAACCTTGTTCTGACTCGGTCACTGACAGATCCAGTGGTTCCTCTCAATCCCCCAGCACGGGATGGGGAGTTCCTGCACCAGGAAGGCAGAGATGTTGCAAATTTTCCCTGGTGCAGTGGACAAGCATTCAAAGTTTCTGGGATACAAAAGCAGAAGAGGAAAAAGTGTAAAGGTCTGATTAGGTTGTACAAGTGCGATGATAAATGTAACTGCTCATCTTCAATACCAGTGACAAACCTCTCATCTGAAGGCAGGGTGCAGCTCCTCAGTTAAGAGTGCCTCCGGCTCTAGCTGGGCATTAGCTTCTGGAAAGGCGGTAATGGTAAGATGCATGTTTCCAGAAAGGAGTACATGGGATTTCTTTCATCCCATCTCTCCCTGCCGGGATCCTCCCTCCATTCCATGGCACCAGATCCCCCTGGTTTTTCCATGAGTATATTATATCTGAGTGTAAAGTACACCATACCAAGGGAGTAGAAGGGACTGACTCCATCCTCTTCCAGCTCGGCCATTGAGTGCTGTGGCCCACCCCCCTGGGCAATCCTGATTGGCCCAAGGATGGACATAGAAGCAGGCAGACCAATGAGACTCAGACCCTGGGAGTTTGGTGGCTCCATTGAGCTGAGGGAGCCCTCCTTCTGCTCAGTACCAGCGCTGTTGGAGTGGCAGTCTCCAGGGCCCACTTGGAGGAGAGTTACAGGATGACAACCTGGAAAGAATCTTTCCTGAAGCTAGTTATTCAGAAAAATGTCTCTCTCTCCTGTTCTCCACCACCAAATTCACTTCCCAGAGACATCTCAAGTTTCTTACATGTCCTTCCAGAGACGTTTTATGTTCATTCAAGCAAACATGAATGTATATTTCTTTGCCCCATTTTTACAGATGAGAGTGTGCAACACATTTTCCTATATTGTAAACTCCATAACAAAATTCACCATTTAACCATTTTAAAGTGTACGTTCAGTGGCATTTAGTACATTCACAGTGTTGTGCAACCATCACTGCTATTCTAATTCCAGGTTATTTTCGTCATACTAAAGGAAAATCCTGTACCCAGTAAGCAGTTGCTCCCCATTCCTCCCTCCTCCAACCCTTGTCCTGGCAACTGCTACTATACTTTCTGTGTCTGTGCATTTGCCTGTTCTGGACGTTTCATATAAAGGGAATCCTACAATATATGGCCTTTTGTATTTGGCTTCTTTCACACAGCATGTTTTTGATGTTCATTTACATTGTAGGATGTAGCAGAACTTTATTCCTTTTTATGGCTGAGTAATATTTCATGGTGTGAATAGACGTTTTGTTTATTCATTCATCAGTTGGTGGACCTTTGGATTTTTCCACCTTTTGGCAAGGGTGAATAACACTGCTAAGAACATTCATGTGCCATATACGTATTTTAAATAATTTTTCTTTTACATAATGTATTTTTGAGATAACTTCCATCAGCATATAAAGGTCACACACACACACACATATTCTTTCAAAGCTTGGCAGAGTATTCATTATTTGGATGCCCCATAATTTTGTATGGAGGACATTTAGATTATTTCTCATATTTTGCTGCTACTAATAAGTACCCTTACCATCACACACAAGTGCAAATGTAATGAGGATATCAGGATTGTTTGGTCAAGAGATCAAAACTTGCCTTTTTGACAGTGAGCTCCACCTCTTCTTAGAGGTGCGGTCAATTTATACCTTACCAGTAATGCATGTACTTTTGCCTCATCCTCACAAGCATTGTGTGTTATCACTTTTTACCTTAGCCAGCCTGATAGGTAAAAGATGGTCTCTTATTGTGGCTGTCACTTGCAATTTTCTTATTATGTGTAAATCTGAATACCTTCCACTTTCACCTTAGGTGCAAGTGGCTGAGTAAATCATAAAATCATTCGTATTTCAGGCAGATCTTATC
The DNA here is from genome assembly GCF_030020395.1 of Manis pentadactyla. Taxonomy (NCBI): domain Eukaryota; kingdom Metazoa; phylum Chordata; class Mammalia; order Pholidota; family Manidae; genus Manis; species Manis pentadactyla. Next base: position 11,089,387 of record NC_080030.1, read on the forward strand.
ACTGATCTATTCAAGGTCACTCCCTTGTTAGATTTATTTGCTTATTGCCTTTTAAAAAATATATACATTTCTTGGTGTTCTGGCAAAATGTGTGTTATTTTGTGGAACACATGTTGTCATTTAAGAGCAACCTGTTATTTCCTTTTCTGTGAACTCTTTGTTCATAGCCCTCGTCCATTTGGCTACTGGATTAGTCTTTTTTCCTATTGATTTGTAGGAGTTCTTTATATATTAAGGCGAAAACTCCTTTATTTCTGCTTTGAAAAAAACATTTCCAAGCTTGGCATTTGTCTTTTGACTTCATTTATGGTGTTTATTGCCACTGTTGCCTTTAGGAAAATGCCCAAACTCCTCACTACAGCCCATAAAGACCTCAGTGGCGCATCCTCTGCCTCTCTAACCTCATCTTCCTCCACCCTCTGCCTCTATCACTCTGCTCAAACTACTATGGACTCCTTGCTGTTTCCATATGAGCCATTTCCCCACTGCAAGAGGATTTTTGCCTCTGCCTGACACGCTCTTCCTTTCTTCCCCATTTTGTCTAGTTAATGCTCCTCCTCCTTTAGATTCCATCCACCCTCTCCAGAAAGCCTTTCCTGACCACCTCCCAGGGGATAGGTATGTCCTGTTTATCACTACTCCCCAGCACCCAGCACCATACACAGTCATAATAGTTACTTAAGAAGTACTTGCTCAGTGAATGAATGAAAGAAGGTGTCAGGAAGTGACAGGCGGGTTGAACTGTTAAAAAATTTTTATTAAAATGTCCAAGAAGTACATTAATGTCCACAGTGTCAAATACCACAGACCCATAGAACACTGCAGCTCCCAGCAAAACCAGCAGAACCCAAAGCTGTTCACACATATATGCACTCTCACGCATGCCACGCACCCAGCACATGCAAACACACACACATCCCAAGGGGAAAGACCAGAAGACAAACCACCCACTTTAGAAAAGACCAGAGTCCCCTTCCACCATGGAGCTGGGGTGGGGGCAGGGCAAGGGGCTGAGGAGAGTATGGGCAGGGAACATAAACCGAGACACCCCCCCAATTGTATCCCCCTTTGCCGCCCGCAAAGAAAAATTATTTTGTCTCATGGATGGCTGAAGATCTGTTAAGATATTTTTTAAACCAAGAATTATCAAAGCAAGAAGGCAAATCTATATCCCTGGGCTTTCTCACTGATAACCATAAATTAGAACCATGGATAATGTCTGTAGCAGGGAAGACTGAAGACTGCTATCAAGGATGAAGGTCTAGGTTGCACTTCTCAGTCTTTTCCTATATCTGCCTGTGTGTGTAAGAGTGCGATTATGTTTCCACTTCCCCCAAAATAGAGAGCAGTATTTGGAGTCAGAGGGAGGACCAAATACTCCTTTCTTCACTGTAGCTCCCAACTAGTGCCTTTTTAGAAATCTGAGTCTCAGTTTTGTGTAAAATGGGAAAATAATGGTTGCTAAGTCACTGAGAAGATTCAAGGAGATAGTAAGTACCTACTCCATAGCTGTCAACTATGATTACTACTTCCCAGGAGGAATAAAGGTTCAATCAACACACTTTTCTCTACTGAACCCTTAACAGACCATATGTTTCCTTATTTTTTCTTTCCTGCAGAGGGGTCATTCTCCACTAACTAATCCACAGACTTTACCCAACGAGAATGGTTGAGAGTGAACAAAACATGGAGAAAAAGCTGTGGCTCTTTCCCACAAGAGATTAGGGAGCTGGATTCTGGCTCTCTGCTTGGAAAGTCCTTTTAAAGGATGTGGATTTCGGGGAGGAAGGCCAAGTGAATTCTTTCCTACTTAAAAAATCTTAAAAACACGAGAGAAAAATTTGTGTGTGCGCATGTGCGCGTGTGTGTTTTGGTTTGAATACTGTTCATCTCTCTAAAACATGATGGCAGGTAGACGTCACTACATAAGTTTTAAGTGTTTCTAGCATGCCAGGCAATGCATGGAGACAGGGACGGAGTGAGGATTAAAGGTAGGACCCAGGGCAAGGATACTACCAATGTCTGCTTAGGGGGTGGGCATGGGCACTGAACTAGAAAACTTGGCACCTTGTTGGTCCAGAAAGGAGGTTCTTTGTCTCCCTGAGAGATGGAGAGGGAATAAATCTGGGCATGTTGAGCCCTAAAAATCCTGTCATCTGTGTATGAGAGAAACATCACACATGCAGAAACAACAAATCTCAGCAGGGTACTAGACCTGGGCGGGTAAGCAATACACCTTCCCTCCATGGTCCACATACTGCTCAGACTGTCCTGACCCCTGAGTCTGAGGGCATGGAGGGAGGCTGTTCCAACAACATTCCTAAAATTCAGTGTATAGGAGTTGAGTACTCTATTTATCCACCAAGGCCAAAGACCGAATCAAGTTGAAGGTGAAGGAGGAGTGGCCATCAAGTTCAAGCTGTGTGCTTTCATACAGTTTTATACTCCCAAAGCTATGACTTAACTAAAGGCTTCAGCCTGCATTTAGGACTTCTGACGGTTTACCAAACCTGATTCTCTGGTGTGAAAAGCAATTCCTTAATGAAAATGCAAAACTCTACACTCTTGCAACCTCATCAAAACCTTATTTCAGCAACTGGCAATCAACCTTGTCAAAACAAGAGACAAAACTAAAGAATGATCTATGCTGATTGTGCTTCCCTCCACTGGGTGATGCTCCCAGAGTTCAGCCTGACTAGAACTGACTTTTCAGACACATGGCTATGCCTGCCAAGACCTGCGTATGTAAGAAAGAGGAGAGAGGAGCTTTTTACAAAGGATTATGTAGAGGGAGATGTGGTTTGGGGCTAGAGGCCTTCCAGACCCTCGTTTCTCTCTGGGTTCTGTCTCCCCAGGTGAAGGCTCTGAGGAGGTGTGGGAAGGGGGACTGTGCTTTCTTTTGCCTGGTTCTTCAGCAGAAATTCCCTTCTTCCTTCTCCCAGTCCTCTGCTGGGTGTTTCTTGTGTTTTCTGCGCTCCTTGCGTGATTTGTGATGGCGATGCTGGTGGTGGTGCTGGTGGTGGTGATGGTGTCGCCGCATTCGATGGGACCGCCTGGCTGCAGGGAAGTGAGAGAGCACAGGGAAGTGGCAAAAGGTGTTGAGAAGCACCTCCCTTGGATGGGGGTGAAATGAGGGACACACCAGGCAGGCTGGTAAGTTCTCTCGTATCTCAAAGCTGTATTATCAAGCAAGTCTTTGGCCACATCAATGCGTGTAGTAATAAGATGTTTTAATTGAAGTTGAAAACCTGTGTTGAGGTGTCTCGGGGCAGCCACTTACGTTTGGTGCAGACAATTTGGGGCCGATCCCACTTGCCATTGCTCCGGCACCGGATGACAGCCACATGGTGCTGGGCAAATCCTTCATCACACTGGTACCGGACAGTGGCATGGACATTATATTTGGCCTTGCGGGCACCAATGGGTGAGGCGTTCTCCACAGCTGGAGGAGGACCACATAGCACTGGGGAATGGAGGAACCTCCAGTTAGGGAAGCGGCCAAGACTGGAGCTGAACTGGTTTCCGGTCTTGGGAATGACACACCCCTCAGTAGGTCTTGCCGTTTGCCTAGCTGTGACCTCAAAGGGCTAGAAGTAACTGTGTCTGTCTCCTCACCCAACCCAGGAGCTCCTTAGGGGCAGGAAACTCCTGGCCACAACCTTCCCCTTAGTTCTTAAGCTGGCATGTGGAAATGAAGGAGATGGAAGGCAAGAATTATCTGAGCAAATGAAAGGAAGAAAGGATGTGAAAACTGGCAGAGAAATGGAAAGAAGGATGGAAGTTTAAGAGAAAGATGAACATGAGCATGCACAGGAATGTTTCCTTAATGTGTAAAGAGCTCTTACAAATCAATAAGAGCAAGCCAGTAGAAAATTAGGCAAAGGAGATGAACTCACATCTAAACACATACATAGGAAAATAAATACATACAAATAGCTTACCAACATATGAACAGTTGGTTATTTTCATCCTTAAAGATGTGCAAACTACAGTAACAATTAAATACTATTTTTTCACTACTTAGATGAACAAACAACAAAACATTTTGAGAACACACAGTTGGCAAGGGTGGGAAAAAAAATGAGTCGTCTCACATAGTGCTGGAAAGTGAAAATTGGGCTGGGACGACTCTTCTGTTTACGAACTTAAATAAAACAATGAACCAGTAAGTGAGAGGCAGTAGAGATGCTGGGGTGGTGGTAAATAGCAGCATACCTGTGCCCTTCTTACAGACATAGGGGAGGTTGTAGTTGCAGGGAACGTCGTTCCAGCGCCCGCTCTCATGTGCAACCATCACCACACAGTCCTCCCCACCCGCGAAGAAGTTGTCAGGCTGGTTCTCCCGCCAGTTCTCATATTGCTGCAGGAGTGGGGAGCAGGGGGTGCTCAGGGGCTCTGTCACCACTCACTGCAGGACTCACCCCTGGCCAAACCACTCAACTGTTAGGGGACTCAGTGTTTCCATCTCTACAATGGGCACTGTTCTGCCCACCCTGAGGGTGGCTGCCCCTGAGGCCTGACGCACTCCTCCTCTGGCTATGAGGTGCAGTGCCCTCACTTCTAGTCCTACTTCCTGCCTTGCTCCACAACAGTCAGTTTTCCACATGGGTCACCATTAGATAAATAGTTGAACAAAGATAACCTCAGCCTGGAAGTCCACGGAGGCTTCCCTGAGGAGGCAATGGGAGAGCTGAAGATCGAATGCAAGGATAGGAATGATGTAGGCAGGGAACAGAGTTCCAAGCAGAGGGAACAGCTAATGCAAAGGCCCAGATGCAGGACGGAGCTTGTCCTGCTTGAGGAACGAAACGGAGGCCTGGGGCTGGAGCTGCTTGACTGAGTTGGGATGTGGTCAGGTGGTCAGAGAAGGGACAGGGGCCAGTTCTCACCATATAGGAGAGGAGGTGGATTCTTTCATTGTGGTAAAATATATATATAACATAAAATTTACCATTTTGATCATTTTCCGTGTCCAGTTCATTGGCATTAATTAGTTTCACAATGTTGTGCAACCACCATCACTGTCTAGTCCCAGAACGTTTCGTCGCACCAGACAGAAACTGTACCCGCTAAGTCTCCCCCCATTCCACCCTGCCCCAGCCCTGGGTAACCATTGATGTACTCTGTCTCTACAGACTTGCCTATTCTAGATATTCCATGTGAGTGGAACCAAATGCTTCAGTGCCTTTGTGTCCGGCTCTTCTCATTCAGCACGATGTTTTCAAGGTTCATCCACACTGGAGCACGCCAGGGCTTCACTCCTTTTCATGACCGAGTAGCGTTCAGAGTGGGTACGGACCACATTTTGTTCCTCCATTCATCTGCTGATGGACTTTTGGGTTATTTCCACCTCTTGGTGATTGTGAATATTGCTGCTGTGGCCGTGGGTGTACGACTGTCAGTATGAGTCCCTGCTTTTACCTCTTTGAGGCATATTCCTAGGAGTGGGATTCTGGGTCGTGTCACAACTGTGAGTTTAACTCTTTGAGGGTCCACCAGAGTTTTCCACAGCAGGAAGAGGTGGATTTTTTTTATCTAAGAGGGCTGGAAGCAGGGAGAATCCTGATCTGATACATGATTTTAAAAGGTCTTCAGGTACGATGTTTCTTTTTGGGGTACTGAAAATATTCTGGAATAGATAGAGGTGGTGACTGCACAGCATTGTGTAGATTCTGAATGTCACTGAATTACAGTTTAAAATGATCAATTTTATGTTATGTGAATCTAACCTCAATTAAAAAAAAAAAATCTCCCCATGGCTTCCAGGTGGAGGGGGAAGAGCATAGGCAGCCAGTCTGGGGAAGGGAAGGTGGGAGGAGCTGCTTGCGGGGCTCCCACTGAGGGGTAACAAAGGCTGCAGCATGAGCAGGGAATGTAGGGAAATAGGAATATATCAGCACCCATGGCGGGAGGACCAGACAGGTGAGTAAGGGGGGGCATGCTTCAGCCACGGGGTGGACTGGGCCATGCACAAGGCTGCGAAGTCAGAGGTGATGTGGGGCCTCACTGAATGAAGTTCCTTTGCCAACCCCCACGTCTCAGCCACTGGGGACCTTTGACAGCCATCTGCAGACAATTTACACTAGAGGGTAAGGTGAAACCAGAGTGCCACCCAGTACGGCTCTCGTCTGTCCCTCTGTCCTAGGCAGGGCCCTAGTCAGCAGGCTTGATGGCAGGGACCCAGTCCCCCAGCCCCTGCCACTCACCAGCCCGGTGTTGTCCGTCCACTGGAAATCCCTCTCCACAATCCTGTCGTTCAAGCCGATCCACGTGTTTTCGTGCCCAAAGCCTGTGGGGTGGGGGGTTATAAGGGCTGGGTGCTGCCCTTCCCCTAGTCTAGGGTGCAGGCTAGAAGGGCAGGTAGGATGTGGGAGGCAAGGACCCAGGCTCCGCCCCAGCCTCAGGGTGGGCTCGAGGTCATGGTCCCCCATTTCCCAGATGGCAGGGACTCAGGCCCCCTCTTACCTGGGAGGTGGAGGTGGGCACAGAATTGGCTGGAATTAGGTGCCCTCCCTGCCACTATGTGTGGCTTAAACAGCAGAGGAAGGGATAAACAAAGCGATGGCCGATCTTTGCAGAAATGAGAGTAAGGGATAGCACGGCCAGCAGGTGGCGCTGCACGGGGGTGGGCAGGTGAGACGGGGCTGCCCCTGGGTCACCGAGGAGGAAGTAGTCGGATGGGCGTGTTTGATTACATTAAGGAAAAAGAAGGGAGGGAGCCGGGCAACGAACAAATGAAAGAATTAAAGGGACAGGATGGGGAGAAAAGTGAGTAAATGGATGGCCGAGCAAACAGTGGAACGCGTAACGAGTTAAATCAGTAAATGCCAGATTTAATTAGTGCAACACTTTTCCTAGGTCTGTGCTCAGCAACTTCCTCATTTCATCTCCCATGTGACTGATGCTTCCCCATGATGCTCTATCTCCTGGCCATTTTGTCATCAGCATACTTAGGGCCAGCTAAATTATAGTATTAATTACAGTATAGACTTATTAAATTAGATATTTACTTGTTTGCCTACATCCCCAGAGGAACATCGCTCCTTGAGGACAGGATTAATGTGTGTCTGGCTCACTGCTGTGTCCTAGTGCCTGGAATGGGGCCTGACACATAGCAGGTGCTCAGGAAATATTTGGTAAGTGAATGAATGAAGTGAAGGTATGAACTGACAAGTGGATAAACACACACACGAATGGAGTCAGGGATTGTGTTAACGAACAGTTTCAGAGAGGTGGTATCTTTGGGACCTTGGGGGAGATACCCTGGCAAAGGACTGCAAAGGCCACCCCAGAGTCCCTACTGTTAATGAAGCCATGTTCCTCAGGTGAGTGGACGCTGGTCAGGTGGCCGGCTCGGCGGCGGCAGTCCCTCTCGGCGTCCTCCCACGCTCGCCGATGGGCAAAGTAGCGGTAGCAGTGGCCCTGGAACTTGTGCCAGCCGCGGTCACAGCCCTCTGTGTCTGGAAGGTGGGACGGAGTGTGAGAGGGGCTGGTCTCCCATCAGACACAGGAACCAGTCTCAGGTCGCTGTTGGGCTAGATGGCCCGTCTCCTCTGGCCTGTCCCCACCCTGTAAGGCTCTGTGCCCCTTCCACATTTCCTTTGCTTCTTTGTGGGACGAAGGGATCCAACTTGAAGATCATCAGGCCCAGACCCTGGGTTCTACTCTGATGTTTCCTGCTCTGATCTGGTCACACCTTCTGTGAGGACCCAGGAACTCAGGAAACGGTCTCAGGAAGGAATACAACTGCCCTGGTGGTAAAAGGCTTGAGTAGATAGTTCTCCCCAAAAGATATACAAATGGCCAAGAAGCACATGAAAACATACTCAGCATCATTAGTCATGGGGAAACGCAAATCAGAAACACAGTGGGACACCAGCTCACATTCACTAGGATGGCTATAATTTTTTGAAAAAAAAGGAAAATAACAAGTGTTTGAGAGGATATGGAGAAATTGGAAACCATGTACATTGCTGGTGGGAATGTAAAATGGTGCAGCTGCTGCGGAAAACAGTCTGCGGTTCCTAAAAAAATTAGACACAGAATTACCGTATGGGACCCAGCCATCCCTCTCCTGGGTATATACACTAAAAAGAACAGGAAAAAAATAAGGAAAACAGGTGTTCAAGTAAAACGTGTACATAAATGTTCATAGCAGCACTAATCACATTAGCCACGAGAGGGAAACCCAGATATCCATCACGTGATGAAATGATGAACAAAATGTGATCCATTCATACAAGAGAATATTATTCAGCCGTAAAAAGGAATGGCGCTCTGATAAATGCTACTAGAAGGATAAATCACAAAAATGTCATGCTGAGTGGAAGAAACCAAATACAAAAGGCTGCCAAGTATACGATTCCATTTAGATGAAACGTACAGAATGGGCAGATTCATTGAGGTGGAAAGCAGATTAGAGGTTGCCGGGGGCTGGGGGAGGTCGAGTTAGTGGCGGCTCATGGGGCCAGCTTTACTTCTGGGCTCATGAAAGAGTCTTGGAACTAACCAGAGGTGGTGGTTGAAGAACAGTGAACGTACTAAATGCCATTGTGTTGCATACAGACTTTAAAAAGGTTAGTTCTGTTACGTGAATTTTATGTCAAAAAAACAATTTGCCTCCTCTTCAACTCACAGCCGTAGAACCTGAGACAGAGACCTGGAACCTGAGGGGGAAGCCTGTAGTCCAGCACCCAACCCTACTCCTAGTACCATTTGTGGGGTCTCAACAGAGACTCACCTTTTTCACACAGGCTACCCCCATAGCTGGGGAGGCAAAGGCAGATGAAGGCATTGACCTCATCGACGCAGGTGCCTCCATTCTCACAAGGGCTGGAGATGCAGTCATCGATATCTGGAGGGGAGGCAGAGGACTGAATCAGAGGTCAGCCTTTCCTGGGCTCCCAGTCCCCACAGGAAACAAGGCAGAAGATGCAGTCACGCTCCTGCCATCCATCCTGGCAGTCTGCACGGCCCAAAGACTCTGAAGGTCAAGGCGGGAGAGCTTCACACAATTAACGTGAATTAGCATTAATGAGAGCAGATGCCACTGGGATGGCTGACAACCGGAGTGTGGTGCAGAACATTCTACTTTATTCAAGAACAGTGCAGGTTATATTCTGGCAAACACAGACCCACAGAATGTCGAAGCTGGGGGTTCTCTCCAGAATGTGCAACTTAAGGAAACTGAGTTCTAAAGCATTTGCAAGGACTTGCAGGGAGTCACAAAGCTGTTTGTAGGTAGAGCTCTTCTTCTACCAAACCCTGTGTAGATAGTACCTGAAGCATGTATGACACTGTGGGTGTCACATGTCCAATCTGAGATTTTTCTTTTTTGCAAAGTGGTGATGATGATAATAGCACCTTCTCAGAGGTGGTTTTGAGTACAGACTCAATGAAAGGGCTTAAGAATTATGTCACTTGCATTCATTGTTATAGTTCTGCAATTAGTACTGTGGTTATGAAGTCAGTGAGATGATGCATAGGACTCAAGAAACTAGATCACTTTTATTTATTGTGATAATTTCATCATTTTTTATATTTCCTGTGTTGGGCACTGGGGCTAACATCCAATGTTTCTGGCGTGCCTCTACTGCTGCTCATCCTGGAGAGGGTAGGACCCCTGGGGGTCCTTGGCTGGGGAGAGTCTGAGCCTTATTATCTTCCCATCCTATCCCTGCCCGGTAGTAATGGGAGGTGACACACCTGAGCCTTGGTCCCCGGGTGAGAGCTCAGTTGTTTGGTGCTGGTTCAGATAATTGGGTCTGATTTACTGGATGCAAGGAGTGCGGGAGGGAAAGGGGCATCTGAAGTCAGCATTTTGTTACCCCAGGGCTCTGAGTCAAACAAATCTAGGTTCAGATCCTGACCTGGGGCACTCACCGATCTCACAGTTCTCCCCAGTGAAGCCTTGGTCACAGCTACAGCCGTACATGGTGCCATTGGCTTTACAGGTGCCTCCGTGCAGGCAAGGGTTGTTCTCGCAGGGATCCGAGGCGGCTGCAGGATGGACACGCAAGGCAGTGTGGGAAGGAGTCAGGCCACCACGTCACCTGCCTTCCCAGAATCCAGGCTTTCGACCCCCAAAAACCCTGTTTGTGGAGACCCCTCTATAACTTCCGAATAGGTGGTCGCCAGCTTCCTCTTGCATGCCCCTGTGATAAGGAGCTCACTCCTTCCAGGAACAGCCCCCAAATGTGTGGGCTGCCCTGCCTGCGGCCAAGCCCCTCCTCAGACAACTGGAATGGGCTTCCTGAAGCTTCTCTGGAGGGTCTTCTCCTAGAACGCAGGCTGAAGTGCCATCCCTGACTTGTGCCCCTCTTCTGGCCATATCCTGCTGGCCATTGTACTTTCCACGGTTTGGAGCACAGAACTGGACATAAGGGTCCAGGTGGAGTATGAACAGCATTAGGAAGAGTGGGAACCATTGCCTCCTTCATTCTGGTGGTTCAACCTTCTTCTGATGCAACCTCAGTGGTTATAATGTAGAGTGGTGGTGGATTACAGCGGTTACAACCATGGCCTCTGAGGTCAGAGAGGTTGGTTCAACCCCTGACTCTGCCACTCACTAGGGGACCCTGGGCAAATTACTTCTCTGAGTTTCAGATGCCTCATCCACAAAACAGAAATAAAAATAACTCATCCTTCTCCCCCAGTCCTGACCATATGCCACGTCTGGCTCTGTCTGTATCAGGCTGGGGCATCTCGAGGGATCTCAGCATTGCTCAGCACGGGCCTGGCCCCCAGCGGGTATCGAGGAATGTGGGTTCCTGCCCACCTCACCACCACTTCCCTCATCAGCTGGCTTTCTCTGGAGGGAGGAGGGTCTTCCCTCCCCATCTCAGGGACCCAGATGCCTTGGTGGGTGGTCTCCACCCCAGAGACTGGGAGGGGCAGAACAAGCCAACCCCTAGCCCCCGTCAGGACAGTGAGCCACCCCTCCACAGCACAGACCCGAGAACCAAGTCCCAGTGAAGAGCATGGCCTGGTTCAAAGCCACACAGGGAGACAGTACGAGAGCCAAGACTGGCCTCCAAGGCTCTGGAAGCCCAGCTTAAGGCCCTCTCTCCAGCCCCTGTAACCCACAATTTGTTTCTGTATTGGCCTGGTCTGGGCTTCACCAGAAACTGAGGTGGTAACAAGCACCTCCTCCTCCCGGGTCTCCTGGCCTCCACAGGTGTTCTCCAAAAGCCACCAGGAGAGTCTATGTCAACCTGGGTCAGGTTATGTCCCTCCTCTGCCTAAATCCCTCCATAGCTCCGCACTGCCCTCAGATGAAAAGCCGAAGGGCCCTCACAGCAGCCACAGGGCCCTGTGCGATCTTTTCCGGCATCTCCCTGCCCAACCTCCACTTCTCTCCCCTTTGCCCATGTCGCTCCAGCCACATTGGTCTTGCTGTTCCTACTACGCACCAGACAGGGGCCTGCCTCAGGACCTCTGCATGGGCTGTTGCTCCTGCCTGGAAGGCTCTTCCCCCAGACCTCAGCATGTCCTCTCTACCTCCTTCAGGCTTGCTCAGATTTCATGTAGTTAGAGAGGCAGACCCATATAGCTATTTAAATTAATTTAAATGGAATAAAAGTAAAAACGTCATCCCTCAGTCAATACTGGCCACACATTTCAAGGATTCAGTAGCCATATGTGCCTGGTTTCTACTATGTTAGACAACCTAGCTCCAGAACGTTTCTATCATTGGGAATGTTCTAGAGTGTTGCTCTAAAACGTCAGCTTCCAGAGGATAAGGGATTTGATCTCAACGTGGGATCTGGAACACGGCAGGCATTCAACAGTTGCTTATTAACTGAATCAGAGTAGCTGCTGGTGCACCTGCAGTAGCTGAGCCCTGTGCCTGGGGTGGCGGCAGGTGCCCTCACACCTGACTGGAAGGTCCATGGCCGTGTCCTGTCCTCGGCGCCGCCTCAGCACATGTGTGCACATGCGTGGGGCTGCAGGGCTTGGGGATGTGTTAGCCCCACCAGGGGCCCCGAGCTGCTGACACCTGCCCACAGACTGGCGGTGACTCAGTCGCTTGCTATGCTGCATTTATTTTTGGCTTCATTAGCATTTCTGCTGCTAGCGGGTGGGTGGGTAGGCACCCTGGTCTCCCCCAGCGCTGAATGCCTCACTCTGCCCAGGCTGCTGCTGGCTTCAGATGGTAGCCAAGAAATCAGCCAAGTCCAGGACAGATCCAGCCATGGGCTTGAGGGCTCATCACCACGTGACTTCCCTGCCCTCTCAGACCACCCCTTCCCTAGCTCCTCTGGCACTGAGCCTCCTTCTGTCTGCCCATCCCCCCCAAGCAGCCCCTTCTCTGTTCCCTCCCTGGTGAGCGCTCCTGCTCCCTGAGACCTCAGGTGTCTATTTTTTACACCAGCGAAATAAGCATCGTACAGCCTAGCGATCAAGACAAGAGACTCTGTTGTTAGATGGCCTGGTTTCAAAGTTCACCATTGACACTCTCCAGCTGCATGACTCTGCACGAGCCACCTGACCACTCTGTGCCTCAGTCTCCCTATCTGTAAAGCAGGGTCTTACTGGAACTTGTTCCACAAGCACATCATAAGGATTAACCAAGCTGATTCCAATCAATGCTCAGAATAAGCCAAACACACAGGCAGTCATCAATAAGCGTCAGCCTTTATCAGATGCGTGCACCTCTGCCTGGGATCTGCCTGCCTCTGGGGCATCTGAGCAGAGGTCATGTGATTCTGCTACAGAGCCCAGAGGTGACAGGGCGGGCAATGAAACCTTGCATCCACTACTTGCATCTCCATGACACTTTGTCTTCAAAGAAGGGAACAAGTGTAAAACCAGTTGTGTTAATACATGTTTTGCAACTCAGAAAAAGTGACTTTTAATTAGCTGCTGCTTGACCAAAAAAACAGCTCAATATGGCAGGACTTAAAAAAAAGGCGAGGCGAGCAGCAGCTGCCCGGAATGAGACAGGGGCCATGGCAGTAGGGTGAGGGCCTCCGGAAAAAACAAAGCAAGATAATCCACTGTGGGATTTGCTTTGGACTGCTGGGGGGCCCAATTGTTTTTCTGACTTTACCCAGGTGCTGCTTTTCCTCCTCCAGCCCCTAGTCAAGAGATTTGCCACCTGGGCAATGTAACAAGCAAGCCCAAAACAAACAGGAAGGATTCCATCTTGAAAATAAGATTGCATTTTAAAACCCAATTTGTTAAAAAGTAACTTTAACATACTCTTTTAACAAACAGACAATAACTCAGCCCACCTGGGGAGCAAAGCACTGCAGTCTTGAGTGATACGCTCCCAGCCCAGGAAGCTGCTAGCCTGGGAGGGAATCAGAGCAGTAAATTCTTGCAAATAACCAGGAAGAATAGTAAGAAACTTCATGTCTCATGTCTCTTCAAAGATAAACATTTTGGGGACCACTGAGCAGGTGCACATCCCTAGCCCTTTGTCTCTCCACCACCTATAAAACCCCTAGACAACGCACCACCCCGGGGCTCTCTTGTCCCCTCCTGGCATTAGCTGGGAGCTCTGTCCTCTCATTTTCTAAATAAAAGCCTCTCACTTGCTCTCCTAAAAAAAAAAAAAAAAAAAGGTGGGGTGAGCGGTAGCGGGGGCAGGGTGGTGGGGCACTGGAATTTGCAGGCTGAGCTGCAGGGCAGACCAGGCCCCAGGAGAACAGGGCGGCCAGCAGCTTTCCCTGGACTCCGCGGGGTACAGAGCAGCTAAGGCTTACTCAAACTTGGGCTCCCCTTGAAAGCTGGCCACTACCTAACCGGAAGTGATATACATGCCTAAACCTCAGTTTGCTGTCTGTGAAATGGGGGTGATGCTTATCACTCCAGAAGCTTTGGAGCACACACCTTCCCTCTGTCTTGAGCACCCCCAAGATCCACACCACCGAATTCCAGCTGCAATTCCCACTTGCCTCCTTCCTCCTGGCCACACCTCTTCCTTCTGGCCCCACCTGGAGGGTGTCTGTGTGTAGTAGCTCTGTCCTCCCCAGCCTGGGGCATCACTGAAGGCTGGACCCCAGCATCGCAGAGCTCTGTCTGGCTCACAGTGGGCATGAACGTGATTTGTTGACTGAACTCGGTCTCCAAATCAAACTCCACCCAACACCTCATTACCAGCTGGCATCAAAGTACATCAAAGGGCATCAAGCACAACTTGACCTCCTGGCCTTTGCCTAGCCTGTTGTCCCTGCCAGGAACATTGTTTTTGGAATTCAACCCTACCCGATGAGTTCCCATTTCCAAACCCTCCCCACGTTCCCAGGAACGACTCTTCCTCCCAGCTCTGGGCTCCCTCAGCCCCTGATCCCCAAGCCCTGACCACCTTGGGCTGCGTGAGGCCATGGGCTCGGAACTCACCCTCCTCTGCACTCCCATTTGCAGGGGCGCCTGGCAGGGCTGGCTCTTCTCCACTCGCTGCCTCCTCCCAGAAGCCCTCCACACCTGGGCTCCCTGCCAAGTCCTCCAGCTCAAATTCCTCTGGCCCCAGGGAGGCAGGCAGAAGCGTGCCAAGGGAGTCCCATGGCGCTGTAGGCTCCCCACAAAAAACTGAGATGGGCTTGTCTGTGCTGGCTGCTGTCAGTATCCAGGGAGAAAGAGTGGGCTTCCCTGGGGGGCTGCCTGGGGCTGAGGCCCCCAGCATCCCCTGGGTCACCATCTGGCCCTCCAGTTTTGGCTGGGGTGGGGAGCTTGAAGAGGTCACTGGGGACATGGCCAGGATGCCAGCCTCGTCCCCCTGGTCCGGGGACATGAGGGATGTCACCACACTTGAATCCGTAGCCATTTGAGGGTTCAAGGTGGGGCTTGCAGCTTCCTCAACTGCGTGGGATCCAGGTTCCCAAATCCCACCAGCATCTCCAGGGTCCAGTGTGGCTATGGCACCCGTGGGACCCACTGTGGCTCCTCCAGTGGAAGCAGTCCAGGTCTCCAAACTCAGGGCTCCCTCAGGTGTCAGGAAGACTCCAGGGACCCCTGAGGGTGCAGATGGGGGGCAGGGGTCTGGCGCTTTGCTGTGCACTGATGGCCACATGCCCTGTGCCTTGTCCATTGTGGCCTCTGCCAGGCTGGAGGTGGGGTTCTCTGCAGTGCTGAAGACCCCAGACCCAGACCCTGAGATGTCCCTCACTGCCACCGGCTCAATGGCAATCTCAGTGGGGGTGAAACTGGCTGCCACATTCCTGTCCATAGAGACCTGTGGGCTGGGGCTGGGATGCTCAGCTTTGCCGAGCCTAGGAGGGCGGATGCCCCCAATTTCTCTGAAAGCCGCCCTGGGGGTGTCAGGACTGGCTCCAGCTTGTTCATCTGTGACTGCCTGCAAAGGGGCCATGGGACTTCCTGTTTCATGGCCACTGAGTGACAGCGACGTGCCCTCTCCACCCTGTCCTGTTGGGCCCAAGGAGGGAGGCAAGGAATACATTTCTGGATGGATGGGGTCCTGGGGGCTGTCCTCTATCTCTGAGGCAGCAGAGGGTGGGGCAGCAGCCATGGTCTCACCACGTCCCTCGACCCCATTGGCTTGGGTGGAGAGGGGCGTAGAGTGTGGTAGGAGCCACACTTTGGGGGCACGAAGCATGGCTATGACAGGGAGGTCTGGGGAAGTGACTGTGGGGGATGCTTCCCTGGGGGCAGTGCTGGGGCCCTCCAAGGGGCTGACAGCCAGGACAGTGGCCTCCAAGGGGGACCAGGGCAGATCAGGGGTGGCTGGCCTCCCGCTGAGGCCCTCAGCTTCTTCTAGTTCCAGGCCAAGGGCCCTGCTGGGGCCTGGGATGCTGGGTTGGACCACAGTTGGGGGCCACAGCCAGGGCTCTGGGGGGCTCCTGCCACCAGGGGAACCTGCAACAATATCAGCGATAGCAGTTGTAGTCATCGCTTGGCAGATCCTTTGTTTGTCCTCAGCTCCAGGCCCAAGGAAAGGGGGGCTTCTGAGGCTTGTTGAGGCCAGGGAGCCAGCTGGGATTCAGAACCTCCTCCCCAGTCCCCCTTGGTTCCCCAGGCAGGTCCCCCTGCCCCCTGGGTCCCACTCACCAGCTCCAGGCACATCCACCTCATTGGTCAGCACCTCCCAGGGGCTTTGGCTCCGGCCGCTCCCTGCAGAGTCTGTGGCTCCCAGGGCCAGGGGGTGCTCCACGTGATTTCCAGCAGCCTCTGGGGCTGGGGGCTGGGCACTGGCCTTGAGCACCCCCTCCAGCCCTGGCTGAGGTTCCTGCTGCTGGAAGTGGCGCCCGTTCAACCCTTTAAAGCGCCCCTTCCTCCTGGGCGTGGGCCCACCTGAGGTCACCTCTGTGTGCACACCTGCCACTGTGCCTGCCTCTGTGCTGCTGGGACTGGGGGCCACCATGTGCAGCCACTCCTCTTCAACCTCCAGGGCCCGCGTTGGGGCTAGTGTGGGACCCCCAGGGGCAGGGCTAGTTGCCTCTTGAGACTCTGGCTTCTCTGCCAAGATCACAGGCTCTTCCTGCCCACTGGACACCAGAGGCTCTTGGAAGTCTGGGGGGACCACCTCCTCCTCCCCCAGGCTGGGCTCCAGTTCTTGGACTGGGGGCCCTTCTGCAGACAGAATCTCCCCCTCATCCCCAGATGAGGGGGTGTCTGGGTCTCCATGCTGTGGTGTAGGGTGATGGGCTGTGGGAGAAAGCAGAAGAGGCTGTGTGAGGCACAGCAGTTGCTGGGAAGTTCAGCTGAGGTCTGCCTACCTTTCAGCATGCTGCAGCACCTCTGTATCTCTCTCTCTCTGTGCCCTTCTGTCTCTTTGGGTGGTGTCCGGGGTTCCCCAGAGGGTTAAGTACAAAGTTATCACTCCCACTGTTCAGGCTGGGGCCCACTGTCAAAGTCAGTCAACTATAGTCAGGGGTGAAGGGACGACGTGACTCGCTAGCGAATCTCAGGCAGTGGTCCACTCTTACGGGGCAAGTCAGACTTGGACCGTGGCTCCTACCCGTGGGGGAAGAAATGCCTAATAGGCGTGGCCTTCCTACGAAGGGGTTTCTTCTTTCCCCCTTATACATAACACTTAGCTCCTTGGTGGTGTCCTTTGCCATTTCTGAGTCTGTGGGCACACCCCAGGGGCGAGGGTCGTCCAGGGTGCTTGCTCGCGGGTGGTGGCTAGTCGAGACATCACTTCCTCCCCAAGGTATGCTTGTGGCGTGGCCCCAGGTAAGAGAGGCTCCATTCAGGGCCTTGTCTTTCAGAGACCTCAGGAGATACAGCCCAGACCCTAAACAGGGCTTCCCCGCCTGAATTTGGCTTCCTGTGCGGCTCGGTTCTTCTCCCGCCCCCACCCCCGCAAGGCTCCGAAGAAAGTAAATATCTTGTGGGCGTGGCCTTCGGTCGAGGGCGTGGCTTATCGTCGAGTAGATTTCCACTTTTCTCTACCCAGCCTGGCCTCTGCACAGCTCCCAGGGGCGTGGCCTTTACCCAGTCACACGCTCTCAGGGGGCGTGGCCTCAACGCACCTCGGAAGCAGTAGGCGTCGTAGCGCGCTTCAGGCGCAGGGAAACCCGTGCGGTTGGCGAAGCGGTACACGGTGCGCACGCCGGGGGCTGAGCCCCCGCAGCGCCGGCGCGGCGTCTGGATCGGGTAGCGCACGCTGCCGTCCGCCAGCCAGCCCGGGTCGCACTGGTCCAGGCCCTCGTGCCAGGCCAGGTGCAGCTGTCCCACCGAGGCCAGCACGGCGCCCTGGCGGCGACACTGAGCACGCGCGCCGGCCAGCGTCAGGCGGCGGGCCGGGCCCACGTAGAAGACCTCGCCTGCGGGAAGGCGCGGGCGGAGGTCAGAGGGCTGTTACTCCTCCCCGGGAGCCCGGGATGGGGGACCCACTCCAAACACCCTAAACGAGGTGGCGACAGCTGCAAAGCCATGCACCAGAACGCCGCTGTTACCCTCACGCATCGCTAGGATGAAAGTGGGCGTTGGCTCATTTTTACAAACAAGGTAACTCGGGCCCCTGAGCGAGTGGGGCTTCCGAGAGGGAGGGGGGCTGAGTGAGGGAACACAGAGGAGGAGACGGGAGGAGTCGGGAGGCGGAGAGGCTCAGAAAGGGAGAGGGGCTCCTGAAGAGGAGGAAAACTCTGGGAAAGGGCTGGGCCCAAGTCTTGACTGCAGATTTAGACAGGGATGAGACGGTCAGGCAAGAAGTTAGGGGGGCTGGGGGCTAGGAGGCTGGCGGGCTCAGGGAAGGTTGGGGGAGGTGCTGCCAAACCCAGACTTACCCCCCAGCTCCCGGGCAAAGCAGTACACATCATAAAGTTCCCGTGGGTCTCGCCTCCCATAGCTTCTCACCCCTGGAAGGCTGCTACGGTCACCATAGCAACCAGGACGGGACTGGGTGATAGGATACCTGACAAAAGAAGGAAGGGGTCCCTCTCAAATGTGTGCTCCTGGGCCCCCCCTTCCAAGGACCATCTTTACCCAGATGGGCTGGCTCCCCATCTTCCCACCCTGTGTACCCCCTCACCGAACAGTGCGGTCAGACAGCCAACCAGCATCACAGTTGTCAAAGCCATCCTCAAAAGCAGCCTGTAGATGCCGCGGGGCTGCAATGGTGGCCGAAATGAGATGACAGGCCTCCTGGGCCTCAGCAAAGGTCAGCGCATAGCGATCCTGGGCTGCCCGGTAGTGGAACACAACACCTGTGGGGGAACATCCAGGATAGGGGCTAATTATGCTGGAATCTTCAGGAACACACCTCCCTCTTGCAGAATGCCCCCTCCCTCCACCAGTCTGATAATAAGAGACCTGCTGCTTTATACTGACCTGTACCACATCCGTTTACTCAGCACCAGGCACAGCTCTAGGGTGATTGAGGGAGTGAAACTGATATGCCCTCATTTAACAGATGAGTAAATTGATAGCAGTGACCATAAAAGACTAGAATTTGTCAAAATAGTTACCCTGTACAAGTGCATGTGTAAGCATTATCTCATTGAAATCTTGCAACAGTCCTGATTATCCCCATTTCCACAGGAGGAAACTAAGGCTCAGAGAGGTTGAGGGATGTCCAGGGCCACACAGCAAGGATGAGAATTCATATCCAGAAAGTTTCGACTCCAAGCATAGCACTCTTCATGCCCAGGGTTATAGGTAGTGGAGATGGCAAGAGTAATGAAGAGTGAGAGAGAAATTGCCCTTTAAGAACTAAGTACATGCACTGATAGGAGAAGCATGGGCAGCAATGGGAGATCAGATGTGGTTCTTGCCCAGCCTGGGAATGGAGTCACAGAAGGCTCCCTGGAAGAGGTGAGATGTAAGCCAGGATGTGAAGCATCAATGATAGGCTTCCTGCGACTCAATTGTGATTTAGAGATGAAAGAAATGAACAAGAGCAAGACAAAGGAATGAAGTTACTTTGCTGTATCCTATCAAACGGAGAGCTCCCAGAACACAGCAGCTGGCTATGTTCCCAGCATTGTGCTGGCACGTGGTAGGTGCTCAGTAGATGTTCAGCTGAATAAATGCATGAACCCAGAGGTGGAATTCACTTCCTTTACCACTTATAAGTATTCTTGGAGGTTTATCGGTTTTGAGAAGTGAGACCTTGGGAAGGGGATGATTGGTTGATCCAATAAAATACGTAGTGAGGCGGGGACTTGCCCATGGCCAATAGGTTAAGGGAAATCAACTTCCCAGCAGGAGTCCACAGGCTATTTTCTGCCCAATCCTTTCCCTGAGTCATTTGTGAAATATTGAGCATCTGCTGTGTGCCATGCCCTGTTCTAGGACTTTGCTTTAAGAATTTAAAAAATGTTTTTTGTGCCTTGTTCACCTTGATCAGTTAGGAAAACAAACTACACTGGATATTTCAGCAGAAAGAATTTAATACAGGAATTGGCCAAGCAGGTATTTGAGGACTGTTATTTACTTAAGATATATTTTCAACTGTCTGTTTAAAAAGAGCCTTACTCTTTACAAACAAATTTATTGTAAAAGGAAATGTGTATTCCCATTTTAAATAGAAAGCCAATATCCTCTGCCTTATGTGAAAGTAGAGAGCCATGAACTGGGCTTTCAAACAAGGTCGTGAAACCCTGTGCAGCCCTGTGGTCCGGGAGACTGAGCCAGAGGCTGCTCTTTTAGCTGAAAGAGAGGTGCTAAAGAGAGCGGGGTACGTGTGGAGGCTTTTTTTTCAGGACTTTATCAGAAGAATTTAAAAGGAATCACTGTTCAGGGAGTGATTTCTAAGGCGGCGTTCAGAGGGCGGGCTTCAGGCTCAGCCCCTCCCACCAACAGCCTTGACCCTCCCCCTCCCCCCCCAACTGACCTGTCACCTCCAGGGGCACCAGATCCTGCTCATCATCGATGCCCTTCACCACTTGGCAGCGGTAGAGCCCGGAGTCGCTGGCTCTCAGCGGCCCCAGCAGCAGCGTCGCATTGGTCCGGTGCCGGGGGTAGGCAGGCAGTGACACACGTCCCTGCCAGTCCTTGGCCACTCGAACCACATTGTCCTTGGCCACCAGGATGGGCAAGTCCTGCCGCTGGCCTGATGCGGTCCGCACCTTGGTCCACTTGACTCGAGGGGCTTCCCGGGCTGCACCCAGCCGTGGCTGCAGGGTGAAGAGACAGGGAAGAGCCACCAGCTCTGCCAGTGCAGCCCGGACCGACCCAGACCCCACCTTCTGCATGCGGAGCCCCTTCTCGGTGGTGGCAGCAGCTGTGGTGGCGTCCTGTGTGCCTGCAGTGGAGAAGGCAGAGAAAGGGCCTGACTCAGAGGGAGGATCAGCACAGACTGCTATTTCCCTCCCTTTACAGATAAGGAGGCTGAGCCTGGAGAGGTTAGGCTGTCTACACAACATAATGCAGCGTACAGATCATTGATCTGCATCCCAATCTGTGAGCAGAAGAGGAGTCATGGGGTCAGATCCTCTCACGGTTCTGCCTCCACTTGAAGTGCAGACCCTGGAGGCCACGGATTTGACTCTGTGTCCCTCACTCACTGTGTGGCATGGGAAAAGTCACTTTCCTCCTCTGAGCCATAGTCTCTCCAAAAGTTAAGTGAGAGGCAGCCACTGGAAAGGAGATGGTGTTTGTGGAGCACCTTCTATGATTTTCATAACCACCTGTAGCCATGTCTCATCCTTTTTTGGACGGGGTTGAGGAAACTGAGGACCAGAGATGTCATTTTGTTAGCCTGTGAGCGAACTGTACTTGGCCCACAGAGCAAACCAGGAGACATTTCTAAAGCCGGGGCTTTTGACCACCCCTGGAGAGACTCCAGAGAGAGGCATGCTAGACCTTTATTGCTAGTGCCCCACCTGTGGCAGGCATCACTAATCAATCTCTGCATGATTCTCTTTTTTTTTCTCTCTCTTTAGCTCATCTCAGCAAAACAGTGAGAGGCGGGAATCTCCAGCCTCCACTGGCAATGACTAAAAATAACCTTTCAGGTGCCTCGTTCTCTTTTGACTGTTCAAAAGCCTTTTTCATCTGTTCTCATTTTATTTTCTAGACCAAGGTGGGTAACCAGCAGGATAAGGCTTGCAAGTTTAAAAGCTACCCCATCTTGTCAATCACCCAGAATCAAACCTCTCCCACCCAGTAAGCCAACTCACCCTGCTCCCCTGCCACAAAGAGCAGCATCTGGAGCATGAGGAGGCCTGAGGCCCAGACAGATGTGGCCCCCATCCTGGACCTGGAATGAGACAGAGAGGGAGGGGGAAGAAGAGCGGTGAATACAACCCCCACTCCCAGAGAACAGACATGAAGGACCAAGTCCCCCCACTCTACAGATATGGAAACTGGGGTTTACAGAGGCTGGTATGTCACTCAAAGTCACACAGTCAGCAAGCAAGAGCTGAGCCAGGATCCAAGCCCGGGACCAGCTGACTTCAGAATCCCAACAGTAAAGTCTCATGGTCAGAAGCATGATGCTAGAGTGAATCAGACCTGGGGTTGCCCCTCTGCCTGTGTCTTGCTGTGTGACCTTGGACGAGTAGCTTAGCCTCTCTGTGCCTCACTTTCTTTGTAGGTCAGATGGGGATAAAATCTAGTAGTCAGAAGGAATAGATGAGTCCAGACAGTCAGTACACTTAAAATGCTTACAGCTGCCTAGGATGAAGGAGTAAATTTCAGCTCTTGTTATTATTACTGACCTTAATACAGCCAAGATCAAAATCCCATATTTTAGCTTCGCCTCCCCAATCAGACTGAGGGCTCCTAGAGGGCAGCAGCCAGTTCCAGTCTGCCCAGGGTTGCCAGTCCTAGCAGCAGGCTGGCTTCCAAGCCAGTTTTTAATCTGGGTCTGCTGACTGACACGATTCTCAGATTCAATTCCAGGATTTGGTTGTTGCTAAGATTCTATTCTTGGTTTCCGGGATTTTTAAGGAGCTGCCAAGACCCAGCTGAAGGAAGGGGCCTCACCCCTGCCCACCCCATCCTCCCCCTGACTTCACACTGCCTGGCAAAGATGCCTCCTGGTCCACAGAGAAACTCCAGGTGCCTGTCCAGTCTTCTGTAGGTGTTGTGGCCCAGGGGCATAAACTAGGTAATTGTTGAGAGCCGACTGTAAGCAAGGCCCGTTCCAGGAACTGGAGCACAGCAGGGGTCTCCCAGACCTCACATTATTCCCTTTGGGAGTGGCCCATCCCCAAAGCCTCCCTCTGGATACACCCCCACAATGGGGCTCAGGAGGTGGGGCCAGAGGGGAAGTTAGAGCATCACTAGAAACCCAGTTATTGCGTCCTCACCCCAATAAAAGAATAGCCTTGAGAAGGGGAGAGTACAGATAGAGTTCAGAGGCCCTCAGGGCCCATTCCCAGCTGCTAGCGGCTCCTGCAGAGAGGGACCTGTCCGTGGTGCTGAACTCTGGGGCAGGAACGCGCCCTCCTGGTCTCCTTGCCTTCTGTGGTAGCACCCAGGGGCCCAGAAAGGGTTAGTGGTTTGCCTGGAGCTGCACAGCAGGGCAGAGGACAGGCCTGGAATGTGCCCCCAGCTACCAATTTGTAAACCTCAGCAACCTCTGTCTCCATCTCAGGCTCTCTTCATTTCTCGCCCTTGGAACCCTGAGCAAGTGTGGGGCCCCCTGATGGCTGTTCAAGTCCTGGCTGGGTATGAGGGTTGGGCAGGACTCTGGGTATTAGAGGGTGGGGCAATAGAGCTTTAAGAGGGAGTGAGTTCAGAGAATTCTCACACACACACATACAATACACACACACAGTGTATGATTAAGAGCTCAGGCTACATCCAGATAATCTAGCTTTAAGCCCTGCCTCTACTTCCTACACATTTCATGACCGTAGACAGGCTGCTTCATCACTCTGTGCCTCAGTTTCCCCACCTGTAAAATGGGGATCACCCAGACCATACCTCATAGGGTTATAGTGAGGACAGAACAAGCTGAGACTTATGAAGTCCCAGAAATGTTAAATTAAAAAAAAAAACAGCTTTTTGTACCCAGAACCTCATGTACACATCCAAATACACAGAGAGGGCCCAATATAATGACAGACACAGCTTCAGGTGCACCGCCCCCACGCGCACAAGTCCTCCCACACGCACTAGATCCCTTCCTCTTGCACTCTCACACACTGACACCTCTTCTCTTAAAATACCTCCTCCCCAGGGCCACCAGAGGTGAGCATTTACACAGCTGTCTCGGGCCCGTCCCTCATGAATAATGCATGATCCTCATGCATATGCAAGCAGGGGCCAACAGGGCTTGGGAGGAGGGGCTGCCTGAAAGGAAAGTGTGTGTGTGTGTGTGTGTGTGTGTCCCTCTCCTTCACACCCACCTCTTGTCTCAGTGGGCACTGAATAAAGATGAGTTTGCCAGCAGGCTTTTTTATGTGTTTGCACCCGGGTGTGCACCAGGTGCTGTGTCCAGGCAAGAATATCCATGTCCATGAGGTTGCACCTGTGATGTGTGGATGTATGCATGGGTCTGCAGCAGCTTTGTGTACTGTGTGACACGTAGGGGACCTAGTGTGATCTCTGGATGTGTGGGTCCAGGTGCCCCTCGGCAGGGGCTGTGAGCACATGTTTTTGTTTCTGGCCTGGGAGTCAGGGCATATTTGTGTGCATGGGTGTGAACATAAAACTCTTCAGAGAAAGGAAGCCAGGCTCAGCAAATCATCCCAGGCTGCCCTTTAGGGACCTGAGCCGCCTGCCAACATTTCCCTCATTAGCTCCTTCTGACTCTGCACACAGACCACATCTCACACCCCCATGCCTGGATCCACACTGCCAATCACACGGAGAGAGCCCTTGCTGTACTCGTAGGGCACACACGCAGCCGCACACCCCAGACTCAGAGCCTGGGAGACTCACACGCGAACAGATTCCCAGTGACATTAACAAAGAAAGACAATATAGGCACTTCCAAGACAGGCAGCACGTCTTCTGCACAAAGACACACACCCAGTCTCAGCCTCCCCACGTCAACCCCGCGATGAGGCCACACTGTCAGACATAGCTCCGCACACTCACACACACAGCTATGCCAGCCCCTGGCACACACCGGGCTGGACAAATGGGGCTTGGTGACCGGAAGGCACACATCATTTTGCCACCTGGTGTCGTGGCCCCTGGCACAAGTTTCCTGACAAAGACACGATCTCGGTCACGTTAGACTCATAGAAGACCCCAGAGCCCCCTATGGGCACACACCCTCTCCCAGCATGGGGTAGACACTCGCACACAAAGCCCCCACCGCCTGGGGTGGGGGGCACCTTCCATTGGTAATGTCCACACATGAGCAAAAGGCTTCTGGGTTCTGGGGTCCCACATTCTGCCCACCCCTCTCTCCCCACCCTTCCTCCACTTCCCCTGCTGGGGACCAGTGCCAACCCTCTCCTCAGCCTGGCTGTCTCCCACTAATGCTGCTGAGAGGAACAAAGCCCCGCGTGCAGGAATGGGGGTTGTTCCTGTCCAGGCTGGGAAACCAGCCTCTACTTCCCAGCGCCTGTGCCCCCAAACCAAGCAGTACTTCCACACGCATCTACAGGGACAGATGGAATTGAGGAGGTGAGGCTGAGGTCTGTGTCTTGTTGTGAGGATGTGGTCAGAGGGGAAGGTGCTGGGGGTGCCCCCTTCTTGGGATTGGGTGCCCCTCAGAGGTCCTCATCCGTGACAGGGGCTTTATAAAGCTCCCACCCAGCATTCACTTAGGAGACCATGTGTGCTCCCTGGGAGAAGGGACAGCACCCCAACTCCAGGTATGAGGGAACAAGGACCTTGGGATGGAGCCCCCCTAGAGCCCTCTCCCTGAGTTAGGATGTGGTGACAGGACCAGGGCCACAAGGAGAGGGAGACCACAGGGCGCCCCTTCCCTGCAGCCGTTCACTCTCCACACAGACCCTCTCCCATGATCTGGGTGCCCCCTCCCTGCTGCAGTCCAGCCCAGAGTCCTCCATTCATCTGCAAATTGGGGATCCCCACTTAGAATCCTGGGCTGTCTTAGCTCAGACCCTGGGGTACCCTGTTCTGGAGTCCTCCATACAGCACCTGGGTGTTCCCCTTTTCTCTCTGAACTTGGGGTGCCCCTCCCTTACCCTTGGTTCCCAGTGTTCCCCCCCAATTCTGAGACCCACCCCCAGCTCGGCTTCCTCCCCACCGTGGGGTCATCTCCACGTTCCTTGGATAACATTATCCTCAAATCCGCGTCCCCCTGACACTGCCAAGCCCCCTCCCCGTTTGCGGTTCCTCTCCAACCCGGGACTCCCTTCCCCCCTCGGCTCCCCTCCCTATTCTGGGGGCTTCTATCTAATCCGGGGACCTCTCCCCCCAACGCAGACCCCTCCCCACGACGGACCCCCACCTGACTCCTAGCTCGGACGCATCCCGGGCGGTCCCCAGGCACAAAGGACTCAGCTCGGCCCGCTCTCGGCGCCGGGTCCAGCCCCTGCGCCCTGCGCTCCGCTCGCCCCAGCGCCTCCTCGGCGCTTATAAAGGGGCCGCGGGGCTGCTCTGCGCATGCGTCCCTCACAGCCCTCGGCCGCCCGAGAAGCTGGGGGTGGGAGGCGCCTCCTGCCTAAAACCCCCTATTCATTCCTTGGAGCACTCACCCCAGCAGGGGAGAACTGCCCCTGATTTTCCCTCCTTCAATCCCCCAAAAGCCACGTTAAGTATCTTCAGGTGCTCCGTGGTGGGGTCTGCCCCATTTTACAGATGCAGAAACTGAGCCCGAGAGCGGTGAAGTGGCTCCAAAGGTCACGCGGAGAAGGGCAGAGCTGGGATGACAACCCCGGCCTCTCGGACTCTCTGGGAAGAAGTTTTGGTTACAATTACTGTTTCATCCCACGTATACAGAGGGA
The DNA here is from genome assembly GCF_030020395.1 of Manis pentadactyla. Taxonomy (NCBI): domain Eukaryota; kingdom Metazoa; phylum Chordata; class Mammalia; order Pholidota; family Manidae; genus Manis; species Manis pentadactyla. The sequence continues at coordinate 11,115,615 of NC_080030.1, forward strand.
AAGCAGAGGCTCAGAGAACCTAGGAAGATCTCTGGGTCACACAGCTGACAAGGGGCTCACAGGGTGGGAGCCCAGGCAGTTCACACCCCAGAGATCTTTCCACCGGCTCCATTCATTCATTCATGCCTGCATCCAATCAGCATTTATGGAGCACCTGCTGTGGATCAGGTATTGTCCTGAGAATACTTTTGCTTTGGGCAGGGGGCCGGTGTGTGCCTTTGCAGGGAGGATCCATTCCGACCTCGAAAAACATAGATATGTACAATGGAATATTATTCAGCCATGAAAAGGAATGAGTATGGATACACTGTACCACATGGATGAATTTTGAAGACATCATGCCCAGTGAAAGAAGCTAGACACAAAAGGCCACAGTATGATTCCATTTATATGAAATGTTCAGAATAGACAGATCTGGAGGCAGAAAGCAGATTAATGATTATTAAGGGTTTGGAAGGGGGAATGGGGGATGATGACTCATGGGGACAAGGTTCCCTTCAGAATGATGGGAATGTTCTAGAACTAGATAGTGGTAGCAGTTGCACAATAATGTGAATATAATTAATGCCACTGCATTGGGTACTTTAAAATGTTCTATGTTCTATGTATACTACCACAATGAGAAATGGAAATGAGGAGGACAAAAGCTTAAAGAGGTCAGGTCCTTCCACCAACTTCCTTCTCACAATCTTGGTCGTGGTTTCTTGGTGCTGAGAAGGGGCTGTACTGAGCCAAGGGTCAGTGCCCTCTGCACTGGGTCTGCATCTGTGTGTGTGTGTCTCTGAGGGTGGGTATTAGTTTGGTGGGGGGGACATATAAACAGGGGACAAGGTGGTATTGGCAAGATTACCAAAGAGTGGGTGGAAATGAGTGAAGGATGAGGCAACACCCCAGAGAAGCAGGATCACTGTATGTGTCATTGTCTCCTGCGTGGGGACCAAGCCTGGTCCAGGGGGAGATGAATGGTGTCCCCTGGGGCTGAAGTGACCCCCTGAGGAGCTGTGCTTACTGTTCAGCTCCTTGTCACAGAGGAGGGACGGTCAGGGATCACACTGATGGGAGTATCTGCAGGCATGGGGGTGGTGGTGACAGCATCACAGCAGGGGGGGATGGGGTCTAGGTGTGGTTGTGGGACATGCGTGGGAGCTGAGCATCTTGGCTTCCTCAAGTCCAGGGTTCAAAACCCCTCTCTGTGGCTCCTAATTGAGTGACCAAAGGCCAGCCATTTCGTCTTCCTATACCTCAGTTTCACCTTCTAAAACAGGGATAATTACAGGTCTCCACCTTACAGGGTTGCTGGCAAATGAAATGGGAAGCTGGGGGCTGCTCACATGCCATTGCCCATTTTCTGGCTGGGGAAACTGAAGCTCAAGGGGACGGGATCACCTGCTTCAGGTTGTACAGTGTGGGCGGGGGCCAAGTGGGAGCCCAGGTTTGGGGCCTAAGAGCCAAGCTGACCTTTACCCCTGACTCCCCTCTATCTTTCTACACTCCGTCCTCTCAGTCCCTGGTCCCCTGGCTGGTGCCAGGGCTGAACTTAAAGGTGCTGGCCTGGGGCCCGGGGGTGGGATGTTGCCGGGGGCTTGAATGAGGCAGCCTTGCCTGGGAATCTGCTGGGCTCAAAGAGCTATTTATAGGCCCGCACTGGGATTGGGCCAGCTGCCCCAACCAGCCCCCAGCGCCTGCTCTGTCCCCCAACACTGGGGCCTGGGCCAGGGGCTGCAGCAAGTTGGGGGAGGGGGTAGAGGAGGGGGCTAGAGAGCTAGAGCAGGAGTAGGGGGGCTGGACCCTCCAGGAGAACCCGGTCTCACGGGCTGACAAAGCACCTCTCAACATAACCAAGGTGACACACAGCCAGGGCACATGCAACCACTCTCACAGCCGTCACACACAACATCACAACGACCACAGACACACAGTCACATCCCAGACACACTTTGACAGCACAGGCGGCTCATATATAACCAATGCAGCAAGGCACATGTAAGTCACACACACCTCACCTGGCCACACGCAAGTCAAGCCTGCTCCCAGCTGTGAGGCGGCTGCACCTGGAATCCCTCCATGCTCACACCCACTGCTGCTCGCACCCACACCTTAGCCTTCCTGCAGCCACAAACAGCCCACATTTGTCCCACGTTGTTCACACCCAACCACATCTACAGCCCTGGATGGGCACCTTCACTTGGCACTATGTCTCCAACCAGGATATATACGGTCCTTGGACCACCCTGATAACGTACTATTCATGCTTACCATTCACCATGCCCCCTCATGGCCCAGTGTTCCGAGCTCACCTCAGTCCCTTTATGCCTGGTCACCCTCTCCCATTGCCACCTCCGGTTACCCAGGCTCCCAGGCTCGCCTGCTGCCGGGACCGACAAGTCCAGTTGGCACCAGGTGAGCATCCGTCTAGTCTGAGCCAGGCCCTGCCAGATCCAGGCAGACTCTGCAGGATAAATCAGACCCAGGCTGCCCCAAAGGGGGCTGCCAGCTCCCCACAGACTCTCCAGGCTGGGGCTTTGGGGTAACCATCATGCTTATTCCCTAAGGGAAAACTGAGGCTCAAAGCTATATGAGGGCCTTCGTCTGCCCCACTCCTGGACGACAAACTCATGGGAAGTGGGACCTGTTTTCTCCCACGGGCAGGGCTGCTTCTCCAGAGAGTCCCCACTGACCCATACTTGCTGTGTGACCAGCAAATTCTTGACCCTCTCTGAGCCTTCCTCTCCTGACAAAGCAAAACTCAGCCCAGTGCAGGCAACTCCAGAATCAGACTGGGGTTTGGATCCTGGTCCCCCTGGGTGACCTGAGCCCAATGTGCCTCAGTTTCCCTCAGCAAATCAGAGCTGCAACTCCTGACTCCTCTAGAAGCTCCCTCTTCCCCATCTCCTGGGTGCAGTGGGGAGGGAGTGCCAGACTAGTCTCTCCCCACTCAGCCAAATGAATGGGCCACTTTTGGCTGTTCTGCTGGGAGCTTAGAGCTGCTAATTCCCTGGAGAAACAGGAGGCTCTTTCATACCCAGGCGCCAGTGGGGTGAGGAGGCGGGGAAAGGGTATGGAGCTGGCCTTGTCCCAGTGGGCAAGGTGGCTCCATGCCAAGACCAGGAGTGGCATGAGGGATTCTGGGGCTATGCCTGTCTTCTCTGGGGGACCTTATCAGAGTAGCTGCAACATGGAGATGACACAGAAGGTTTAGGAGCCAATGGGTGGAGACAAAACGTGGCTTCAAGTCAAACACAGGATGGGCTGTCAACAAAGGTCAGCCACTGTTGTTATGAGTCTATATGAAGAGTCCCGTGAATTCTCCACATACCTATAAATAGAATCCCCTCTACTTCACAGATGAGGAAACTGAGGCCAAGAGAGGTCAACATGCTTGCCCAGTATCACAAAACCAGTGAGTGGCCCAATCAGTATTTGAAACGGATGTGGCCCTGCGTGGGTGTGGGTGTGTGTCCATACTCCTCCTAACTTCCTCTGGGGGTGGGGAGGTGTTTTTTGCCACCCCCAGCCCTGGCTCTGAAACCGGCAAGCCAGGTCTGGATGGCAGCAGGCCATGAATTTTTGCAGGAAGTCCTGGCAGACAGGGGCTGATGGGGCAGCGCTTCCGCTGGTGTCCCAGTTTCCCAGCCAGCCCCCTTCCAGGAGTGGGCTTAGGCAGATGCTAGTGGGATGCCAGGAGGACTATTTCCCCAGCCCTTGAAGAAGGGGGCTGGATCCCAGGCCATTCAGCTAAAGCCAGGAACTGCGGCCTCCTGCCAGTGGTTGATCTGTCTCAGAACTTTCCATTCCTGAAGATGGCATAGTGTCCCGCCTTTTCTCAAACACCTTCCCCAGACTGCTCCAGGCCCAGCAGGATCTGGCTCCATATATTTTATTCAAATTCATGTTCTTTTACCCAACCAGGCCTTTACTTATGCTGTTCTCTCTGCTTGAATACCACCTGCCCCAGATTTTTATCTCTGGTGAATTCCTACACTCATTAAAGTGCAGGCAAAATATTCCCTCCCAAGAAGTATCCCTCCAGGTAGAGCCGCTGCTCTGCCAGTCCTGCCTGTCTCTCCCTCTGGCTCAGCCCTGGCCCCAGTCCCCAGAATCACCCACACAGGACTGGGCAGTAACAGTGGCAAGAGTTTAGTGAATCAGGGAACCAAATCTTTTAGCCTGGTATCTGAGGCTTTGTACAATCTGGTTTGGCAAACTCCTGTTCATCCTTCAAAACCCACATCACATACACTATCCTCCAAGAAGTCTGTCCCAGGCAACATTCACTGAGAGGGCAGATTTGGAGGCCAGGTCTCCCGTGTCCCAGGCAGGACAGGACTCCTTGCACTCGCAACATGAAGGCCTCTTCCTCAACTCCTCCTTGGCCTCTGAGAGGCAGTGAGGTGCAGGGGTTCCCAGGCTGCATAAACAGTTAAGGAATGGATTTGGCAGACTTTCCCAAGTAGTAAGACATCATTATAAGAAGACTCTCAGACTTCAAAAACAGTGCTTTATACCGGCGGGCACCAAATGTCAAATCAACGCCCCACGCGCATTCAGCCCAAATTGCTTTAGAGGGCAGCCTTCCTCCGGCTCCAAAGGAAATGCAGTCCCTGGATACGTGCCCTTTAAGAGGCGGACACGGAGGGGCGGGGCTCAAACCAAAACCCCGCCCGGGTAGAGAGGGCTGCGGGGGCGGGTGCCTGAGTCACCCTGCGCATGCGCACTGGCCACGCGGTTCCGGGTTCGGCTTTGGGTTCCCCAAGTCTTTCGCAGATAACTTGAGGTTCGGAGAGGGAGCGACCGCCCCCGATACCTACCTATTGTTTCCCTTTCCTGGACCCACTGTGAAAGGCCTGGCGTCGGACCGTTGGCAGTTTCCCCGAAGTCCCCAATTTACAACCAAGGGGACTGATCGAGGAGACATTTAGGACTGGAGCGGGCGCGGCAAGGATGGGTCTGGTCCTGTAGTGCAGGTGAGGACGTGCAGACTCAGAGCGTGGACGGGTTCGCGCCGCTGTGGCTCTGTTGGCGCCGGGATTCGAACCGAGGGTGCGCCCAGCTCAGCTCTGCGAGGCCTTGTAGAGGCGAGATGACCCACTCTTTGGTTTGTGGGGAAACAGTGACCAGGTGAGAGCCGGGGAAACGGTGTGTGGGGGGGAGTAGGTGGGCGTGACCCTTGGCCTGGGGTTGAGCCCCTCGTGGACGGAGCTGGGGGGAAGCCGGTGGTGAGGAGCGAACGGCCTCAGCCCCGCCCCTCACCGGGATTTTGGTACCTCCAGGGTGAGTTCGGTGCTGAATCGCAACACCCGGCAGTTTGGAAAGAAGCACATGTTCGACCAGGACGAGGAGACGTGCTGGAACTCGGACCAAGTGAGGCACCTTCTCCTGGGCCCTCCGCCCCTCATGACTCAGATTCAGGGGCCCAGGCTTTTTTGAGAACTTCGGGACGCTCTGGCTGGGCACGGGGAGGGAACGTGCGCAGTGTCCCCCCTCTCCAACTCGGCTGCGCAGCAGGGCTCTGAGCCCTGAGTGACAGTGGTCTTGTGTCCCCGTCTGCTTCCAGGGCTCCTCGCAGTGGGTGATCCTCGAGTTTCCCCAGCGTATCTGTGTTTCACAGCTACAGATCCAGTTCCAGGGGGGCTTCTCCAGTCGCCGGGGCCACCTGGAAGGTACTGGAAGGCCTTGGAAGGTGGGGGCTTGGGGAGTGCATGTCAGCCTAACAGTCTGTCCCTCCCTGGCTGCAGGTTCCCAGGGGAAGGAGGCGCTCACTAAGATTGTGGACTTCTACCCTGAGGACAACAACTCACTTCAGATATCCTGCTGGCCTCTGGGGTAGGGAGGTCTGTCTCTGAAAGCTGTCGGCCCTGGCATGTGACCTTGCATAAGTGGCCTCCAGGCCTCTGCTGGCTTCATTTGTAAAATAGGCTGATGATGACCCGTTCTGGGCAAGAGCTTTGGAGGGGCCCTTATTACACCGGGTTGCCTAGCACACTGATGGTGTCTAAACTGGGGCTGGCAGGTGGGAAATGATGAGCCCCCATTTACCTTGACTGCCTGTGCTTACACCTTCCCTGTGCCAGCTGCCAAGGTGGACCGGCTGAGAGTGACATTTGAGGATGCCACTGACTTTTTTGGCCGCATGGTCATCTACCATCTGCGGGTGCTGGGGGAGAAGGCGTAAGGCTACGGGAGGCTGCCTTCTCCAAGAAGCCTTGGGGAAGCATAGCAACGTGTTCAAGTTCTGCACAGAAGGTTTATTGGTTCCTCTTAGGAAGGGCCCCCTCCCACCGTCTGTCCAGGAGCTGCCTTTGAAGCCAGTTCTGGGTTCCCCCAGCTCTGGGTCAACCAAGTTTGTTCCCTGAGTGTCTGAGTCCCTGGCAGGTGGCCTTCACTCAGGATCAGTGGGCACCAGGTTGCTCTGGAAAAGCTTGAGGATGTGGTTCTCGATCACCTGTTGCACTGAAAACAGGATAGGGACAAGGTGGGCCATGAACGGAGTGGAGGCTGCGGAGACATGGGCCCACAGTGTGCGAGCTGGGGTGTGCTACCCTGAGAACTGCCCCCTCCCCGTGGGATGAACAGAGGCGTCCCAGCCCTGGCACCTGGGTGGAGGACCCACTTCCTACGTGGGGACGTCCAGATCCTTCCCGAGCACAGCTGGGAAGGCCGAGGCCCCCATCTCAGGAACCTCAACTTACCCTGTTTGTAAAAATGCATTTCTAGAGACTTTGCAGAATCATAAAAATCTTTCTTACCCAACAAAATTGGCAAATTGTGATTTTTATGAAAGATGGGAGGAGATGTGGGAAATGATTTCTGTTCGAAATGTAGTAAAACTCTAAGGAGGGGAGATTTCTCAAGCTCTCAAACCCCCCAGGGCCCCAGGCTGTTGGATCTGTTAGGATCTCCCCACTTTGTGAAGGGAGACATGCGGAAAACCAGGGCCTGCCTATCGGCCCTGCTCACACGCACCTCCACCAGGGAGAGGGTTGGCCTCCGAGGCCCTGTGCATGTGGCCTGGCCCCCTCCTTGGCGTCTGAGTCCTGCCAGGCCTCTGAAGGTGCTATTCCTCCAGCCTGGGTCCCTCCCCACCCTCCACCCCCACCATCCATACTTGGGCTAGGCCAGGGCTACCTTTGAGCCTCTCAGTACCTGTGCATCCCCTGGTGTGGCCCCAGTCATGGAAAAATATTGGCCTCCTGTCTCCAGTACATGGGGAGCCCCGAGAAGTGGGCTTAGCACAAGCCCAGGCCAGGTATACAGTGGCACTTGGTGTTTGCTAAAGTGAATACTCTAGCTGTCAGTATCTGACATCCCAGAGGGTTGTCCATGTACCCCTCTGTGGTCACCCTGCCTATACACCCTGTCAGTGCCCCATAGGTCTCAGGCAAACCTTTCCGGTATCCCAGGGCCACAGCAAGGTCCATTGGGGTGTAGCCAGAATCGGCCTCAGTGGTGAGATCAGCTCCTCGGGCTGCAAAGCAGAGCAGGTGCTGCAGTAGGGGGGCTTTGCTTGGGGGCTGGGGGTTCAAAATGGGGCACAGGGACTTGGGAGGTCCAGTGATCCCTCCATGACAGAGATACAGGTCTGCCAATTGATTGTGTGGCTTTGGACGAGAGCCTGAGCTCTCCGAAGAATGTGGTCAATAGAGTCTCCCCATCTGGGGGTCCCTAAGGCATACAGAGTATTCAACCAGGATGACCAGACCCGTCCTGTCCTCCCGCCTCCTGACCCCAAGTCAATCCTCTGGAGAATGCAGGAGTGGCCACCCAAGCAGAACTTGGACTCCTTCCTGACCCTCGGGATTCCTGGGGGGCCAAGTGGAACTCCGGGGCCCCAAGAGCCAGCCTCTACCCTAAACTCACCTAGCAAGGCCTCGACGCACTTCACGTGGTTCCCACGCACAGCATACAGCAGTGGTGTCCCTCCATTCTGTAAGAGGCAGGGGCAACCAACACTCTGTCTTCTGGATTCTCACAACACCAGTCTCTCCAGTTTAGTGTGGTTCCTCCCCTGCTTGTCACCTGCCCACCTAGCTCCTCCTATGTATCTCAGCTTAGTTACCTCTTCTTTCCCGAAGCCTTTCCTTACTGCCCTCGCTACCCAGCCTGCCTCTGGGTTCTTGAAGCTGTCTGTGCGCCTGCCATCACAGCATTATTCATTGTATCTTAGCTGACTGTTTATATGTCAGCTTCCCCTACCCAAACACTAGGAGCTCTGGGGGGCTCAGGGATGGCTCTGTCTTGTGTTTTCAGCACCCAGGGCAGGCTTCTGAGGTGCCCCAGCCCAGCGAGCGGTGCCTCACCCAGTCATAGATGTTGATGTCCACATCACGCTCAAGCAGTAGCCCCACGATGTCCGTGTAGCCACCTGTGCTGGCCAGTGACAAGGCGCTCTCCCGCTCCTTCGCCAGGATGTGGGGGTCGGCACCCTACAGGGAGTAGAGGCAGAGGTAATGGGAGGGGAAGGGGAAGCCCCAAGGGGCCCCCATGGCATCACCATCTTACGGACACAGCACGAGCAGGCTCGGCCGAGACCCTGGCCTGCCCTCGAGTCCCTGGCCAGCCCCCAGCTGGGGTAGGACGTACCCACTCGAGCAAGAAGCGGACAGTCTCAATCTCCCCGAAGGCAGAGGCCCAGATGAGGGGGGTGAAGCCATGCTCATCCGGCTTGTTGATGAGGTTGTCGCCTGGCAGGAACGGGGTGGTACCACTGGGATGCACCCCTGCCCTCTCTCCCCAAGGCTGCAGGAGCAGGGGCGGGGTGGGCAGCTAGGGTAGGGTGTCGGGGGAAGGGAAGCACACAGTGGACTCCACACCCGTGAGTAAGCTCCAACACATGTGGAGTCAGCAACTGAGAGGGGTAGAGGCAGTAGTAACGGGAGCGGTGGGGGAAGCACCCAGTGGTCCTGTCGGCACCCAGTGCACACGCCAGCAGGGGTCAGATGGGCAGGGGCATACCTTTCCTCAGATGCTCCTTCAGCTGGCTCAGCTCCCCCTGGGCTGCAAGCTGGTGGATGGACAAGGCTAGGGGCCAGAGAGACACAGTCCTCACCTCTGTGCCTCCATTTACCCCTTGTCCAAAGTTGCCCCTCTCAGCCCCTGCCACCCCACTACCCCTCCTGCCCTTGGGGACCGGGGACCCACTCACAGTCCAGGGTGGCTGGCAGGGCCGAGACCTCATTTCCCCGCTGCCGGTTGGTGAGGGTTGTGGAGTGCTTCAGGGAACTGCCTGCTGGAACAGAGGGGAAGGGCCTCAGCTTCCTCTTGGGGTATGTCTCTGTGGCTGCAGGCGGTTGGAGCCACCAGACAGTGCCTGACTCCACTGACTCCAGGGGCTCACTCTGCCCTCCTGGACACCCAGGTGCACCTTCTCCTCTGTACCTTGCAGTGTTCCAGGAAAACGAGACAAAGTCTCTGACCTCAAGAGGCCCGTGGACAGGCTGGGGAGTCAGACAAAAACAGAGAAAGAGAATGAAAGCTCAAATTCAAGTAAATTTTCAGGAGAAATGAAATGCAGGTAAAGGAGGAAGAGGGGAAGGAGGGAGGTGTGTCCATTTTGGATAAGGTGGTTAGGGGAGACCCACTCCAAGAAGGTGACCCTGACTGAGAGCTGGGCCAGCTGAAGAAACCAGTCCTGGGAAGAGGGCTTCACAAAGGGGGAAGAGAAGGGATGAAGCTCTGGGAGGACTGAATCAGACATATTCAAGCACTCCAGGCAAAAGAAATCCTTGGGTCTTCGATAAGTTCAACACAGAATAAGCATCTACCCCAGACCTGAAATCAGGTATTAAGACAAAAACCTGTGTGCAGGTATTCAGAGTAGCACCGCTCACAATTACCAGAAGGCACACTACCCACTGTCCCTCAGCGGATGAGTGGATAAACACAGTGGGGTCCATCCTTACGGTGGACTACGGGGCCATGAAAAGGAATGAAGCCCTGATTCATGGTACCATGTGGATAAACCCTGAAAATATCAATGTTGAGTGAGAGAAGCCAGACATAAAAGGCCACATAATGTATGATTCCATTTCCATGAAGACTCCCCAACAGGCACATCCACAGAGACAGAAGCAGATCAGCGGCTGCCAGGGGCTGGGGAGGAGGCAGGGAGCGACTGCTCATGGGGACGGGGTCTGCTTTTTGGGTGATGGGAATGTTCTAGAGCTGTAGACAGATGGGGGTTACACATCATTGTGAATGAGTACTGCCACTGAACTGTATGAAATTCTGATTAAAAGGGTAACTTTAATGTTATGTGGATTTTACCAGAATACAAGAAAATAAAAACAAGCAATCCCTCTCTGGATAGAGAGAGAACATCCTAGGTAGTGGACATAAAGACAGAGGTCCCATCTTGGGCCTGACATTCCATCGTCCTTGCATCCCCAAGGACGGAGTTCGGGGGAAAAATCCTACCCTGAGGTGAGGAGGAGCCAGCATTTGGTTCAGGAGTCTCAGGCTCTAGGGTGCAGGGGAAGATACTGAGCACCACGGTGTCTGAGCCATCGGTGGCCTCATCCCCGGGCTCTTCAGGGTCCCCAAATTCTGGGGTGAACATTTGCTGGGCCAGGCTGAGGTCCTCTGCAGGCTGGATGGGCTCCATGGGGCTGGTGGATGCGTCAAAAGGGCAGAAATGACAATAACGATCAATAATTCTTATTAAGTAGGCACCGACTGCATACCTGGCCTTGCACAGTGAGGGTGGGAAAACTCTGGCTCAGTCGGTTCATTAAAACCAGAAACCAACTGCTTTCTGCCCACCCCCAGGACACATATAACATGCACTGCTTTTTAAAAGGCCTGGGCTCTGAGGTCAGATTACCTGGTTTGAAAAACTGGAGCACATGACTTAACTTCTCTGAGCCTCAGTATCCTTATTAATAAAATGGGGAAATGAAGTCTATAAAGAAATCATGTTTGTAAATAGCTGAGCAGGGAGCCTGATACACGGACAGAGCTTAATAAACGTTTGCTGTGGTTATTTTTTGAGAGTGGTCTTCTGAATTAGAGAGAGCTCAACAAAGATGTGACTGGCCCCATCCCACCCACCCTCCCCAAACCGGCCCAGGAGATCCACTCACCTCCAAAGAGCCTCCTCTGTCACCCCACGCCGGAAGCCCGCGTCCCCCAAAACTTGGCGGCCCAATTCACAAACTTTTTTCCTACAATTGATGTATGGGAGAGCAAGCTGGAGCCAGGACTGTCAGCACTCTGGCTGCTTCCGCCCGGACAGACAGCAACTTGATACGCGACCGATACCCCTACCCAAGAGGTCCCCAACTGCGCCTGCGCACCTCCGCCCCACAAAAGTGCAGAGAGGCCAGAGCTGTAGGAGGTGCTCCTGGCCCTTTAAGGTTTGGGGGAGGGGCGTGGTTTCCGCTGAGGCCCAAGCACCGCAGTTACGCTTGCGTGTTTGTGTCCCCGCAGCTGGGGAGGAAACCCCGCAGGTTCAGGAGCGATGGGCGGAGCTTCAGCGATCTCTGAGGATTTCAAGTTGACCCTCTTCCCTCACTCCCAGCTCCACCCACAGGCCTTTCCAGAGGGAGCCAATAGGCCAAATTCAGCGGATGGAGGGGCTTCCTCCAATCACAGGGCGGGGTGGGGTTGGGGGGGCTGACGGGGCTTCCTAAATTTAAAGGGGCGCCACCATTACCGCCCCCGTCCATAACAATGCCTCTTCTGTTGCTCTAGGGGTTTAGGGGCAAGGGCGGGGATTTGATGGCAGCACGAGGGTACAAAGAGGCCGTTTATACAGCCCAAGTGGGCAGTGTGTAGAGCATTCCCCCATTTCGCCTGCTCCTGGAAAATGGGGCTCTAGAAGCGATGCGCCCCTGTCCCTCCCCCACCTAGGTGTCCCTCTTTGAGCTTCAGGGGTTCTCCGTCCCTCCTCACCCGCCTCCCGGTGTGCTTCCTTCCTCACTCTCGCTCATGGCCAGTCTCTCACGGCCCCTCTCGTCAGAGTGGACGGAGGACTGGGGAGGGTAGGCCACTGATACCAGAACTGGAGCAGTTCGGTGTCCAGTTTCTCAGGGGAAGGTTTAGGTGGAGGGCCCCCACCTGCGGACTTCCGGTTCCGGTCCGCGGAATTGGGCTGAGGTCGCTATGGAGGAACCGGAGATGCAGCTCAAGGGGAAGAAAGGTGGTGCGGGACCCCGGGGTGATTGAGGGGCCGGGAGCTCGCGGAGAGGCGACCCGACAGAGGGCGGGAGGGGGCAAGGCGCGGAGGGAGCATGTGGGGGCAGTGATCTAACTGCCATAGAATCCCCACTTGGCCGCTGACTAGCTTTGAAACCTAAAAAGTCTCCATGCCTCTGTTTTGTCATCTGTGAAATGGGGTCATTCCCCCCATAGGATTGCTGTGGATTTCAAGGACCTGGTACTGGAAGAACGCCTGGGGTGTGGCAATCATGCGTATTGTGGCCTTGTTTATGTTTACGCTTTGGGGTACGTTTACATTGGCAGCAAGTAATTGTAACTCACATAGTTACAAATCACAAAATGCCAGTTTTTAAACCATAAAGTTTTATTTATTTATTTATTTATTTGGGTTCACTAAGGAGTTTGCGCTTTATTCTTTTTTGTTGTTGTTGTCATTAATATAAAATGACATGAGCAACATTGTGGTTACTAGATTCCCCCCATTATCAAGTCCCCCCCACATACCCCATTGCAGTCACTGTCCTTCAGCGTAGTAAGATGCTGTAGAGCCACTACTTGTCTTCTCTGTGCTATACTGCCTTCCCAAACCATAAAGTTTTATTAACACAGTTATTTCTAGTTAGTATTTAAAAGGCACAAGTACTCTTAGTTCCACCTCCTTGGTAACAACACTGAGGTGTAAGCTATTACTATGCTCATTTTCAAAATGAGGAGGCTTAAGAGAGTAAGAGGACATACAATTTGGAGGTGTTGGGTTGCGTGCTGCCCCACTGAGGGCGTGGCTGTGACATACCAACACTGGACAGACTAGTGCACAGCCTCCCTTGACTCCCAGACACACCAGGGTCCCCCCTTTTGCCAACCACACTGCACTGGGCAATAGCATTGGGTCCATCTCGGTAGCAGACCTCGAGGTGAGTACTGTTATCATTCCATTTACAGATGAGGACATTTTTTTCCTGTAAATATGTAACCTAATAAAGAATGAGAACTTAAATGTAAGAGAAATGAGCAAGGTGCTGAGGTCGAGAATGAGGTGGAAGGGATATCTGATTAGGCTTGGTGAGCAGGGAAGGCCTTGCCCAGGAGGTGGAGCTGAGAGATGGAGAGATGCCACAGTGGGGAAGGGCGTGTCCATGGCGGGAACAACAGCTGCGAAGGCTCTGAGACGGCGAAGTGTTCAGAGCTGTGCTGCAGCCTAGTAGCTACTGTTCACAGTATTACAGGTATTTCAGTTAAAATTAGGTGAAATTAAAAATTCAGTTTCTGAGTCACATTAGCTACATTTCAAGTGCCCAGTAGCCACATGTGGCTAGTGGCTGCAATGTGGGACAGTACAGATTACAAACCTTTCATCATCTCAGAAAGTTCTCTTGGACAGTACTGGGAGTGTTCAAAGAATAGCCAGGAGGCAATTGTGCCTGGGGCAGAGGGCGAGGAGGGCAGGGAGGTCCACAGCAGGAAGGACACACGGGGGCTTTATGGGCCATGTTAAGGGAGGCAGAGTCTATTCTCTGGCTGATGGGAACTGTGGAAGGTTTTCAAGTAAGGGAGGGACATACCTGATACATTCATTTTGAGCTCATGGTATCTGTTGTATGGAGATTGGACTGTTGGCATGAGGGAAAGCAAGGAGACCAGGGAGAAGCTGAATCTGGCATCCAGGTGGAAGGTGGCCATGTTTGGTCAGTGTAGTGGTAAAAATGGGTGAGGTTCGGGCTTTGTTTTGCGGCAGAGCCAGCAGGACCTGCTCGTAGATGGGAGTGCGTAGATGGGACCTGCTGGCTGGGAATGCCCCTGGGATGAGGATGTATGTGTAACTGACTTGCCAGGAGAACCTCACAGGGGTGGGGGTAACAGGACAGGGCTGGGGAGGAGGCTGAGCAAGGAGTGACCTTTGGTGAAATCCTGCAGAGGGAGGGGGTTTCAGGGGGATTAGTTAGGCCTCCGAGTTGTCCCAACACATGATATGGGACTTGGGCTTTCAAACCCTTGGATGGTCAGTCTCAGCCAAGGGTCGTCTGGGCACATTAACTCCCAGGCAGTTTTGGGTCCAGTAACTGGTGGGAATCCGAAGAGGAAGAATCTTAGATTCCTGCATGGGGGTAAAGGAATGTGAGGGGATGTGAGCAGGCAGCAGCAGTGTCTGCTGCAAGTGGGCTTGGGAGGGGAGAGATCAGGAGGCCACTGGACATATTCTGTGACCTTCCACCCATCATCCAGGCCACAGGGGACCCAGCTGCTGGGGGGCAGGGGGCACTCCTTGCTGGTCTGGCAGAGCTCATGAGCGGTCAGGAGTCTGAAGCTTTGGCTCTCTGCGTCCACACCCCCTCTTACTCTCCCTTGTTCTGCCATCCCTCACCCCTACTCTGGACTGTTGATCCTGGACCCAGTCACAGACAAGTTCACCGAGAGCGTCTATGTCCTGGCCAATGAGCCTTCTGTGGCCCTGTACCGGCTGCAGGAGCATGTGCGCCGCTCTCTGCCTGAGCTGGCCCAGCATAAGGTGAGCCCCAGCCACCCCCGTCACCCGACCTGCCCACAGTCCACACCTTGTGAGCTGGGGCCTGCCATGTGGAGCAGAGGCTGTAGGAGTGGGAGTCCAGGCTGGGGCACCAGTGAGGAGGCATGTGGTCATGGAGCCAGGTTGGGGCTGTGGGTGGACAGATCTAGGGAAGATTTGGAAGAAGGGGACAAGCAAGGTCTGCGTGAGTCATGACCTGCATGATGAGAAGGAGGCAGCATGTGAGGACCTGAGGGAAGGGTGTGCCAGGCAGAGATGCCAGCCTGGGCAAAGGCTGCAAGGCATGGTAGCTGTGTGTTCACAGAAAACCTGGGCTGGTGAGGCAGGGGAGTTGCAGGGGCTGGAGGGCACTGGTGTCTGCCGTCATGGTGATCGGAGATGAGGTGCTCCATCCCAGAGAGCTGGGAGGACGGAGGAGGCAACCCCCACTGCTGACAGCATCCCCACCTCCACAGGCCGACATGCAGCGGTGGGAGGAGCAGAGCCAAGGAGCCATTTACACGGTGGAATACGCCTGCAGGTGAGCACGTGACCTCCCCATTGCCAGGGCCGCACCTCTGCCCCAGGGTGCCTCCTGTATTCAGGAGCATCTCAGCTGTCCCGTGAGCCCTGCCCTGCCAAACATATCTGAGTGGAGGCATGTGGGTCTCGACTCACCTGTCCACAAGATGGGCTCCAGCCCAGGCCTGCGCTTCTACCGTTTGCCTGGGCCCTGTTTTTCTTGGGCAGGCTTCTTCCCATTGCTGAGCTCCTCCCCTTCTGTCACAGAAGGGGGCCATAAGGATTTAGGGACATGGGCCTGCGCCTTGAGGGGCCAGTGTTCCCCCCACCCCCAAGCCAGGACCATAGACTGGCTGGCAGGGTGGACGGCAGCTGGCACAAAGGCCGAAGCACAAAAGGGCTATTTACTTTCAAGTTTTTATTTCTTTCCATTTTATTTTATTGTGGTAAGATACACAGAACATAAAATGTATCATCTTGACCATTTTTAAGTGTACAGTTCAGTGATACCAAACACATTTATAATGCTGTGCAGTCATCCCCACCATCCATCTCCAAAATTCACTCATCTTGTAAAAGTGAAAGTCTGTCTCTTAAACAATGACTCCCCATGGCTGTGCACCGCCCTGGGTGCCCCCCGCATCTACTTTCTCTGTATCTGACTCCTCTAGGGGCCTCCTGTAAGTGGAACCATACAGTGCTTGCCCTTTTGTGTCGTCTGTCTGATTTCACTCAGCATGATGTCCTCAAGGTTCATGGGTACAGCAGCAGGTGACAGAATGTCCTTCCTTTTTAAGGCTGAATAGTATTCCCTTGCAAGGATGGGCCACATTTTATTTCCCCATCATCTGTTGATGGACACTTGGGTTGCTTCATGTTTTAGCTACTGTAACTAATGCTGCTGTGAACATGGGTATACCATTTACTGTTGTTGTTTTTTTTAGCTTTGTCTAAATCTCCAGATTTGTTTTTCCCCCAAGGAAAGATGTGCCTGCGTGAAGAGCAGTGGTTGGTGTTTCTTTGGCAGCCTGGCCTCTGCCACTTCTATGTTTCTAGCCTGTATTTCACTCCCTGGCTTGTTCCCTTTGCCTCATAAGTTTGGTGACTATTTAGAGGTACCATTGGCCCCTGACAAGGGCTGTGAGTTATTTTGGTGGAATTCGGATGGGCACAGCTTGCCTGTTGCTGTTGCATAGATGAAGGTTCCTTGACAGAAAGTCCTGCTGCTGGAGGCACCGAGCTGAGTGTCCTGCCATCAGCAGCCTTGATCCCTCCACTGGGACAAGGGGCCACCTGGACGGATGGCATCTTCCTGAGGATGGTGGCTGCAGACATCTCCTTAGCTCAAGAAAAAGTAGAAAAGGGGTTTTTCTTTTGGCTGCCAAGCAGCTCCTGGGCAGCCGTGAGCTCCTCAGCAAGGCCACGGTAAAGGAAGAACGTGTCAAAGTCTGTACGTTCTCCCGGCTCCTCTAGCGGCACTATCCCAGGGCAGGGCCCCACGCTGCAGGTGGTTGTTCACACATATTTGAAAGCATTAAAATGCAATAAAACATTCAGCTTCTCCATCTCACTAGCCACATTTCAAGTGCTTACTAACCTTCTCAGTGGATAAAGAACATGTCCATCATGTTCCAGAAGGATCCCCTGGACCATGCTCACAAGACAGAGGGCCAGTGTGGTCTGAGCTCTGAGCACCTCTTTTTAGGGAGATGTGATTTTTTTCTAATGCAAAGGATCACGTTTTCTTTATAGACATGAAAGAACACTTATCTTTGAATTGTTCAAAATGCTTTATTTAGATAGGTAGTCTTAATGGTGTAAAATGGAAAGGTAGTAAAACGGGGTAAACTATTCAACAGGGAGCTTGTTTTCAAGGTGGGCAGGCGCTCAGAAGGCCAACTGCGTTGGGTAGCGTTGGGATGAGCGCGTCAGCGGAGCCAGTGAGGACCTACACCCCCTGTCCCCTCACCCCGCACTTTGATCTCGCCCTTTGCAAGCAGGTCTCTGGCTGATAATGAACGGGAGGGACTTGTTTGTCTTCAATAGAAGGACTTTAAAATGATATTTTTGTTTTACTTCTGTTTGTCATTGTGTAGGCGACTTTCTGGCCTTAGCAGGGACCAAAAAAAGCAGCTTGGTGAATATTTCCCTGTAGTGCCCTTGGAAGGAACGTGTTCATTAGACATTCATCGCCGCGGCACCCCCAGCAGAGCTAGGCGCGGCCGTGCCCTCACGTCAGCGCGGAGGGGTTCTGGTTCCGCCCGAGCTCGCCTCCTGGGCTGCTCGCGTCCAGCTGATACTTCCTTTGGAGGCAGGAATAGGTGATATAGGGGGAAAGCGAGATACTTGGGAGGGGGATGGGAAGGTTGCAGCCATCCCGCGCTTTGTCACGTGGATGACATCGAGGCCTGGCGTGGAAATCTGAACACTAAGCCCTCAGGGAGGCCGCGGGAGGCCCGAGGAGTGCCGGCCCCGCCCTGAGCTCTGGTCGGGGAGATGCAGCCCATTGGCAGGGCAGGGCGGCGCCGACGGGGTCCCTCCTCCCCTTTCAGCGCCGTGAAGAACCTCGTCGACAGCAGCGTCTACTTCCGCAGCGTGGAGGGTCTCCTCAAACAGGCCATCAGCATCCGGGACCACATGCACGCTGCAGCCCAGGGCCACAGGTAGTTCCCGGGACCGCCCGCCCCTGCTGCCCGGAGCCTCCTCGCTGTAAGGACCTCCGCCGCCCAGCCAGGAACTGCTGCTTCTCTCTGTTACACAACTCCCACTCCTCATCCCGCGGCGGCCGGTGGCTTCCTTTCTTCCTTTGGCATCTGTAGCGGGAGAGCTCATTCCCTTGGCACCTGGGCCCTTAGCTGTTCCGTGTGCCTGGCTCTGGGCCGGGTGCTGAGTTCACAGTGGTGATCGACACAGGTGTGCTCGTGTTGTCACAGGGAGACACACAGTGACCAGGTAAACATGGAGCAGAGAGCATTTCAGATATGTGCAAAGGAAGAAGAGGGATGGGGGGGCCTCTCTGAGCAGGTGGTAGAGGTGTGAGCAGAGGCCTGGATGACAGGCAGGTGGAGGAGACCCAGGGAGGGTGTTCTGGGCGGGCCAGTGGTGAGGGTGAGGGCCCTGGGGTTTTGGAGGCAGGTGTGATTGGAGCAGGTAAGCGAGGGCTGTCAGCAAGGTGGGCAGGGGCCTGTCAGACAGCAGGGAGGGCACCCGGAGTTGAAGGAGGCTTTGAACCGAGCACCAGACAGCCTAAAAATGGAAAGCGCTTACAGCCCTTGCACACCGCGGAGAGGTTTTTGGAGAAGTAGCTGTTTTTGTTTTCGTTTCCATTGTAAGTTAATAAACACACATTTGAACACACACACGCTATAAGCTGTAATTCTACCTTGAGATGTGTTCAGCTTTCTCTGTTTGGGGCATGCCTGTTCCCCACCAGGGATATAGAAAGGGAAAAAAAAATCTGTGTGCTGTTTCTGAGAATTAAGAAATGAGAACTGTCAAAAATGAAAAAGCCCTGCAAATATGTAAGAATGAATCTATGGCAGTCTTTTCTCTGAAGTAGCACAACAAAGGTTTATCTGGATTCATTTGAGTTAAACTGTCTGGCTTTGGCTGTTCTGCTGCAGGTCGGTGACAGCCAATGGGACTAGAGGTCCCTGCATGAAGTGTCTTACACAGCACCCTGAACACAGTAGGCCTCATAAAACCATAGCTTCTACTTTCAACTCATGGTTTCCCCTGCTTTCAAACGCTCTGCTTGTGTCTGCTGTTGCAAAAACACAATGTGCTTCTGAAAGACACTAGTAGCAGCTTGAGGTACTGCGCCTCTTTGCAAGCCCTGTGGGTCTGAAACACCCAGTTCTGCACAAGTCCCAGCCATGACCTCTGAGGAGGGTGGCTGGCCCCAGTTTTACAGAGGATGCCCTGAAGGCTGAGGCCACGGATCTGAGGGAGCCAGGGGGCAACCTGAACCTGCACTCCAGCTTAGCCGAGTGAGTAGGCCTCATGGACTCTGCACGTGTTTTGTTCTAGCCCCGAAGAGCCACCCCCACCCTCCTCTGCCTGATCCCGGAAGAGACCTGCAGGTGCTTTGGTTCCTCCGAGCCAGGTCAGTGCCGAGCGGGGCCTTGAGCCTTCCTGTGCTCCATGCTCAGAGCTAGCCCACCCTCTGTTCCCAAGAAGGGCCTGCTTGTCTAACCACTCAGGCTGCCTCCCAGGGTTTGCAGGATAGTTTTATCACTGGGTGGCTTCAGGGTGGGGAGGCCTGTACCCCTGCTGCTCAGGCCATCTCCCTCATGTTCTCTCTGCCATCTTCCTGCCCCTCATCCAGGCCTCAGGCCCTGTCCCAATCCCAAGGACATCCCCCACAGGACAGAGGGGAGCCCACCTTTGCCCTATCCTGCCTCGTGTTAGCTACTTGCTTTATCCACACACATTTTCTTAGGCAGAGCCCCGCACAGCGGATGCCCACCACCTCTGGACTCCATGCTGCACCGCTGACCTGCTGTGTGACCCTGAGCAAGTCCCTCCTGCTCTGGTCTCTGCTTTTCCCTTCTGTCAGAGTGGGTCATCAGGTGGCAGAGGGCGCTGCTGCATACAGTGATGTGTGTTGTAACTGTCAGCTACTGCTGCGTGACAAAGTGTCCCAAACTTCGAGGCTTACACCACCAGTCATTTCTCTGCTCATAATTCTGCGATTTGGGTGGGGTCAGCTAGGGGCCATTCATGTGGCATTTGTTGAAGCTTGATGGGCCAGATAGCCAGAGGTAGCCTCACTTACACATCTGGTCCTTGATGGGTGGTGTCAGTGATGGCAGGTCTGGTTCTTGCCAATAGGTCATCCCGGGCTCCTGGTGCCTGGCACCAAGAGGGTGGCCCCAGTGTACATGTGCTCATCGGCCTTTGCTTGCCTCACATTTATGAATGCCCCACTGATGAAGGCCAGTCTTGTGGCCAGGCCCAGGACCAGATATGAGAGGCCTGCTGGGAGGAATGTGTGACCATGTGAGGAGAGCATGGTGCCAGGAAAGGCCTGATGGACTGCTAGTCTGTGCCCAGGCAGGGCAGGCCCTGGCGGATCCAGGATGCCCGAGGGACTTGCCAAGCTCAGGGAGCCCCCTGCCCGTGTGCCAGGTGCTGTGCTGTGCTGGTGCTCTGTGCATTGGAGGCTGTCTCAGGGCTGGGGAGGCTGGAGTGCTGATGGGGTCCCCACAGCCCCTAAAATAACAGCCCCCAGAGCCAAGAGGCAGTGGAATTCGTAAACATGCAGTCAGCACTTGCTGAGCACCTGCTGTGTGCCAGGCTTGGCTCTTGGCCTGGGTGGTGAGGAATGGCACAGGCCACGGGATGGCCTGGGGGACACTGGGAGGGCCTGGAGCAAAAGGTCCGCCGAGAGGGCTCCCCCACCTACCCCATCCCCTCACCGCACCCTGGCCCTTCATACACTCACACCGTAAGGACCCTGCCCTGCCACCCTCCCACAGCCCACATCAGCTGCTGTCCCTCCACCGCTGCGCCCCGTCAGAACAAAACTCTCCACGGCTCCTCCCGAGCCCTCTCTGTTCCTCCCCACAGTTAGCTACCACCCCTGTCCTCAGAGTCTTCCACCCCACACTTCCCCGGAGCTGCTGTCCCTGGGGTTTCACAGGACCAAGTCACAGCCTTCCCCGGCCTGTGACCTCACCTGCCTCTCCAGTCCAGGGCCCTACACAGCCCCATTTTACAGAAAAGGAACCAGGCACAGAGACTGGAGACAGGGTCACTGTCCTTGACCATGAGTTCAGGAGTCACACCCCCAGCCTCCAGCTCCATTTCACCTCTTTCCCCAGGCCCCCCTGGGCTCCTGCCTCAGGCACTGCCTCATCGGGGCTACCCCACAACCCTGGAGGCCTCTCAGGCCTTGTCCTAATCCTTACCTCTTGCCCCCGCAGCCCAACTGAAGCTGCCCTTGGACACAACCTGCGGCACCTTGCAGGGACTGAAGATTGAGCAAGTGTGGCCCGTGGGTTCATTCTGCTCCTACCCAGAGCATCTGGGCCCTGCCATGAATGTCCCAAGACAAGGCTTTGCTGTCCCTGGACTACTGATCACCCCCACAGGCCAAGGACACAGTTACAGTCACAGCTCCTTAGACCAAAGACTGCCAGCATGTTAATCCTGATTAATCACCCACCGTGTGCCTAGCACTGCTGGGGGCTTCGCAAGGGTCATCTTTTTATCCTTAGCCTGTAAAGCAGGTGTCATCCCCAAATACAAATGGGGAAAAGTTCAAAAGGTGGTATGACTTGTGCAAGGTCACACAGCAGACCCTGGTTTGGTCCCAGCCCTGCCTCTGACATGCTCTGTGACATGGGCCTGGAGCTGACCTTCTCTGGGCCTCTCCCTTTCTCCATCTGGATAAGAAAGGCTGGAGTGGACCCTCTCTACAGGCTGAGGGGGATATCTGTGTACATGCCTGTGTAGCCTGCATTCTGCTTTAAGCAGAAATGCCCACCTCAGGCTCAGGCTCAGGCCATTTGGAGGAGCCACCTTCAGTACGAGGGGTAGAAGTGGGATCCTGGCCTGGCCAATCAGAGACCTCATCTCCCAGGTCACAGCGATTGGTTCGAGGTAACCATGTGACCCAAAGAGAGGTCTTACCCAGGGATTTTGCTGTAAGCGTGGGAAAGGTACTTGTCTTCCCACCAGGGTTGTTGAGCTGGATAGGTAGAGAGACCTGAGAACATTGTGTGGGACCCTGGATCCAGCTGTACCTGACACTAGAAAATTTCGATTCTTCGGTTTCATGAGTCCCTAAACTACGGTCATTTGCTAAAACGGCTTTTAGTTCATTTTAGCTGACTGCAGAGGAGCGCACACTGACCGCTATGAATTGCAAGCAATGGAAGCCTACAGTTCGTACACCTCCAGGGCCAGCTGTGTGTCAATGCAAAATGTATCAGAAAGATCAGAATGGAGATGTTCGGGGGCATAGTGAGGGAAGGTCCCAGGCCCACTGCTCTGGGAGGATCCCCCACACCTCCCTTGGTGCTGTGGGCTGTTGGCAAGGGCCAAGGGCACCCTAGTGGGGAGAGAGGGTGTGCTGCGGTTTCAGGGCTGTGGAGGGGCCTGAGGGTCTGGGAGGAGTCAAGAGACACAGCTGTCAGAGAAGGACTGCCTGCCACCTCCAGGGAATGGGGACTAACTAGCCCTCTCCCTTTCTAGGGCGAATTAGGGGGTCCTGGGCCACCATCCTGCCTTCCCACTGCCCCAGCTCAGTTTAGGGGGAGGGAGAAGCCTCAGGTAAGCCCATTAGAGGCCCTGACTGGTGTGTGGCTCCCACAGAGTCACCCTCCCTCTCTTGCGCACTCTGAAGGCGCTTCTCGTCACTCTGTCTTTCCACCAGTCCACCATGCAGCCATTTAGCTGCAAACATCGACTGCCCCCTATGGGCCAGGACCTGCCTGTGAGCCCGACCGCCCAGGCCTGACCCCGGGGTTCAGACCGGTGGGACAGACGGACGGCTAAGTGAAGTAATCACATACAGTCCAGGGGCTGCCTTGGGCGGCTCCAGTGCTGCGAGCTAGTGGCGAGCAACCGTGGGGTACCCCAGGCCCTCCCAGGGCTCCCCATCACCCACAGCCCCTGGGAGCGACCTCAGCTAGTGGCTAGTAGTCCTCTCCTTTCAGAGAGATATGAGCAGGACTCTGAGCTATCAGATCTCGCGGCCCCGAGTTCGCGGGCTCACGGGAACGCTGGTTAATTTGCATCTCGTCTCATCCGGCTCGCCCTTCCCGCCTGCAGGACGCCCCGCCGCGGCTGGCCGCGAGGGGGCGCAAGAGACCAAGACTTGGTCTGCCCTCCGCCATCAAGCGGTCATCGTTCGCAGTCCTGACTGCTCCCGGTGGGCGCCTTGTGATCTTTTGTCCATTTTCACCCTATACACACCCTCGCTCCCATTTTTCAGACAGTGAACTAAGATTCCAGGTGGACAGATTACCCAGAAAGACCTCGCATATGCTCCCATGTGCTTCCCGGACATGAGCTGGAGTCATCCACTCCTTGTGAGGCGGGAGGGTGTGAGCATTCTCAGACCTGGCTCAGAAGGACTTGCTCTCAGCACAGTCCCAGAGATAGGGAAGTAGCTGGGAGATAGGCAGTGAGTTCCCCGTGCCATTGGGGCATTCAAGTTGAAGCCAGCACCCATGAGGGTGGGGACGACCCGGAAGGGAGACCAGCCCTGGGTGAGGTGTGCCCCTCCAGGTTCCTTCAAATCTGCGGATGGGATGAAAGGAGGTCCAAGAGGGCAGTGATCGTGCCTCTCCTTGGTCTGCAGTGGTCAGGATAGCAGTCAGACTTCAATTCTGACTTTCTGTCCTTAGCCCCTGGTCCAAGTCCTGGTTTTTATTTCAACCCTGCTGTACACTCCCTGCTCCTGGGTAGCCCTGCACCGTCCCCCAGCAAGGTGTCTGGATGCGCCAAACATGGTCCCCATGCCCCACCACCACTCACACCCTCTCCAGGGCCCTCCAGTTCTTCAAGAAACCCAGGGAGGCACCCCTTTGGTGCTGCCACATGCTGGGCCCGGCCCCGGCCCCGAGGAGCACCCCCAGCTAGGGGAAGGGGCTGCTACTCAGGGGCCCACTTTTCAGATGAGCAAATAGGCTCAGAGGGGTGAAGTGAGTGGCCTGAGGTCACACAGTGAGTGGGAGTTGGGATGGGGCTCCATGGTCACTAGCCCTGCCCCCCACCTGCTGGACCACACACTACCTACCGTGGGGGGTCTCCCAAGGCCTCTCTCCGCTGACACTGGGGAAGAGGATCTGGAGGACAGACACTTGGGAGGAGCAGCTTCTCCACCTCCCCGCCTTCCTAGCCCTGTTTCCACCTGCCCCCTGCCATCTTCCAGGCCCCTCCCCAGATACCCCCATCTGGACCTTTTCCCTCCCTTTTGCCACCAACCCTCCCTTCCACACCCCAACTTATTATTCCAGCAACTAAGACTCTTGACTGCCTTGATGGTAGACACAGGTTCACGTGGGGTGACCCCCCCCAGGATGGGGGAGGGTATAGTACAGGAACAGGGGCAAAGACAAAAAGGAGGGGCCATTACAGGAAGCAGGGCATGAATTGAAGACGGAATTGGTTAGAATGGGGAGGGGTCATGGAGCATGACAGGTGGGAGAGGCGACATAAGGAGGCAGGAACGTGGGGGGCAGCCCCAGCCAGCTCAGCTCAGGAGACCCTTCCCGCCACACCCTGGCTGCTCCCAGAGCTGCTCCAGCTGCCGCCCTCATGTAACCAGAGCCTGCCTGTTGCATCAGAGGCAGGCAGGCGGCCACGGGTAAACAGAGCAGCTCTCGGGGGCCCTGGGGCTCCCCAGCCACCTTCACGCTCCCCAAGCCTTGTTCTGTGCCTCGGAACCACGGCAGAAGCCCCCAGCCTGGCCTGGGCTCTAGTATGTCCTCAGGACATCTGAGTGTTTGGTGTTGGGCACTGAGGGAGGTGGAGTAGGGGGCGAGGCGGGACCCTTGGTCCCCACCTTCTCATGACAGTGTGAACCCTAGTTTTATGTCCAAAGAGAAAGTTGTGCCCAAGCTAGGGATCAAACTTCCTATGTCACATATGGGTAAACTGAGGTGTGGGAAGAAGCACGAGTCTCACAGGACCCCTGTTCCCGGCCGGCCTCAGTGTCCGACAAAATTACATTTCCACATGCTCCCTACTGAGTTCAAGGCTCCAGCGATCTGTTGTCTTCCAAAAAGAGGTGGACACCAGACAGCCGTTGCAACATGCTGACTCTCTCCCTTCAACTGCCCCAAATCGACCCCCTCCCCTCCATCTCTGAACCTCTGCCTGGGTACCCAGTCCAGTCTGCTTTTGCCCAGGGCTCTGGCGTCATCTCCCTCATCCCCTCCCACCAAAGAATACTCCTCACTCTTCCCCAGCACCTTTGCAAGTGCTGTTCCCTATTGGAAAATCTCTCTCCCAGTGGCAAACTCCTACTCATGTTTCAAGGCCCAGTACAAATACCGTTTTCTCCTGAGGGCCCAGTCCTGACCCCACAGGGCAGGGCGAGTGTGTCGTAGATCCGCCTCCTCCAGCCTGGGGGCTTCCCCAGGATTACTTAGTCCAGAGTACTCTTCATCCTGCAATTCTTTTCACATTGATTTACCAGTCCTGCTCTGCTCTCCCTCTGGGCCTGGGCCTGGGCCTGGGCCTGGGCCTGGCCCTGTGCTGGGTGGTGCTGGGATCCCCCAGGAGCGGATTTAGAGGTCTGCGCTGGGGTCCAGTCCTGCCAGCTCGCCCTTCCCGCTGACCTTTGAAGTGGAGGGGGGCACCCAGCTGAGGGGTCGGTTACCCTGCTGTTAGGGCGTGCATCCTGCCACAGGAGGGTGAAGCCACGCAGGCGACCCCGGAGCCCCTTTCTGCAATCCCTCCGTTTGTGTGAGAGCTAGGGTCAGTGTTGGCTTCGAGAAGGGTTCAGTCCCTGGGGCCATTGGGTTCAGGTCGGAGTTACAGTTTGCTCAGTTTGGAGTAAGTCCAGGGTTTAGGGGCTAGTGGTCGTCGAGTTACAGACAGGGTCCGAATTAACGTCAGGGTCACAGAGGAAGGTCAGGGGCGCCCTGTGAGGGCGGGGAAAGCCTGGTGGGTCTGATCCAGGCCCCTCTCCAGGATCCTTTCCTCATTACGCGCCCCACATCTCAGTGTCTTCCCGGATCTGAGTTCCCGGCCCCTGGACTCCGGGGGCGGGACCGCGCCCAGGTGCCCGCCTACCGCAGCCTGCGGGCCGGCACGCCCTCTATGCAAACGATTCGGCCCCGCCCAATCAGCCCCAGGGGGCGTGGCTGCCGCTCTGAAGGCACCTGCGGGCGCTCGTCCGCGCGCGAGCGTCCGAGGGCCCAGGCAGAGCAGGTGCGTGTCGCGTCGGGCCGAGGCTTCCGCGGGGTGTCCTTTGAACGGCATCTGTGGGCTGAATTGGGTTTGGAGATCCAAGTGTGCGGTTGTGCGTCGGAGAGTTCTGTGACTAAGAGCTGTGCGTCTTGGTACTGTGAGTCTGAGAGGTCGTGTGTGCCCAAGGGGTGTGAGTCTTAGATGTGTGTTTCTGAGAGGTTGTGTGTCCGAGCAGTTGTGTCTGGGTGTTGTGTGTGTGCAGGGGTGCGTATCCAAGGTGTCGTGTGTGTCTGAGCAGCCGTGTGTCCAAGGGGCATATGTCCCAGGTCTTTGATGTCAGTATGGGACTTCTGTGCCCGAAGTGTGATGCCACTGACCCCTTTGTGTGTCTGTAACTTGTGTGTTTGATCTTTGTGCCTCAGTGTCCACCCTTCGTGGGCACACTCCTTTCCATGTCCTCCGAGCCTTCCTGTGCACAACCCTGTGCCTTCCTTCTGTGAGTGTGCCCTGGTGTGTCACTGCCCCAGGCCTGTGTGTGGCAGCATGACCATCCATGTGCGCCTGTGACCCTCACCTGGCCCGTAGGGTCTGCACCTCATACAGGGAATGTGGGGCCTCAAATGGGCCCGGGGGGCTGGGTGCAGGGTGGTAAGTGTGGAGCCCTGGATGGGGGGAGCCACAGCTGCCTGGGCCACCCCCTTCCATGTGCCTCAGTTTCCCCAACTGGGATGTGGTGCAGGAACAATAGTCACAGCCCTCTGTGGTTGTTAGCATATGACAAGTTGGTGGCTGTGTTACTTTCATGGTTATGGGCTGCCCCCTGCCTCTCTCAGGGTCCAGGGTTGCAGATGTCACTGACAGGGGTCCCTGGCTATCCCCAGCCCCCTATCTGCAGGCCCACCAAGTCAGAAATAGCTGAGGCCTCTGGTGTGGCCTAGCCACAAATCCTTACTGGGGAAGGTCAGGACCTCTGAACCTTTGAACTGTCTGGGGATGAGAACTCTGACTCTTGGGGTGAAGGAAACAGGGTCCAAAATACATTCAGACTTGGAAGGACAAGTGTGTGGAGTTTTATTCCAAAAGTCAAAGGAGCTTTGGGAGAAGTCAGCCTCTTCCCTCCTGTCCCCAGGCCTGCCGCTGCCTCCCCAGTCAAGAGTGAATCTTGGCCTCCAGGGAATGGGATTTCAGGACTTGTAGGGCCCTGGGGTTTCACCTGCAAGAGATGGAAGCTGGTTATCTGGTTTGAAGCCCCCTCCACCTCTTGGCAGGAGAGAAGAATGAAGCCAGGTGGAGACACCCCGGCCCCTTAGAGGAAGGATAGGCCCAAGGCTCTGCCCCTCAGCCCTGCAGAA
The DNA here is from genome assembly GCF_030020395.1 of Manis pentadactyla. Classification (NCBI taxonomy): domain Eukaryota; kingdom Metazoa; phylum Chordata; class Mammalia; order Pholidota; family Manidae; genus Manis; species Manis pentadactyla. The sequence goes on from NC_080030.1 coordinate 11,143,017, forward strand.
GAACAAAAGCCAGGAGTGAGGGGCCCAGCTTCCTCTCTCCCCTCTCTGTGTGGCTTCAGACAGGTTGCTGCCCCTCTCTGAGCTCTTTTGCTGCCCTGTGATCTGAGTAAATTGAGCTCCGTCTCACTTCCCTTGTCCAACTAATGATTTATTTGTTAAATCATTCTCCAACTAGGCAGACATCTGGAAAATGCAAATTAAGAGGAGAATGGGAATAAAATCACTTGTCACTCCAACTCTGACACAATAAATGTAGATAGCTGGTGGATCTGGCCTTCCAGAGAATTTGAGGTGCATATGCACCTGGAGACAGATATCATTTTTTGGAGAGGATTTGTCATATGCCTCACATCTCATTTGGGGTCACAGAGCTCACCCTGGCCCTGGGCCATGAATCCCCATGGGGTGCATACAGAGGATGATGGGTCTTGTCTCTCAGCCCCCCAAAGGGCCTCCCTGTCTGCATCTCAGGGGCTTGTGAGGCTGACTACAGGCCCAGGAATAAGTGTCTCGAATCCCGAAGGTGTCCTAGGCTCACTTCCCAGACTAGTTGGGGTTGGTGAGTTTGGGGTGCAGCAGGACAATTCTGGTGGTACAAATACAGGCTTCAGAGAGGAGCTGGGGGTCTCGCTGTGTGGCCCTGGGAAGAAGCCCACTTCCTCCTGTGTAAAATGGGGGCAGCATCTCTGCTTCACTGGGCTGCCCGTGGGTCCAGCAGGTTCTGTGTGTAAATGAGATGGCATGTGGGCCAGGCAGACAGGAGGCACCCGGTAACCAGAGGTGCCATCCGAACTGTGAGTAGAGGTACCTGCCGAGCGGCATCCAGGCCCACCCTCCACCTGCAGCCAAGGAGTCCCTCAGGCCTGTCTGCTGCCCTCCCCAACCTCCTCCAGGCCCAGGCTCACCCGAGGTTGAGGAGGGAGCAGCTGAGGCAGGTTAACAGAAGGAGTCACTTCTGGGCTCACAGGCCTGCCCCTGTCCAGTTTCCACTCCACTTTCCATGCTCACAGTCCCCATGGTCTCCTGTCCCGGCTTCCTGCCCAGAAGGGACTTTTCCCTGCAGCAGCCACTGGACCATCTGAAAATCCTGAATCAGGCCATAGCCCTCCCCTCTCACATACCCTCCATGGCTCCCTGCTCTACAGTCCACCCTCTCACTCCCCATCCCCTTGAGGTCCCACATGGCATCCCTGCCCTCCTCTGTCTCCATCTGCCTTCTGACTCACTCTGCCTTAGCCGTATGGGCCTTCCCTGTACCTGGAACCTGCCCAGCATGGTCCCACGCCTGGGCCTTTGCACTTGCTGTTTCTTCCATCAGGCAGTCTCTCCCCCATATCTCCACATGACTGATGTCCTTTCTCCTTGAGGCCCCGTTTTTCAGAAAGGTCCCTCTGGCCCCTCTATCCAAAGCAGCTCCCTCCCCTGCCACTTTCCCCTCCCCTACTTTTCCCTGTTGAACTTCTTGCTCAAAGGTCTCTGTCCCTGACATGGTTATGTGTCTTTTATCACCGTCCCAGCAGACTGGACAGTGGGGGAAGCCAGGCTGGATCTGTCCACTCCCTGCCCTGTGTCCCCCGCACAAGGTAGGCTCCCAGACATTTCTGGAGTAAGAGTAGGGACCATGGATGCCCCAAGGCCCCATCTTGGGATCCCCACTGGCTGGCTGCGTCTTGGGTCTGTTGGGCTGTGGGCCAGTCCCTTCTGCCAGTGCTGACAGATGTGCTAATTTCCCAAGCAGGGAGGCCTTGGCCTCAGGGGACAAATTTCTGGGGCCCCGCGGGGAGATCTTTCTCTGGAACAAAGAGAAGAAAACCTTAGGCCTTCTCTGCATCTGCCCCTACAGCTCAGGGGGCACTGCCCAGAACCTTGGGTGGCCCTGGACTCTGACCTGGGACAGCAGAGTTGGGTTTTGAATGTCAAGTCTCTCTAGGCTCCAGGAAGTTGGATGGGGCAGCAGGCCTCCATATGCAATGGCTGTGACAGAGAAACAGGCCTTCTTGGCAGATAAGTGTGTGCCAGGCCAGGCCTGCATGGTCTGGGGGCAAGGTTTCCTTCTGAGGTAGGCAGGGGGCTTTGAGAGGGTCAGTCCCTTGGCCTGCGGCAGGATTCAAATCTTGAAAGGAGTATAAATACCATCCATTGGCCATTGTGCAGTCGGGCTATTCAGAGCAAGGGTCTCAAACTGGTGGCCCACGGGTTAGACAGAGGCGTCTGGTTTGTTCAGTGGGCTGTAAGATGTTTAAAAGAAAATTCATCCAGTGGCTAATGTTTCTTCTGTTTGACAAGCAGCTGTTCACTTACCCATTCAAAGAAGAATGATTGGGGGCCTACTGTGTGCCAGGGAGACATAGTGGCTAAAGAGACAAGGAAGCACAAAATGTAGCTGGTAGGGCTGAATGTTGCAGGAAAGATGAATCTCATCTTGGAAAATTGCTGTCCCCTGAAAGGATTTCTGCCTGGCCTCGAAGGACATGTAGCAGCTCTTGAGACCTGGACACGCCTGGGAAGGGTAATCCAGGGGCAGGTAGCAGCCTGGGCAACAGCCTGGGGATGGGGAAGTGGCAGGTCTGTTTGGGGCTTTTGTGTCAGGTGTCTGGATAGGGGCAGAAGGTGGACTGCAGATTTGCTGGTAGATGAGGCCTTTCTAAAGACCAGGGACAGTTGGGTGGGTGCCTGGGGAGTTCCCACCCACCTGGTCTTTATACCTGTCCCTTATACAATGGGGAAACTAAGGCTCAGAGCATGTCAGGCAATGAGTGTATAATGGAGCCAGGATTTGAACCCTGGTCTGGCCAGGCCCACGGCCAGAGCCCTGGCCTCTCAGAGCATGGCCTCAGCAGGCCCTCCCAGGAACAGGCCTGGGGAGGGGCTTGTGGAGGTGGGTCTGTGGGGCTCCCACTGGGCCTCAGTTTCTCCATGGGTGCCAGACTGACCTATAGAGAAAGCAACCACCAAGGGGCCTTCTCCAACTGTAACATTCTGGGTTTATGGGATTCAGAGCCACACATAGATAACTCATCCCACCCTCAGAGCCCCACAGTCCCCAGAAACACCCTGTAGATCCCCAAATCCCCTGCCACCTGCACCAGTGTAAACTGCAATCCTCATGCAGCAGCCATACATGTCACCCCCCCACAACCAATGTTCATGCCTCCCATCCTCTCTGAGACTCCCCAGCCCCCATCTCTGCCCTGGAGGTGCTGACCTCGCCTCAAGAAGCCAGAGAATACATATACCCCTGCAGGGAGGGGAGCCCTACCTGTGTCTGGAAACCAGCATGGATTTAAGGAGTATGTGTGTGTTTGGGGGTGTCTGTGCATTTGGGGAACCAGTATGTGTTGGGGCCTTGTGTAGGCCTGGAAATGTCTGTGTGCATTTGGGGGATCTACATGCGCAGGAAGATCTGAGTGTATTTTGGGGATCTGTGTGTTTGGGGAACTGTGTGGGTTGGGAGTGGCTGCATTATATTGTGGTCTGCCTGTGTGTAGGGGGGACTTTGTATGTGTTTGGGGGTGGTGCATGTGTCTGGGCATCTGTATGTCTCAAGCATCTGTGGATTTTGAGGGGCTCTGGTCGTGTGGGGGGGTCTCCCTGCATGGGGCAGCTCCCAACCAAAGTCTGTCCATATGAGGAATGGTTTTCTCCCCTCAGCCCCCATTCCTAGAGCCTCACACTGAGCTAGGCGCCCCCCAGGACTAAGGAGCGGTAACCCCAAAGTCAGGGCCCAGTAACCACAAGAGCTCCCTGTGCCAGACAGAGGAGGGAAATAGCATATACAGAGCACCTATGTGGAAGCCCCCCAAAATCTCAGCTGGGTGCCCTGATTCTCCCCATTCTCTGGAGGAGGAAACTGAGGTCCACACAAGCTCGGCCACACCAGAATCACTGCCAGGGCCCACCCTGTCTCCGAGGGCAGGTGCGGGGCTCTGGGGGCCGCTGCAGGCTGAGCCAGCCCCTAGGTCACCCCTAGTGCCCCCCCCCCAGCCAGGACGCCTTCTCCCAGGCCCCCAGGGGAAGGCGGGCCTGGGGCGCGGATGGGGGGAGGGTCGCCGGCAGCTGGGGTCGGAGGCGCTCCAGCCCTCAAGAGGGGAGGGGGGGCTCCCAGCTTTCCAAGGGGCTCTTCCTGTCGCCCATAATGAGGTGCTTGGGGAGCAGGTGATGAAACCAGCGTCCAGGTTGCGTGAGGCGGGGCCGCCGGCCTGATTCGCTGTAGCGATCGGAGCAGCGCCCCCTCCCCGCTTGGTCGCCTCCCGCGGGCGCTCACCTCCCCCCGCCACCCACCTGCCTCTCACTTCTCCTTTCCCCCCTGCTTTCCCGGTCCGCTTCCCCGCCAGGCTGCGGCCTCTGGGCTCAGGCGTCTGGCAGCGTGACGGCGCCCCTCGTCCCCCCGTTAAAGCCCCGCTGGGAGCCCACACGGGGGACTTGACAGGGCCCAGCTCTTTCCTCTCCAACCCTCCCTGCGAAGGCCTTGAGGTCAGAATTCTGTGACCCATTATATGGGGAGGAAGTGGGGGCTCTGATGCCACCCAGCGTGTGGCCCCGCGTGTCCCAGGGGTCTTACGAGACGGCACGCTGACTCAGCATCCCCACTTCAAAGCCTAGTCCCTCGCCCATCTGGCTTTGAAAGGCAGGAAGACAAGGCTGACTGTGACAGACCCCCCCACCGCTCCCTTCTTCCCAGAGGGTGGAAGGAGTCTCACCCCACTGACAGGTGAGAAAAAGGGAGCCCTCCCATAGAGAGGGGTCAGTCTGAAGGGTCAGTGGGAGGGTGGCATTCCTTCCAGCCCCCATCTCCATCACCAGGGGGCTTCGAGGCCTGGCCAGGCCAGGGAGGTAACAGTGTATGGCCTAAAAAAACCGCAACCAACCAAAAACACCGCCACAAACCCAGGGGTGTTTGTTGATTGACTTAGTGACCACAAGTACTGCCATAAAGCTTATGATACTCCAGGCACTTACGAAATCTTCCTCTGGAGGAACCCAGGACCCTCCCTGATGCATGCATGTGCCATCAGCGCATTCTGTCTCTTTAGTCACCAAACGGATCTGTCCACTTCTGCCCACCTGCAGTCTCCATCCCAGGGCAGACCATATGCCTCCTGCCTGGACACTTGCCCCAGCCTCCCCATGTCACCTCATTCCTGCTTAGACAAAGCTGCTCAACACAGCAGCCATGAGCTGGGGGTGCTTTCTAAAAAAATATTTTGGTTGAGATACATCACGTAGAAAAAAATGCACAAATCATCGGAGTAGGACTAACAAAACTGTACACACCCATGTACCCAGACCCTGTACCAGGGAGCAGACCTTGGGACTTAAACTGCCCTGTCCAGTGCCTCCCCAGTGGCCACTGTGCTGACATCTGTCACTGTCGGTGAGTTCTGCCTGTTCTGGGACTTCATGTAAACGGAATTACCCGGTGCGAGTCAGCATTGTTGAATTGGCACACAGTCTGAGAGGTTATAAGAGCTATCAGAATGTATTTACTGATTCGCCTACTGGGGACATTTGGGTCGTTTCCAGTTTGGGGTCAACACGAATAAGGCTGCTGAAAACACTCTTGTCTGTGTATTTTGGTAAAAAACAGGCCTGTTTCTCTTGGGTGAATACTGAGAATGATTGCTGGGTCCTAGCTTAGACGTATGTTCAGCTTTAGTAAATGCCAGATCATTTTCTGGAGTGGCTGTGCCTCATTCCCCTCCCTGCAGCAAAGCACAAGAGTGCCAAGGGGTTTTTTTACAACTGTGAAATCATATCCTGACCCCCCTCTGCCCCCACACTCTGCATGGCTCCCCTTGCCCTCAGGGTGAAGCTCATACTCCTCACTGTGGGCCACAAGGACCTATGCAATATCATCCCCACTGTCTTCCCTCCTGCTGTACCCTCTCCCCTTCACCATGCTGCCCAGCCACACAGACTTCTTTGATTCTTTTAAAATGCCACACTCATGATCGCTCTGGGCCTTAGCCATTGTGGTTCCCGTGCAGGGAACACCCTTCCCCGGATCTTCCCATAGCTGTCCCTTGCTTGGCTGTCTCTTTCTCCTGCTTCAGGTCCCTACTCAAATGTCACCTCCTTGGGGTGGTCTTCCTTGAAATCCCTGGCTAACATTGTCCCTTTTGAGGATAAGACTTCTCTTTTCAGACGTAGGTTTTGACATAACAAAGGTTTTCTAAAAATGACACGGGATTCCTATTGCTTTCAAAGGTCTGAGTTAGTTTAAATAACGTTGCACCTTTGAGATTCCACAAAACAGCCCTAAAACCATCTGGGCCTGTTGCCCTTTTATTGGTAGGAATTGAGTCACTTTTATGATCTTCTATGGTCATTGCTCTACTTAAACTTTCTACTTCTTTTGAGGTCAGCTTCTCAAAGTGGTTGGCACATGGTTGACACTTAATAAATGCTAAGTATGAGGATGAGAAAAAAGGGGTCAGGAGGAGCTTCAAATGCCCACCCCCTGCCCATCTGCCCAGGCCCCCACCCAGCCACTCTGTCAAGGCCAACTACATGCTTCCTCCTCCCAGATACCCTCTTGGATTTCTCCTGCCCCCTCTTCCCTGCTCCATTCCCTGGGTTGATGGGTCCCTCTCTCTGCCTCTCTGCTGAGCAGGTGCCACAAGCTCTCTGCTTTCTGGCTGGACACTATGGTGGGGGGATGGGGAATATGTGCACAGAAGAGGCCTCCCCCAACCTCAGCCTCCCCCTCGTGCCAGGCACATTCAGCATGCACCATCACCTCCCCCAAGCAGTTCTGATCACCTCAACATCTGGAGAACTGGCCACGGGTTGTCTGCGGCTGGGTGGGGATTTGCATGTGAGTACAAATATATATGCACACCCTGAGCCTTCCGCCTCCGCATTCCTTGGCTGGCCCTTCACACCTGGGCCTGAGACAGGTCAACGCTGAGTAGCTGGATTTGCATGCACATGTATTTCTGGGTAGGGAGTCAGCTGGGGGAGTCTGAGAGGAAGTTGTTGAGGGAAGCTGGGGGAGTTCAGATGTGTCTCTCTCTTGACCTTCTCCATTTACCAAATCTTCCTGGCCATGCCTGTGTCTGGTCCTGAGGGGCTTCCAGTCTTGGGGAGATACTTGGATATAGATCCTCCCATCTTCATTGGGTTAGAACTGGAGGAGAAGGATGGGAGCTGTGGAGTCCGGAGTGACAGCGGGGAGTGTCCTGGAAGAATGGATTTTTTGAGCTGGGTTTTGATGTATGAAGAGGAGTTGGCTAGGTGAAGCAGGAGCAAAAGGGCTTTGCAGGCAAAGACATTTTGTTGAAGGTAGAGAAAGGTGGGCAGACGCTGATTGGAGCAGGGCCTTGAATGCCAGGTGGGGGGTACTGGAACTTTCTCTGAAGGCAGTAGAGAGTCATAGAGAGTATATGGACAGGAAGGGGCATGATCAGAGCTGTGTGTTAAATAGATCCCTCAAGGCCAGAGTGGGAAATGACTTTGATTTCTGGGTGAGAATTGGGGGTCTCAGGGTCACTGATGGCCAGAAGGGTCAAACTCCTTCGTGAGCCCTTCTGTACCTGTCAGGCCTGGCCCCAAAGACAGCAGAGAATCTGGTGGCTTCTGAGGGACCCAAAGACCCCTGGACAAGAGTGACATACACTGCATGATTCAGGCCTAGCACAGAAGGGGCCTCTGCATTGGCCTCCTGCCACCTCTGCCCTGGCCCTCAGCAGTCCTGCTCCCCAAATTTTTAAATGATGAACCAAACCCTCTCCCTTCTTGCTGGAAACCCTCCCACAGCCTTCCATCACTCTTAGACCAAAACCCACGGCCCTCCTGCGGCTCAGAGGACCGTCTGTGGCCTCTCCCCTTAGCCTTCTCACCCAGCCTATTTGCTCTGTCCGCCCCTCCTCAGGGCCTTTGCACCTGCTGTTCCTTCTTCCTGGAACTCACTTCCTGTCTTGACTTTTGGGTCTCAGTTTAGCGAGACCCCCCACCGACCTTCTGGCTCTTGGGGCTCCCCCATGACATGAACCCTGCCCTTGCTGGCATGTCCTTGTTTAAAATGGGGACGGACTGACAAGGGGCCAGAGTTGGATCTTCCAGGCCCCGAGACTCCTGTCCATGGCTCATGTCCCCACAGGACCCCAAGTGTGGGGAGCATTTCCGGAGCCATCTTGGTACTGGGATCTCTGGACCAGGACCCTGCTCCCATCCCCAGGGACCCATCAGGGCAGGGGCAACACATCCCAGCCGTGGGAACTCGCCCCATTCCGGCAGGGGATTAAAATTAGCCCCAGAGGTTAAATTTAGCTAGTCCCCCTGGAGCTGGGGGGGCCAGAGTGGGGGCTCCAATTGGCTGGGCTCTGCATAGTTGTGACCATTCGGTGATGCAGCCGAGAGAGAGTGGGGGGTGGGCCTGAGGTTACAGAGTGGACTGCATGCGAAGGCCGGGGGCTCACGCACCCAGGCCCGGGGACAATGGAAGGTCCTCCCCAGGCCCCCTGAGTTGGGGTCTGGGGAGTTGGGGTGGCTCCTCCCAGAGACAAATCCACATTTCCTTGAACTTCCTGAGAACTTGTCCCCAGGCCCTGTGGTGGGTGCTTGTATTTGATACCTACCCCATTCACAGAACCCCAAGCTAAGGCCTAGGTAATGGCGTCCCTTGCTGAGGGCCGCCCAGGGAGTCAGAGGCTGGTTGGGACCCAGGCACAGGCCCGTATGACCCTGGGCAGGCCAGCAGCGCATCTGAAGCATCTGTCACCTGTGACATAGAGGGATGTGAGGTGAGGGGTGGTCTTAGGGTTGGTGGAGCAGTCCTGGGGGCCTTGGAGTGGTTGTCTGTCCAGTGGGGTGGGTGCTACCGGACAAGCAATGGATTCTTTCCCTCTGAGGGGCCGTATGTGGGCGGCACTGGGGAAGTCCGGGACCCAATGCACAGTGTGTGGGGACGTGCTGCCCTCCCTACTCCGCCAGTCCTTGCTCTTGGGGACCCCTCCAGGGAGATCCAAGATCCAGGGTGTCTCCCAAGCCTCTGAGCCCCAGGCCCACATCCAGTCTAAGGGCTCCAAGCTTACCATCTTCTCAGGGCATCCCCTCTTCCCACCAGGAAGTGGGGCAGGGGGGTTCTTTTTAAACAGAAAACATGTATAATCATAGGAGAAAAATTAGAAAGTTCAGATAATCAAAAAGGGGCTGAAAAGAAACAAAAGGCCACATGTTGTGTGACCCCACATATATGAAGCGTCCAGCACAGGCACATCCATGGAGATGGAAAGCAGATGAGTGTGGCCAGGGGCTGGGGGAGGGGGAGTTATTGCTCATGGGGACGGGGTCTCCTTTTGGGGGGCTGGGAATGTTCTGGAACTAGATAGAGGTGATGGTTGCACAATACCATCAATGCACCAAATGCCACTGACAGGCACACTTTAAAAATGGTTACTTTTTTAATGTTATGTGAATTGCATCTCAAAGTTTTTTAAAGGGAAACGCAACTCACCCGTAAATTTCCACCCTGCAATGACTCTCATCATAAGCATTTCCTTCTAGTCTTTTTTCTACTCTACATGCAATTTTTGATGGATATTTTCTTGTAACCATAGCCCTCGATCTTGCTCGGCGGGCGGCTGCAGCAGGACTGAGTGAGCTGAAAGATCCTTGATACGTGGACCAGACTTACTTTCAGTGGCTCAGAATTCGTGATTCAATTGACTCATGCTTCCTGAGCACCACGGAGTGCCACGCATCAGATGTCTCTCCTGTCTGGCCTGACGAGGGCTTTTAGGCTGTTGCCAATATTCATAATAGCAGCGCATATGTGGGATCTGCTGTAGGCTGGGCAGATGTGAATGCCTCACGTGGGTTAGCTCATTTAATCTCCTGACAACGTTGGGCAGTGCACAACAATGTTATCCCCACTGCACAGACAGCGGGGTCTAAGGAGGCCAGGAGCCCCCAAGGTCTCATGGTTACCAGTGTGTTTTGTTTCAGACATTGGCAGGGGCACCTGCACTTGATCTTTTGCCCTTGGTCAGCCCTCTCTTCATGTGGAATTGGCCCAAAGGCGTTCACTGACCATTCACTGCTCCCTGGGCTGACTTCCCCATCACCTCCCCTTCAGTGCCTGGCAGGGGCAGGAAGAGGACAGGCCCCAGGCTGGAGGCCTGGCCCCCCTCTCCACCCATCACTCTTTCTTCTTCCTTCCCAGACCAAGGCTGCTCCGCCCTGCCTGAGACAATGGGGAGAAAAAAAATCCAGATCTCACGAATTCTGGACCAAAGGAATCGGCAGGTAAGTTTGCTGGGTAGAACAGTGGTTGGAGAAAAGGCATTCCTATAGGGAACATGGCCTGGGGAAAGACCTGGTCATTCTGGAGAACTGCAAGGGAGTGGAGAGCCCTGATACAGAGTTTGAGATGAGGCACGGGCTCATTTCATGATGATTTATTCATTTATTCTCCCTGGACTAGTGCTCCAGTCAGAGGGCAGATGGAGCTTGATACTAACACACCCACCTCAGGCAACTGGGCCAGAGGGAGGTGCAGAACTGGGGAAGCTCAGAGAGGGAGTGTGGGCTCTGCCTGGGAGGCCAAGAAAAACCTAGCAAAGGAGGAGATATTTGGGCTGGGTTTTGAAGCACCAATAGGAGCTTGCCAGGTTGAGCAGTGAGGAGGAAGATGCAGTACAGCCAGAAAGAACAGCACCCACAAAGGCACAGCATCATGAGGCATGCTCAGGGAACAATTAGGCCTCTCCAACTCCTCCACACCACCCCAAGTCCTTGTCTTTCCCCACCCCACCTGTGGTTCCTGGGTCCAGGTGACATTTACCAAGCGCAAGTTCGGGCTGATGAAGAAGGCCTATGAGCTGAGCGTGCTCTGTGACTGTGAGATCGCCCTCATCATCTTCAACAGCGCCAACCGCCTCTTTCAGTATGCCAGCACAGACATGGACCGCGTGCTCCTGAAGTACACAGAATACAGTGAGCCCCACGAGAGCCGCACCAACACTGACATCCTCGAGGTACCCCTGGCCCTTCTCCTTGGCCCCGTTAAGACCCCCACATTCCGCTTGCTCAGAGCCTAGGCACTCTTGGTTTGCACAAAAGATCGGTGTTGTAATCTGGCTTTGTTGCCAGTAAAGGCAGGTTTGGGGTAAATGGGGGTGCCTTCCAGGGAGAGCCGCCTGGGCAGCAGAAACAAAAAAGCAACCAGCATGCCCTGGGGACTCCGCTCTGTGCTTCTCATACATCATCTCCTTTAATCCTGTCGCCATTTGATGAATACAGAAAAAGAGAATAAAAGGCATCATGAAATGAGCAGACCTCACAGTGGTCTAGGAGAATTTGTGTCTGAGCAGCTGTGTCCTCTGGAGAAAGAGGCAGGACAGCCCCCGCACTAGCTGGGTCAGCCCCCACCCCGCACCCCGCAGGAGGGGTGAGATCACTGCCCTTTGGATGTAGGAATCCTTACCCAGGATGGGAAGCTGAGGTCACAGGGCTGGAGAGAGCAGTGGACCTGGGAGTCTGGCACCCAGTGTTTCTGGAGGGTGGGGAGAAGCTGGCAAAGGAGAGGCAGGGGTCCAAGGGAAAGACAGCCCAGGAAAACCTATAAAGTTGCCCTTAGGCATTCATTCTGCTGACATTTATAAGCATCTACTGCATGCCAGGCTCTGAGGCTGCATGTGGATGCAGAGTCATACTCAGGAGGAGCCTTAGGACAATGCCAGCAGGCCTGTGCGTGGATCTGTGCACTCACTGTGCAACCTGGGCCTCTCTGGTGCCAGGGAGGACAGTCCCTCTCTCACGTGCGTTTTGGGACATTAGGGCTTTTAGTCAATGGGATTTGGCTGGAACAGGCTGTGCCTGCACTCCACCTACCCACTGAGCTAGATAGGATAGGTCTAGCCTCTTTCCCATAGAATCAGGTTTCCTGGCTGTGATAGGGGAGGCCCACTCTGTTGTCTCCCCACTCCACAGACACTGAAGCGGAGGGGTGTGGGCCTCGACGGACCAGAGCTGGAGCCAGACGATGGACCTGATGGGCCAGGAGAGAAGCTGCGGAGGCTGGCAGGTGATGGGGGTGACCCCGCCTTGCCCAGGCCCCGGCTCTACGTAAGTGACCCCCTGAATAGGGCCCTTTCCCCCATCTCCTAGGCCCAAGTGGTCAAGGCTGAGACTGAGGGACCTAAGGCCAGGAAGCCTAGAGTTTGGTGGCAGGTATCTGCCTGGGTGGGCAGTGAAGGATTCCTGGAGGAGTGGGTATGATAGCTGGGGCTTTGAAGGATGAATGAGAGTTCAATAGGCAGCTCATTCCTGCCTTATTTCTTTGATTCATCAAACACCCTGGGAAACCTCCTCAGTGCCAGCGGGACTGAGTAAGACTCAGCTCTTGGCCTAATGGTTGAGGGATGACAGAACCAGACACAGGCTCCCAGGCCATGTGGGGCTGGGCCAGAGGGAGGAGCATCAAGAGCTCCCTGAAAGTGGAGGCTGACCCCAGAATGCACTGCGATTTTCTTTCTTGGACTTGATGCCCTCATCTCCACATTCCTCCAACCAGTCCCATCCTCTCTACCCTCAGCCAGCAGCCCCGACTATGCCCAGCCCGGATGTGGTATATGGGGCCCTGCCCCCACCAGGCTGTGACCCCACTGGGCTAGGGGAGGCCCTGCCTGCCCAGAGCCGCCCATCCCCCTTCCGGCCAGCAGCCCCCAAAGCTGGGCCCCCAGGTGAGCATGGGGCCTAGGCCTGGGGGAGGAGTGGGTGCAGGGTCCCAGGAGGGCTTGCAGGGGGAATCTTGACTGGCGTTGCTGGCTGTGTACATCACCTCTGGGCCTCAGACTTCATTAAATGACATGGCTGCCTGCCCTCTCTCTGGGGGTCTCCTGCTCCCCAGGCCTGGCGCACCCTCTCTTTTCACCAAGCCACCTTGCCAGCAAGACACCCCCACCCCTGTACCTGGCAGCAGATGGGCGGAGGCCGGACCCGCCTGGTGGCCTGGCCGGGGCTCGAGGGGGACTGAGCACCTCGGTGAGCAGAGGGAAGGTGTGGCAGGGCGGAGGTGGGCAGGCAGGTGACCTGGGGGTGGGCTTCAGGTTCCCCTTCACTTGTCTCCCCACAGAGAGGCCTCTATGGTAGCCTGCAGAGTCCGTGCTCCGCCTCCGCCCCCGGACCCCCGCTTGGGAGCTTCCCCTTCCTCCCTGCAGGCCCCCCAGGTATGAACCCCTTACCGTGTGGGGCATCCACACATCTGCCTGCTCTGCCGCCCACATCCCCTGGCCCACCAAAACTGAAAACTGGCTGGAGGGATGGGTCAGGTGTGGGCAAGGGGCTCCCGAACGTCAAGGCCTCAGCTTATTCCCCCTACCCTCAGAATATGGCCTGGGAGACCCTCCTCCGCCTCCCGGCTTGCTGCAGCCCCCCACCCTGGCCCCCTGGCAGCCCTCCAGGGGTGATGGAGCCCCAGCCACCCCTGCCCAGCCCAGGTAAGTGCCCCCACCGCCGTCCCTTAGCCCTGCCTCAGTCGTCTGGTGGGGCCCCTCCAAGTCTTCCGAAGCCCGAGCCACTGCCGACCCCTAGTGGCCACTCCTGGTTCTGCACTCAGCCCCTATCCATTGTCCCCGGTCGGATGGGCGGCAATTTTGGAGGCCCCAAGAGGAAAAGCCACTCACTTCCTTCCCAAAGTCCTCCCGCCGAACCTTCTGCCCAAGCTGTGCCACCTCCCTGGCTTCCCTCCCTTCCTCGCTGAGATAACGGTACCCCTTCTCTCTCTCCCTGCAGTGGGCTCCGCAGCCTGGGCGAGGAGGGTGCCCCTGCCCGCGGCGCCTCCCCGTCGACCCCCCCAGTCAGCATCAAGTCTGAGCGCCTCTCGCCGGCCCCCGGGGGCCCTGGAGACTTTCCCAAGACCTTCCCCTACCCCTTGCTCCTGGCCCGGCCCCTGGCAGAGCCCCTACGGCCCGGGCCCCCCCTGCGCCGGTTGCCCACTGCTGACGGCTGGCCCCGGTAGAGAACCCAGGGGTGGCACCCGCCCTGCCCCCACACCTGCCGGCTCCCCAGCCTCCCAGCGTCCTTAGAGCAGACACAACAGTTACGACCCCCTCCGCGGTGGGGGCCTGGAGTTTGCATCCACAGTCGGGGGCTCCTTTCCCCGTACCTGTGTGTGTATCCACCAATAAAACACGCGTGGTGTCCGTGGACAAAACTACCTGTCGCTGCTCAGAACCACGCCCATGCCTAGGTCCTCCCACCTTTTCCCCAGGGACCTGTCTTGCCTTGCCTTGGCTTGGGGTACAGCCTCCGGAACCCGACCCTGAGGGGAAGGCAGGTTGGGTAACGGGAAGACCGGTGGCGGGCAGGAACGTTGACAGGGAGGAGCCCTGCAGCGGCGTCAACAGGCAGACGATGCGTGGGCGGCGGGTGCTCAGCCAGTCGGCGGCCCTAGGGGACCGCGTATAGCGCGCACTACACGGTTCCACCCCGGGGACAGGGGCCGGGCTATTCGCCCTCCAAATCCTGGGAGTGTCGGGTCGTGGGCTTCAATGGGAAACCCCGGGAGGGCTACACTGTTCTCTTAAATGGTTATATCCTTGATCTAAAGCAGCAATTTTGTTCTACCGGAGGGAGGAGCCGGCATTTATCCATTGGGCGGGGAGAGGGGAGAGCAAACTCCCCCTACTCCAAACTTCATCTGGAGTGGTCTGGATGGTCTCAGTGAAATTAACACTCAGACCTGACCTCTGACCTCCCCCGAGCTCCTTAGTTGCCCCCACCCACTCTGCCCCTGTCTCTCACCATGTCCCATGTCCTGAGCCCCTTAGATATATACTTGCAGTTCCAAGCCTCGGTTGGGGGAAATCGAGGCACGACCAGAGAGGGTCCCTTCTCAGCCTCTGGAACTCACCCTCACGGTGGACAAGAAGCCGGGCCCAGCCCTTGAAGTTGGTGCCCACAGGCTATGAACTCAGTGTGGGGTTCATAAAGATGTTGGCTGTTTTCAAAGGCTGGCGGAGTGGGGGTGGGGCAGGACCTGGTTCTGCGTCCCCAAGTCCGGGAGGCTGCACTTTCGCCAGTTGCCATTAGGTGGCGCCAGATAGTGCACTTTGGATTCTGCGCTCCCCCCTCCGAAGCAAAAAATGAAATAGTAATAAAGTCCATTTGGGCTTCCAGGGGTTCTGCCGCACGTTTTCAGGCTCTGTGCCTGGCGTTATTATACTATATAGCTTGGGGTGTCCTGGGCCATGAGGGGACAGTGGGCAGACTACCCAGGTTCTGGAAACACCTCTGAGTCCACACCCCAGCTCTGCTGGGAAGGAAGCAGGGAGGGTGTGTGGAAGTGTCCTACACCCAGGATTTACTAAGGACACCACATTGATCTTGGGCAGGGCCAACGTCAACATCAGGAGGGCCCTGAATCTCCCAGGAGTTTGGTCACTGGTTGGAAGCACCCTGGGAATCGTGGCCTAGGCACATACGCAGTGACAGAAGGCAGAGATCTGAGAGGTGAATTTCCAAGAACACCATAAATAGAGTGGAATGGTCAGGGTGCAATGAGAGCATGGACCTCAGGGTAGTCAGAGAATGTGGGACATTAATGTGGATGTTGGGAGCATCCAGTGAGGCGCAGGGAACGTGGCATACCCAGGGTAGGACAGAATGTGGGTTCCTCCAATGGAAACGAGAGAACAAGGAACGTCCAAAATGCAGAACAGACAACATGCACACCCAACGCAGAATAGAGAATGGGGACTGTCCAATGTAGAACAGAGGTTTTGAACAATGAAGGATGGAGTACATGGACCTTCCAACGTAGACTTTGGTTTTTGCTCTGTGTGAGGTGGG
Source organism: Manis pentadactyla (assembly GCF_030020395.1). NCBI lineage: Eukaryota > Metazoa > Chordata > Mammalia > Pholidota > Manidae > Manis > Manis pentadactyla. The sequence goes on from NC_080030.1 coordinate 11,158,812, forward strand.
AGCCATGGATGGTTGTGAGCAAAGGAGGGACATGATCTGGCTCAAGTCTTAACTAGAATCCTCAAGCTGCTCAGGGGAAAATAGATTATAGGGGTGGGGGCGGGAGATGGAAATCAGATATTAGGGAGGAGGGAGCTGCAGGCGAGAGGTGATGGAAGCCGGAATAGGTGGAGGGTGCAAGGCGAAGGCTGGGTGGGGCTGTGAACACACTGGAGGGTGGAGCCATCGGTGGGGGCGCTGGCAGATCAGGTCTGGGGCAAGACAGCAGTCAAGGACAGTTGCAGATTTTGTGGATAAACACCTGAAAGATGGGGAAGGTGGGGGAGGCAAGGTGACCAGGATGTGTGTGTTGGCTGTCATTCACCATGTGGGGGTGTGGTGACACCTAGACCCCTAAGCCTGGGCCCAGGGGGAGAGGTCAGGGTGTGAAGTAGAAACTTGGGCCTCTCAGAACCTCAGTATCTTCATCAATGGAATGACAATTGTTCTGCCACCCTGGCCTGCTGGAGAGAGCACATGAGTCAGTGCCATTTCCCCTGCCCCAGCAATGTGTAAATGCCCCTGCTTGCTTTCTTGGTGCCTTTTCCCTGAAACCAAATCCCAGCTGTGTGCCCTGGTCCTCAGGGGCATCTCATGGCCCCCATGTAGGTCCTGAGAAACCCCACTGACCCTCCGCAACATGATCACCCATCCTCTCTCCGGACACTGAGTCCAGAGGACCAAGGTCATAGTGCATTCCCTGCAAACAGACGTCCGCATGTGCTCATAAAAACAAAAACACCCACAGAGACAAGGCAGTCAACTCCACACGCCCCACTCACCGGCTCTCAGACATCTCGTTACACTCACATATGTGTCCACACTCAGGCATATCCACAGAAACACAGATGGCAAAACTTAGGCGCCTATGCTAGAAGCCCTTTCTTCCAAGCCTGGAAACAAAAAACATCAGATTCCTGAGGCTGACTTTTTGTCCTTGATCCAAGCCATGCATGAAGCTGAATACTTTTCGAGTTTTTTGTTATGTGAGCGCAAATTTTCCCTTTTTTGCTGGAGCCTATTTGAGTTAGACTGACTTTTTTTTTGTTTGTTTGTTTTTGTTTTGTGGCTCCTAACCAGTCCTTCCTGGCTGATAGAGATGAATAAGACTTTTGCCAGGTGAAAAAGATTGAAAAAGGAGGCATTCCAAGTGGAAGACAGAGGCCTGGAGGTATGAGAGAGCATGGCCTTGCCAAGCTGTACTAATATGTACAGTAATACTGGAAGCGGACTGAAGTCTGGCAGAGGGGTCTGAATTGAGTCTGAGCACTTGGGAGTCTAGTGAGTGGTAGCCATTCAATGTTCTTGATCAGGGGAGTTCCACACGCAGAACCCTCCAGCGGGAGACAGTACGTGAATGACAGAATGTTTATTCATCTGTGACTTGCGAGACAAGTGCAGGTGAGGAGACCAAGTCTCGGAGAGGGCGGCCACACAAGGGTCCCAGACACGCTCTTAACTCACCCTCGGTCTGAGCGCTAGAGCGTCTCCGAACTACAACTACCGGCATGCAGTGCTAGCGACCCCTTGTCCCTCGTGAGTCTGGCTTCAAGCTGGATGATTGGTGACACGGGCTGTTTGTCAGAACAGAGTCGGTTTCTGATTGGTGAAGTTCCCCTGAGGTGTCCGGAGCCCCTGGCCCGTGGGACAGCGTACCTCGCTCGGTCCAGCTACATGGTGAGCCGGCGACCCTCTGCATGAGGGGCCCTGAGAGGCCGGGTGTCCCGCCGAGGGGCTCCAGGGAGACACCGAGGGAACAGGAAACCCTCTGTGGGGATTGGGGGCTCTGAAGGACTCTGGGTTGCGCCGAGGGCCGTGTGTCCCTCTCTGGGGTCACAGTCGCGCTGCAAGACCTCTGTGGGGTCGTGGGTCGTGCTTAGGGGACCGAAAGGCCCTGAGAGTTCTGAGCTTCGGGCAAGTCTCTGGGGACCCTCTAGGGACCTGAGGTCTTGTCGAGGGGTCGTGGGCCTGGAGAGGGGCCTAGGGACCTGAGGACATTCGGAGCCTTTCGAGGGAGGTCTGGAGTCTGGCTGGGGCCCCCTCTGGCGACGGGGGTCCTGCCGAAACGTGAGGGGTGGGTGCGTGGTAGCGTCGGTGGGGTCCAGTGGGGTCGCGAAGGGTATACTGCGGTGTTTGGACCGGCGAGGGAGCGCGCTGAGAGGAGGGAACAGGCCAAGGGGATCTAGGTGGCTTCAGGGTGGGCAAGGGTCCCAGAACTGGCAACCGCACAGTTAGAACCCTCAGGTCTCACGTGGCTCTGGGTCCCACCCACTGGGTTTGTAATGCAGACTTAGCCCGGCCACTATGGGTCAGGCTGGTGCGGGGCGAGGGCCGAACCCCCAATTCCTGGGGGTTCGGACTGGACAGTGGGAGGGCTCCTGAAGGCGGCCTGACCCTGCCTGCGGGGATCTCCAAGGAGGGGCGTTGGGGGTGGGCCTGAAGTAAGGGCAATTGATGGAAAAGGTTGAAGATAGGCGTCATTCTGGGACGGGCTGTGGGACGCTGGAGGAGGTGAGAGTAGGGGTTCTGGGGACAGGATTGAGGAAAGTCAGTCGCATTGGTGTTAGAGTCTGGGATCTTAGATCCAGGGAAAGGCGTTGAGCAGGGGAGAGCCGTGAACTAATGGGAGGCTCCAGATCTTTGGAGATCTGCAAAGAGAGGACGCCAAGACCAGAGGCTGCTGGGAGCCAGGCCTGGGCAATATCCTTGACAGACCTCCAGCGCTTGAGGTGGAGGGAGGGATGCTTTTCTTTCCCCCTTCCCTCCATCATTCCATCGTCCTTCCTGTCCTAAGTACTGGGACTGCAGTTTGAACCATGGTCCCCTCCCTGGGAGCTTTCGGAGGGTAATGGAGTCAGCGACCGAGAGCCCGGGGGTCTGGGAGGGCCCCTGACACCTGACTGGTTGGACTCCGGAAGGGCCAGGGAAAGAACCGTGCAGTGAGACAGGGTGGCCTTGAGCCAGCCAGGCCCACCAGGCCTTTCAGGCCGCGGAGCAGAGTTAGATGTTGACCTGGGCCTCCTGGAAGGGCCTGGAGCAGGGATGATCTGAGATTGGCAGAGAGGTCCAGGCTGGAGGTGCCCGTGCGCTTGGAGCGGTGGGTGGTTAAAATCCTAACAGGGGATGGGGTCACAAAGGAGAGGGCGGAGGGAAGAGGAAGGCCAGCGGCCGAGCTCGGAGATTCTCAAGTTCAGAGCGCGGCTGGTGTGAGGTGCTGGGGGCGCGGGGGGAGCGGAGGAGGGGTCCCAGGAGCAAGGGCGGGGCCGTGGAGAGGCCCAGCCCAGTAGGCCTGGAGGGGGCGTGAGCTCCCCGCGCAGTTCTGTGCTGGGGGTGGTGCGCAGTAAGTGTAGGAGTCTGGTAAGATTTACAGACCAGAAAGATAGCGCCCCATCCTCGTTACTGAAAAAATATTTCTGGCCTCAGTTGAGAAGTCACAGGCCTGGAGAAACCACCTCATAGTCCATTATTTTAATGATGGATTTCTCAGCAGCCGCTCTGAATTACAGTGCTAGGCCCGGTATACATCACACTGGAGCTTTTCCTATTAAAGTTAGCTTATTTTTGCCTGATTAAAGGGTAATTTAATAATTAATTTTGATATTAAAGTTACCTTTATTTCATTTTAATTGCTAATTATAATATCATAGGACTAGAAGACAGCTCTCCTGAGCACATAATTTTACATAATTACATAATTACTGATAGCAAATCGGTATTTACTGCATTCAAGCAGGAAAACCCAGCTTTAGCTTCAGACTTACTGAAAACATTAATTTTAAAGCTTTTTTAAATAAGTGTATAAAAACATGTTATGAATTGTTGTTTAAAGGTTGTTACACAGAATTTGGTGAGAAAATTCCTACTTAAAAAAAAAAGTCAGTATAAGAACAAAGAAAAAACTGAAGGAACAAAACAGCAGCAGAATCACAGAGCCCAAGAATGGACTAACAGTTACCAGAGGGAAAGGGACTGGGGAGGGTGGGTGAGAAAGGAGGGAGAAGAGGGGGAAAAAGAAAGGGGGCATTACGATTAGCATGTATGATGTGGGGGGACACGGGGAGGGCTGTGCAACACAGAGAAGACGAGTAGTGACTCTACAGCATCTTAGTACGCAGATGGACAGTGACTGTAATGGAGTTTGTGGTGGGGACTTGGTGAAGGGGGGAGTCCAGTAAACATAATGTTCCTCATGTAATTGTAGATTAATGATACCAAAAAAAAAATCAACAAGAGAATAGAAAAAAAAAAGTCATCCTGCTCGAATGTGTTAAGTCTTTATCCTGAAAAAGGTAGTGGCTAGAAATAGACGGCTTTCCAAGGAGGTTGTTCACGAATTGGAGGGAGACCGGGGAGGTGGAGCCATCCGGAATAATACAAGAGGGGGAAGACAGGGACGGACCCACCGAGGTGAACACTGAAGTTAGAAGCCCACCCGAGACATAGTTGGTGCGTGAATGGGACCGTGAGAGGAGGTGCTTCCGTGGGTGTGTGCTAGACTTTCACCTCCAGAAGGTGGTCGTGACTACATGAAAAGTACTAAGCACCCCACTTCCAGATTCGTAAACGGAGGCTCAGGGAGATTAATACCTGAGATTCAAAGCAGAGGCTGGAAAGAACCCCAGTCTCTGCTCCAGCGCGTGCTCTCCGCCACGCTACACCCCAGTTAGGTGGGGAGTAGGTGGCGTAAGGGATCCACGCTCAGTGGGGACTCCCTGCGTCGGGTCTGAGCCTACCCCAGGCCCTTTCCCCAGGATGCAGCTGGAGCCAGGGAGCTGCCTCCCCACCTGGCCCGGAGTCTCTATAAATAGCCTGGGTTCCCAGCCAGTGCGCGTGTGACCTTCGGGCGGGCACTGCCGTTTATACCCCTCCCCCCAGGCGGTCCTCGGAGTGCAGCTGGTGATGACCCTGCTCGCTGCCACCCTCATGCATAGGCTGGCTCCGCACTGCTCCTTCGCGCGCTGGCTGCTCTGCAACGGCAGGTGAGCCTGTGGGAGGGGCCCCGCCGAGCCCCGCCCCCTCACTGCCTCCAAGAGCTGACCTGGGCTTTGTCTTTAAAAAAAAAACTGTATTGACATATACCTGGCGTACAATAGCGGCATATATTTGAAGCTCACAATTGGATCCCTCTTGCCAGATGTCCACACGTGGGAGACCGCATCTCCACCCTCGGGAGCAGCCGCTTCCCCCCTGCCTTCCTGTAATCCAACCCCCTTCCACCCTAAGGCTCCCTGTAGATCTTTCCTACAATGCTTTTTGTCACTGTTGAGTCTGGGAGCCTTTCTGAGATCTGGGGGAAACTGAGCTCTCTCTCCAGGACAGCGTACCTACCTGCTCAACCAGAAGTTACCAGAGGATTCAGGCTCCCTCACCCCACCCCACCTCTCCCCAGAGCTTCCCCCAGCCAAGCCCCAGCCCACCTCCCTGGCCTCCCCGGCCTTCCATGACCCCTGCACATCCTGACCACAGCAGTTTTGGGGCCAACCCTCCCTCTGACTCCAGTCCAGGGTTTTAGGGTTCACTGCCTCCATCTCCCCATGCCTGAGCTCTCCTGACTGACTGTCTTGGCCCTCAGTCTGTTCCGATACAAGCACCCTTCCGAGGAAGAGCTTCGGGCCCTGGACGGGAAGCAGAGGCCCAGAGGCAGGAAGGAGCGGTGAGTTGAGGCCGCCTGGGGCCTGCCCTGCCCACTTCCAGGCATTGCTCTGAGCACAGAGGGCAAGCGGGGACACTCCAGGCTGAGCAGATGGTTGCTGTCATTTACTGGTTTCCTCCAGTGGCCATTAGATGGGCCAGCCCTGTGGGTGGGTGGTGCCCTGCTGTCCAGAGGAGACGCACTGGGGGAGAAGGTTCCTCCAAGACCAGCACTTCCAGGGCTCTGAGGTGGTCATGGCGGTGCTTCCCAGGCTGGGGTGGGGTGGGCTGCCGTGGCTGGCTGGGGAGGGGAGAACAGGAAGCAGCTCCAGCCTCCACCCCCACCCCTGCCAGGTGGGCCAATGGCTACAGCGAGGAGAAGCCACTGTCTGTGCCCCGAGACGCCCCTTTCCAGATGAAGACCTGTCCCCTCACAGCTGTGGATGCCCTTGGTAACAGCCCAGCTGGGTGCCCCGTGCCCTTCCCTTGGCCCACACCCTGGTGGGTTTGGTTGGGGAACGCCCTGGGCTGGCTGGGTGCTGGGCGGGAGGCTGAGCTGCATACTCCCCCCAGTCCTGCGTTTCTTCCTGGAGTACCAGTGGTTTGTGGACTTTGCTGTGTACTCGGGCGGCATGTACCTCTTCACAGAGGTCTACTACTACGTGGTGGGTCCGGCGAAAGAAACCAACATCGCTGTGTTTTGGTGTCTGCTCACTGTTGCCTTCTGCATGTATCCTTCCTCCTCCTAGATCCCTGCGCGGAGAAGGTGGGAGGGAGGTGGGGCCCAGACTCCAGCTTCCCTGACTGCCCTAAATTGGTGCATAGGGTTATCAGCTGCTGTGCTACAAACCTCCCCAGAGTTCAAAACTCCCACTATTGTTTTCATGGCTGGGCTCAGCTGGGCCGCCTCATCTCCAAGTGGCCCTACCTTCCAGCAGGCTGGGCCAAGCTTCCTCATCACAGCAGGGGTGCTAGCAAGGAAGAGGGGTTGTTGCAGGCAGCCTGAGACTTTGCCCAACTCAGCCCGCCCTTGTCCTTGTCCATTCTCTTGGTCAAAGCAAGGCACAGGGCCAGCCCAGAGACAAGGGTATGCAAAGAGAGCTCTCTCTGCAATATTTTTATTCAGCTGCATGGAGGGCCAAGGCAAACCTATGACTCTCAGAACCAAAAGCTGGAAACAGTGTCCTTGTGGAATAGGCTTGTCAGAAAGGGAAGCCCATCTTGAAGTTCACACTGGTTCCTGAAAGCCCCAAGGGTCTCTCTGAGGACAGATCACAGATGCAGTCCTCGTGTATCTGATAGCTTCTCAGAAGAACAGGAAAACTGCATGCTGGGGGATGCAGCTGGCGGGGCCTAGGTGGGTCGGAGTGGTGGGACCTCCTGAAAAGACAGACTTGGTGGCCATCTCTAACTGGTCACAGGTGGGGTGATGAGGCGAAGCTGGAGGCCTGGCCCAGGTGTCCTGCCACCAGCACACTGCATGCTGCTGCCGCAGGAGCGGGCAGTCCTGGGCCTTGCATCCTGGCCTTGATGAACGGCTCACTCTCCTTGATCACTCCTCTGCTCCCTGAGTCTCCAAACCCAGACACCAATGCTTGTGCTCTGGGGCTGGGAGGCTGCTGGGAGGAGGTGGCAGAGGGTGCGGGGGTGCTACAGGTGTTCAAGACCTCCTTAGCCCCACACCCAGCAAGGTGTTCCTGACGGTGACCTGGTTGTACTTCAGCGCGGAGGACGGGGGCGAGCGCTCTGTCTGCCTCACCTTCGCCTTCCTCTTCCTGCTCCTGGCCATGCTGGTTCAGGTGGTGCGGGAGGAGACCCTGGAGCTGGGCCTGGAGCCAGGTAGGTGCAGTCAGTCAGGGGCATGGGGTCGTGTAAGCTACTGCAAGCTAGGGAGGGTGGGGTTTAAGTGGCTTGTTCCACTAGCACATAGTAAGTAGGAGGGGACTCCTGAGCAGTCTCCACAGGTGGTTGCCTCCCTGGGCGCCCCCCTGGGCTCTGGGGATAAGAGGACACACGTCTCACCATCTCTGATGGTCACCTGTGGCTGCAGCTCTCCATGCGGGCACACCCTCCAGTCTGTCCGCTACTCAGCAGCCGCAGTGATTTGACATTTACCTGTTGTATCAACTTTGTGAGAGGAAATAGGCAAATGTTACAAAATTCATAAAGTACAAGAGGATATACATTAGAGTACAATCACCGTTCCACTGTAGTTCGTCCGAGAGGAAACCTAGGCCACCACTTTCTTTTATTCATATGAAATGATAGTGTATATGGCTCTACACCTTGTCTTTTTCCCTTAAAAACAATACTGAGAGGTCATCCCTTGATGCTACATACAGTGTCATTTGTTGTAATGGCTACATGGTATTTCATTTTATGGATGGTGTTTGCACAATACCATGTGGTTATACAACATTACTGTACAGGAATAGCCATGTGCCTGTGGCCCTGCGCAAGAGAGTGCATTTGTAGTTTTGATAATGTTGCAAATTGCCCTTCAGGAAAAGGTTTATGAATGTGCCTATTTCCCTATATCCGCTCCAATGTGTTTCCTCAGACTTTCAACATTGGGTCATCTGGTGGGTGTGAATATAGTGAGGTTGAGCATCTTTTCCTATGTTGAAGAGTTATTTCTAGATCTCTTCCAGAAAAGGTCTGTTCTTTGGCCCAGTTTTTTACTAGGTTGTTGACCCTTTTATTGGTTTGTAGGAGCTCTTTATACATTAAGGAAATTAGCCTTTGTGTGTGATAGGAGTTGCAAATATTTTTTTCTTAGTTCGCCATTTTTCTTTTGACTTTATTCCTTTAATGATCTTTTGAAAACATAATTTGGATCGTGTCTCTTCTCTGCCTGACATCAGATGCTAAGTCAGTCTGGGGCATGGGGTCATGTAAGCTACTGTAAGCTGGTGAGGGTGGGGTTTAAGTGGCTTGTTCCACTAGCCACTTAGCTAAGGGCCTTTGGGTAAAGACCAAAGTTTTCTCTATGGTCCACATGGCCCTACTGACTCCTTCAGCTCATATCTTCATCAATTCTCCTCACTTTTCAATCTCTAAAATTAATAATGTTTGACATATATAAAAGCATTCATATGTACATTACAAAACAACATAATAATGTTAAATACCCATGAACTCACTTCTCAAATAAGAACTAGAACATTCCCAGCACTTCTCCAGGTCCCTGGTGCTCCTTCCTGATCCCACTGACGTCCTCTCTTACTCCCAGACACAGCCAGATTCTCAAATTTTGTATTTATCATTCCTTTGCCTTTAAAAAAAATAGTTTCATCACATATATTTCTGCTCCTAAAGCATCCACGGTCTGGTTTTCCTTGCTGTGGTTGCCGTTGACGGCCCCAGCCAACGTGTAATCTTCCACTGTGTGCTTTCCTTCCTGCTATTCGTTTACAAAACAGGGCTGTGTCCATCTATGTGGCTTTGGTTCTTCTCTTGTTGCAGATGTACGATGGTCTTTTATGAGATTCCACTTGTCTTTCTTTATCCATTGTCCTGTTGCTGGTCCTTAAGATGATTTCTAAATTTTAGCTTTTTCACAGGGGCTACTGGAAACATTCTTGTTTCCTCATACACACGTGCAGGTATTTGTTACAGGCACAGGATTTGGGGACTGTGGGTGCTTACAAAGCACCACTTTATAAGGTGGTACCTCTGTATTTTTCAGAGTTATTTCCTTCCTACACCCACCAACTCCATAGTTTGGGGGCCAGTGGATTCTGGGCTCAGGCTGCCCACTGAGTCCGAGCCACTCTGCATGTGAGAATGGGCGAGGTTGCGCCACCCTCTGCCTCAGCGTCCCTGCTTGAAAGGCAGGGTGGTGGCTGAACCAGCCTCCCAAGGGGACAGCAAGGTATAAATAACTCAAGATCTATGAAAAGCGCTTGATTTTTGTCCATCTGGCCTTGTAGAACAGTGCTCTTTTTGGTCTTAACATGCATTTCTCTGGTTGTCTGGTTTCTGGCATCTTTTCCTCTTTACTGATGATTCATGTTTCCTCTTCTATGAAAAGCCTGTTCATATTGTCACCCATTTTTCTTTTGGGCTGTATATGGTGTGTGTTTTTTTCCAAATTTTTATTGTGGTAAAATATGCATGACATAAAATTTCTCACCTTAGCCATTTTTAAGTATAGAATTCAGCGGCATTAAACCAGTCACGTTATTATGCAGCATCCCCACCATCAATCTCCAGAACAGTTTTCATCTTGCAAATTTGAAACTGTCCCCATTAAACACTAACTCCTCCTCCGCCTCCCCCAATCCCTGGCCCCCACCATCTACTTTCTGTTTTTTCTTTATACACTGTGTTATTTCTCTATAAGCTGTGTTTTCTTTATACACACATATGCACCACACATTTTTGGGCTAAACCATTGAGAATAGTTGCAATCCCCAATTCTGGATCTTTTGATGAAGAGAAGTTCATTATTTTAGTTGATTTTTATCTTGAAGAAAGTCCCTTTCCTACTATCAGAAAGACATTCTCTATTTTCTTCAAATTTTCAAGTTTTGCTTTTCACATAAACCCTTACATTCCTCGGAGTTTTCACTATTGTGTTAGGAGGTGGGGATCAGATTGATGTTTTCCACAGAATAATAACCTTGCTAAATAATTGTATTTTTAGTGAATTGTGGATTCTTTTTGGTTTTCTTTCATCCTTTCAAATACTTCCCCTTCAGCTCGGATGGGACCTCTGGATTTTAGAGCACAGCCTTGGTAGGTTTCCTTTTCTTGTTTCCAGTTTCTTAATTGGCTACTTAGCTTCTTAATCTTCTGTTTCTTCTATTTCTATTTTTAGTATTTAAGGCTATAAATATGTCACCAAGTCCCACTTTTGTCTGCTCTTTAAGTTTTGATTTCTATTTTCATTATGCAGTTTGGGGTATTTTAAAGTTTCCGTTTTAATCTTTTTCAAAAGCCTCAAACATAGAACTTTACAACAATTCTAATTCATTTCTAGCTTAATTGTGTTGTGGTTACAGAAGGCGGTCTGTTTGAAATAAATGCTTTAAAATTTGTTAAGATTTGCCTTATGACCAAGACTGTGGTCAGCTTCTGTGACTATTCCACGTGTGCTTCAAGAAAGTATACTCCCTGCCTCTATATGTCCAGTAAGTTAATATCTCCATGTTTCCTAACTTTTTGTCAGCCATTAAAGGGTTACTTGCCTCTCTCGGATAGTGGAACACTCAGTTTCTCCAGTTGTTCTGTCAGTGTTCTCTTTGTATGTTTTGGGGCTAATTGATAAAGTGTTTTAAAAGTTTAAAATTTCCACATCTTCCATCTTTCCATTATAGTCCATCCTTCCATAAAATCAGCCATTTTGTCTTGATAATTTGACCCCTTCTGATTCTAAACATGCTTCTGTCTTAGTCTAGTTTATCTGGTATTAGCATAGCCTTTCCAGCTTTCTCCCCCACCCCCACCTTTTTTTTTTTTAGATATAACTGACATATAACATTATATTAGTTTCAGGTGTATACGCAATGATTTGATATTTGTATATATTGCAAATGTGGCCACCCCAATACGTCTAGTTAACATCCATCACCACATAGTTACAATTTCTTTTTTCTTATAATGAGAACTTTTAAGATTTACTCTTTTAGCAACTTTCAAATATACAGGAACACCTTTCTTTTGGTTAGTATTTGTTGTATCTTTTAAATATCCCTTTTCTTTCAGCCTTCCAGTGACCTTATGTTGAGGTGTTTCCTTTAGAAAGCTGATATTCTCAATCCAGTCTGACTATCTGTATCATTTAACTTCAAACTTTAATACACATATATTTATTGTGATTACTGGCCTGTTTGGCTTTATTTTTATTATCTTACTTTCTGACTTTCTGTTTGTTCCATTTCTCTTGTTGCTGTTGATATTGGCTGTCATATAATATAATATAATATGATCTGTCTTAACTGCCTGGCTGCTTTGTGATGTGTTTGTTTTTGGTATTCCAATTTAACTATGGTGTGTCTAGGTATGGATTTCTTTGTATTTTTCTGGTTTGATATATTTTGTGAGCACCATCCATTTTGCAGACTTCTAAACTGTGGTCTTCCAATATCTCCTCTCTTCCTTCATTCCCTCTCCTCTCTCTCTGAGGCTCTGACTTTTGCTGGACTTTCTATTCTGTCCTCCTTATCTCTCAACCTCCCTTCATATTTCCCTCCTCATTGTCTTTCTAAATTGGAATCTCAGTGACTTCTTCAGATCCAATTTATTAATTCCTCCTTTGACTATAATATGCTACCTAACATTATCATTTCAATAATTATATTTTCCCTTTGGAAGAGCTTAATTGGTTCCTTTGCAAATCCACCCCATTATCTGAGGTAGCCTTAATGTCACCTGTTCTCAGATTCCAACTTTTATTTTCCTCAGGCATTTCACACCTAATTGGTAACACCAATTTCTGAGGTCCTTGGGGGTCTAAGCTTCTTTTTCTTCTTTCTTCTTCTTCGTCCTCATCGTCATCTTCTTGGTCTTCTTTGTTGTTGTCTTCATCTTCATCACCTTCTTTTTCTTCTTCTGACTGTCCTTTATGGTGATCTGTTTCCTTGTGTGTGTGGCAGTTTTGGTTGTGAACTCTTACTTACTTGCTTTTACTCTGTGGAAAATCTGGGGGCCTGAACTGAGGATTCTTCCAGAACTTTTGTTTTCTCCTGTGGGAGACCTTCTTACATGCCTTTCCAGATTCCTGGTATAATCCAAGGAAGTTCAGACTCAGTGTCCCCAGATCCCCCAGTCCAATCATGAGTGTCTGCCTGGAACCTTCTGTTCTTTGAAAAGAGCTGCACTCAAGACCCAAAAAGCAAATAACCCTATTAAAAAATGGGCAGAAGATATGAACAGACACTTAGACAAAGAAGAAATTCAGATGGCCAACAGGAACATGAAAAGATGCTCCACATCGCTAATCATCAGGGAAGTGCATATTAAAACCACAATGAGATATCCCCTCACACCAGTTAGGATGGCCAACATAGAAAAGACTAGGAACAACAAATGCTGGCGAGGATGTGGAGAAAAGGGAACCCTGCTACACTGCTGGTGGGAATGTAAGCTAGTTCAACCATTGTGGAAAGCAGTATGGAGGTTCCTCAAAAAACTAGAAATATAAATACCATTTGACTCAGGAATTCCACTCCTAGGAATTTACCCAAAGAAAACAACTTCTCAGATTCAAAAAGACACAGGCACCCCTATGTTTATCACAGCACTATTTACAATAGCCAAGATATGGAAGCAACCTAAGTGTCCATCAGTAAATGAATGGATCAAGAAGATGTGGTACATACACACAATGGAATACTACTCAGCCATAAGAAAGAAACATATCCTACCATTTGTAACAACATGGATGGAGCTAGAGGGTATTACGCTCAGTGAAATAACTTTGGCAGAGAAAGACAAATACCAAATGACTTCCCTCATTTGTGGAGTAAAACAGGAAGCAAAACTGAAGGAACAAAACAGCAGCAGACTCCCAGACTCCAAGAAGGGACTAGTGGTTACCAAAGGGGATGGTGGGTGGGGAAGGAGGGAGAAGGGGTTGTGGGGATCATGATTGGTGCACATGGTGTGTGTGGGGTCACAGGGAAGACAGTGTAGCTCAGAGAAGACAAACAGTGACTCTGCGGCATCTTACTACACTGACGGACAGTGACTACAATGGGGTATGGGGGGGGATTCAATAATAAGGGTGAATTTCACATTGTTTTCTTGTGAAACCTTCGTAAGAGTGTATATCAATGATACCTTAATAAAAAATAATAAATAAATAAAAAGACCTGCATATAGCCAGAGCACAAAGCTCTCCTTACACCTGGCACGGGGTCTGGCTGCCACCGGTGCATTCCTACCTGGGGAGCAAAGGACATCTGGGAGGGGCACAGAGTGGGCGCTGAGACCCCAGGGATCCACCAGGCCGCGCCCTTTCCTTGTCTTCCCCAGGCCTGGCCAGTCTGACTCAGAACTTGGAGCCACTTCTGAAGATGCAGGGCTGGGACTGGGCGTGAGTCCTGGGAAGGGAGGGGGGACAGGGGCGGGCTGTGACCTGCAGGCAGGCTGCTGACAGGTTGCGGGGCTCCCCGACCCTTCTCTTCTCCCCAGGCTCCCTCTGGCCAAGCTGGCCATCCGCGTAGGGCTGGCAGTCTTGGGCTCCATGCTGGGTGCCTTCCTCACCTTCCCAGGCCTGCGCCTTGCCCAGACCCACCTGGATGCACTGACCATGTCCGAAGGCAGGCCCATGCTGCAGTTATGTGGGGGGCCAGCTGGGGGCGGGTGGTTGAAGGGCCTGGGGGAGAAGCTGGGGGATGGTGGGCGCCCAGGACTCACCCCTCTGCACCCTTGCCCCCAGGTTCCTTCTGCACACCAGCTTCATGTCCCCACTGTTCGTCCTGTGGCTCTGGGCCAAGCCCATTGCACGGGACTTCCTGCACCAGGCGCCCTTTGGGGGGACGCCCTACTCCCTGTGCGTATGCGGGCAGGGCTGGGAGGGAGGGTACCTGGGGACCCCTCTGGGTACTCTAGTCCCCGCGGCTCAGGAGGAGCCAAGAGCCCTGCGGTAAGATCCGGGGGCTGGGCCTGCCTTGCTAGCCCCCTTACCTTCTCCTCACAGGCTGTCGGACTCGGCCTTCGACTCGTTGCGACTCTGGGTGCTGGTGGCGCTGTGCCTGCTGCGACTGACGGTGACCCGGCCTCACCTGCAGGCTTATCTGTGCCTGGCCAAGGCCCGCGTGGAGCAGCTGCGGCGGGAGGCAGGCCGCATCGAGGCCCGTGAGATCCAGAGGCGGGTATGGGCGCCCCTGGCGGAGTCGGAACTTGGGGCTCAGGCAACAGAGGCCCCTGTTTCTTGGGCATGGAGTCCCCCAGAGGCCAGACGGTCCCGCACTGTAGTCACTGTGCCTGCCCACCAGGTGGTGCGGGTCTACTGCTACGTTACAGTGGTGAGCCTGCAGTACTTGACACCGCTCATCCTCACCCTCAACTGCACGCTGCTGCTCAAGACCCTGGGTGAGAGGTGGCGTGGGCGGGGCGCAGGTGGGCCTGGGTTCCGCCCGGAGGGCCGGGGGCGGGGCTCGGGGCAGAGGCGGGGCCGGATTAGAGCGGGGAGGGGCGGGAAGGGAACCGGCCGGGCTACAGGGGGGCAAGGGCAGGGCCAGTCTGTGGGGGAGGGGCGTGGGCGGAGCCTGGAAGGCCCGGAGGTGGGGGAGGGGAGGGCCCCGCTCTAGGGTGGGGTGGAGGTGGGGCCCGGAGGGCCTGGAGCTGGAGCCGGCCGGGGCATAGGCTGGCGTGGGGGCGGGAGACAGAGCAGGGTGCAGGGCCTCCTGGGACTGATCGGGGCAGGTGCCGTGAGGGTCAGCGCAGCCGGGGCTCCAGGAGGCCAGCCGGCCCTGGCCATCACCCTCTCCATCCTGACTTTTCGCAGGCTGCTACTCCTGGGGCCTGGGGCCGGTCTCTCCACTGCCCCCCACCCTGTCCTCAGTCCACGATCATCCGGCCGGCACCGGGGAGGATGAGGCCCAGCAGACGGCTGCCCGGATCACTGGGGTCCTGGGCAGCCTGCTCACGCCCCTCTTCCTCCGCGGGGTCCTCTCCTTCTTCGTTTGGTGGACCGCTGCCTGCCAGCTGCTCTCCAGCCTCTTTGGCCTCTACTTCCACCAGCACCTGGCAGGCTCCTAGCCACCTGCAGATGCTCCTGGGGCTGCAAGGCCTGTACTGGGCCAGTGGGACGCAGACGGCCCCATTTTATGTGCCTCAGCGTCCCCAGGTGCAAATCGGGGCCGGGAGCCCCCTTCACCACAGTGCCTGTGCTGTGGCCCCCTCGGGACCCCGCGTTTCTTCCTTGAAACTGCGCCCCAGGGTCAGCAGCTGAGGGTCCCAGGGCCACTGTTCCTGGATTGTGTGCCTGGTTTTGGGCGGGAGCGGACACTCTCAAATAAAGGAGCCGGCCACTTTTTACAAAGAAGATTTGAGTGGTTTGGGAGGCGCCTTCCTTCAAGTCCATGTGGCCTGGGCCACTTAGGGGCAGGGTGGGAGCCCTGGGGGACAGGCTTCGGTGCTGAGAGTGAAAGGGATTGACAGTGAGACGCAGGGCGACCCAGACGGTAAGCAGCGGCCTAAGGATAAGTGAGGAGAGGAGGAAAGGGGGAGAAGAAACACGACAACATTCAGAGGACAAGCTGGATAGGAGGGAGGGTGGAGGAGAGAAGGGGCAGAGGGCATGGCGCTGACAGGGAAGGCGCCCCGTGCTGGGGGATTTAGTAAAGGGAGGAGAGGGCGCGGCACCAGCCCCCGTAGAGGGTAGGAGCGCAGGAAAATAAGCCCTGCAAAAGAGTGCCTGGAAAGGGCCAGAGGGAAATCAAAGGTGAGGAGTGAGCACAGGCAGGGAGCTGGCGGTGGGGGGAGCTCAGGGCGCTGGGCAGGCGGCCCGCTATCTGCCACCGCCACAGGCACAAAGACTACTTTCATACTATTAACCTTAGAAATAAAACTTGTCAGTTATTCTACCAGCAAAAATGAACTTGGGAACAGCAGCGAATTGCAAGTCAGAACTTGCAAACTCAAGCAAAGCCATAGGCAAATCTGGAAAATAAAGAGGAGGAACTTCTATTTTCTAGAGGAAAGGGGGGGGGGGTGGCTGCTCTAAGCAAAAAGTCCATTGGAGGAAACAGGGAGATCTAAAGTGTAGTGGCTTCTCATTGGCTGGGCTGTCTCTGAGCCAAGAGAAAATCTTCCGGCTGGTATAGGAAAATAGAGGTTTCTTCCTGTGGGCTGTGCAAGGTGTGTCTGTCTCTGTTGCCTCTGTAATTGAAGGTGAGTGGTTGGGTGTGAGAACTCCCCTTGCTGGCCTCCTGACTCCACTTTAAGTGAGGTTCCTTTATTCACTTGCACAATATGAAGATCACAATGCAGGCAAATGGGCACATTGTTGAGGCCCTGGTGACCCTGGGGAAGAAGGTCGAGAAGGTCACGGACTCTGGAATTTTCCTGTCACATGGTGGGAACCTGGTGTGTGTGCATGCATGTAGTATAATGGACGTGTTGTTAAAAACACATTCAGCTGAGTGCATTTTAAAGATCTTACTGGCTTTATTCAATGATTTCATGAATTGGGCAGGATCCAATCCGGCAATTGGAGCTAGGAGCTTGGAGAATGGAACTCCAAGCAGCTGTATAAAATAAGAGACTTTCATGGACAGAAGGGAGCAGGAAGAAGGGGGTTATACTGGCCAAACAGGGATTGGCTGTGGCAAGGTCACCTTTAGTGGTCGCAGGGGTCTGTCAAGCAGGTCACCTGTTGTTCTGATCAGGGGATTCCTGATTGATTGGTTTAAGGTTCTAATTCTGGGAAAGCCAAAACTGTAATTAAGTTTCCATGCGGTGATCTGGAGTTGATGAGACTCCTGTTTGGGTTGTTATCTTCTTTATTTACGCTGTGTGGATTGTGTAATCTTCTAGTATATGTCCAATGGATACTAGGAATAAAAACGATGAGTTGCAGCCATGCCCCTGGTCAGAGAGCCGAAGGGCCATGTGATCTGCTCAGAAGCCCGCAGCTGGGCCTCACTATTGCTGCCCTGCCATCTCTGCAAGTGTGACCTGCCTTGGGGCCTTGTACTTTATCAGGGCCACCTGCTCTGAGCTCCCTCCCCTGTGTCAAGTGTGCGTCACCTGTGGGGAGAAGCACCCTCACCACTTGCTCCCCTCACTGACTCACATCTTAAACAGACCAAAAGGAAGCATGATTCCCCTTAGAAAAGTGAGGTTATAACCAGATACCCACGGAAAGCACTGACACGCGTCAGCTTTTGTTTCATGGATAAAAGTGCAAAGTATATTAAATATAAGGGTTAAAACCTGGTGTGGGTAAAATTGTAACATTTCCAGAATATCTTGCCTGGCTTTAGTGCATCTGCATATCAGCAGGTGTTCAGAGGTACAGAGAAGTATGGCTTTGGTGCATTTGCATCATTCCTGGGGGTGGAGAGAAGTTCCTCTCCATATCAGTGGGTAATTACCTGGGCAGGAGGGCTGATCTGTACCTGAGAGGGGAGGGGAGGGCCGGTTTTGCTGCTGCTGGGGCAGAGGAGAAAGACGGCCCGGGACTGCAGTTTGTGAGCAGTAAATGGGTTTTAAACTTTATTTCTCCCTTTGACTGATTTCGGTTTTTTGAGGTATTTTGCCCCAGGATTTCCTCTCCCTGGACTTACACCTGGATATAGGAGAATCGAATGCATCATCCAATTCTGATCCTCCTCAAAATCCCTGTAAAAAGTACAGAGGCTGCAGGTCATTCCGGAAGGTGGGAATTAAGGGAGGAGTCACAGTTGACCACCAGGTCCATGGACGTCAAACCTAAAGCTCAGGAACTAGCTGGATTTAACCTGTAGAATCTTCCAGAGGCACTGACGGCACCAGGTGCCACTGGGCTGGGCTGAGGATGGGGGTGAAACATGGAGGCTGCTGGTGTAGAAGCTGCTTGGAAAGTTCTTAGGTGCTCAAGGCCCTCACTTGGTGCCACTGGACAGCCAGGAGGAGGGAAGCCAGGCTTGGGAGGGAGTGTGTCAAATGGTGTTCGCACATAATGGAGAGAGCCACCATTCCTCACCCTGCGTGCAGATTCCAGAACCTTTCAGGCGTGAGCACTGAAGGCTCCTGAGGAATGCAACCAGGCCAAGAAGAAAGACCTGAAGACACTGGCACCATGGCGTTCCCTTCAGCTGCCACTTTGGCTCTGAGTCCGCGTGCTGCCAGCCTTATGCTTGGCTTCCCGACCTGCTTGTCTCAGTCCCCATTCATCGTGAGCCCACAGCCAGGGCTGCCCAGGGATCTGAGGAAGCATCCAGCATGGAAAACAGACCCAAACAGAAAACAGCAACCTGGGGAAATTAACTCTATAGGGAAAAGAAAACTTACAAAACAAACAGTCCAGAATGTTCCCAGAGAGAAGAGGTTGTATCCTTGAAACAAGAACAGTAAGTACTAAAAGGAGCTTCTGAAGAACTTTCTCATCTCTTTTGGAGCTCTTGGAGATGGAGGATAGGATTGTAGAAATCTTGCAGAAGGAACAAAAAGATAAAAGATGGAAAACAGAAGGAGACACAGAGGAAATTAGGGGAGTGGCCCAAAGAAGAATCTTCCAACAGAGAGTTCTGGGAGAGGACATCCAAGCAGAGCGAGGATTTAGTAGAAATCACTATCTGAAGGAGACAATTTCCTATGAAGACCCCAAGTAAAAGACTGGAGCCTGGGCTGCACAGAGGGTGACAGGTTGAAGGCAGGTCCAGGGTCCTCTGTAACCTTCTCAGCCCACAGACCCTGCCTACTTCCCTTTGCTCAGCCAAGCCCCAACCCAGCTCCATGCTCTTGCTCCCCCTTCCCCCTGTCTTCCCTGCTCAAAAACCCTCCCTGGTTCCCCAGTACCGGACTAGGGAGTTGTTGCCTGTCACCACCCTGCAGGGGATTCTAAAGCCCCTCCTGGGGCTTTTCCCAAAACCCTGGGTGGGGTCTTTCTCTTCCTTAGCTGCACTCCAGAATTCCCATCTGCCTTCCTTCAGCAGCATGGCGTGTTTTTTAAATTTTTTGCAGCAAGATCAGAGTGGCACACCCATCCACACTGTCCATCCTGAAGAAGCCCCCCAGGCTAGAGAGAGTCTGAAACCCTGACTCACTCCTTCCTGATGATACACAAGATCCATCACACACGGGGCCTGCGTGAGGCAGCAGCACGGTCGGCTGCATGCCAGCATATGACATCACACCTGGTCCTGTCTCACTAGGCCACATGACACACAAAATTCCTGTTCATGTTAAGTGAGAATCTCTCTCACCCCTCTCACCAGGCGTTTGGGGCTGCAATACACACAATGGCTAAGAGGAGGAGAAAAAAATAAAGTCAACAGTCATGGAGAGACACCCTGCCTCACCAGAGATCACAGGAGGATCTAGACTAAAACAAACAGGAGACGACACACCACACACCCCGACTGGAGGAGCCAGAGGCCATCAGGTACAAACCAGGGTGTGGCTTGAGTGCCGCATGCCACCCCAGGACGCCTGTGCTGGCATGGCCACGCTGGGGAGTGCCTTGGCAGCACCTAGAAGAGTGACCCCATGGCTGGCAGGTCCCTGAGGGGGACATTCCACGCAGATTTGTGCCCAAGGGTACAGAAGCAAAGGTGGCAGTCACCGCCTTATTTCGAACAGCTGACAGCTGGCATGGGAATGAGTAATTCAGCTGTGCAAACTTACGCAGTCAGTATGCACATGAAAAATTGGGTTCTTACACGGAAAGCTCCCCAGGATGGACTTGGGGGAGAAAAATAAAACACAACAGAAACCATGTAGTGTTAAATCACGAGACACCATTTTTTTTTGTATCATTACTCTACAATTACATGAGGAACATTATGTTTACTAGACTCCCCCCATCACCAAGTCCCCCCCACATACCCCTTCACAGTCACTGTCCATCAGCATAGTAAGATGCTGTAGAATCACTACTTGTCTTCTCTGTGTTGCACAGCCCTCCCTGTGCCCCCCCCACATTATACATGCTAATCATAATGCCCCCTTTCTTCCCCCACCCTTATCCCTCCCTTCCCTCCAACCCTCCGCAGTCCCTTTCCCTTTGGTAACTGTCAGTCCATTCTTGGGTTCTGTGATTCTGCTGCTGTTTTGTTCCTTCAGTTTTTCTTTGTTCTCATACTCCACATGTGAGTGAAATCATTTGGTGCTTGTCTCTCTCCGACTGGCTTATTTCACTGAGCATAATACCCTCTAGCTCCATCCATGTTGTTGCAAATGGTAGGATCTGTTTTTTTCTTATAGCTGAGTAATATTCCATTGTGTATATGTACCACATCTTCTTTATCCATTCATCTACTGATGGACATTTAGGTTGCTTCCATATCTTGGCTATTGTAAATAGTGCAGTTATAAACATAGGGGTGCATCTGTCTTTTTCAAACTGGAGTGCTGCATTCTTAGGGTAAATTCCTAGAAGTGGAATTCCTGGGTCAAATGGTATTTCTATTTTGAGCATTTTGAGGAACCTCCATACTGCTTTCCACAATGGTTGAACTAATTTACATTCCCACCAGCAGTGTAGGAGGGTTCCCCTTTCTTCACAGCCTCGCCAACATTTGTTGTTGTTTGTCTTTTGGATGGTGGTGATCCTTACTGGTGTGAGGTGATATCTCATTCTGGTTTTAATTTGCATTTCTCTGATGACAAGCGATGTGGAGCATCTTTTCATGTGTCTGTTGGCCATCTGAATTTCTTCTTTGGAGAACTGTCTGTTCAGATCCTCTGACCATTTTTTTATTGGATTATTTGCTTTTTGTTTGTTGAGGTGCGTGAGCTCTTTATATATTTTGGATGTCAACCCTTTGTCCGATCTGTCATTTATGAATATATTCTCCCATACTGTAGGATGCCTTTTTGTTCTATTGATGGTGTCCTTTGCTGTACAGAAGCTTTTCAGTTTGATGTAGTCCCACTTGTTTATTTTTGCTTTTGTTTCCCTTGCTCGGGGAGATATGTTCATGAAGAAGTCACTCATGTTTGTGTCCAAGAGATTTTTGCCTATGTTTTTTTCTAAGAGTTTTATGGTTTCATGACTTGCATCCAGGTCTTTGATCCATTTTGACTTTACTTTTGTGTATGGGGTTAGACAGTGATCCAGTTTCATTCTCTTACATGTAGCTGTCCAGTTTTGCCAACACCAGCTGTTGAAGAGGCTGTCATTTCCCCATTGTATGTCCATGGCTCGTGTATTGTATATTAATTGACCATGTATGTTCGGGTTAATGTCTGGGGACTCTATTGTGTTCCACTGGTCTGTGGCTCTGTTCTTGTGCCAGTACCAAATTGTCTTGATTACTGTGGCTTTGTAGTAGAGTTTGAAGTTGGGAAGCGAGATCCCTCCCACTTTATTTTTCCTTCTCAGGATTGCTTTGGCTATTCGGGGTCTTTGGTGGTTCCATATGAATTTTAGAACTATTCCAGTTTGTTGAAGAATGCTGTTGGTATTTTGACAGGGATTGCATTGAATCTGTAGATCGCTTTGGGCAGGATGGCCATTTTGACAGTATTAATTCTAGAGACACCATTTTTTACCTGTCAGATTCGTGCTGATCGAAGAGGCTGGTGATTGGCCATTAGTGAGGGTTTGGGCTACACTGTGTCTTTCCCAAAATTCTTATGTTCAAGTCCTAACTACCAGGATTGCAGAATGTGACCGTATTTGGCGAGAGGGTCTTTAAAGAGGTGATGAAGTTAAAATGAGGTCACTGGGGTGGGCCCAGATCCAACAGGACTGGTGGCCTTCCAAGAGGAATTTTTTATTTTTTGTCATTATAAGAGGAAATTTAGACACAGCTAGGCACAAAAGGGAGACAATGTGAAGGCTAGGGAGAAGATGGCCTGAACAAGGAGAGGCCTGAACAGATCCTTCCCTCTTGGTCTTTGGAAGGAGCCAACCCTGCTGACGCCTGGCCTCCTAAACTGGGAGAGAATAAATTTTGGTCGCATCTTTAAGTCCCCCAGTCTTAAGTGGTACTTTGTTTGGGCAGTCACAGGACACTCTGAGGGTACATGGTGTAAATGGGCGCCATCTCTTTGCTGGAGTATCTGGCATTTCTCTTCATCTTTGGGTAAATTCCCCCAAAAGGTGACCCTGGCATGAAGACTGAGGCCTGTCATTTACCTAGGAGGTGGCTGCAATTGGATGCGGGAGGGGATGGGAGACACGGAAGGAAGGAGCCAGGCAGGGGGTACCAACGAAGTGACTCAGTGGGCAACCTGGGCTTGGTGTTGCTGAGGACTGCAAGGGGACAGCATAGACTGACCTAAGTAGTCTCACAGCAGAGGCAAGGGGCCATCCACAATCACGGCTGAGCGCTGCTCCTGGGGAGCTGGGTTGTGCTTCTGCGGGGAGGCCCTCAGGTAGGGTCACAGTGGCTTGTGGCAAAACACAGGTGGTGGGAACCATGACTGCTGGGCTTTGGGAGGGGCAGTGGCCACACTGGCTGTGTTATTAACGTATCCCTTGATCTTCACCCAGCCATCTTTGTTCCTAGAAACTTATACTACAGATACTAGCACGTGAACCCAAAGAGGCACATGCAAGATTTATTTCAGAAAGTTCCAGGAATCTCAAGTGTCTTCAATAAAGAGGACAAAGTGACTCATGTTGCTGGGAGTTGAGGTAAAGCTGGATCCAGCAGCCCCCGACAATGTCACCAAGAATCCAACTTCTACTCTCTGCTCTACTTTCCACAGTGTGAGCTTCACCTTGGGGTTGGTTCATACCTGGCGATCACAGGATAGTCCCAACCATCACCTGGGCTAGCATGTGTTCCCCCAGGGCCCGTGGGAGAGAGGAAGGGCGCTTTCGGTTCTCCCTGGAAGAAGCTAGCAAATTTTTCCTGTCACGGGCCTAGATGGGGTCACATGCTCACCTCTGCTTGTTAGGGGAGGCCACGGTGGCAGGGGAGTGAGGAGTTGACTCCCTCCTCCCTGCTCAGGGGCTGACCACACATCAGGGTGGATGTGGGGGGCGGCTTTGCAGTGCCTGGGAGTCACCACCATGTGGTGGTGGCAACACCTCACTCACCTAGCTGCCCATCAGCAAGGGACAGGTGCTTCTCACCCCGCTACCCACCGCTGGTGGGCGGGTCCTGCAGGTCAGTCCAGCTGTGTTTTGGCCACTGTGAAACTTGTGGCCTCATCCTCCCGCCCCTGCAGATGGCAACACTCATGCTTGAAGCCTCAGCCAGACACAGAGCAGATCACCTAGCATGTTGACAGGTAGGGTGTGGGAGAAACCTCAGGACTTTGGAGCTGTGCTCAGTGTAGCATGAAAGCCCATCCTGACTGATGTCATTGTGGGTTGGCCACATGTGTCTCCAAAGGACAAATACATAGGCACAGGATCTCTTGAAAGAGACATGAGAAACCCCAGCAGGGGAACCTGGCAGGCTGGCCTACTTTTCCCTCTAAACCCTCTTGTGCAGTGTCTTATTTTCTAGAAAACCATATGTATTAACAAGTCAAACGACAATTATATTTTTAAAGAGTTTATTCAAGACTTTATTAAAAAATTCTGTCAAAATAACTTCAACCCTGTTTTTGGTTCTTGGGGCCAGGGGTGGGGGCCAGAGTCAAAGAAGAGACATGGGCAGGAGAAAGTCATTTTAGTTTTTATTAAATATATTCTCTTGGCACAAATCTTCAAAATATATAAACTAAATGTCTTCATGGCATCAAAATGTAACTCCAGACCAGGAAGGGCAACCACTGGGTGGGGTCAGAGGGCCCCAGTGCAGCTATGGGCGGGGCTGTGGGCGGGGGTAGTGCAAGGACGCCCACTGGCTGGAGCCTCAGGGAGGCACTCTGGGGCCAGCAGGGGACCCTCCCCCATCCTGCCTGGCCTGTAGCTCCAAGCAGGGTGCTGCCCAACCATGCGTCTGCTCTCACCGCCTGGGGTGGACCCCCTCCCCACTGCTCTCTCTGGCCAGGGGGCCCTGGATCCCCGTGCCATCTCCCTGAGAGGCCCCTGCAGAGCCTGGGTGCTGGGCAAGGCGGATGGGATGCTCGCCCAACAGGATGGTGGTCACAGGCTCCCTGGGCGTCTGGGGACAGACTGCAGCTGGTTAGGCAAACACATGCAAGGAAGGACAGAAAGAGGGATCTTCAAACCCCCCGGTTCAAGGCAAGAAGAACGGAAACAGGACAAGACAAAGGGAAGAAATGAAAGCCACTACTGGAAATGTGCATGTGGCACCCCCCCTCAGGCCCTTTCACACAGCCTGGCTGCGGAGCCACCTGTGACACCCACCCACCCTCGGGGTGACCTCATCCTGGCACCACATAGGATGGTCAGGGTGTGCTGCAAATAGACCCGAGGTCAGCCAAATCTAAAAACAAAGCCAAAAAAATAAAGAGACTCAAATATCATTAGGAAATGGGTGTTTCTGAGACCCTGTGACACCCAGCAGGCCCCAGGGGACTTCTCCATGAGACTAGCTCCCTGGAGGAATCCAGACTTTTTTGAGCTTCCTGCCTCCAGGCTGTGCGCTGTCTTGGGGCTCTCTGAGAGGGTCAAAGCTGCCAGCCACCTCTGTGTGCTCTGTGCACAGACAGCCCTGTAGGCCTCCAACTGCTCCATGTCCCGGGCAAGTGCCTGCTTAGGTAGGGAGACTGGGGTGTGCCAGATGCCATGGGTCCCCCTAGCAGCTGCTGTGCCTGTGGGCAGAGGGTCACAGCCTGGGCCTGGCCTCTGTTGGTGCAGCCAGTGGGACAGAGGTGACAGGTTCCTGATCTCAAGGAAGTGACCTGGACGTCCAGTTTTTAGTAAATGCCTCTGCGTTAGGGCTCAGACCCAAACCCATGGGTTCCTCAAACCCTGCTGTCTGGAGGCAGCGTTACAAACCATGAGGGTAGGCGACAGAGGGGAAAACTAACTCCCAGGGTCCCAGTCGGGCCGAACACTCCAGGATCCCGATAATAGTCTCAGGGGAAAAGGTTCCTCCTGAGCAGGAGGATCTGGTGATGAAGTGTGTCACCTGGGAAGTAATGGCAAGGGCAGGTCAGGCGGGGTGTGGTGGGGCCGGGCGAGAGGCCGCACTGTAGCCACAGCTGAGCAGGAGGCTGGGCCCATCCCACCACGGGAGGCCAGGCTTCCCCCTCCTGCTGACATGTAGGCGGGCGGAGTCTGGCTCTGGGCCCAGTGAGGACAGGGTCACCAGAACCAGGGGCGTGTCTAAGGTCACAGAGAGCCAGGCAGCGGCGCTGGTCACCCCCGCGACTCGGGGCGTTGGGGGCCACACCTCCAGGAGGCAGTGCACCCTGCGGAGAGGGGGCAGGACACTGCACGCACTTCAAAGGACGCTGCCGCTCCTTTCGGATCTGTGGGTGCCAAGCCTAGGCTCCTCAGCTTGTTGCACCAGACTCTCTGACGTGGCTCCGGGGTAGAACCAGGCACGCGACTGCTCCACAGGCTCAGAAACAAACGGGGTTGGCGGGCCACTGCGGCACCCTGTCCCCCGTGGCTGCCGTAAGGAGCGCCTAGCTCTGCAGGTGCCGCAGCAGGATCTGCATGAGGTCGAAGGTGGTGAAGCTGATGCCCACGGCGATGGGGCCCTTGATCCAGTTCATGCTCAGGCCCTTGTAGAGGCCACGCACGGCGCCCTCCTCCCGTACGATGGCGCGCAGCGTGTGCGCGATGGAGGCATGCTGACGGCCGGTGACGCCAGCTGTCTGCATGCGCCGGCGCACCACGTCCAGCGGGTACGAGGCCGACTGCCCGATGAGGCCGGCGCAGGCCCCGAAGATCATGCGCTCAAAGGGGTAGGGCTGCGGCCGGCTGCCGTACTCTGTCGGCGGAGGGACAGAGGGGCAATGAGGTCAACGAGGGGGGCGCACAACGTGGGCATGCGCGGACCCGTCACCACGGCGGGCTCAGGACCCGGCTGGCTGGCCCCGCCTGCCCACGCGGGGCCTCGGGTTCCCTGCCCCCGACCTCTGGGGCACTCCTTATAAAGTTTGAGAAATAAGTTTTTAAAAAGCCAGAAAAGCATATGGAATCATATAACCAAGTCCTCAAACCCAGAGCGAGCTCACACCTGATCATTCCTGTTGTCTAATAAAGAAAGCAAACGTCACTGGTGTCTGCGACCCTCCCCACGAAGGACGTCAGCTTCACCTGGACTGTTTTCTTTAACAGAAAACCTCTTGGGGTGATTAAGGCAAAACACGAACGCCTGCTGGCACTGGTTGGCAGGTACGGATGGGTTGTGTTTTATTGGTCTCTGGGCTTTTCTGCACTTTTTGAATTTCTCAAAATTACCCAAAGCCCAGAAGGGCACTTTGCCCTCCATAGAGGCTTTCCCGTACGCCTTGTGCCCAAGTGGCTGCCGTGGCTCTGGGTGACACTCTGGCCTTCCCAAAGCTGGTTGTAAAATGAGGCACTGAAGGTCTGCACTCCAGCTTCCCGGGTGTTGGAGGGGTGGGTCTCAGGTCACTGAGCCCCGTAAGCCGCGCTCTCCGGCCCCTTACCTCTGTGCAGGCTTTTGAGCGTCTCATAGGTGAAGAAGGTCAGCCCCGCGTAGGGAATGATCCCCAGCACGGTGGGTGTGAATCCGTGGTAAAGGGTCTTCAAACCCTCCTCTCGGGAGATCCGGATGAAGACGTGGAAGATGTTGCTGTACCTGCAGGACAGAGCGAGGGGGGGGCGCGCTGAGCACACAGCAGGAATTCTCAGCTCATCCCACCTGCCCCGCGTTGGCCAGGAGGTCCCGCTTTCCCCCTCTAGGCAACATGGCCACGGGCAAAAGCCTTAGCCTCTGAGGGTGATGCCTACGGCTGGACCCCGCCTTTATCGCCGGGTCGCCAGGCTGCGCTCTGCCCTCTCACTCATCTGTGTCCAATTCAAAACTAAGACTTGGTTTGATAGAAGCAGAAACTGAGCCCGGGCCTGAGGGCCTATTACTGCCTTTCTGGGGCAGCTGCAGGACAGCTGCCCTGTCATACCAGGTGGGGTCCGGGCGGCAGATTCCCAGCTTGGCTTCCTCTGCAGCTGGACAAAGAGGCCCAGACCCAAACCCCAGGGCAAGATGGAGGGATCCGACTTGGGAGCCCCACTGGACACGGAGCCCCCGGTGCTGTGGAAGCGGCACCAGGGCAGGACTCACATCTCCTTTGGGGTCACGGCCATCCTGGCTCTGACCAGGTCCAGGGGGTAGGTCAGCGAGGTGGCCGTGATTCCAGCCAGAGCGCCGGCCAGGAGGCGGGGCCAGGGGGGCAGGGCTCTGCGGGAGCGGGAGAGCAGGTGAGACCCCGACACCCGGTGCGCGCAGGCCTCTGCGGCGGGGAAGCCGAGGGCCGGGCAGGGGCGGGGCTGGCTCCCTCGCGGCCCGAGCTGATGGGGTCCCTGGGGAGGATGTCATTTGGAGATTCCCAGGGCTGCTTTGCTTCTTCCCTCCTTGAGTGGCTAATGACTGACTGACGGGGACCCCTGGCCCTCGGGGCGTTGGCTGGGAGGGGAATAGGGGTAGGAGAGGGCTCTGGCCTGGTGAGGGTGTGGGGGCCAGGAGTGGGGTGCAGTCAAGTCGCGGGGCGGCAGGGCGAGCTCACTCTCCGCGGAAACCGTAGTAGCGGCCCAGGATGCGCTTGTACTCCTCGTGCGCGCTGAACTGAATGGCGGCGTACGGGACGACGCGCACCATGGTGGCCGAGTTCCCGCGCCACAAGCTCAGGAAGCCCTCGCGCTGGTAGGTGAAGTAGAGGAGCCGGAAGGCCTCCTGGGGGTGGGGCGAGGGGAAGGTCACGCCCCGCGCCTGCCCCGCCCCCACTCCGCGGAGCGCCCCCGGCCTTACTGCGTCCAGCCCACTGGCCGGGGAGCGACATCATCACCTCCCCCATTCTCCGGGCGCCCTCTCCTCGGACCCCCGACTCGGGAACTGTAAAGTGAGCCAGGTTTGCAGGCTCCCAGTCCGGCACAGAGCGTGTCTTGTTGGTGTTTGTCTAGCTTTTAAAGATACTCTTTATCATTTAGTTCATTAAGGAAAAGAACCCTCCTGCTCTCTGTTGAAAGATGAATCAAATATGAAATCGTGGGTTTAGAAGGTCAAGACCCCTTACCACTGCCCCACAAGTGCGGGGTCTCCTGGAAATTCCCAGGGTGGGTCTGTGTCCAGGCAGAGCTTGGGGTGCCAGGTCAGGTGGCCCTGGCCCTGACCCCAGGCCTGGAGGGGAAGGCCTCCGTCGCCCTGCAGCCCAGGAACTGGCCTTGGGGGAACCAAAGGGAAAGAACCCCTT
This sequence comes from Manis pentadactyla, assembly GCF_030020395.1. Classification (NCBI taxonomy): domain Eukaryota; kingdom Metazoa; phylum Chordata; class Mammalia; order Pholidota; family Manidae; genus Manis; species Manis pentadactyla. The sequence goes on from NC_080030.1 coordinate 11,187,336, forward strand.
GGAAAGCGCCGCAGCCCCCCAGACTGCCTGCCTGCACAGCTCCTGCCAGCCCCGCAGAGCGGACGGCGACAGCCCAGAGCCAGGCGTCCATGACCTAGTGGCTCACCTTGGCAGAAAATCTTTTTGAAGACACTGGAAAAAATCAAAAACAAAACAGACACCATTAGCTGTGAAGGATGGGACCGCAGTCTGCAGGGCCCTTGCTGCAGGGGCCTGCTCTGAGCGTGGGAGGGAGACCAGTCCCTGGGGATGTCACCCACTGCCCTGGCCAGTGGAGGTCGGCAGCATCCCCGAGCAAGGCCACCCTCTGGGAACCTCCTCACCCCCAATGCCCAGGCCCCTCCGCACACCAACCTGGTCCCAGAACAGGTTGCTGAGCTGCCACCTGACTCCCCAGAAAAGTGAGGGTCTCCACCGGGGTCTCCAGACCCCCCTGGACTCTAATTCAACCAGACCCCTTTGGGGGTGAGTCAGGGGACTCTGGCTCTCAAAACACAGCCTGGGGGTGTTTCTGTCTGGAGTTGGCCCTCTCTTGCCCCTGACCTTCGGCTCCCAGGTTCTGTGGCTGCTGGAGCACCATGGTCACGGGGCCCCAGAAATACAGGCCAGGAGGTATCTGGGGCTGGCAACCTCCCCGTCCTCACTGCCCGCATCTGCTGCCTTCCGGGGTCAGCCTTACACTCTCCTATGTGGGTGTGCAGGCACACCTCCTGCCTGTGGACTTAACACCCAGCTCCCTGCAGGGCACTGGGCTGTGCGTCTGCCCCGGGCACAGGCACGGACATGGGCGTGGGGGCTGCTTGCTCAGCCATAGGCCTGCCCTTTCCCACATCTGGGAGGAGGTGGATATTAACATCCCATTTTGTGGATGGGGAAACTGAGGCACAGAGGCTGGGGACCAGCTCGAGGAAGTGGGGAGGGCCTGGCTTGCATCTGTAGTCCTCTGCTCCCCAGCAGCTGAGGGGCAGGGAGCCCTGGGGTGTGACTGTCCTGCCTGGCACTGAGCAGTGGTCACTGTCTCATTTTCAGTGGATCCTGTGGCCGCTTAACCGCAAGGAGGGAAGGAGATGGTTTCTTGAACTACGTCCCCCAAAAAGATATGTCCATATCCTCACCCCCAGTACCTGTGAATGTGTCCTTATTTAGAAACAGGGCCTTTTCAATGAATGCAATGGTGGAGGTGAGGACTTGGTACTATGGGTGAATGTTGAAACCACTGTGTTGTTCATGTGAAACCATCGTAAGACTGTATATCAATGATACTTTAATAAAAAAAAAAAGAGAGAGAACAAGATAAAACAAAACAAAAAAAATGTACACCTGGCCACATCACATTCTGGATTAAAGTCCCCCAATGGCACACGGATTGCACTTTGAATAAAGCCCAAATTCCCAATCATGACAAAAAAAAAAAAAAAAAAGAAGAAAAACAGGGCCTTTGCAGTGTAATTAAATGAAGATGCGGCAACACAGGAGTTGGGCGGGCCAGATGCTGTGAGGGGCGGCTTTACAAGAGGAGAGGATGCGGGCGCCAAGGGGAAGGCAGAGAGCAGAGGGACGTGCCCTGAGCCCCCAGAAGCTGGAGGAGGCGAGGTAGGGTCCTCTCCTAGTGCCTCCACAGGGGCCCAGCAGGCGACACCTGGTGTCTGGCCTCTGGAGTGTAAATGAATAAACACCTGCACTCGAAGCTGCCTCGGGTGTGGTCCTTCGTGATGGCAGCCCCAGGTCACTAACAGTTTCTAAGTGGATTTTAAAGAAGCATTTTTTAAAGTCAGTTTGCCGCGCAGTCTGGGGGTCCCTGAGGAGGAGGGTGACTGCCTGGTGGCGTCTCCACGGTGAGGACAGACAGACAGACAGTACTCACCTTGGAAGATGATTTTGGTCCGGTCTAGGGGAGCTACTGCCGTTTTGGCAAGAGCCCCAGCCAGAGCCCCGGACAGAAGGGAGCTGAGAACTTCCCTGTGATCACCCTGTAAGAAAGCACATGAGCACACGGTCAGAGGAGGGGAGGGCGCCTGTCTGCCAGGGGGCCCCGAAGATCATCTCCCTTGCACCCGGGCCCTGGGCTTGGTGGGGCTCGGGCAAGCCATGCCGGGCCCAGTGGCCACAGAGCCCGTGTGGGACATGGCGACAGGCACAGTCTACGTGAAGTACCCACTGACTAGGCCGTCCTGTGGGGCTGCGAGTTCTCGGACACAGCCACCAACGGGGCTGACCCCAAAGAGAAGAATCACGGTTTCCATCCACTGCCTGTGTGGCAGAGCCCTGTGCTCGGGTTTCAGAGCAAAGTCACGATGAGGGTCCCTGTATCTGGGGACCAGGCCAGGGGTATCAGGTGGGCAGAACCTGACTGTATCACTGTGCCCCCTTCCCACAACTTTCTATCAGGACTTCAGGGGCCAGTGGCTCTTCATCCAATCCAAGGTGACAGTCGTGGAGGGTGACGGTCATGGAGGCTTCCCAGGAGGAGCTGTGCTGGAAGCCACCTGCCCAGTTCTTGGACTCTGCATCTCCCTGGCTGCATGGCTGAAGAACTGTCCGCAGCAGCCATGGTAATGAGGCACAGCTGTGTGTTGGGGGGGGATGGGGATGTGGGGGTATGTGTGGTGGAACACTCAGTGGGAAGGAGCCCAGCACCCGGCGGGGCCACAAGGACAGGGTGGCTGACACAGGGAAGGCGAGGGGGCCCACCGGACAAACAAAAGATGAGAGGGGATTAGGGATGGACCCCTCAGAGCTGGACAAGGAGGCTGGTCTTTGGAGAAGCATGGAGGTGGACCGGCTATTCTAGCTGTAAGCAGAGAAGAGGCAGCTCCTGCAGAAACCAAGGATGGAGATGGCAGAGGTCAGGACCAGGGGAAGGATGTGGGGGACTTGGATGGTACAAATGGCAGCCTGGGACCAAGTTGGCATGCGGGGCCCCCAGGGCCTCTTAAGTTTGCTCAGCTGAGCAGGTAGCTTGGCGTGAAGGGCTGGGCCCATCCTGACTGCAGTGACCACAAGGCCTCTCACATGCTGAGAGGCCGTCTCCTGGCCAGGTCTGACTCCCAGATCGTCTCCCGACTGTCCCAGGCACTTCCAGGCGCCGTGGCACCCTGCGGCCTGGCCTCTGCCCTGGTGCCCCCTCCACCAGCCCAGCTCACCCCTCCTTTAAGGAACCCGTTCCCAGGGCAGCAGTGTTTCCCCTCCTTTGTGTCTAAGGTGGAGCTTCTCCATGGGATTCCATCTTCCTCTCGGGGTCCTGTTACTGGGACCCCTGCCTTTTCTGGGCTCCCCAGCAGGGTTTTGGATGTGTGGTCCCATTGGCTTTGAGGGGCATGGACATCAGATGCTGGAAGGCTCAGTGGTGAGCCTGGCACTGGCTCCGAGGTCCCATGGGCCCCTGCCTCAGTTTCTTCTCTGTGAATCCTTGTGGCTGCTCACCTGGAGGGCCACTGTAAGGAGAGGGAATGCCCCACAACAGCCCACGTGCCCTGCTGGCACTAGAGGTGGAGCCGGCATGTCCCTTCCATCTCCCTCTCCCCCTCCTGTGCAGTCTGCAGTGCTTGTGACGAACAGCACAGTGCTGCGGGTAGGGAACTAGCATGGCCTTACACCCTAACTTGTGATGTGGGGCTCCAGGGACATGCTATGAACCCACATGCCATGTGCTCAGTGGAGGAGCCTGCCAGCACCTTTGGCTAATGCTTCCAGTGATGCTTAAATGACCGCAGCTGTTTTATTCTTTTTTTTGGTTTATTCTTTAAAGTGCTCAGCACAGCCATCCTGAGCTGTCAGTCTCCATTATCTATCATATGGAGCAATCTGGAAATGGAGAACGAGGCACACAGCCCAACAGGAAGTGGGGGATCATATGGGCTGTGACTACCGTGCGAAGATGCTTGGCTCTTTAAGCAAAGACACCCAGTGCTGTGTGTCCCAGGGCACAATGGGCACCACAGCGGCCTTTTGCAGAGCATGTCCCTCTGGTGGGTCCAACCAGCTGGCCAGCAGAGGGGGGGCCACACCTCTCCCATGCTCTTAGGGAGGCTTGCTGAACTGTGCCCGCTCTGGGGCTTGGCCCACCCCCCATCCCCTGCGGAGTGATGTGGCCCTGAGAACCCACCCTCCCTGGTCCTTGCTGGGTGGCTCAGAACTCGGGGAAAGGTCAGGAAGGCCAGATGGTGACAGCCTTTGACACTATGGACTTTGAGAACTGCCCATTGGCGCCTGAGCCAGCCGGGGCGTGAAGACAGCTCCCTGCATGGGGCCAGCTCATCTGTGTTCCACGTTCAGCGGGAGAATTTCTACGGGCTTCTGTGGCGAACAAATACAGGGCTGAATCCATTTCTGATTTATTTCAGAGGGAATATGGCTTGTCTTCAGTTTAAGGGATGAACTCAGAGCTGAGAGCAAGCCCCTCCTCCGGGGCTGGCCGGGCCTCTGGCTAATCTTTCAAAGTCTGCAAATTACAGAAGGGCTCAAGATGACCTTTTGATCTGGGCGGGATTTTGGCCTCCTGCCAAGTGACTGGGCTGGGTCCACATCACAAACCAGCCTGTGGCTTCCCATCGGGGCCTCAAGGTGCACAGAAGAGGGTGCCCAGGGGAAAGCCCATTGGGGCAGCTGGCGTACTTGCCTTTGAGGAGACGGGCTCGGCATCCTCCTGCAAACGCACCGCGCCTTCCTTCACATCATTACCCATCCCAGGCCTGCCGGGACAGCGGGAGACTCGGGCCTGCGGAGCGAGAGGGGACCGGTGAGAGCTGGTGGGAGCCGCCTGAAGCCAGACCGGCCTGCTCTTCCTAACTGCCTTCCCTCTCCCTGCCGGGGAAGGACGCAGGAATCCAGATATCACAGCCCCCAGTGCTGACTGCTTAATCATTTACAAAAGCCCTTCTCGTTAGATTTTATTTGGTCATCACAAACAGGATTCTGAGTCATCCATTTTTCAAACTTGGTACTTAAAGGGCTGATGGGCTCAGAGAGGTTAATCCACTGCCTGGAGGTCACACAGCAGGAGGTGGGGGGGTGGCAGGCTGCAGGGCTCTGAGGGACCCCACCTGCCCAAACCTCCCCCAAGGCTTTTGTCGGCTTGGATGAGTATCCATCAATGGAATCACTTTCAGAAAATCAGATCTTTTCCCCATTGCAAGGCAGCCTGCAATTTCCTGCCAAGCTTACAGTAAAAGGTCCTCATACTGGAGGACTCCCCCCTGGAAACCTGTCTTTAACCTCCTGGTGGGCGCCTGCACACAGCTCAGCAAACTGCAGGAGGGGTCAGGAGGTGAAAGGACGCAGGGCTGGTGTCGCGCAGATGCCAACCGTGCGTGTGTTCCTGAGGTTGTGGCTCCCATAGTTTAAAATTATCCAGTAAATCAGTGTGCTTTCCGGTAAAGGGTGCCTGTGATGCAGCTGTGTGCCGAGCAGTGCAGGGAAGGCCCTCCTGCCCTCAGGTCCTCCCAGGCACCCCACATCAGGGCTGGTGTGTGAGGCCCTAGGAAGTACACGCAGGATTCTGCTCCACGTGCCTGCCTCAAACAGGCCCCAGCTCTGGGGGGACAGCGGCTTCTCGAACGAGCCAGGAGGAAGGGCACTCCCAGGGCCCCCGAAGAGCAGGGGGGCAGCCAAAGCTGGGGGGAGCGGGGCGAGGTGAGCCCCCAAATCAATAAAGCACTGGATTATAACCCAAAGTATAAAATATCCACAAGTCCACACTGATATAAATGAATGACTGAGTAGATAGACAAATGGAGAAGAGACAAATCTCCGTCAGAGGAACCCCCAATAACTTGTGCTCTGGAGGAGGGGGAGCGGGACCCCCCAGCATCAGGTGTGGGCTGCGCATGCTTTCTTCCTTTCAAAGGGCACAGCACGGGAAGGCGAAGACAGCGACCGCCTGGCAGCCGCTACCTCGGCCAGGTGGCCAAGGCCAACATCGCAAGGGAAATCCACGCCGAAGGCATGTGCCCTGCACACAGTGTGGTGAGGAGGGTGCTTCACCTCTGTGGTCCCCCAACACCTGCCAGCCGGGTCCCACCATGAGAAAACACTGGGTGAAACCCACCTGAGGGGCCTCCTAAAAAACCCCAGGCCAGTCTGCCTCAAAACCACCATCAAAACCAAGAAAGTTAGAAACCATCTTGGCCCAGAGGAGCTGAAGGAGATGTGTGGACTGAATGTCACATGGGACCCAGGGGCAGAGAAAGGGCATTGGGGGAAACTGAGGAAATCTGCGTAAACTGTGGGCTTCAGTTAGCAGTAACGTCTCAGTATTGGTAACTGACAAGAGCACCACAGCACTGGAAGATGTTAATAATGGGGAAACTGGCTGTGGGGTGGAGGGGAGCTCTGTGTTACCTTTGCAGTTTTTCCAGAAATCTAAAACTGCTCATAAACAAATGAGCAAAGCGAAGCTAGGCTCAGGGATCTCTTCAAGCTGGTTGCTGGGGTATCAGCCTGGGCGATGCTCTGGACTGTATCACCCCGACTCCAGCCTGCTGGCTGTGGCTCAGCACTGCCCCCAACACGGTGGACCCTGGGGGACTGAGCTCACAGACGTGGATGGGGCAGTCTTTCTGTGGTGGGTCGGGCAGCTTGCCAAGTGTGGACACCTTCTGCAGAACTGCCCTCCAGAAAGGATCAGCCCTTTGAATCCTGGCCTCACACAGGTCCAAGCTGGCCTCGCCCGCCCTCCTCCCCTCTGGCTCCCCCAGCTCGTGGTTTCCCCACCAGGCAGGGGTGCTCAGCATGGAGGCTGTGCAGGCCCAGGCCGGGGGCTGCCTATGGAGCCCACCAGCCCTTCACTTGGTTGCCCAGGTCCAGGACCTGCTGCGGGACTCCAGTGCAGACAGCTGAGTGCAGGGGATGCAGACAGAAAGGTGTCACCACATAAACCCATGCAGACCCACAGGAGCAGGTCCCTGCAGGTGACAGGGCACTGAGGCATGTCTTGGGGAAAGTGCCTGCAGGGGGCTCAGGGAACAAAGTACTATCTTTCACATAGTGGACTTCTACTTAAAATGTCATTTAATAGAAGGATTCCTCTATTTAAAAAAAGAGTTTAAGATTCACTACTCTCCTGAGTCCACGTTAGTCCCTACCTTGAGTCCAGGCTTACTGTGTACAGAGCACTGTGAGTGGTCGTTTACCTGGCCCCCAAAAGACATGTCCCCCTGGGAACTGGGACTGGGACCTTATCTGGGAAAACGGTCTTGGCAAATGTCATTAGTTAAGAGGGGGTCATAAAGGAGCAGGGAGGCCCTACACCAAGGGCAGGTGACTTCACAGGATGAGAAACGATACAGACACACACGGGGATCATCCACGTGGGGTGGAGGCAGAGACTGGGGTGGCGGGGCCTCAGGCCGCATGCGCCCAGGGCCCCAGAAGCTGGAAGGAGCCAGGAAGCCCCCTCCCGTGGAGCCTTCAGAGGGGGTGCAGCCGAGCACTTCCATTTCGGACTTCCGACCTCCAGAACTAGGCGAGAATAAAACCAGTGACCTGGCTCCTTCCAGACCAGTTGGTGCTTCCAACCTAGGCACTTGGTGTCTTGGGCTGTGAAGGGGCAATGGCAGCCATGGGGAGCTCTGTGCAAGGGATGGCAGGATTTCAATTAATATATGCACAAGGAATGATGGATCCTGAAAGGCACCACTAGGCAGATGCTCAGAGACCACCCAGATACCCTGTTTTTCATTGTATAGGCACACCACTAGGGTCTGGCTGCACTCAGTCATCTCTCAAAGGAAAATGCAAAGCCAAGTAGAACACAAACAACTTAGTTTGCTGCCTAGTTTGCTGGGAGACCAGTGTGCATCCTGTCCTTGGCCTGCGTCTCAGGGGCCCGCAGCTTAGAAATGCGATGGCAGCTACTGTTTGTTACAACCCACTGCCCCTGTGTTCTCTAACCCAGCCAGCCTCAGCCAGTGACTATGGGGACTGCTTTACAGATGGGGAAGCTGAGGCAGTGTGAGTCCTTGCCAGAGACCACCCCGGTACTAATCATGGCTGCTAACGACTGGGGGTCACAGTCGTTGGTTTACCTATCTCCCCACTTTGCTAGTGAGACATGGAGAAGCTTGGTTGGACTAAGGGCAGAGGAAGTTCCAGCTGTGACAATGGATTCCAAAGTCATAGGCATGTCCTCCTCCTCCTCAGAGCCCCGCTCCTAGCCAGCTTAACATCATTTTGCCCTGAATGATTCTCCCAGAAAGCTACGTGCAGTGCACGGGAGGCAGAGGCAAGGGTCGGGCTGCACTCCGTTTCCCGAAAGAAAACCGCAAAGCCAAGCAGAACACAAACAACCTGCTCACAGAAGCATCGCAGAGCTAGAGACAGTACGGACTCCTGGGCTGCGATCCAAGGGGCCCAGGAGGTGAGCCTGGGGGAGGCCCGCTGAGCATTCATCAGGGACAGAAGTCCGAGTTTGCCCAGCCACAGTGGGACCCCTGGTAACCAGTCCCAACTAGGCTGGCAGTGTATGGGAGGAAGCCCCTGAGGGAACAGGCCTTGGTGTCTGGGGGCCTGAGAACTTCAGTCTTGAACTTGGAAGAAGGTGGCCCTGGCCCGCTGGCTCCTGCACACCTGGAAGAAGCCAGTGGGAATCATGTCTACGAGAAGATAATCCCCTGGGCTTTGCATGGTTTTAAAAAATCAAATATCCTGGACCCAACCTAAGATAACAGGTCACACAAGGAGAACAGATGCTGCATGTATGGAGGAGAAACCACCACACTTGGACGCTGGGCAGACACTGTGTTTGAAAACGCTGGTGGATCAGGAGGAACCCGGGCCGCCCCCGCTTCAGGACTGGGGCCTCAGTGGAGCGTTCTCAGTGCCCCTGAGGCTCTGGCTCCTGGGCACAGGGGCGGATTGGGTCAGGGACACTGACCCATGCTGGGGCCTGATACGAGAAAAACAAGAAGTTGGGGACTCTTAAGGCCCCCTGATCTGAGAAGGGAGCTCAGCAGTGGTGCTGGCAGCACTGGGATGACCTATTGGCAAAACTGTCATTAATCCTGTTCCAATGTGCCCTTCAGAGAACTCTAGGCTTTATTCCGTTTCACCAGTTATTCCCCAAATCTCCCTTCTGTGTCCCACGATCCTGCCCACGAGCCTCCTCCCCAGCCCTCTTGTCTGGTGAGGCCCCCGCCCCCAGCTGGGGCTGTTGGTGTGTGTGCTCACACCAGGTCAGTACACCCTCGTGGGCACCCACTTTATACTCTGGGCTAAAACAAAACACTTGATACTCATGTGCTGCTCCAGTCTTTCGCTGCAGGCCATGGGACCACGACGTCTTCTGCCCTCTGGAAGTGGACATGCAGTTCTGGGGAGGGAGTGGGGGTGGAGACGGTGTGGACCATGCAGAGGTCGGGTGTGCTTAAGGGACAGCCACCGGCCTGCACCTCTGGGTGGCGTGGACATGCTGTGGGGCGGGCCGGACGCACCTGAGCTCCAGGCCTTGCTGTACCCATGCCCTTCGTCCTCCCTCCCTGTGCTGCTCTGGCCCACGTGACTGCCCAGCCTTCCAAAGGGGACACAGAGTTGCCTGGTGGCCAGGTAGTGGCCATCACAAGGTCCTCATGAGAGGGAGGCCAGAGGTTAGAGGAGATGTGACCATGGAGGCAGGTTTCAGAGAGATTTGAAGGTGCTGCCCTGCTGGGCTGATGCATGCAGGTGGCCTCTAGAAGCCAGAGAGGGGCAAGGAAAAGGGATTCTCTTCCGAAGAAACACAGCCCTGCAGACTGATTTTAGACTTCTGAGCTCTAGAAATTAAAGATGCTAAACTTGTGTTGCTTTTGGCCTCAGGGTGTGTGGCAGTTTGTTACAGCAGCTGCAGGACACTGACACTGGCTGTCACGAGGAGGAAAGGCAGCTTGACTCAAGAACTGGTGGCCAGCTGTCCTCCCTGAGAGGCGGTGTCAGAGAAGCAGGTGGAGTAAACAGGGAGGGGGCAGGAAGTTGGCAGGTGCTGAGTTCAGGCAGTGAGACAGGAAGTGCAAAGGCCCCAGGGCAGGAACAAGCTGGTGAAAGAGTGGAGGCCAGTGTGGCTTGAGAGAGGCAGGGGTCACTCTGGGCTACCACGGAAGATGGGGAGCTAGGCAGGCGGCCGGGGAGGACACCTGTGGTATCACTCAGGTGAAGGGGGTCTGATGTTGGGAAGCAGAGGGGGCCTCATAAGCCCACCCATGTTCTGCCTGACACCTGGGGGAGGTGGGGCTGTTTCCTGGGATGGGGAGGCTCAGGTGGGGCTGATGGGAGAGAAGGCCCTCAGAGCGGGTGGCCCCTATTTGAGGACCCCATCCTCAGTGGTGTTCTCATCCATGTCCCTGAAAGGGGATGGGGGTCCTTGCCTATCTCCCACCCCATGTTTACTAAATGAGAAGAGGTGCACAGGACTTCTGGTTGGGACCATGTGGTCCCAACACGCCACCAGGAAGAACAGGAAGATGAAACATACAGGGAGCCCAAGTTTAACTGACACCAGAGCCAGCCAATCAGTGCCAGAAACCAGCCACGTAGGTCCTGTCTGGGGGTGCTGACTCCTCTTGTCTACTCCGTGTTCTGATGCATCACCCCCACTGCCAGGCTATGGTTCAAAGCCACACCCTGACCCCCCCCAACACCTATCAGGACGCATCGCCTTGTGTAATCAGGAAGGCAGAGTCACAGTTCAAGGTCGGTTTTGCCCTTCACCAGGTGAGCCCCCTTGGGCTGGTGCCCCAGCTCCCAGGGCAAGGGCTTCCTGACTTGTGAGCTGGGCTCAGTGTACCCAGCTGGAGCGAGCAAGCCTCAACACAGCCACGTTCTCCCGACTCCATCCCGCCAAGGTCTGCCTGTTCCTGCCCTGAGGGCCTGAAGCTCTCACATCCCGGCTGGGGAATGGGAGATGGTATGGCCGCTGCCGGGTCCTGAAACATGGGGTTACTGCATGATGCAGCCATCTTGCTACAAGGAACACACCAATCAGCAAACAGGTGTTCACACCAATCCTTGTACACACATACTCACAGCACAGCTAGTCACAATGCCCAAAGGGTAGAAACAACCCAAAGGCCCATCGGTGGATACATGGATAAACACAATGTGGTTCATCCACACAGCGAACTATTACTGAGCCATAACGAAGCCTGACTCATGCTATGATGTGGATGAACCTTGAAAACATGCTGAGTGAGAGAAGCCAGACACAAAAGGCCACAGAGTATGTGATCCCATGTATATGAAACGTCCAGAACAGGCACATCCATAGAGATAGAAGCAGAATGCCAGAGGTGGGAGAGGGGAGTGGGGGGCAGGGTTTCCTTTTGGGGCAATGAAAATGTCCCTTTTGAAGTGATGGTCGCACAACATGGTGACTGCACTAAATGCCACTACATTAAATACTTTAAAATGGTAAGTTTTAAGGCACGTGTATTTTGTACAAGAAACCTTCCCTGGGCCCCCCTCCCACTCTGGGGTGGTAGAAGACACCCTTTCCTCATGGAACCTGCCCTCCCTACTGGGTTGTTCTGAGATCAACTGCATGTCGGCTGTGTACACGCTCCAGAGGGGGGCAGTCCCACCGAAGGGGCAGGATACCCACAGGGGGATGACGGTGAGCGGAGAGCCTTGTGGAGGGGGTAGGGGGCAGCCCTGGGATCTGGGGAGGCTTCCAGAGGAGCGCACAGTGGGGAGGTGGTGGGAAGGAGCCCCCCAGGCTGCAGCGAGCTCAGGCTGGTTGGGAAAGGCAGGCTGAGTGCTTATAGGAAAGCACAAGGCACCCACCCCACACCACCGCTGCTTCTCCCTCCTCCACCTCCAGACTTCAGCACCCATCCCGTCCCAGTCAGGACCCTCCCTGCATGCCGCCCCCAGGCCTCTCCTCAGTGGTCCAGACTCTGGGATTGCACTGGGGTCACCTGAGGTCTCCGAACACCTGCCTGGAAGTACATCCAACTCACAGTAATGACAGCACCCTCTGTGGACACAACCCAGCCAGCCACCCACAGGGGAATTTTGGAGTTCTTGGGGGTGGTACAGTCACACAATTGGGTGCCTCACAACAAGACCAGTGCTGCAGCTGGCGGCGTCAGAGACGGATCTCACAGACTCGACAGGGCAGAGCAGACTGTGCCAGGGGACCCCGTCGAAGTAAAACCCAGGCGAGGTCACACAACATGGTCCGTCCACACAGCGGGACGTTATTCAGCTTCAAAGAGAAAGGAAATCCTGACACATGCCACAACACAGACAGACCTTGAGGACATGATGCTCAGTGAAATAAGCCAGGCACAAAAGGACAGATACTGCATGATTCCACTCATATACGGTCCCCCCACCACAGTAACAGGAAGTACATAATGGAGACAAGAGCCTGGGGCAGGGGATGGGAGTCAGTATTTAATGGGGACAAAGTTTCAGTTTGGGGAGGTGGGAAGTTCTGGAGATGGACAACAGTGGGTTCTGCACAACCGTTTGGATGCACGTAATGCCACTGAACTGTACACAAAGAAATGGGTAAGGTGGTACATTTTAAGTTGTATATGTATTTTATCACAATTAAAAAAAAAATGTTCAAGCACAGACAAAAAGCTTTAGTGGTGCTAAAGATGAGAATGGGGTTTCCTGGAAGCAACCAAACTGTCCATCATAGATGAATGGATAAAGAAGAGGTGGTGCATATACACAATGGAATGTTATTCTGCCATAAAGAAGAAAGAAATTCTGCCATTTGTGACAATCTGGATGGACCCAAAGAGTTTTATGCTCAGTGAAATAAGCCAGGTGGAGAAAGACAGATGCCACACGACTTCACTTACTTGTGAAATCTAAAAACAAACCTAAATTAATAAAATAGCAGTAGACTCACAGACACTGAGACGTGACTGCTGGTTACCATAGGGGAGGGGTTGAGATGTGGGGGGGGGAGGAGAGAAGCACAAAATCTCACCCTTACGTTGGTCATGGGGTGGTAGGGCAGCCTGGAGAGGACAGCCAATTACTCTGCAACAGGAGAACATTCTACACTTCTCCCTATGTAGACGGAAGAGTGACTGCACTAGTGGGGGTGAGGATTTAATAATGTGGGTAACTGGTGAACCACTGTGTCGTATACTCGAAACTAGTATAAGGTTGTATATCAAGGATATTTCAATTTTAAAAAAAGGGTGGGGTTACCTCCTGGGGGGCATGACAGGGAGGGGGTGCAGAGAGGACAGTGGGGGCTTGAAATGCTCTATGCCTTGATCAGATTTAAAACTGAATGCTCACACAAAAACTCCTTGAGGTGTACACTTAGGAGTTACTCAGCTATGCTGCAATAAAACTATTTTAAACAGTAAAAAAACAAACAAACAAACGGAAAAGCCCCAAACCTGCCCATCCCATCCCAGGCCCACTGACCCTGAGCTGCAGCGCATGTTCCTAACTCCCAGGGGACTCTAGGGGGACATTGCAGGTGTGGGGACAACAAGCACTGTTCTCTGCTGCTCACCTTCCTCATCACCTGTGAACGCCGGCTGATGATTTTGGCAATGACAAAACCAGTTAAGCTCAGAGGAGCTGGTTAAGCTCCTGGATGGCCCACCCGCTTCTGGAGAGACTCCCCGGGGCAGCCTCCGAGAGGGGGTGCTGACCCTCCCCTCAACTCTAAGGTGACCTGGAGACCTACTCAGGCCATGGGAACTCATGCTCCTGGCTTTGGGAAGCCCAACCCAAGACTGAGAGTTTTGAGGGAGCCCCTGGGCCAGAGAAGTCCCCTTTCTCTGAGGAGGTCAGTACACAGGGTCAAGGCCAGGTGGGGGAGGGTGATGTCTGCACACTTGGGGTGTCCTGTGATCCAATGATGCCAGAAGCACTTGACTTTTCCATTCTGGAGCCCATGAGGCCCCCCTTCCAGTTCAGCCGGTCTGGGGTGTGTTTCTGTCCTCGCACCCGCCAGAGCCCACCTGTGCACTCCCTTACACTCCTCCAGCCCTGGGCTGTATTACCCGCCATGGACAAGAGCCCAGCAGCCCCTAGGGGCCAGGCCTCAGCCCACTCTCTCGAGGTACCATTAGGGGTTGGAGGAACTCCCATGGGAGCCCCCTGAGCAGGGCCACCATGCAGGTGAGTGTGCGGTCATGCACTCCACCCTGTAGGAGGTGGGAAATGTTTGCACAAACAGGTGGGCCATTGCTCAGTGGATGGAGTTTACAAGAGGCACGGAACAGACCCTGTAATCTCTAGGTAAACGGAAGCCAATTAACATTTTATCTGCCTGTTGATAAAGCCTGCTTTCTTTCCAGTTAACGGGCTTTAATTTCTGCCTAAGAGGGCTGAAGCATCTTACATAATAGCTGTTCTCTGTTAACCCCTGGTCTACTGGCTTCTGCCCGAACCTCCCCACTGCATTCACTTGTCTGTGCCTTTCAGACAAACTGACCCGCAACCTGCTCTGCAGTCTCTGTGGGTTAGACAGACAGGCATAGCTGTCTTGAAAGATCCAGAACATGCTATGGTTGGTCACTGTCCCTGATCCTTACAGAGGGTGCTGACACCTGTCACCAACTGCACTTAACCTACAATAGGCAGAGGCACTTGATACTCATGCCCCTCCAAGAAGAGGGTGCCCCTGTGTACAGTCTCATCCCAAAAGCCTTGTGTATTCCCCATGCAGAGCCCAGCACAGCGCTCACATCTACTCCTTATTTGGTGGATGAGCGAATTAATTTCCTGGACACACCAAGTTCTGTTTTGGCTATAATCCCTCACCCCTGCCCCAACTGAACCATGCCTGGCAAACTCCTCTGCATCCTTCAAAGCCCATCCTAAATGTTCCCCAAACTTAGCTACTCTGCCAGTCACTGAGCACCCTGTGGTTCTTTGCTGCACTGGGAGGAGCTGCTTTCCATGTGTCACCTCCACTAGGTTGGCAGTCCCTGGAAGGCAAGGGCCCATCTAACACCACCTGTCCCTACTGAGCAGGCCTCCCCAGTTCCCAGATATCACCAGACTACACCCACCAACACCAGGGCCTCTGAATGGCCTGGGCTTTGGTCCTTGGCATCCAACCCCACTCTCCTTTCAGGTTCATTTCCTCACAGTGTTAAACAAAACTTTAATAGCAGCGCCCAGTTGTCCATACAATGATGGTCATGTAGGAGGACCTGTTGCCCATCAAGCACTTCGCCATGCCAGCCCCACTGCCCCACATGACAGGACAGGCTGGTGTAGTCTTCAATTATGGCAAGCGGGGCTGGCTGACATTTGGCTCTGACCACTGTGCTCCAGGCAAAAGGGCCTGCTCATAGCCCCGAACCTACCCTTCCTTCAAAGCCTGGCTCTTACTCAGTCCCCTTGATAGCCCAAGGCTATGTCGCCTACCCTCTCAGGGCTGCAGGGACCTGCCCTTGGCAGGGCAGGGTCAGGGTCTAGAATGTTCCTCCAGCTCTGAGCTGCTCCACCAGATGTTTCCAAGAACACCTGGTGGACGCTTGTACAAGACTCC
This sequence comes from Manis pentadactyla, assembly GCF_030020395.1. Taxonomy (NCBI): domain Eukaryota; kingdom Metazoa; phylum Chordata; class Mammalia; order Pholidota; family Manidae; genus Manis; species Manis pentadactyla. The sequence goes on from NC_080030.1 coordinate 11,202,787, forward strand.
TGAGCCCAACTCCAGGTCTGTCAAGTCAGAGCCACGGTGGGTGGGCTTAGGGAAGGGGCTCTTCAGATAGGACAAGGGCAAGCCACCCTGCACTGACATATTCAGCAGGCAGGCTGGGTCTTGGATCAGCGTGTCTAATTAATACTTACTGACATGTATATACTCGTTTTTTCAGCTCACTCCATGGCAAGGGGTGGCCTGGAGACGGAGCAATGGCTCTGACATTTCTTGGGAGTGCTCAGCTGGCACGTTTCATCAGGGAAGCCTTGCAACTGCTCATGAGGTGGGTCTCCCTTCCCGGTACTTCTGTCACAGCTGGGGAGGCACAGGTGTCAGGGGCTGAGCTTGGGTCTACTGATTGAGCCTTGCCCATAGTGGCCTCGCCGTGAGTCCTTCTCAATCCCCCCCAGGACCCTCTCCTGCTCCCCAGCCCCTCAACCTCTCCTTGGGTCTCAGCATGTCCAGGCTTGCTCATTCCCTCTGCTTGCATCTGTCTATCTTCTAGCTAACTCCTTGCTGGCCTTCAGATCTTTGGGAGCCTTTCAGGCCTCCTGAATTAGCATCCCATCCCCTGCTCAGGACTGCACAGTTACAGTGTCCCAATCGCTTGGTGAGGGTCTGCTCCATGTCTGCGTCCCCTACTCTTCTGAGTCTGTGTTTGTCTCCTCTGTCTCTGTCTGCTGTGCACACACATTTATGGACTGTAGAACAATTGTGTCCTAAGGCTGCAAATTAGTTCCACTCCTGGGACTAACAGTTTGTGCTGTGTGGCAGCGTTCCAGGATGGTTTATAAACATCTGCTATAGCAACTTGTGTGAAGGACAGGGGTCTGCATCCAGGCTGACCTAAGTCCGTCCTGGCTCCTGCACATTTCCCTGCATGCCTCTGGGCAAAGGCTCCTGAGCCTTGGTGACCCTCCTGTAAAACCAGGATGATCTAAGACCAAGCTCACAGTTCAGTGGGCATCGCCAAGGGGTAGCAAAGAACAAAACTGAGATGTACATGTTCACTCGCCCGGGCCCTTCCTAGCTCTGGGCAGATGTCTGCCTTCCAGCAGGCAGGCAGGGGGCCACTCGAAGGGGCTGGGGCATGTGCTCCCACCCTGCCAGCCTGGTCTTGCCCTAAACTGCAAAGGCTGCTGGACAAGTACTTCTTTGAGTAACGTCCTAATGGAAATGCTGGCTTTGCACCTGTAGGGGTTAAATGGTGTCCCCCCAAATTCCTGTCCACCCAGAACCTCAGAAGGAGACCATATTTGGAAATAGGATCTTTGCAGGTTTAATGAGTTAAGGATATTCACATGAGATCATCCTGGATTTAGTGTGTCTTCCTAAGGAGACACACAGGGAAGAAGGCAGATAGAAGCAGAGATTGGGGTGATGTGGTCGCAAGCCAAGGAACCCCAACGACTGCTGGCAGTCAGCAGAAGCCACAGGAAGATACCCCCTCAGGCACTAACCCTGCTGTCAGTCCATTTGGGCTGGTAACAACCCCACAGCCTGGGTGGCCTGTAGACAAGAGAAATATATTTCTCATGGTTCCAAAAGCTGGAAGTCCAAGATCAAGGTGCCAGCAGATTTGGTGTCTGGTGAGGGTCAGCTTCCTGATTCATAAATGCCACCTTCGGCTGTGTCCTCACATAGTAAAATGGGCACAGGAGCTCTCTGGATCCCTTCCATAAAGGACATTAATCCCATTCATGCGGGCTCCACCCTCATAAGCTAATCACCTCCCAGAGGCCCCACCTCCAAATACCATCACACTGGGAATTAGATCTTAACAGAAATTTTAGTGGGATACAAGCATTCAGTCTATAGCACCTGATACCTGGACTTTGGCCAACAGAATAAATTTCTGTGGTCTTAAACCACCAGGGTGAAGAACCGAACATGCAGGAGTCAGACCACACCTCCCAGTGCTGGCCTGTCTATTGGCTAGTGACCTTCCCATGGCCGTGAGGTCACTGATTCCCTCTCTGGACCTCACAAGCCACCTTTCTGACAGAGCTTCAACACAAACCTAGTTTCTACTGATGTCTGTTGAGACCCTGGGACCCAAGCACCCAGGGGCAGCACAAGCACTCAGTGAAGAAGAAAAACACTGACAAGCATATTTTAAAAATAGCACAGAGACTGCGGGGGCCACTGGGGGCAACGGTTCTTCTCCTTCAGCTGCCCGTTACTTTTGTCATTCTTTGTACCCTCTTTCTTTCCACGTGCATGTTATGTAGTTAACATTAAAAATACAATGTATTTTTAAAAGAGCTGGCTTGCAAAACCCTAACAAGCTAACAGTTCTGATCATCTCAATAGTTCTCTTAACACCTAATTGCCAAAATAGAGAAGAACAAAAAATAGGATGACACAAAGGAAAAGTCAGACCTGGCCTGATGACTCCCTTCACCTGACACCAGGAACAAGAAACTGCCGACAACTCAAGGGAATCCCAAGACAGCTTTCCAAAAAGATATAACATCTGACTTGTCTCAGTCTCATCTGACATCCTCTTCTTTTGCTGGATCCAAGTTAAAAAAAAAAGCAATAGCCAACATCTCAGGACTTCCCCTCCCACACCTCTGGGTGATGCCTGTATCTCTCTTGCAAGGACACCCCACCCCCAAATCCAGTTTCCTTCAGGACTTCACAGAGGAGGGACTGAAATATTTCTTGGATTGAACTTTAGTCCTACCATGGAAGAGAAACAGAAATCTAATCTTTGATTACCACCTCACTGGCCAAAACATTTAAGAGATGGATCGGGAGCACAAAGGGATGTTCAAAAGGACCTCTCAGGCTGTTTTTCACCTAACAGGCAGACAGACTGGAACACTTGATAGTAATTGTCCTGGCTGCTGGGAGAGGAAACAAGCATTCCAACTTCTCAGCGGAGAAGACTGAGGACACTAGGACCTCTCTGCAGGAACATTAACTATCTAAATGGATATGCCCTTTGGCCTGGCCTCTCCTAGGAAGTTTCTGTATCAGATGTGAACTCCATGAAGACAGAAGTTTCAAGTGTCTGTGCACTGCAGGAGCCCCAAACATATTCACTACACATTTGCCCACGCATGATTTTATCTCTTCATTGCATCTTGGTTTGTGAAAGAAAATACGAGTGACAACTTCAGCAGTCATCAGTAAGGGACTGGTTATAAAACAACACACCCGTTTGATAAAATCTGACGCAAATTTACCAGCAGTTTAAAAGGGATGGGGGATACACACCACTCCCCCCTCCATTTTCCCCAGCCACAGACTGTCTCTGGAAGGAAACAGGAGAAATTATTAACAATGAGTACCTCCAGAGGGATATGGGGTGCAGATGGGGGAAGCTGCCTGGTTTTCCTGTATGCCTTTTTGTACAGCATGAATTTTTTTTACACAGACACAAATTACCTTTTCAAAGTTTGTTTATAAATTTGCATAAATACATTTGTGTGTACATATAAAAATGTGTATATATACATATACATACACATGCACACACGTTTTAAATGACTACTTTTGAATTGGGACAGAAAACCCAGTGGCTTCAGTTTCCACAAGAGAAGCTGAAGGTGACATGACCCTCTGGAACACTCTAGCACCATCTTTGCTGGAAGAGACGCTATGCAGGCCTTACAGGAAATGGCACCACGTTATTGCTTTTCAACAACAAAGCACCACCAGCCTCTTTTTATGCTGCACACTTGCAAATCACACTCCAGAGAACTTGAAAAGTTCCAGAAAAATCATTATCCTCAGCACCACACCAAGCTCCAGTTTTACAGGGTGGCTGTAACACTAGCTAGCCTTACTCTGGGAGTGTTTCCTTACTCTCTAGGTTTATCAGCTTCAAGGACCCCAAGAGTTTAAGGGTCAATGAGGGGCCTCCCTCTGTAAGAGTTGGAGGCAGAAGCCCCAGGCCTGGCAACTGCCTCCCAGATGACCCTTCCTGCCACAGAAGGGTGGCACCCCAGGTGTTTAAGTCTACTTCTGCATCACCCCAGCCCCCACCCAGCCAAGGCTTGAAGACACATGCTTCAGCAGCAGCTAGGGGCCGTCCCTTCCAGCTGAGTCTTTCCGGACCTAGTCAAAGTCATGACTCCTGAAGAAGAGCTGCAGGGAGGGTGGGGGTCCCCTCTCCTGCCAACCCCTCAGAGATAAACAGGCAGATGGACAAAACGGGGGAGGTCTCTGGTGGAGGCGGAGCAATGCTGGGGCGGGGGAAGGGCTCTGCCTCCCCAGCTCAAGTGGTTTTAGATTTGTTGCTGGTAAAACGGAGATAAATCTGGTTTTGTGTGGCCAATGGAATTATTCTAAACCGGGAAATCACTTTATAGCCGGCTGTAGATGAAAAGATAACATCTGGGTGGTCTTTTCTTTTTTTTTGAGGGGAGAGAGGCGCAGTGATCCTGTGATAGCAAGGCTTGAGTAAATTCTGTAGGACCTGGGGAGCTCGAGGACTACAGGGAAGGGCACAAACACAGGTGCACATGTAAGAAAGTAAGGGGCACTGACTTTGGGGCGTGTGAGATGGCTAGGGGCACAGGGCAGGTGAGATCAGGGAGAACCCGAGCACCCTTGACCCAATTTTCTGAAGGGGGGTGGGCAGTGACATGGACAGACATGCATGCAGTCAGTGAGGGATAGCAACAGGCCCAGGTTTGGGGTTGTCACGATCCTCAGGTGTGGGGGTGCAGGCCCAGCTGTGGAGACGCAATAGGGGGAACATTCTAGGGTGTTGGGGACAGCATTCAGAGGGATTCTCTCAGGTGCTGTAGGGGGTGTCCACGAGTAGAGGCGCTTGGTCAGGTGTGCGAGAAGGAATATCTAGCGGGGGCACAGACTCAGGTGCGTGTGTGGGCCGCCAGGAGGCTCAGCCCCGGGGGTGTGGGGATGTCAGTGAGCTGGACAGTCTCAGGTGGACAGGCGGAGTGTGTCAACGAGAAGGAACGTGGTGTCAGGGGTGCGTGGGCTGACCGCGAGGGGCTCAGGTCCAGCTGCGGCGGACCCCGGGGGTCCAGGCCCGGGGTGTAGGGGTCTCAGCAGGGGACTTTAACCCCTCCCTGCCTCTGCGACGCTGCTGTCACTCCTGCCTCTTCCGCCCCCCACCCCAGGACTCTTCACAGGAGAGTGCCTAGCCCGGGTTTGGCCCAGGGCGCGCGAATCGCCGACACCTGCGCCGCGCCACGCCCTCCGCGCCCCCTCACCGGCTGGGACGCGTCGCCTTCGCCGCTGCTGCCAACGCCTCCTCCAACAGCCACAGCCCCGCCTCCCGCAGCCCCCCAGCGCCGGTTGCAGGAGGGGTCCACGCCGCATCCCGATTGGCTGAATGCTGGCCAATTGGCGTTGGACGTAAGCAGGGATTGGTAAACATGAAGCAGACGGACATCCCTAAAGCCAATCGCTGAGGTGTGAAGGCGGGGCTATTGGGAGAGGCTTGGATCCCGGGAGTGGTCCCGCAGAGTGTGAGGTGCTGGGAGGTGAGGGCCTGGAGGCAGGCGAGGATTGGAGTCCTGGCAGAAGACGGACGGCCCTGATAACCAATCGCTGGGGAGCAAGGGCGGGGCTCCAAGGTGGCTGGCACTACTGGAACTAGAGGAATGGAGGGCGTAGCCAGGAGGGCAATGAGGACTGGCTGCCAAGCCGAAGACGGACAGTCCCAGTGGGACTGTCGCTGGGGCCGCGCGCGGGCTGTGCACCTGGCATGGAGAGCGCAAGGTGCAGAGTTTGGCCGCCAGCACGGCAGCCGGCCCCCTGCGCGGGGACCCCTAAGGCATATCAGTCTGGCCCTCTGGCCACCCAGCGCAGAAGCAGGACCTCCAACTCGGGCTTTGAACTTGGGCCATCACGGCGGAAGGACTCGTGGATAAGTCTCCATCCCTTCACTCCCCACTTTTTCCCAATAGACGACTCGGAGAGGGCAGATTCGCTGGAGGTCACTCAGGCTTGCCCTCTTGAGCCCCGGGTTGGTGTGAAACGTGGAAATTTGTGGAATGCTACTTTGTGGTATTATAAAAGTGTTTAACTTCTCTGAGTTCAAGCTTCCTCCTCCAGGGAATCCAGTGACATCCTTGTCGGGCCTCCTCACTGATAAGCCTTTTGTGAATTATTGGAATCCAAAACACAATCCCATGATGACAAGGCGGCCATTGGCCCCATTTTACAGGAAACACATCTGAGAGGTCAAGCTCTTTGCCTAAGGTCACACAGCACTTAAGTGGCTGAATTTAGAACAGCATGCTTTTTGAAAGGGGGGATAAAGCATGGTCAGAGAACAGCTACCAAGGACCTGAGCGATCTGCGTTCGAATCCTTGTCTAGCCATTGGCCCACGGCACAGTCTGCTGCAAGCTGCTTGCAGGCTGGTTTCCTCACGGGACAATGATTCCTACACCCTGATCTTTCCTCTCTGGGGCTGCTCCCATGGGAGATCTTATATTGCAGCCCTCCCCTGGACCTTCTGCTGAGAACATTTAACTCTCTCAGGAGGTCACATCTGGTACGTGAACCTCAGTTTCTCTGTGAAGTGCTGTTTATGGGATTCTTTGTGGGCAGATGCCAGCAATTGAGGGAGACAGACACCTGCCCTCCAATGCTTGGCTGTCATGGCACGTCCCTCCTCCGACCTGTTCTGTGACTCACCAAGGGCACTTCCTTAATCTCCGGGGTAGGGAGGGTTACAAATGTTCCAGATACTGACTCTTATTTTCTCTAGGTGCAGGCTGGGGTTAGTGGATATCAAGTTCAGACCAGGGGATCCTGGGAGGGAGCAAAGCTAGGCCTTAACAAGGGTTCATATTTCAGGGCTGTTCAAGCCCCCTGCTACGTGCTTAATCCACACCACCACAAAGGGCCCCTGTATGGAGGAGCAAGGGGCCAGGGGAGGGAGATGACTGAGGCTCACACTGCAAGTCACTAGCCCAACACCATCATCTGACCCAAGATTTCCACGATTGCCCCCCACTCCACCCCCACCCCAGGGACCTCCTCTCCCACACTTCAGCTGTGGTTTGCTTCCCTGCTGCTTCCAGACCCTGGTCCCTATTCTGCCCTCTGGAGAAGATGAGGAAGCTGAGGTCTGCGGAGCACATACTGGGTGTCAGATCCTTGTTGTGCTGGCTGCTTCCCAAACACCATCTCACAACCTGACTTCCAGATGGCAGGGGGGCATAGTGCTCATCTTGCAGATGAGAAAACTGAGCTTCATGCAACAAGTGCTCTTCGCTAGAAGGGCCAGGGGCTGCTTTTTATTTGCTGGTCACCTGCAAGTGACTCAAACTCCCTGCCTCAGTTTCTCCAACTATCTCCCAGGGTTGACAGCAGTGTTAATGAAAGGAATGAAGTGAAACACTCCCAGCCATGTTGGTCCACAGCAAGTGCCTCCAGAGGGTTGGTGATGGATAAACTGTTCTCGGGGGCCTGTTTCCTCTCTGTAAATAGCGCCTCATGGAATGTGGGCATGGACCAACTGCGGGTGTGGCCTGTCACCCGAAGTGGCAGATATTTATGTGGGAGGAGTCCCCCCCACTGCCAGTGCCTACCTGCCAGGCCCTGGAAGGTCACGCAGTACCCTGAGGGACAGTGCCAAGTGAGGCAAGGGTTGGGCAGCAGCCCCGTGTTGAGCTGCCTTTCCTGATGGTGCCAAAGGTACTGGCTGAGCTCTGGCTTCTGTTTGCTTGTCAGCATGCTGGCATCTTGCCACCTCTGCTGCCTTCTAATGACTAGTGATGCCCCTTGGCGTCAGGAACTGACACCCCCACTGTGGGCACCTCGGCTGTGCTGGCCAGGGTGTCCAGGACCCCAGCTCTTCTGGGGTGGCGGCTGGCTCTGGGCAGAGCACTGCCTCTTGGCCTCCCAGGGATCTCAGGAACCATCTGACAGGACGGCCACAAGCCAGGCCTGGGCCTGATGACAGACAGGGTTTAATCAACCAAGGCCAGAGAGCCATTTGCCCAAGGTCAGGTTAGAAATGCTGGCAACAAAGGAGGGGCGTGGGGGCAGGCTGAGCTGGGTTCTCATCCCACTTCAGGCCTTTGGATGCTTGTGAGTCTATCTCATCTAGAAAATGGGGTTCACAGGCCCTGCCTTTCAGAGGTGTGATCATAACCCAGGACCCTTCCTTGGCTGGAGGAATGTGTCCTAAACACAACAGTGATGACAGCCAAGCCAGGATGGTCTCAAGGCAGTCTCACTCAGCCTCCCAGAGGCTCAAGAGAAATCTGGCCACTTGTCCAAGAGCACATAGCAATAGAGCACAGCCCACACATGCTGGCCCCTCCCTTGCAGTGGCTTCCCCCTTCTCCCAGATCCATGTCATCAATGAGGACAGCAAATGCTCCTCAGAGGGATGCTGTGTGCTGGGCATCCTGAGCCAGGCCTTGCTGGGGGTCGTGGTCCTGTGCCTGTTTTCAGGTGAGGAGGTTGATAAGGGGCTGGAACAACTCTGCAATGGTTGGCATGGCCAACCTCAGTGAAATGTGGCACAGGGCCCCACCCAGCCTGGAGATGTCCACACAGGCCCTGAACCACACCCACTGAAGAGGCCTGTTTTCTCTGGCTCAGGTGGGAAGAGCTGATAAGCCAGAGCCACCCCTCCTGAAGAAGCCTGCAGCTGTACAGCAAGGCTGGCAGGGAGCTCAGGGGAAATATCTGAGCTGTGGGGCAGAGGCCCTGCCTCCAGCCATCTTGTGCACTTATTCATTCACTCAGGTGTATGTTCAGAAACATGAGAAGCTCGAGCAGAGCAGGGAGACAGAAGCCTGCCCATCTGGAGCCCCTGGCTGGTGGGGGTCAGACAAACAGGAAAGTACACAAGCACAGTGGCCTCAGTTGGGGTCAGAGATCAGAGACAGAGCACAACGGGTGATGGGGCTGGGATACCGGGGAAGGGGGGTGGCTGGGGAATACCCTGAGGAGGCAATAGTGGGCTGGAACCTGGTGCCAGGAAGGAGCTGGCCATGGGGAGGGCTGGGAAAGGGCACTCCACGCAGAGCACTGGACATGCAAAGGCCCTGAGGTGGGGAGGCTGGTGTGGCTGGAGGGAACGGTGGGGAAGATAAAGGTGGGAGGTGAGCAGGGCCTAGAGGATAGTTTGGGTTTATGAGGAGGACGATGTGGAACCTGGGGCACATTGAGAGCACAGCTGGGGTGGGGATTATAGGGCACGCACTACAGGCTTCCTAAGACTGGCAGTACCCAACCCCATGAGACAGACATGTGAGGCTCCCAGGGCCTGAGGACCACTCCAAGGTCACAGGACAGCCCCAGGGTCACACTCCCTGCTCTACTCCAGAAGTCAAGTCAGGGCAGCCTGGAGCAGGTGCAGGATACTTCTCCTACCTGCTGGCTGAGTCCCCAGGGATGGGGGTCAGGGATGGGTGACTGGGTTAGAGGTTCACATCAGCCCCACTGAGCTAGCAGGGCCCTCAGCTAGAGGCAGGGGAAGATTTGGACAGCACAGGGAGGTGGCACCAGGGCAGTGCCCCACCACAGCTATTTTCATTGGCCGATTTCCATGGAAACCAGGAGCCTGCTGGGAAAGAGCTTGAGCTGATATCAAGAACTGAACTCAGGCTCTCCACTGCTTAGGGGAGGCTCATGACAAGCATGGGGTGGGTGCTCCGAGAGAGGGCAGGGGCTCCCAGTGTGTGGGCCGGAGGTGTTGGCACCATGCCTGGAGCCCACAGGGGGTCTTGCAGCTGCCCTGACCCGACTGGGCCACATGGGATGTATGAGCTGCCAGGAGGTCACAATATGATTCCTGAGCTGAATGCAGAGGAGAAAAGCTGGGGTCTACTAGGCACAGGTGCCTGGGGACTCCCAAAACACTTAGGAGGTGGGGTAAGCACTGCAGGCAAGGTGGTGAAGCTAAGGCAATCAGGGGCCCCCCACATATCCAATACCCCTTGGAGGGGTCTCTATGCCTCTTCCATTTACAGAGGATCAAATCAATGCTCAGAGAGATTATGTCATTGTCTCAAGGCCACATCGCCGAGTGGGGGCTGGATACTGAGCTCTCCAGTCCCCCAAGGGGACTCATGCTCAGTAACAGCGATCTTGGCCCCTGCCAACCCCACAGTCACACTGACATGGCCCCAGCAGCCTGCGTGCCTGAGGACAGCAGATCACATATCCCAGGCTATTCTCAAACCCCTTTGCTTTGCTCAGCAACCCTAAGGCCTCCCTGAATGTCTGACCCTCCCCTATTCTCTGAGGCCACTGGTGGCAGCCCCTATACCACGCCGCACTATGGAAGAAACCCCTCCATTGTTCAGCCAATGGTCTTTTATTACCAGGCACCACTGGCTAGAGTGGAACCCCAGAGACTGACAGGCCCCAGTCTCTACCCTCTGTCCAGCAAAACAAGGCATCTGTGACCCATTTTACAGGTGAGACAAACAAGAGCAGGGGTGAGAGCAGCCTTGGAAGAACAGAAGTGGGACCCCTGCCCTGCTTTGAGACTGGCCAGTATGGCTCCCAAGTTTCAGACAGCTCTTCACCCCCAAGCAATGCTGAGGAGGCCCTTCCGGTAGGAAAGGGCACAGGGTGGGGTAGGGTGGGCATAATGTGGATGATGCCAATGCTGTCAGCTGGTGAGAGGCTCAGGATGAGGGCAGGCTGGGCCCCAGGGCCTGCCTTCTGCTGTATAGATGCCTCACCAGTGCTCCCTTTCCACCCCCTAGGCTGCAGCTGGCACCCATCAGAAAACACCTCCTGCTGAGTTGGGGAGGAATCCAGGAGCCAGAGTGGTAGGACATAGGGACCCCCCAATCCCCCCATTCCTGAGTCTCACGACTCACCCAGAGTCACAGCACAGACTGAGCCTGGGGTCATGGCGCCAGGTTACCCTTCTGGCCGGTCCACAGCTCTCGGAGCTCGATGCGGCAGCCCAAGTCCCGCAGGGCAGCCTTGGCCACGTCCTCGCAGTCACGGTGGGTCGCACGGGCCTGCAAGATGAGTGCTTCAGCCCCCAGGTCCAGGATGGGCTGTGAGAAGGCCTGGCTGCGAGCCACCAGGTTACGGATCAGCATACAGGCCTGTTTCTGGAAGAGAGAGCAGAAGGGGAGTGGCTGTGAGCTGGTGGGTAGGGTCTTCAGCATAACACCAGTGGGGTGATGCTAACTGCAGCCAACATTCAGTGGGTGCCCAAGCTGTGACTCATCGGGCTGGACTCATCTGTCTGCCTCATCCGCTCAGTGGCCCTGGGAGGCAGGGCTGATCCTCCCATGTCCCAGGTGAAGAAATAGAAGCTCAGAGCGGCCAAGCGCTTGGCAGGGGGAGCTCATTCCTGAGGTGTGGGACCCTCAGTTTCAGAGTGGATTCTCTGAGGCCGGCGAGAGCCTGAGGCAGGGCCCCCGGGGAAGAGGGCAGAGAGACAGTGGGAGAAGCAGCTCGTACATAGGGCCCGTCTGCCAATCACACCGTTACTCGCTCTCTTTATGTGCCACGAAGCATCCCGGTGAGGTGTTCACCGCCAGCAGGACAGCGGATGGGAAGCAGGTGAGGTGTGAGGCGCTGCCCGGACAGGGTGGTCAAGAGTGGACAAGGTGGTGGCTGAGGCAAGGGCATGGCGTCCCACGGGGGGGACCAGAGAGGGCAAAGGTTCCCAGTGGGGCTGAGCCTGGGTGTCTAAGGACCGACAAGGAGGCCCGTGCGCTGGGAGAATGGCAATGGGGGGGCAGGGAAGCTTCGAGGGTGTGTGTGGATTTCAGGCAGGGGTGGCACAGCCCTGAGTGAGGTTTGGCTCCACTGACTCCCCAGTAAGGCGTGCACAGTGGGTCCCACACACAGGAGCAGCCTAAGGGTGGCAGGAAACCTCCCCAAACCTCTGCAAATCCCCATCTCCTTCTCCTCCCCAGGCCCCTCTAAAAGGACTGCTCAGAAAGGAAAAGGTCAAATGCAGAAGCAGCAAAGGAACAGGAAAGGAGACAGCCAAAGGCAGAATCAGGCACATTTGGGAGGATGGGAAGTAGGTGCAGCATGTCAAGGGCTGGAAAAGAAGGAGACCCGAGAAGCTTGGGTCATGACGGGGACAGGGTCAGGGAGGGCCTGCATCCTGCTGCCCACTGCCTGCCCACCAGTCTCCTGGCCCCCAGGCCCACCTGCACACCAGCCTCCTGCTGATGCACCCTCATGGCCTCCAGTGCAGCCAGGGCCCCGCCGCCCTCCACGATGACCCGGCTGTTCTCAGGCTTGCGCAGGGCCAGGACACACAGGGCCGCACAGCTCTCCTCGCACACCTGTGGGGGTTGGTCACGGGATGGCTGAGAGGAGGCAGACAGACCCCCACCATCCTGACAACCCTCTGTGGCTGCCATCCTCAGTTCCCCTGGTGAGCACCCTGTGACCTCGCCTGGAGAGAGGCACATCAGCCCATCAGTGTGTACAGAACCAGACCGTACACAACAGGGCCATCCCGGGGTGACCAAAACAGCAACCATACTCTTAGGGGTGGCCAGTCCCTCCGCCCATTCCTCCTCTACTCTCTCCCAGCTGCCACACTCACCCCGCCCCTCACTCTCCCTGCCCTGCTCTGGCCCCTGCTACCCAGGCCCCGCTTGAGGAAATGGGAAGCGTCATAAGGCTGATTGAGATACTTATGGGGAACTCTGGGCCCCTGTCCCACCTCGTGGGCCCCTGGGGTGAGTACCTGGGGGCTGGCCATGTGCTGGGTCATGGCTGCCACAATGGACTGTGTCCCACCTGCATGGACAATGGCGTCTTTCACATCGTCGTTGCCTGCGATGGCCCGCAGGGCGCTCAGGACTTGCTTCACCAGGTCCTACATGGAGGGCGACGCAGGGGTCACCCCGGGGCAACCCCTCAGGTGGCACTGCACCAGGTGCTAACTGCTTGGTTACTGGGTTGTGGGAGGTGAGTATTGACGGAGGGTCTGGGGTTGTTTCCCTGTCTGAACAACAGGTGGGCCATGAAGTTGTTACTTGCTGTACAGAGAAGGCAGGGGAGGCTGGGGAGGTGGATCCTGTGGTTCAGGCCACCTGCATCCAGGCCAGGTTTCTGGATGACCTTGTCACCTCCTGCCACAACGCCTCCCACCAGACACACAGAGGGGGTTCGTGGCTCAGGCCAGCAATGAGAGCTCGAGGCTGCCCTGGCCACAGTCAAGCCCCCCGGTGGGCACTGGCCAACCTGAGCTGAAGACCGCCAGCAGGACGCTGCAGGGACTGCTGACCGCCCAGCGAGGGGCAGAGCCAAAACAGAGAGAGAGAGGGACGGAGGGAGAGAGAGACACCAGGCCCCCCCCCCCGACTGTCCAGGAGCACAAGCAAAATGCATTCTGTCATTTGCTTAAGCCGGTTCCAATTCCGCACGGGAGGAGTCTGGCTGATGTCACTGGCCAGGGTTGGTGGCAGCAGGACCACTGCTGCCGTGGGCCAGTACAGTACTCCTGCCCTAAGCAGGGCACATGGAGAGGGAGTTGATAGGTGATGGCTAGAGGAAGGGATGATGGGTGGGGGGCACCCAGGGTGGGGGGACCCCCATCCTGTTTTACAGGAGGAACCCAGGCAGCAAGCAGCGGGCCCTGCTCAAGAATCACACACCTGAGCCAGGGTCTAGGCCAGCCCAGACGAAGGCACTGCTAAAGGACAGAAATAGAGCGTGGGTGAGTCTGTTTTCCCTATAACTTCAGCTCCGGCCCACAGGCCCCTGAGAAGTGTAAACGACATTTTGGTTCTGGGATAAGCGGATAGGGCAGTATGTTCTGACTTAAGCTTGTCTGGCTAGCAGGGGTCCAAAGGGGCTAAGGTCACTGGGAGGCCCAGAGCCTACCCCAGGCATCAACAGAAATGACAAATCAGGAGATGGAGGACTTTGCACCCTGAGCTGGCTCTGGATGCCCACCTGGTGGTCGCTGCAGTTGGCCAGCAGGGTCACCAGGATGCTGAGGCCCCCAAGGTTGACGACATCCTGGCAGAACTCATTGCGGACGGCCAGGCGGGACAGGGTGCTGCAGAGCTCGCCCAGGACGCTGGGGTTGTCAGGGAATGCTGAAGAGAGACGGAAGGGACGCCGCTGGGATGAGGAGGGTGCTAGGAGCCAGCAGCCCTGGCTCTGAATCCTGCTCCACCTGGGAAGCCCCAGCCCCTCAGCCTGCCAGAGCCGCCACCTACCTGGAGAACCGGGTGAACAGCCCAGGCCTGCAGCGCCCCCTGCTGGCTGATGGAGAAGTCATGGGACCGCACCCCCACCCCCACAGTGTCCCAGATAAATTCCAGACCAACTGATGATCTATCCCTACTAAAAAAAGAAAACCATAATAGTGCTATAACAAAACATCCGAGACTATTTTTATGATCTTGGGGTGGGAATGACCTTTCTAAGTGCAGTGGGAAATCCAGAAACTGTAGAGGGACATATGGACACAGCTGACTGGGGCAAAACTAAACATGGGCACCAATGATGAGGCTGAGACACCAGGGAGGAGAGATGGAGGTGAGTGGGGGGCAGACAGCCAGCGTTCATACAGAGCTCTGTGATGGGCAGTTGGAATGTTCCCCCCTGGCTAGGTGCATCCCCCAGTGACACTGTGAATGCCGATCTGGGTGTGCAGTGGAGGTGTGCTGTAGATGTGGTGACATCCACCACCGGCTGACTTTACGTAAAGGAGGTGACCTCAGTGGTCTGGGTGGGTCTCATCCAGCTGAAGGCTTAAGAGGGAAACTGAGGTCTCCACGAAGAGAAAGAGGCTTGCCTGTGGATTGCAGTGCTGGCTCCTGACTGAACCTCCAGCCTGCCCCAAGGATTTCAGACTCCAAAGCCCAACAACTGCATAAGCCAATTCCTTACAGTAGATGTCTTTATATTACACATATCCTACTGGTTCTGTCTCTCTGGTAGAACTCTGACTGATATGAACTCCTGTAAATAAACAAGGGAGATGCAAACTATCCCCGACTTCACAGATGGTAAGGGCCTGGTTTCATTCTCTCTGGAGGTGTGGAGGGGAAACAAGGGCAGGCTGGCCTCTTTGGCAGCCAGGGCCCGAGTTGTGCACACAAGCCTGGCCATGGAAACCTAGTGCCATAGGTCCACAGGCACGTCTAGCACTCCCTGTGCGCCAGACCCAACAGGCCTTTTCTGGTGGGTGCAGTGGATGGGGACAGGGGCTTGGGGCCCAAATGTGAGTGTTGAGTGTTGTGACCTCCTGTGGCCTGCTCACTATGGCCACCCAGCGTCAGGAACATAATGTGCACGACAATTTGTGACCAAGTATAAACCAAGGTGTAAACCTCCACCGGGGACCAGCCACAGTGAGTACTAGCAACATGCCCCATCTTCAGCAAATGCCCATATTAAACTCTGAAGAGCTTTCTCTGCCCCATTCTCAGTCTGTGTGGTTGGACAGAGCTGAGCCTCCTCTCCAGATGGCACCAGAGATGGGCACAGGATGTGGTCCAGGCCAATGAGTACTGCACTGGAACTCTCTGGGAGCAATCAGGAGTAAGGACACTGTTCCACTAGGGCTGTCATGTGGGTGGGAGTAAGTGGAGAGAGGCAAGTGGAGCCTGGAGCCAGCCATACCTGAATCAGTCATAAGCTCAACTCTCACTCTTGTTATACCTGCTCCTACCTTTGGCTGCCTTGATGAGCACCTTCAAGCCTCCATTCTCCAGCACAATCATCTTGGCACGGTCGTGGGCATGGCCGAAAGGCACCCTGATGTCGTCATCAAAGGTCATGACACGGAGGGCCCAGCAGGCCTCCCTGACCACATTGGCACAGTGGCCATGCTGGGTGATGGCGCCAGTAAGCAGGGGCAACACGCCAGCTTTCACCAAGCTCTGCCGATTCTGCTCATGCTTCAGGCAGGCATGGCACACGCAGCGGATGCCAGAGTAGGTCAGATCGGCTGAGTCTGCATTCTGGGCCAGTGTGGCTACCAGTAGCTGCAGGCCCTGGGCATCCAGGAGGTCGGGCTGGCCGTCAGTCAGGGCTGATAGGGCGCTGAGGGCCTGGAGCAGGAGGCCCCGGTCACTTGCTGCAGCCAGCTTCCAGGCAGTGAGGAGGACAGGGTAGGCTCCTTTTTGGGCCGCCAGGAAGCGGCAGGCCTTGTGCTGCTTGCACTGCTCACAAAAGCGGGCAAGGTGTGCCCACACTTCCTGGGGGCGCGAGTGGGCCACAGACTCATGCAGGTTGTCCAGGACCTAGGGGTCATGGGAGAAACTTCAGTATCAGTTCAGCCCAAAGAGGGCCACTGAGACAGCACTGCATCCTTGCAAGATTCCCTCTCCTGAATTCCAGGCCTGTGGTGGAAGTTCAGCCCTGCTGTGGCAGCTTGCACAGATGTGCATAGCAGCCTCGAACTGCAGAGGCCAGGTGGAGAGGGAGAGGCCCAGCAACCTCGGTGGCCCTGCCAAGGAACCACACACATGAGTGCAGACGTACTGAGCACTCCAGTCCTAGGTGCCATTGCATGAGAGGCCCCAAACAAACCAGCAGGAGAACCATCCAGATGAGCTCAGTCAACCCAGCAGCATCATGTAAGAATACAATGGCTGTTTCAGCCTGTTGGTTATGCACCTGTAACTAATGACACACCCTCCAGTGGCCAGCTCTCCAAGGAAGGCAAAAGCCACTTTCACCAGACCAGCCGTCTCCTGCCTGTCTCTCATACATTCCACAAATATTTACTGTGCATCTGTCAAATGAAACTGCACTGCACACACACTTAATTTAACCAAATTCAGCTCTAAGCCCTTGGGAACAAAATAAAAATGAGAGTGAACAATTTGAACAAGGCAGGCAAGTCTAGCTGCCATTCAATGTCATCACAACCTGCTTTAGCATGAACCCAGGCACCTGGAGCTTAAGAAATCATCTATACAAGGCCCCAGTGAGGGTAGTTCTACAGACACCATCAGCCCAAAGGGCTCTGATTCAGCCTCAACTGCTCTGAAGGCAAGGATACCTGCTGGCCAACCCTCACTGAGCTAGATTTGTGGACTGAACTGAGAATACATTACACCATCACAGAATATTAGGAAATAGATCAAAACCAGAGCACATGACTTGAATAGACATTCTCCTAGAAGATCATGAATGGCCACGAAGCACACAAAAAGATGCTCCACATCACTAAGCATTAGGGAAATACAAATAAAAACCACAGTGAGGTACCACCACACCCATAAGGATGGCTACTATCAAAGTAACAGAAAATAAGAGGAGTTGGTAAGGATGTGACAAATTGGAACCCTGGGCGCTGCTGGTGGGAATGTGAAATGGTGCAGCCACTGTGGAAAACGGCCTAGTGGTGCCTCAAAAAATTAAATATAGAATTACCAGCTGGTCCAGCAATTTCACCTCTGGGGATGTACCCAAAAGTATTAAAAACAGAGTCTCAAAGAGATGTTTGTACGTACATGTTCACGGCAGCATTGTTCACGACCAAAGACGGAAGTAACCCAAGTGCCCATCAGATCAGTGGATGAATGGATAAACAAAATGTGGTCCAACCATTCAATGCAGTATTATTCAGCCTTAAAAAGGAAGGAGATTCTGACACCTGCTCCAGCATGGATGAAACTCAAGGACACTGTGCTCAGGGAAATAAGCCAGACACAAAAGGACAAACACTGTAGGATTCCACTTATATGAGGTCCCTAGAGGAGTCAAGTTTAGAGGCAGGAAGTAGATGGAGGGGGCTGGGGCTGGGGGCGGGGCTGGGAGTTAGCATTTCCTGGCAACAAGAGTTTCACCTTGGGAAGATGAAAGGGTTCGGGAGATGGGCAGTGGCGGGCTGCACAGCCATGTGAATGTGCTTAATGCCACTGGGCTGTACACTTAGAAATGGTTTCGACGGTAGGTTTTGTGCTTTATACATGATAACACGAAACCAGAAAAGGAGGATGTGGCGCTTGAGCAAGAACCATGCAGGGCCTGCAACACAATAGCCATTGAAGGCGGAGTACTGGAGTTCGTTACTCTGCCTTAGTCAGAGCAGAGGGGGAGGAAATGCCTAAAATTTGCATACTATATACATCAAAGTTTCAGGACATCTCTTCTTGTCCTGGGTCTTATCAGAAGGCTGAGCCTTTGAGTTGGCTAAGATCGGCATCTTCACGGTCCCTGGGTGCTGCCGGCATCCCCAGATCCTGCCACAGTCAGGGGAAGGGGCACAGCTGCTAAAGTGGAGGGAGCAACCCCACGTAGTGACAGGGGCTCTGTCCACCAACACCTGGGGTCATTCCCTCTGTGATGGATGCCTTTTATTCTGCAATCCCTCACATATAAAACTGGCTCGGCTCACTTTCTACCCAGAGAGCTCCAAGATTTCGACTCGGTTTGTTCAAACAAGTCTGTTTGCAATAAATTTTATGATTCTGTCAGATTAACTTCAGAAAGCATCATAAAGTTGACCTTCTTCATGCAGTAGAGCTACAACACATAAGTAGAGGTCAGTGGTGCTGAGGGTGTGTAAGAAATGGTCAGCTCATTTGCAAGATGAGCAAGGGCTGGGAGAAGTGAACGCCTTCCAACCCCACAGAAGGGAGAGAACGGGGTTGGCAGGAGAGACAGGACAGGGACTTTCGGATTTTATTATAAATGCTTGAGTACTGCTTGAGTCTTTAAAATCAAGAACATGTTCACATTGAAAAACGAAATTTTAGAAGTCAAATTAAGAAGAATAAAAGAGCGAAGGTTGTAAACAAACCAGCAGTTTCCTGTACTGCTGGTAGAAGACAACAGAGCTTTTCCTAGCTTGGCTCTCCTGGGAGAGGGACCTGGATCTGGGTCCCAGCTCTGACCCTCACTGGCTATGACCACAGATGGGTCACATGTCCTTGGGAAGTCTCAGATTCCAAAATCAGGTTGAGATAACACATTTTCAGATTTTAGCACAATGCGGAGTACTTAAGTACTCAGTGATTCCTAGAGACTATTGTTACTGAGATCCTTTATATGTAAAGGGTATCTACAAATCAATAAGAAAAAGATGAATAACCCAATAGAAAAATTGTCAGAAAACAAGCTTATTTTGAAATACATCACTTACTAACAAAGAAAGTCAAAAGAAAATAACAAGAGGCTATACCTCCTTGCTGCAAGGTACAACATTTTTTTCTCTCTGGATTACCTGTCTGTCAAATGGGGATAATAATCCCAACATTGAAGGTGTCTTTGGGAGAATAACTGAGATAGCATGAGGAAAGCACATTGCACAGAACTGACTCCACATTCGTTCTCAATCAACATTACAACCTTCTGCTGTTCTACCAACACTCACCACAGTTTTAATGGATGGCCTTATGGAAAGCATTTAACCTCTGAGAGTTTTACCTTCCTTGTCAGGGTCTCTGTAGAGCAAGGGCAGGCCCTGGACCTCCATTTCCCCATCCATAAGTCAGGGACACTACCACCTACCTCAGTGGCTGGTTTAACTGTTACAAGGATGGGCTGTAATTGTGTTGGTAAACAGTCAATGCTAATAGGTAATACACTCTCTCTTCCTGTGATTCCTGTCCCTCTTTCTATGCAAACTCAGTGGTCAGGAGGCCAGAGAGGGGCTCCTCCATGGTGCTCTCTACCCCAAGGCTCCCAACACCAGGGATAACTGAGTGCCATCTACCCCCAGGATGCCCTCAGACAAGGGCTCAGGGAGTCCTGCCTGCAAGCTCAGGCTCACTGGCACACACTGGGCAGGCCCTGACCTTCAGAGCCTGTGTGTGTCATCTGGGAACCAGAGAGAAGGTGCCACTGACAGACGGCTACCTGTGATGTGCATGGGACCACATCCACACAGGCCACCCCCTCCTACCTGCACGATGTCGTGTGTGGGCTCCTGGAGTCCATCTGCAGAGACTTTGGGCACCAGCTTAATAATGTTGCTCAGATCAACCCCTGTGGGGAGTGCGAGAGTCAGGAAACAAGTGGCAGCATAATCCCCACAGGCCTGCTGGAGCCACACCTAATGCCCCTTCTGCTGAGACTACGCCATTCCAGAGGCCAAGGGGGTCTGCCCAGTACTCTACCTCCTCCCTCCCCGTCTCCATGAGCTCCAGCTGGGGTGCAGGTAGGGTAAGAGGCAGGCGGCCCTGTTTCTCAGGAGACGGTTAGGAAAAGCCTCTCCAAGGCAGTGACCATTAAAATGGGCCTGCTTTGAAGGACCCAGCCCTGCAGCTGTGTGGGTGAGGTCCAGGTAAGTGAGGGGCTGAGCGAGCAAAGGTGAAAGCTGGGGGTCAGTTTGCCCAGGGTGGAGAGCAAAGAGGGGACAGGGCCCACGGCTGCCATGCAAGGTGAGACGGGGCCATGGCCAGACATCACTCTCACACATTAAGAGTCGTGGACCAGAGGTGACTGTCAGGCAAAGAGCTGGGCCAGCACTGGGATGGAGGCGTGTGCCCCACCTTGTGATTCAAACTGCTCCACAGCCTCTTTCACTGCCTCCTCTGGCCTCATCTCGAACTCCTCAATGTTTTCTCGAACAGCCGTGTCGAAGGTCTCCTGGGTGATATGCTTGGAGGCCATCTTCATCCCCTCTGCGTGGGGCTGTAGGCACCTCACAGACGTATACTCCCGGGCTGAGTAGGGGAGAAGAAAGCATCACTGAGGTCCAAAGGGCCACTGGGAGCCTGGCCACCGTTTAGGGAGCATCTCATGGGGTGGGAGCCCAGGACCACCCTGAAACCTTCTGACTACCTGAGTCACAGGAAAGGGTGATATCCTGGCACTCACAGAGCTTCTAACAGTACAGGAGAGGACAGGCGTTTACTATATTTTATCTAAGAGAAGGGGAATGCAACATGCCCTCAGTGTAGAAGAAAGTTAGTAAGATAAAGATAAAATATCTTAATATTATATATGGTTATCCAACTATAATAAAATACATAATTGTTACATTACATGTCATATGATATATATGTAATGTGTAAGAGTGTAATCACATTTTACCACATAACTACTTTGTATATAATTTTATGATAAAACAACATTATAGCTGTTACACTAATACAATTTTTAAATAAGAATTAATAATAACAGGGGGCTCATTTGTCCCCTCCTGGCGTGAGCCAGGAGCTCTGCCCTCTCACTGTATCTCTCAGTGAAAGCCTCTCCCTGGCTCTCCTACCTTGGGTGTTTGCCAAGTTCATTCTTTGGCTCCGCAAACAAGAACCCCGGCATCATCTTTGCCAGCTCATCTGAGATAACTTCGGAGTTGAGTATAGGCATCCGTGCCTGCCTTTTCTTTCACTGTCCTTATAGAAGGAAGCCATCTATGGCACACAACATTGGGCGCTCATCAGCCACTTAAATGGGACTAGCCTGGCTGCTGATCTCAAAGTCTCGAGCGACAGGTTCCCCTGCGTCTCCCTCAGTGGATCCCCCGTCCCCCTTGGGAGCCGGGAAAGTCACCTGAGTGGAGGCCAGGATTCCCCTTCAGAGGCATCTCCCTGGATGCGAGGGACTGAGGAAGGCCGTGGGCACCTGCGAGAGTCTAGGCTGAGGATGCGCTTCAGCGGCTCCTCATGTTCGAGAAAACATTGAGGAGTTCGAGATGAGGCCAGAGGAGGCAGTGAAAGAGGCTGTGGAGCAGTTTGAATCACAAGGTGGGGCACACGCCTCCATCCCAGTGCTGGCCCAGCTCTTTGCCTGACAGTCACCTCTGGTCCACGACTCTTAATGTGTGAGAGTGATGTCTGGCCATGGCCCCGTCTCACCTCTCAAAGTCCTCTCAAAGGCCCGTGTGTCTAGAATCAGACCCCGACAGCCCGACTGGGTATCCATGAGGAGTGTCTCTCTTTCTGTCTGCCTGACTTCCAGCCTGCTTCTCCATGCCGCCCCAGCCTCTGGGTGAGGCAGGGGGCATTCCTAACTCTCTTCTAACTTCATCAATGTCACAGAACCTGATGCTCAACACCACAAGGTAGGAGATGTACGCTTCGCTCTTATTCCCGACGAAATGCTGTACTTTTTATCTCATAAAACGTGTCTGGGCGCCCGTTAGCCACTTAAAAGATGATAAGTGTCAGCTGCCAGTCTCAAGTCTTGTGTGAAAGGTTTCCCAGTGTCTGACAATAAGGTTTCTGGGGGTGAAGGCAGTTTATTAACACCTAATATTTGCCGACCTCTCTTTTTAATAAAGAGGGCAACAGGCTTTAGGCCCTGAGCCTAACAGGGTTAACATCTTTTGCCATTTTACTTGTTTTACTGTATCTACCTTGTTTACTGCAGTAATACTAAGTTGCCACATTGGAATTGTCACATTGCCATTTAAAATGCATCATTTCTTAAACTTACAGTAAAGCTGCAAGAATACAACAAGGAACACTGGTATACCCTTCTCCTGGCTTCACTGATGTTAATTGTTAATCTCTGAGAGAGTGTGTGTGCATGCACACACATACACCATTTGAGAGTGTGCTCCAGGCATCCCACCCTTCCCTCTCAATGTATCAGCATGAATCTGCCAAGGGAATGTCACTCTAACACAATCACAGCTGAAACTTAACACAGGACATTTAACACCAATACAACACTGTTTTCCAACACAGTTCATGATCAACTTCCTTGACTGTCCTAAAACATTAAATAATGTTTTTAAATAATTTGTTTTTGTTTTGTTTTTTCCAGTACCGGGTCCATTCTAGAATCACACGTTACAAAAAGTGCATTACAGGGACAAGGGCACAGGGTAGGGGACTATGACAAAAGTCTGAGCACTAGTGTGGGCCGTGTGGGAAACAGGCCATTCAAGCCCCTGCTTCTCTTTGTGGAGGTGGCACAGGAAGTGATTATTCCATCTGTGTTCATGCAGATGCCCCATGGCAGGGGGCAGGGGCCAGGTCCTTCACTTAACCTGTTGGTCAGTTTTCTCATGTGACATAGGGATAAACACAGAGCATCTGCCTCATAGAGCTATAGTGAAAATTCAACTAGCTAATTCCCATAAAGCACTTAGAATATGATTTGATACAGAACAAGAGCTCAGTAAATGTTACCTATTTATTATTTTTTTGATTAAGAGGTAATTTGACAAGTTTATTTGGCAGGTGGTGCATAAGGGCATCAAACAACTCAATACTCCCTTGCTCCCTTGAAGACAGTCCCCCCAGATTCCTTTCTACCCCAGAAGAACAGGATGCATGTTTGGGAGTTGCGAAGGTTGCTAAGGATTTCCAAGGTCAAAGGCGGAGGAAGACAGTAAGGATTTTCTGTTTTGAGATAAAGAGTTTCTCAGTGGGGCACCCGGGCTCGTTTGTGTGTGAGAGGGGTGTTCCTGTCCAGCTCTGAGGGGCAGGAACTTCCCAGTTGGGGGCTGCAGGAGAAACTCTGGTCCTGACTCTGTTTCAGATGTTGCTGAGACAGGGACTGTGGGTGTGGTCAGAGTAGGGTGAGCGCCTCCGGAAAAAGCAAGGCAGGATATTTGCAGTCAGAGCAATGTAACTACATGCAAAGAAACCCCCTACTAAAACTCTGTGTTAAACATTCAGCTCCAGAGTCATTCTTCAGCGAGATGAGTTAATATACCCCAGATAAAGAAGAGTAGCACATGTTTATATTATGCTAATCATTTATAATCTGTGTAAGATCCACTTTAACATGCTAAAGGCCCAGGCCTATGTGCTGTCTTTCCTCCTTCAGATCTGATGAAGTGATTTTGCAAACTGGGCAACTAATTTAGCATGCAGGCCCAGCCATAAACACCACAGTAAAAGGCAAGAAGGATTCCACCTTAAAGATAAGATTGCATTTTAATACCCAAGAAGTTAAGAAGTCAGAAATTCTTAACTTACTCTTTAGCAAACAATACCTCAGCCCGCCTTGGGGGCTGGGCAGGTGGCCTTGTTTCCTTTGTCCCCAGACCAAGAAGCTGGTATCTCAGGGAGAAATGATCAGAGCAGGAAGTTGCTTGTGTTAAGTTAATTCTAAATATTCTACTTAACAAGTCCACACCCCTAAGCTTTTTTTCATATTCTCAAAAACCCTCAACTGCCTATAAAACCCCTAGACAACGTACCACACTGGACTCTCTTGTCCCCTCCTGGTGTGAGCCAGGAGCTCTGTCCTTTCACTTTATCTCTAAATAAAAGCCGGTACCTGGCTCTCCTACCTTGAGTGTTTGAGGAGCTCATTCTTTGGCTTCGTGAACAAGAAACCGGCATCATTGCTTTGCCACCCTGGTCACACTTCAGACCTGAGTGGGTCAACGGTGAGTGGCCACCCTACCAGAGGTAAAGTCCTAAAGGGGAAGGCCATTACACCCACTTTATGTAGGAGGATTCTGAAGTTCCGAATGGGAAGAACCTGCCAAGGATCACACAAGCAGTAAGTGACTTGGCGATCATGCTATTCTGCCTCATTAATACCTTCCCTCCACTTGGGTCCCTTGGGGAGCTTCCACCAGCCCTTTCAGTCTGCTTCCTCCTGGGACCCACTCAGAGCCCTGTGTGTGTCTCTGGACTTAGGTCCCCTGCTCCATGAGCCTCCCTCTGCCCAGCACTGGGGTCCCTGAGTAGAGGAGTCAGTGTCTGGCATTGGAACACACCCCTAAGGTGAATCCTCCAGGGTCCCCTAGGTCCTGCCAAAGGCTGGGTTGGGGGATGAAAGTACGTAACTGTAGCTCATGAGAAAGATGGTGCCAGGAGATGGGTCATTTGGGAGGCCCCTGGGGAAGGCCCCAGGCCAGGACACAGCATTATCAACCCTCAGGATGAGGTGGAGGCTTGCTGGGTGTGGGGAAGAAAGGGAGTTAGCAAGGCCCCAACTGCCAGCCAGTTTCCCTAAGCCAGGGTTCTGCTCATCAAGAAGACAATGCCCTGACCAGGGGGAAGACTCCAAAGACTCATTTTCCTCCACCCGCCACACCCACCCTGGTTCCAGCACTATCTTGCTGACCGGTGGCCTCACTTGGCTTCCTCCAGGCCACACCTTGGGCCTCTATTCTCTACTCAGCTGCCAGAGGGAGACTTGAAATCACAGAAACCACCTCACTCTCCAGCGCAAAATCCTTCAGTGGATTCCAAGCCCTCTCAGAACAAAACGCGGTCTCCTTACCAGCACTTTCTCTATCTGGACCTTCTCACTTGCACTTTCCCACCACCTCCTCATCCTTCCCAGCTACCCAAGGGACAGCTTTCATAACCCCTCTGGAGAAAAGCAGACCAGTTCTCCTAGCCCATCACTCTCTTTTATTATTGAATATTATCTCTACCCTGGACCGACAGTGTTCATTTATTTATTTGCTTTTACTGTCTAGCCTCTTCCCCAATGAAATTTAACCCCCCTAAGAAGCTAGGGCCCAGTCCGTTCTGTTTACCATTTTACCGCCACTGCCCGTGGACAAAACAGGCACTCAGAACACAGACTGCAAATGAATGCAAAAAAAAAAACCCACCAAACCCCACCCCCCCGAGGTCAGGGACGTGGGGAAGTTTTGTCCCTTGGCGGCTTCCGTATGAGTCTTATTCCCCAAAACCGAGTCCCTGAGGGCGGTGCCAAAGTGACCGGCCCGACCCCACAGCACCCACTCCCGCCCCGCGCGCGAGGACACTCGGTGGCCATTGCTTCTTACCCGGTGTTCGCGGCCACGTGGGGAAAGGGTGGGGCTCACAGCTGTCACCAGAGGAGACGCCTCTTGTCCCTTCCGGCCGCCGTACGCGCGCAGGCGCGCTAGTGGCGCCCTGCTTCGTCCTCCCTCAGCCCGCGAGCCACTAGCGGGAGTGACCAAGCTCGACAGCGATCGCAGGTAAAGCCGAGAGGACCAACAGGTGTGCGGCGGTGGCGTCTTCGCCGCCTTTTCTGAGCCGCTTCCCGTTGCCGCCGCCCTCAGGAGGGAAATTTTTTTGCCTCGGTCGTATCCACGCCCGTAGAAGAGAGCAGTGCGCTTGCGCAGAAGGGCCAGGTGGTTGTCGCCTGCGCGGCGCCGCGCTGCGGAGACCGTGACTCATTTGCATGTCCCCGCCTCGCGCGGCGGCGGCGGCGGCGGCGGCGGCGGCGGCGGCGGCGGCGGCGGCGGCGGCGGCGGCGGCAGCGGCAGCAGCAGCAGCTCCTCCGGCTCCGCGCGCGGTGGCCTCGGGGTGAGGCCTGGGCCCGGGCGTCGTGGGTGGATGGGCCTTGGGTTGGGGACTCTAGCTCGGCCCGGGGGGCGTCCCGGGTCCCCGCGATGGCGCCGCGGGCTCGGCCCTTGGGCTGCGCTGCGGCCTCGTCTGGGCCGGGTCGGCCTGAGGGGCGGTCTGCGGCCTCTGTGGCCTGACACCCACTTTTTTTCGCTCTCGGAGGTCGGTAGGCGGAGGGCCACTCCCGGAGGGGGTCATTGGTTCACTGATTCATTCATTCCACCCCAGCCCGGAGCGGCCCCGCTGGTGGGGCGATAACAACGGCCGGGCGCTGTATCCGGTTCGTTACCTTTGTAACTGGTTCATTCTCCGCAGCGGCCCCCCCCAATCCCTAAGCTGCCCATTCCATAGACGGGGAAACGGAGTCACAGAAAGATGAGTCCACTTGATTTGGTTACGAGACCCCTGGCGGGAAGACCCTGCCCTTCTTTACCAGAAAACCAGGGGCGCCCCAGGAAAAGGCCTGAAGGATGGGAAAGGGGGGTGGGGTGATGGTTATAAGAAATGAGCACAATGCAGGGCAGGCTTGGGTTTTGGAGTTGGAGGTTCCAAGATATAAGGGATGTGTTCCTGGTTAAGGAGGCAGCCGTCGGATGCCTCAGTGTTGATTCTCCGTCGTGTTCTGTTCAGTCTTCAGGGTTTTGTCCCGAAGGGACTGGTTTGCCAGGTTCCAGTCCCTGCAGTCTGACCTTGGGTGGGTCACTTAGCCTGAGTCTCACTTTCTAATGTGTAATGTCACTCATAACAGGACCCATCTCTTCGCTGAGTTTGTTGCAATAAGTAAATGAGATCGTGGGATTCTTTTCCCTACAGCAAGACCTGGCATGGGGCAAGCTCTCTCACCAGTGAGGGATTCACTTGTTGAGAAGCTTCCATCAGAGGGGAAGGCAGTTCTCAGAGCTTCTTCCACGCTATCTGGGAAATGGGAAAGATCACAGCTTTCCTAATCACCATTTGCAAGGGTTATGTTCTGACTCTCCTACATGATTATATCATTTTTGCTGCCTCGCACAGTCCTCCAGCAACCCCAACGGATACGACTGCTTTTACAGAGCTTTTAAGGGGTTCTGAGGAGATGGGGTCAGAGAAGCAAACTAAGTTGTCCAAGATCATCATGCCCGTCTTGCTTTTCTCTGGCAACACCCTTGTGACTTGGGTGTCAGATTATTAAAACAATTCAACCTCCCTCTGAAGTACCATGTACGATTATGAAATACTGCCTCCTTGCTTTGAGGGTTAGGTGAAATAGATAAATTGAGTGAGCGTTAGTTGTCATTCTTCTCTGGAATTTCCCCCCCCCTCTCTATAGGTCAGAGAAACATGGCAGCAAGGCGAATTGCACAGGAAACTTTTGATGCTGTATTACAAGACAAAGCTACCCGATATCACCTGGACCCCAGTGGTGAGGCTGTAGGTGAAGCTCTTCAATTTAAAGCTCAAGGTGAATTAAAGTGCTTTGGGTTTTTCTTTGGGGGTGGAGGAAGTAATGAAATGTTTGTTTAGGGTTGGACAGGATCATTATGCAGGGTGATACTGTTATTATCTGTAGCTTCTCCTCCCCAGCCACATTTCCCCCACCTAGAAAAGGGTTCTTTTTTTTTTTTGAGGAACATTATGTTTACTAGACTCCCTCCATTATCAAGTCCCCCACACACACCCCATTACAGTCACTGTCCATCAGCATAGTAAGATGCTATAGCATCACTACTTGTCTTCTCTGTGTTGTACGGCCCTCCCCTGCCCCCCCTACATTATGTCTGCTAATAGTAATGCCCCTTTTTTTCCACTGATCCCTCCCTTCCCACCCATTCTCCCCAGTCCCTTCCCCTTTGGTAACTGTTAGTCCATTCTTGAGTTCTGTGAGTCTGCTGCTGTTTTGGTCTGTCAGTTTTTTTCTTTGATCTTATGCTCCACCTATGAGTGAAATCATTTGATACTTGTCTTTTTCCACCTGGCTTATTTCACTGAGCATAATACCCTCTAGTTCCATCCATGTTGTTGCAAATGGTAGGATTTGTTTTCTTCTTACAGCTGAATAATATTCCATTGTGTATATGTACCACCTCTTCTTTATACATTCATGTTCTGATGGACACTTAGGTTGCTTCCATTTCTTGGCTATTGTAAATAGTGCTGCAGTAAACATAGGGGTGCATATGTCTTTTTCAAACTGGGCTGCTGCATTTTTAGGGTAAATTCCTAGGAGTGGAATTCCTGGGTCAAATGGTATCTCTGTTTTTAGTTTTCTGAGGAACCTCCGTACTGCTATTGACAATCGTTGAACTAATTTACATTCCCACCAGCAGTGTAGGAGGGTTCCCCTTTCTCTGCATCCTCGCCAACATTTGTTGTTGTTTGTCTTTTCGATGGTGGCGATCCTTACTGGTGTGAGGTGATATCTCGTTGTGGTTTTAATTTGCATTTCTCTGATTATTAGCGATGTGGAACATCTTTTCATGTGTCTGTTGACCATCTGAATTTCTTCTTTGGAGACCTGTCTGTTCAGATCCTGTGCCCATTTCTTAATTAGATTATTTGCTTTTTGTTTTTTGAGGTGTGTGAGCTCTCTATATATTTTGGATGTCAACCCTTTATCCGATCTGTCATTTATGAATACATTCTCCCAATACTTTAGGATGCCTTTTGTTCTATCGATGGTGACCTTTGCTGTACAGAAGCTTTTCAGCTTGATACAGTCCCACTTGTTCATTTTTGCTTTTATTTCCCTTGCCCTGGGAGATATGTTCATGAAGAAATTGCTCATGTATATGTCCAAGAGATTTTTGCTTATGTTGTCTTCTAAGAGTTTTATGGTTTCATGACTTACATTCAGGTCTTTGATCCATTTCGAATTTACTTTTGTGTATGGGGTTAGACAGTGGTCCAGTTTCATTCTCTTACATGTAGCTGTCCAGTTTTGCCAGCACCATCTGTTAAAGAGACTGTCATTTCCCCATTGCATAGCCATGGCTCCTTTATCATATAGTAATTGACCATATATGTTTGGGTTAATATCTGGACTCTCTATTCTGTTCCACTGGTCTATGGGTCTGTTCTTGTGCCAGTACCAAATCGTCTTGATTACTGTGGCTTTGTAGTAGAGCTTGAAGTTGGGATAGAGAAGGGTTCTTGAATCAATCTCCTGGCTCCATCACGACCACCAGTACCCAGGTTTGAGCTCTCATCAGTTCCCCCATGGATTATTGCAGTAGTCTGGTGGCTTCATTCCCCTCAAATCTGCCCTCCCCACAGATCTGTTAATGCCAGCTTTGCTGGGACAAGGCCCTTCTTGGACTCTTGGGGCTCCTCATTTCAGGGTTACATCATCAGTACAAGTGTAGGAACAGACAGGTAATAGCAGTCTGCCTTGGGGTGGAGGAGTGCCTGTGGTGCTGCCGAACCTAAGTCCTGCCTGAAAACATTCCCTTTAGAAAGTTTTGAAACATCATGCCAGCAGAACCAAAAATCGTGCTCAGGCAGGATGACATGGAGGTCTCTCTCAGCAGCATACAAGGCTCCCCAGCCCTTATCCCCTGCCTTGGGCCTAGAGTCTCAGTGATTCTACACTGTGTCTGTGTTCTGAATCCCCCTCATCCCAGCTCTGTCTGCTTCATTCCCTCAGGTACTAAAACCTGGCTCACAGATTTTCTGACCCCAGGGAGTCCCTGCAGGCCTTGAGGTTGATTTGGTTGCCCTCCCATCCCCAGGGAAGCATGAGGTACACTCCTCTGCCATGGCCCAGCCTCCTTCGGGCCTAGGCTGCATCTCTGTGGCACCAGCCCCTGAGCCAGCCTCTCCGTGGAGGCGGCTTCCTCCGTGTTGGTTGAATGAGTCTGAGTCCTTAGAATAGGGATAACTGTTACCATGTTGCTTTGGACCTGGACCAAGGTTCAGATTGTCCCCAGATCTTGAGTTTTCAAAAATTACTTGAGTAGTACACAAAAGCCTTCCTATTGTAAAAGATTGTAACAATTAAATTGGGAGTAAAATATCAAAGTTCTCTTACCTGCTTTTTTATCCCTCAGTTGTAATCATATCTGTGATATTTTCTACATCTTTAAATTCCCCTAGTGATATATGATCCCGAATACTTAACATGCTTATGTACATATACATGTGTTTATATGTGTGCTTTTATCTGTATATATACGTGCATATGTATATACTTGGAGATTTAAATCTTGGTTTATTTATTTAGGGACTCAGAACACCAGTACATATTTTAGTTACCTCCAGAAAGATTGGGAAAGCAGAGACTAGGAAGCCATCAGGATGCTGGATGGTTCTAGAACCATCTCTGTCTCAGAGCTTCATGGTCCATAGTTTGCTTTTTTCTGTGTCTCTGCTCCACTCTGCATGTTTACAGTGCCTTGTAAATCAGTGCATCAGAAAATCTTGTTGTGCAGAATCCATCCACCATGCTGCTTCTGATGCCACTGCCTTAACCTGCCACCAGTAACCAGCAATACCTTGATTATCCCAATGGACTTCTTGCTGGAACTTTCTCATCCATTCTATTCCTTGTGGCCTGTTCCCCAAATAGCAGCCAGTGACGTCATCCCTCTGCTCTGAAGCTTTCTGTGGCTCTCAGAGAAACTCCGGAGTCCCATCGAGGGCCTGACTTGATCTGGTCCCAGCCCCTTGTGCTCATATCTCCTATCATAGCAGTTCTCTAACTTTGTTGCACATTAAAATTATCTAGGGACCTTTTAAAAACCCTGATGCCCAGGTCATATCCCACCCTAATTCAATCAGGATGCCTGGGGGTTCCCAGGGACTCCAGTGGACAGCACAGTTTAGGAGCTGCCTCTTACCACTTGTCCCTCATTCTGAGACAGGGACTTTGGGTGTAGTCAGAGTAGGGTGAGGGCCTCTGGAAAAAGCAAGGCAGGATATTTACAGTCAAAGCAATGTAACTATGTAAAGAAGTTCCTATTGAAACTCTGTATTAAGCATTATGCAAAGTCAAGGTCACACTAATTCTCTAGAGTAAAAATACAAGGAATATAGATATCTTCAGTGAGATCGGTTAAAGGTCAAAAGGCCAGGAGCAACTTGGCCTGGAATGTTTGAGTGTTCTGCAAGGGTATCTCAGCATGACCAGTGACTTCACCTCAACTATAAACAGCCCTAAGCAAACAGACAACAACCCAGCCCACCTTGGGAGCAGAGCTGGTGGTACAAGTCTGCAGTCCTAGCCCTTTACCCACATTCCTGAAAATCCTCAACCGACTATAAATCCCCTAGACAACACACCACCCTGGGCTCCCTTGTCCCCTCCCCGCATGAGCCAGGAGCTCTGTCCTGTCACTGTATCTCTAAATAAAAGCCTCTCCCTGGCTCTCCCACCTTGGGTGTTTGCTAAGTTCATTCTTCGACTCCGCAAAGAAGAATCCCGGCATCAATTCCATCTGTTGCATTTCAGCCACAGTCATCCCCTGCTAGTCCCACCTCAGAGCTCTGTGTCCTCACACTTGCTCTGCCTGGAAGGCTTCTCCTAGCCCCTCACACCTGGCCTCTGCCACTCAGATACGTTGTCAGAGCTGCCCATTCTGCCTAGCCTGTCTAAAAATGGCTTTCCCTCTTCACATTCCTGCCTATTTCCTTCATCTTTCTGAAGGGTACTTTCTTACATGTGGAGTTTTGTTCATTGTTTGCCTCCTCACCTGATAAGTCCTGGAGAGTGGGGACTCTGCAGTCTCTTTACCTGCTGCAATGTAAATGCCTAGAGCAGTGCCCACAGACTAGCTGCTCAGTAAGTACTTTTTAAACAAATAAACTTAGATTTATACAAAGCTGTGGCCTCCTGTGGCCTCTTTGCTGATTACTGCCTCCTGGTATCTCTTTTCCTTTTGAATTGGTAATAGATTCTGATTCCAAAACTAGAAAGTTAGAAAGAGACTTCTTTCTAGGAGACAGGAGGGCCGGTGGCCTACAGAAAACCAGTCTGCCTATTCAGACAAGTAGAAATGCACAAGTATTCCAGTCATGGTAAAGAAGTCCAAGTTATTTAGAGACCGGACACCTTTCCCTGGGTATAAAAGAGTGTAAAACAGACGCCTGTGGAAGGCAGAGTCAGGGCGGCAGGTCTGAGTGACTGTGGGCTCCTGTGCCCAGCCCTGTGGACTGTCACAGGGCATTTACAGGCCCAGTGTGTGAGGGTCTTCTGTTTTTATAAGTAGTAAATCCAGATTTTTAAGCAAAACTACACATTTTGAATGTTGGCAGCAAATGTGAATTTCTAGAATACATCCCAGCAAATAAAGTGTTCCTGCTGACTGGTGGCCGTCTGTGGACTATCTGTTTTGCAACCTCTAGTCTAAAATCCCTTTGTGTTTCTTTTTGGATCGTTTCTTTCAGATCTTCTAAGAACAATCCCAAGAGCCAGAGCAGATATGTATGAGGACATTCATAGAGACAGCAGATACTCTGTGGGCGGATCTGCAGCTCACCCTCGAGACACTGGGAGAGAAGGCCTGAGAGGCGATGTTTTCCCAGGACCTTCCTTCAGATCAAGCAACCCTTCTGTAAGTGATGACAACTACTTTCGCAAAGAATGTGGCCGGTATCTGGAATTTTCCCACCCTGATTCCCGAGACCAGGTCTTTGGCCACAGGAAACTAGGACATTTTCATTCTCAGGACTGGAAATTTGCCCTCCGTGGCTCTTGGGAACAAGACTTTGGCCATCCGGTTTCTCAAGAATCCTCTTGGCCACAGGAGTATAATCTGGGTCCTTCTGCCCTCCTGGGGGACGTTGGCCCCTCCAGGCTGATGGAGAAAGAGAGTCGCGATTATGATGTGGACCGCCCAGGGGAGGCCGACTCTGTGCTCAGGGCCAGTGGCCAAGTCCAGGGCAGAGGCCGAGGTCTAAACATTGTTGACCAGGAGAGTGCCCTCCTAGGAAAGGGGGAAACTCAGGGCCTGCTCACGTCAAAGGCAGGAGTCACAAAGCTTGTTGCACTGAGAAGTGTGAGCACAAAGAAAGTACCCACTGTAAATCGTATCACTCCCAAAACTCAGGGCACTAACCAAATCCAGAAAACCACCTCAAATCCTGATGTGACCCTGGGGACAAACCCAGGGACGGAAGATATCCAGTTCCCTACTCAGATCCCCTTGGGGCTCAGTCTGAAGGATATTCGGCTCCCCAGAAGAAAGATGAGCTTCGACCTAGATAAGTCTGATGTGTTTTCGAGGTTTGGGATAGAAATAATCAAATGGGCTGGATTTCATACTATTAAAGATGATGTTAAATTTTCCCAGCTCTTCCAGACTCTCTTTGAACTTGAAACAGAAACCTGTGCTAAAATGCTTGCCTCATTCAAATGCTCCTTAAAACCAGAGCACAGGGATTTCTGCTTTTTTACCATCAAATTTTTAAAGCACTCTGCTTTGAAAACACCCAGAGTCGATAATGAGTTTTTAAACATGCTTTTAGACAAAGGTGCTGTGAAGACCAAAAATTGCTTTTTCGAAATCATAAAGCCCTTTGACAAGTACATAATGAGGCTTCAAGACCGGCTTCTTAAGAGTGTTACTCCGCTGCTCATGGCCTGCAATGCCTACGAGCTGAGTGTCAAGATGAAGACCCTCAGTAACCCCCTGGACTTCGCTGTTGCCCTGGAGACCACCAACTCCCTCTGCCGGAAGTCGTTAGCCCTTCTGGGACAGACTTTCTCCTTGGCCTCTTCTTTCCGGCAAGAGAAGATCTTGGAAGCTGTTGGCCTCCAAGATATAGCTCCCTCTCCCGCCGCGTTTCCGAACTTCGAGGACTCGACTCTGTTCGGGAGGGAGTACATCGATCACCTAAAGGCCTGGCTGTTCAGCAGTGGGTGTCCTCTCCAGGTCAAGAAAGCCGAACCCGAGCCGACTCAAGACAAGGAGAAAACGCTTCCTCCTACCAAACCAGAAATTCAGGCCAAGGCTGGGAGAGCTCTGAGTGATGGTAAGGAAAGCAGTGGAAGTTTCTGTTCCGTGTGATCTGCTTGTTGTTCATGTTTCCTTGTAATGTCTCTGATTATCTTTGAGATTTTAACACAGACGTTCTTTAGCCTGCTGGGAACGCATCAGAATTTTAGAGCACTCGCATTGGCCAGTGTACGTGTCTGCCACTCATTCTGTAAGCATATATAAGCATATATTAGGAGTTGTCTGTTTACCACAGAAATCCTTAGACATTTCTGGGACACAGAGTCCTCTGGGCATCTGATGAAAGCTGAGATTCTTGCCAGGAAAAAAAAACATATGTTTGTATACAGCTTTGCCAGCACTTTCTAGGGGCTTGCCTGTCCTGTGGCCAACGTAAAGAAGCCCCATTGCAATAGGGCTCACCCTGAGGTATTTACTACTAGAAGGAGGTGTACATGCTGGGCACTGTCTCTGAGGGGTTCCCAGGCTCCTGAGGGACAGAAATCACAAAAACCAGCCCCTCCCATGCTGGGATTAAGGGAGATGAACCCAGCCTGGGGAGTCAGGAGGCCATGTCTGAGCTGTGTTGAGGGTCAGGCAGAGATCAACCAGGTCAAGTCAGGTGGTGGAGGCACCTTTCCACCCACTTACTTTTCTAGACTGTCTGAAGGTCACTAGGTCACTAGGGGACACCTGGTTACATGCACTGTGAGTGGGCTTGCTGGGGTGGGGACAGACCAACAAGAGGTAACAGAAACACAAATTGCTGGCTGGTGGGTGGCTCTCTCCCTCCCCCTGTCTCCCAGGATGGGTGCCCAAGTCCAGGTATCCCAGAGGTCTGAGCATACATAATGGACACATGACCAGCCAGGAGGAAGTTCCCACCACATGCTTTTCAGCCTCATTGCCCCGCTCAGTGGGGAAGCCTCTTTCATCCCTGAATCTCTTCCGTCTGCATACTGGAGGACCCCTGGCTGCTCTGGGCTCTGAGTACCTCCCGCCACGGGGTGGCCATCACCTTCCAGAAGAGGGACCCTGCCTCTGCACACCCCCAGAGTGGTGAAGTGGAAAGTCACTGTAATGGTACTGAAGAAGTCACTTGGTGTGACAGAGAGACAATCTCCTGTAAATGAAGTTGCTCACCCCCATGCTCTGGGCGTGCTGCTTTGGACAGGCATGCCTGTGGCTGCGGTCCTGCCTTACCGAAAACTCCAGTCTGCCCTTTCACGGGGTTGTCAAAGGCCCTTGGCTGTGTTTCTACAGCATTTGCTACATCATGATAATTGACTTAAACTCTCTCACCTTCCTCTTGGTGTTGGACTCATTCTGCCTTTTACTAGAGGCTTCCAAGGCCAAGCAGAGCTGGGTTCCACTGTCTGGGCAGCAGGTAGATGGCACCAGCGCCCAGGTCTCCTGGGGCCCTGCCCAGCTGCCTCTTCCGTCACTGTTAGAAATGCTAGGAAGGCATCTTCACTTGAGTGTATCGCTTTTCCTATTATTTTTATTTTTTATTTTTAAATTCTCCTTTGAAGGATGGTCTCAGGAGAAGGATTGGAAGGCCCAAGGTGGGGCCCATTTTCTGGCCCTCACTTGTGGTCACTTTCTCCAGAGGTGACTGCAGTGATCTGCAAATTGCATTGTCTTTGAAAGTTCTGACTTGGAACCTCACTCTTCTGTAAAATCACACAAAACTAGCAGTTCTGGAAGATGAGAGCCAGTAACAAAAAACAGGAAAGCAATTTCCAAGGGGAAATACTTGCAATAACATGACAATTGTAGGAGTAACTTCTGCGTAAGGAGCTCACGTTGATGTTTAAATTAAGATGCAACTGGGACATAGGGAGGGACCAGACAGTTATTAATCACAGAACAAATGCAAGCTTTTAGGGCAGGGGTGATTTTTGCTGAATGACTGAACAAGTAGGCCAGTCTGTGCTATTAAAACTAGCAAAAATATCAGAAAACTAAACAGTCTTATTTGCGGGCACAAATGCACATCTTGTGTTGCTGGTAACATTGTAAATTAAAGGTCATTGGCAGACATCCGCGCTTGAGAAAATGTTTGCTTTCTTTACACTCAGCAGGTATTTTCTGTGAATACCTACCTATCTGAGGACCACTGACTTTTTGGATTAGGGAATTTTTCTTTTTAAGTTTATGTGTGTTTTCTAAGTATAAAACACACGGACATTTTTTTTTTAATAGATAAAGCCAAAAGAAAATGAAATTCCTAATCTACCACCTGTAGATAACTTCTGTTAATGTTCTGATATATTTCCTTTTAATCGTCCTTCTATATGTCCAGATTTATGTATTCTTTCTTCACTCCTTCATATTGAGAATCATAACCTGGATAAATATTTTACCTATTTTATATCTAGATATGTTTTATATTATATTTTGCCCTTAATATTGTGAACATTCAAGGTAAGTGATAACATGAAATGTATAGAGTTGCTGCATATCCTTTCTATAAAAGATATCTGTATAGTCATTACAGGTTTGCTTATTTCTCTCCAAGTGCTTATGCTGTTACAGCTCTTGGGAGGGTATTTTGCATGTTGGTTGTTAGAGTAGCATGCCATTTTCTTCTTTTTGGTGCTGGTTTCTTGTGAATGAGGGTTTTGGTTGCTGGTGCCTGCTTAGGCTCCATCCTAAGCCTCTAACTCTGTTCTGGGGGTCCCAGGCCCCGTGTGGTCCTGTGTGTTTCTCAGAAAAGCCCTTCTGTGTGTTCCAGCCATCCCACAGCGAGCGGATCACAAGGTGGTGGACACCATCGACCAGCTGGTCACACGGGTTGTCGAAGGCAGCCTGTCTCCCAAAGAGAGAGCTCTTCTCAAGGAGGACCCTGCTTATTGGTAGGTCTTTATATATTGGCCCTCTGAGTGCCACACACAGCAGTTTGTGTCATTGTGATGGTGTCCAGAGCAGAGGATGAGATGTCTGTTGTAAGTAGTGGCATTAGCCAGCGAGTGGGAAGAGCGTGAAGGTGGGTCAGGTTTAGCCAGCGAGTGGGAAGAGCGTGAAGGTGGGTCAGGTTCACCTGGGTTCATTCAAGCCCCAGCCCTGCTGCAGATCTGCCGTGTGACCTCCTCTTGTCCTCGTCTCTGCTGTGCCGATTAAAGATGAGGTAAGAGGTGTGTGAGAGCGCGTGTAAGAAGAGGAATATGCCGCTGCAGTTCTGTGACTCATTGGTACTATTTGTTAAACTGTCTTCTTTTATCCCATTGCCTTTTCACACAAATAGAAGGACTCTTCTAAGTTTTCATGGTAAATATCATAGTTGCTTATCGGAGAAAGTAAAGAACAGCCAATAGTCAGGGGAAGCCACCTGTGTGCCCACCAACATCCACCGACGCTTCTGAGTATTTGCTTCCAGTCTTTCTGCTCATGTTAGGCTATTTGGGGTTTTTTTTTATGATGCAATCTGTCCTGCTCATTTTCGATAACATGGAACATGCTCATATTCCCTACTCTTTGTAAACATGAGTTCCGCAGCTACATTTACTAGTCCATAGAGAAGGTGTTCAAGAGTTTAGCCCTTCCCCACTTGGACTTTTAGAATGTTTTTTGATTGTGCACTATTTCAAGCTGCTTCCGTGAATAGCTTAATGTGTTTCTTGTGTATTCAGGATTATCAATAGACTAGATTGCTGGAAGTGGAAAATTTTTATACTACAGCTTTTTTCTTTAATTATAAAAATGGCATATGCCTTTTGTAAACACAGAGAAAAGTGAAAAGACAAAGATGGTGTCTAAGCATCCACCATTTTCCCCCCACAGTATGTCCTATGTTTTAAACTTAACATAACTAACTGTTCTTGTTATTGCTGGTTGTGGACCATACCATTATACACAGGTACCAGACCACACTTAGCCATTGCCCACTGGTGATTCTGATAGTCTATCCAGTTTTTCCCCACTATAAATACCATTATGCACTATGTTCTGCTTGTATTCCTGTCTACATTTCTGGCAGCTTCTCAGGGTAATATCTGGGAGTGTAATTGCTGGGTTAAAGAGAAGGCTCACTTCAGAGGCTTTTGCTCTGTGGCTGTATTTCTAGAGCAATGGCAGCATGATTAACATTGGAGGCTGGCTATTCCTGTGCAATGGGTCCTCTCCTGGGCAGTGGCATCCATGACCTCCACCCACTAGATGCCATAAGATTCCTCATCGCAGTAGAATCCTCATCCCAGCCACGACAACCAGAAGCACCTCAGACACTGCCCAGTGGCCCCTGGGCACAAGAGTGGTCCCCAGTGGGGTCCATAGGTCTTTGCCATCAGGTCACTTTCCGTGGGTCATTTGTCCCAGTTGATACTCGCTGCCCCCCTGTAAGCCAGTTTATGAAAGTCAAACTTCCATGCAACAATACCAGAGCTTTGATCTCAACCAGCATGATTTACCAGGGGGAGGGTAGGAGCTTGTATGGTTTTATTTTTACAGAATTCTTGAGTTCATTGGGATTATTTTCATGTATGGAATAAGGTTAGGCATGTCACTTAAAAGTTAAAAAAAGCTAACAAACTAATAACTTAATTGTCCCATCATTTATTGAAAACTTTATTTAGCACACATACACTTTGCTTTCTGTGCACTTGGTGCTATTCTTAGCACTTTGGTGAGTTAAGCACAAAGTGGCCAATCTCCTCATTAATAACCTTGCAAGGTGGGTATGTTGCCATCCTTATTTTACAGACAGGAAACTCAAGGCTCTAGGAGACTCTTGCTTCAAGGATGTTCAGCTAGTAAGCGACAGAGCTGAGATTCACATTCTGGCTCTCAGCCAGTGTGCATGGTAGAAGAGGGAAGCTGGATAGCCTGTGATGGACAGGCGAGAGCAGAAACCAAACTCCTTGGGCAAGGTGCCACCCATGCTTGGAAGGCCTAGAGGCAATTTCCAGGTGGGCCAGAGGGAACGGGGCCCTGAAAGGACTCGGTGAGCACCACCCCATGACCATTACACATGACCCAGCACAGGCTCATGGTAACCTTAAAAAGAAAAATATTAGTTATTTTACCAGCAAAAATGGGTTTATTCAGGAATAGCAAAGAATTGCAGTTTGGACATGCAAGCTACGGCAAAGCCATAGGCAGGTCCAGAGAACAATGGAGAGGAGACTCAAGAGAAAAAGGGGTGTTGGGAGGATTATAAACAAGAGGCCACTAGAGTAAAGTGGGAATTAGAAGTGTAGCAGCCTCTCATTAGCCGAGTTGTGACAGTTTCATCGGCTTAGTTGTTACTGGGGCAGGCTGAAACCGTCCTGTTGGATGGGAAACTACTACGGGAAGCAGTACGCCTGGGAATCAGTACGGCCTGGCAGACGTGTCTGTCTCCTGCTTGGGTCAGGTGGAGAGGAGTGGTGTGCGTGAGGGCTCCCCCTGCTGGCCTCCCACTCCGCGTCTGTGTGTGTAGAATCAGAAATAGGCATTATGACACTGATGTGTGTGTGTGTGCGCACGTGTAGAATCAGAAATAAGCTTTGAATTAGAAATCAAATATTTGAGGAAAATCAGCGTCATGAAGAAGTCACCCAACTCAACAGAGCTGACACCTGAGAAGACAGTACTATAAGAAAAAGGAGATTTCATCGAAAAATCTGTGTGTGATTAATTATCTTAGATGGTTAATAGTCATTGTATCCATGAAACAGGAACTGCTTGTTTTTGGAACCTGTTAAGGGTCTTGGAAATGAAAAATTTGAGTTGAAATAAAAAAATCTCCGTGGCAGGTGGGTAAGATAGACCCAGATGAAGGACAGATTCAGGGAGCTGGAACTCATGAACTTCTGCAGGAGGAACCATCCAGAGACGCTAGGAGGAGGCAGTGTGCTGCCAGAGACAGTGATAGGGAAGCTAGTAAGCTTCGATTTTGGGTATATATGTTTGAATTCTTAAAGTACTACTTGTACATGCTTTACCAAAAAAAAAAAAAAATCAGTTGAACTAATAATGATGAAAAGTGGAATATTTCAGCCTTGATGGCCCCCATGCCAGCCCACCCCTTGGAGGCTGTCACTTTTAGTTCTTTAAGCTACTTCTCATGGTGTCTCTTGATGATAAATCCATGTTGCTGTTCCTTAATCTATCGTTTTTATGCCTTATTGTTAATGCCCTTTGTAGCTAATTGAGGATTTAGCTCAGTTTCCTCCCAGTGTTTGAGGAATTCTCAGTTTTTGATCAGAGGACCCTCTTCTCGCTAGGCCCAAATGCAATAATAGAGTCTTATTATTAGCAAGAGAAAGGTGTAGATCTTAGGAGACAGACGTGAGGAAGAAGGGTGTGTTCTCTCTGCCCTCTGAGGTCCAGCAGAGATTTTAGATTCCCCCTCCCTACGAGGAGTGACAAACAGGTTCGTTTGCTGCTGAGCCTTGCAGACAGGACTGACTGCTGCCTCTCTCGGCCTGATCCTTCTGGTGCACAAAAATGTCAGTAGTGCGGACGCCCACCCCCACTTTGCTTCCTTGTCTGGAGCTTTAGTCGTCTGGCTTCCTCCATGCCCTGCAAGAGAGACTGAAAAGCCTATAGAATGGCCCCAACAGCATAAGGTGTAGAGCTGGAGGAGCACATCACACTCCTGTTTTCTCCCGTCCTTAAATTGTCCCCTGGCAGTGGGATGGCTCTGACCTTTGGTGGACCCTGCTGTCCAGGGACAGCCCACCAGGTCCACAGACTCAGGAAAAAGCAAATGGCCATGAATCCTTCTCGGTTTGCCCAAGCAGGATTGTCCAGGAGCCCTGAAGTGAACATGCAATCTAAATAATTGATGCTTGGGGCAGTGGGGACCTAAAATCTCAGGTGATCTAAATGTACAGGGTGGTGAGGGAAAGGAGGGAAGCACATGGCAGGACTCTTGTTTCATTCAGAATGAGGATAGAGCTAGTTAGTAACTCTGGATGTTGACAGAAAAATACCAGTGTAAGTGTATATTGATTAGCCATTAAAGGCATAACTTCCATTCTAGTACAGAGTGGGGGAAGGCCAAAGAGAAAATGAATTCATCCCAATGAAAAGCAAGAAAGGAAAAAAAAGCAAGAAAGCAAGCAAAGAGGAAAAGATTACAATGGCCTGAATACACTCAGCCTTCCCAGTAACCCACCAGTTTCTAAGGATTGATGCCACCTTTACTAGCCAGACTTGGGTTTAAAAGCACCAGCTGTTGCTTCCTCTTGAGACAAATAAAACACAGGGAGTAGGGAAAAAAGATGGACAATTATGTACCAAGCAAATGCTACCAGAAAGAAAGGAGGTATGGAAAATTACTTCAGACAAAGCATAAAAGGGCAAGAGAGGTACTGACGAAGGGAAGTCACCAGGAAGGTACAACAGTTGGGAATAAACACCATTTAGAAATACAAGAGGAATTGGTAAATGTGTACCATGGCTGGAGACTTAAGTTCATTTCTTTGAAATGGGTAGGTGTTTCCCAATAAGGAAAGATTTAGAACACTGAATGGGCTTGCAGAGATAATGTGCTAATATTTGTTAAGCAGTAAATGAATGTCAGGCAGTATTCAAAGTATTTTCCTTAGAATGAAAACTGTAATTCAAGCCTCATAACAACATAATGAAGTTGTTTATTACTATTGTTCATCCCATTGTACAGAGAAACCGAGGAACAGAAAGGTTGAGTAAATCTCATGGTTATTAAGTGGCTGCCCTGGCTGACCCCAGCAGGCTGCCTCAGGAGTATTCAACGCTCTTGAGGTTATGCGCCACTTGAACTTGGGGAGATGGGTTTGTGACCAACATCCTTAGGCTGCACTTGACATCAGAGCCATCTGGGTGAAAGGGCCGTACATGGTGGGGATTGGTTGCCTGGGCATGGACTCTGCCTCTGCCTTGGAAGAGGGGTGGCCTTGCTGGG
Source organism: Manis pentadactyla (assembly GCF_030020395.1). Lineage (NCBI taxonomy): Eukaryota > Metazoa > Chordata > Mammalia > Pholidota > Manidae > Manis > Manis pentadactyla. Next base: position 11,244,629 of record NC_080030.1, read on the forward strand.
GCTGTGCGATGTGCAGAGCAGAATGTCCAGGTTGGTCAGGTTCCCTTAGGTGGGACCCTTGCTCATTAGGGTCTGATCTCGCAGGCTGCTGCTGTCAGCCCAGCAGAGGGTCCGCGGTACCGCTGGGGCCAGCATGCAGCCTGTTTGCTCAGATCTGGCCAGATCTTGACTGCGCGACGGCAGCAGGGGCTTCTGTCGTCGGTAGTCAGGAGCTCGTCTCCCAACGGTTAAGGTGCGCTCTCAACACCAAGCAGTCGGGAAGCCACCTGAAGTGTATTCCTACTCACCAAACTATGCTCACTCTTCTTTAACAAACTGAAACTGAACATTCACAAAAACCAGTTAAGTGTGCAGTCACAGGGAAGACTACAGCCTCTCCCAGGGAAGGGACATCACGTGGGCCACGTTATACAAGGCACTACAGTGGAAACCAGCAACAACCAAAATAAAACGCGATTCTAAATTTGAGTGAAGGGGAATCAACTGAAATTAGAAACCCTTCAGAAGGAAACAGTGGGGGCGCATGCTGCACCTGAACACGACTGCAGCAGCTCTTAGAGAAAGTGCAGCTTTGTGCACATTTATCAGAGAGTGAAGATGAGCCTTCCGCTCGTGAAGCCAGAAGGAATGTTGAAGGAAGTCCAGACTTAGAAAGGAGGATTGATAGGGGTAAAAGAAGGCGCCACCAAAACAAGACAAAGTCAGTAACGTGGGAGTGCTCCCCTCTCCTTTTTGTGCCATTCCCCAAAGCTAGTAAGTCTGACCTATATTCCTTCTTCCTCTGTGAAAGGCCCAAATGTGCCCGGATGCTTGTACACAAAGCAGTTTCAGGAGTATGCACCAAGGTTGTTGGCCTTGTAGCTTGTCCTCTTCATTGGCTGTGTCACGGATTCCATGTCAGCACGTGAAACTCAGCCTCTTTTCTGTCCCTTTCTCCCAAGGATTCTGGCACATGGTTTCACAGCAGTGGCACACTGGCCTCAGTGGTGCGGTTGAAAAGTCACTGAGAGCCCAGCCTCACTGGGCCATTTGTAGAGTGCCACCTTCTGTAAATGGCATCCAGGAACGACAGAGTGGCAGAGTGCCTCTGGCGCTGGGGTGACTTGTTTGTATTAGGAGGCCACCAGGAGCTGTGAGCTCCTCCTTGGCTGCTGATGGAAATGCAGGAGGAACCGACCAGCGCTCCGTCAAAGCTCCGGGCCCCCTTGTGGTCACCCTGGGCGGCACAGGTGACCTAGGCCAAGTTCTGGGTGCTCGTGGAGCCAGGCAGAGCCTCCTGGATAGTAGGGAGGCTGCCACATAAAAAGGGTTTGTGGAAATGGAGCAATGATCTGTACATGTTGGTGTTTTAACCAGTGTCCTGCTGTGCCTGTTTTGTTACATAGGTTTCTGTCTGATGACAGTAGCCTGGAGTATAAATACTATAAGCTGAAGCTGGCAGAAATGCAGCGGATGAGCCAGACCTTGCCAGGAGCAGATCAGAAGCCCACCTCGGCAGAGTGCGCAGTCCGGGCCATGCTTTATGCCCGGGCGATCCGGAACCTCAAGAAGAGGCTCCTCCCAGGGCGGCGGCGGGGGGTGCTCTGCACTCATGGGCTCCGGGGCTGGAAGGCAAGGAGAGCAACTGCTGGCACCCAGGCCCTCCTCTCCTCAGGCGCCAGGCTGAAACCCCACGGCCGCCAGGCTCCAGGCTCCTCACAGGGAAAGCTGCCCCAGCCGGACGTAAATGCTACTGCCAAGGACTGCCCACCAGACCCAGCAGGACCCTCCAGGGACCCCAGCCCAGAAGCCTCAGGCCCATCCCCCAAGGCAGCAGTTGTGGATGTCGCAGAAGGCCCTCAGACCTCCTCTCCCTGCCCATCTGCTGACGGTGGGTGCTCACTCCTGACCCCCTCCTCTGGCCCCAGCCCTGACTCCCCAGACTCAGGGGTCTCTGCTGGGGGGACAGTAGGCAGAAGCAACAAGGACCTGGCAGGACAGGTGCATGTGGAGGCGCTTTCCTCTCCCCTCCTATCCTGAGGTAGAGCCCATGTGAGGTGCTGCTCGGTGGTTCCCTGCCAGGCCCTGCTGCCAGCTATGTGGCTGTGCTGTGTGCCCGTGCTTGGGGCACTGAGCTCCTCCTCATCTTGCCCCTCTCTCCGTTCCATAGGGCTGCCCACATCTGCCCTTCTGCCTCCTCTTCCTGGGGTCTCTTCCCTCAGGGTTAGCTGACCTGCAGTTTCTCCTGTTTCTCCAGGCCATTACCTTCTCCCTCTGCAGTAGGCCTGCCTCTGACCAGTGCTTCTCCATCAGCACAGTAAGGGGGAAAAAATCTACCCAGCTGCTCCATCCTCTACTATTGCTATGTAACGAGCCACACTCTAGACAGTGGCTTCAAACAGGAGTCTGCTGAGCTGGGCAGGGCCCACACAGGTGTGCAGGCAGCGACTGGTTGTCTGGGGCTGTCAGCAGAAGGAATGGGGGTGACTGAGCCACGTGTCTGGCACCCCCGGTGCATCCAGCCTTGGTTTGGTTACCTGATGGTCAGGGTCAGGCCTCCAGGAGAGGCAGTGGAGGTATTTGAGGCTCCTGAGGCCCAGGCTCCATACTTCCACCAAGTCTGTCAGCCTGCAGGAGTCTCTGGGCCAGGCCACTTCAAGAGGACAGAGGGGGGTGCCCCTGTGCTCGACAGAGCTGCAGGGGCACGGGGCTCAGGGTGAAGAGCAGTGAGAGGACCCGGGGCCTCCTCGTGATCGGCCCCATGGCTCCACAGGGGAGGGGAGTTCACATGGGAGGTGGCAACTCCAAGCCAACACATGACGGTTGCTTCGTTTTGTAGTTGACTTGAAGACAATGGAGACTGCAGAGAAACTGGCCAAATTTGTGGCTCAGGTGGGACCAGAGATTGAACAGTTCAGCATAGAAAATAGCACCGACAACCCCGACCTGTGGTATGTACCTGTGGTACCCCATTGATTTGAGCGCGTTTACCCCTCAGTGTCCCGAAGGCCCTCAAGGCGGCCTGGCAGACGCATTCCTGACCCTGGGATATGTCATGGCTTCACTTCCACTGAGCTCAGAGCTGCAAGGGAGAAGCAACTGTTCTGTGTTCAGGGGACCTGCCCTCCTCTGGGCATCATGAAAAGCCTCCGCCAGAGGGAAGTTTAAGCTGGATCCAAAGGCTGAATGGGTGTTGGCTGGAGGACAGTGGGGAGAGCACCCAAGTAGATATAAGAGGCTCCCCAGATCCTTTGTGGTGGCAGAGCTGTGGGGGGCCGTGGCTGGAGGAGGAGGCCCTGGTCCCACTGGCTGCTTGCGGATGGGTCCTGGTCCAGGCGTGGGCTCATAGCACTTGGTGCAGTGGTGGCCTGGCTCGAGGGGACGCCATCCCCTCTCCTTAGATGGGGTGGCCACTCAGTACCACGCTGTTGGCAAGTGATAGAACCATGGCTGAAGCCTGCTCTGCCTGTGGGGTGTGGCCTCTCCTCCTTCCTGGGGCGGCCACCTGGGGGCCTCACGTTCCTGCTGGGCTCCCCCCAGAGCAGGCGGGGCTCCGTACATGTTCCTGTGTGTGTTGTATCCTACAGTCAGCTGCAGCACTGGACCCTCATCATGCTTCCCACATGCTGGAGAGTTGTCTTAGTTTAATTAAAAATAAGTTAAAAACTTAACATGTCCTCCAGCATTTCTAGTAGTGACCGAGCACACGCTTCCTGCTTGCTGGGGACCTTGAGTGGGTCCTGCCCTTTGAGACCCAGACCATCCCATGGAGTGCTGCCAGCTTCACAGGTGCTCAGCCTGGTTCTGCCCTTTATGAGCCTCGGGAGCTGCTAGCCGTGCACACCTCAGAGTTGGGCTGCACCATGCAAGTGGCGCTGGGTGAGGGGACAGCTTGGAAAGGGGCAGCTGGGAACATTTAATCAGTTTTTATTTCCTCCATTGAAAACTGCCATTCACAGGGAGATTTTTGGGTCCAAGGTCAATGCAAATGGAGATTTGTTGCATTACCCTGGGCTCTTGGCACCACCAGGATTTGGAGTTATCCGTCACCCTCTGATAGCCTTTTCTGAGCAGTGTTCCCCAGAAGACACTGTCCCTTCCTCCACACCAGCAACCTGGGATCATTGTGTTTTTGGAGAGAATTATCAGGTATCTTCCAGAAAAGGGATTGTAGGTCAAAGGTCAGTATAAGCACAGTTGTGTTGCACAGTGCAGAGTCCCCTCCCCAGGGCTGTTGGAGTGCCCCTCCCCACCTCTCCCCTTTTCGTGTGCCTTTGAGTCAGCAGGAGTGGTGAGAAATTTCTAATTTTCTCAGTGAAGCTTTAGTTTGTGTTTTTCTTGTGAGTGAAATTGAACACCTTTTCATAAAATACCCTTTATGTATTTCTGTAAACCACTCATTTCATTCATTTGCTTTCTTAAAAAAGATAGTTTTGTCCTTTTTTTTTTAGGAGAGCAAGGCAGAGGCTTTTTTTTAGAGATAAAGCGAGAGGGCAGAGCTCCTGGCTCAGGCCAGGAGGGGACAAGAGAGCCCCGGGGTGGTGAGTTGTCTAGGGCTTTATAGGCAGTTGAGAGACAGGGCTAGGGATGCACACCTGCTAAGTGGTCCCAAAATGTTTATCTTTGAAGAGACATTGTTTCTTATTAGTCTTCCTGGTTATTTATAAGGAATTTACTGCTCTGATTCCCTCCCAGGATAGCAGCTTCCTGGTCTGGGAGCATATCACTCAAGACTGCCTGCTTTGCTCCCAAGGTGGGCTGAGTTACTTACTGTCTGTTTGTTAAGAAATTTACCTTTTGACTAATTGGGTTTTAGGATGCAATCTTATTTTCAAGATGGAATCCTTCCTGTTTTTACTAGTTGTTTGGGGCTTGCATTGCCCAAGTTGCAAATAATTTCTTTAGGACCAGAGGAAGAAAAGCAGCACTTGGGTAAAGTTAGAAAAATAAACTGGGCCCCCCAGCAGGCCAAAGCAAATCCCACAACGGATTATCTTGCTTTGTTTTTTCTGGAGGCCCTCACCCTCCTCTGTCTAAGCCCATGGTCCCTGTCTCATTCCCCACTCTGCAGATGGAGACCCTAGCTGCTGCTAGGGGAAGGGGCGACGACCGCTCTGGCTGCTTCGTGCTGAGAGGGGGTGCAGTTAGGTCTCCATCACTGGTCAGTCGAGAGGGCCTTGGAAGATGGGCACTTCTATCCTGGGTTCCATTTCCATCACCATTTGCAGTTTCATGGCTTCAAAAGGATTTTGAAAACCCAGCTCCATATCGTAGTAGTCCATGGGGCTTCTGGGTCTGACACGGCTTGAACTTGCCTTGGGAGGTCCTGGAGTGAATCAGAGACATTTTGTGAATAATTCGGAATGTACACACAATATACAACTTTAATTATAGCACAGATCCCACCTGTGGTGCAGTTTTGTCCTTTTTTTAGAAAGCAGGTTTGTTGGGGAATGATTGGCACACCATAAACTACATGTAACCGCTTGATGAATTAATGCCTGTCTACCCCCGTGCAGCCATCACCATCGTCAAGGTGGTGACACACCCATGACCCAGAAGTTCCCTTGTGCATTTGTCATCGCTCCCTCCAGGCAGCTGCTGATCAGCTCTCTCACTGTAAATGGTTTGCATTTTCTAGAATTTTATGTCAATTCAGTTAGTTTTCCCCTTTTGTTTGGCTTCTTACTCAGCATAATTCTTTGGGTTCAGCTGTGTTGTTGTGAGTCCACAGCTTATTCCTCTTACTGCTGGGTGTATCGCATCCTGTGGCTGGGCCACAGTTACTGACCTGCTCACCTGACAGTGGCGTTGAGATGTTTCCAATCTGGGATGATCACGGGTAAAGCTACTGGGAGCATTCATCTACAAGGTCCGCTTTCATTTCTCTCCAGAAAATACCAGTGGGGAGAAAGGCTGGCTCCATTGTATGACTTAAATTGCCGAACTTCCTTTCAAAGTGGCTCTCCTGTGTGCATTTCCAGCTGCCTGGACGAGAGTTCCAGGTCTTCCCATCCTGACGGCACTTGCCAGGGCGGTTCTTCGTGTTAGTGTCCCAGTGTGGGATGGGGCTGTCGCACTCTGGGTTAGACCCATTTCTCTGAGGTTAGACTGATGGTGCTGAGCAGCTTTGGGCATGTTGGCAAACTTTCCATATTTCTTCAGTGAAGTGTCTGTTCGGCTCTTTGGTGCATCTTTGATTGGGTTGTATTCACTTACTTACTGGTGAATTCTAGAGTTCATTATATGTTCTTGGGACTGACCTTTATCAGATGTGTGAGTTCCAGGTATTTCCCCCCAGTGACTTGTCTTCTAGCAGTGTCTTTTGGAGGGCAGAAGTTTTTGCATCTTTGCCCTTTTCTCTCAGGTTCTTTAGACTTCTTTTTTTTCATTTTTTTTTTATTTTGGTATCATTAATCTACAATTACATGAAGGACAGACATTATGTTTACTAGGCTCCCCCCTTCACCAAGTCCCCCCCACATACCCCTTCACAGTCACTGTTCATCTGCGTAGTAAGATGCTGTAAAATCACTACTTCTCTGTGTTGCACAGCCCTCCCTGTGCCCCCCACGCACTATACGTGCTAATCATAATGCCCCCTTTCTTTTTCCCCACCCTTATCCCTCTCTTCCCACCCATCCTCCCCAGTCCTTTTCCCTTTGGTAACTGTTAGTCCATTCTTGGGTTCTGTGATTCTGCTGTTTTGTTCCTTCAGTTTTCCTTTGTTTTTATACTCCACATATGAGTGAAATCATTTGGTACTTGTCTTTCTCCGCCTGGCTTATTTCACTGAGCATAATACCCTCTAGCTCCATCCATGTTGTTGCAAATGTTAGGATCTGTTTTTCTCCTTATGGCTGAGTAATATTCCATTGTGTATATAAAGCACATCTTCTTTATCCATTCATCTACTGATGGACATTTAGGTTGCTTCCATATCTTGGCTATTGTAAACAGTGCAGCGATAAACATAGGGGTGCATCTGTCTTTTTCAAACTGGAGTGCTGCATTCTTAGGGTAAATTCCTAGGAGTGGAATTCCTGGGTCAAATGGTATTTCTACTTTTAGTTTTTTGAGGAACCTCCATACTGCTTTCCACAATGGTTGAACTAATTTACATTCCCACCAGCAGTGTAGGAGGGTTCCCCTTTCTCCACAACCTCGCCAACATTTGTTGTTGTTTGTCTTTTGGATGGTAGCCATCCTTACTGGTGTGAGGTGATATCTCATTTTGGTTTTAATTTGCATTTTTCTGATGACAAGCAATGTGGAGCATCTTTTCATGTGTCTGTTGGCCATCTGAATTTCTTTAGAGAACTGTCTATTCAGCTCCTCTGCCCATTTTTTAATTGGATTATTTGCTTTTTGTTTTTTGAGGTGTGTGAGCTCTTTATATATTTTGGATGTCAACCCTTTATTGGATCTGTCATTTATGAATATATTCTCCCATACTGTAGGATACCTTTTTGTTCTATTGGTGGTGTCCTTTGCTGTACAGAAGCTTTTCAGCTTGATATAGTCCCACTTGTTCATTTTTGATTTTGTTTTCCTTGCCCGGGGAGATATGTTCAAGAAGAGGTCACTCATGGTTATGTCTAAGAAATTTTTGCCTATGTTTTTTTCTAAGAGTTTTATGGTTTCATGACTTATGTTCAAGTCTTTGATCCATTTCGAATTTACTTTTGTGTATGGGGTTAGACAGTGATCCAGTTTCATTCTCTTACATGTAGCTGTCCAGTTTTGCCAGCACTCTTTAGACTTCTTTCTTGGTCTTTAGAAGCTCTGACCGTGATGTAATTGCATATAATCTTTAGCTGGACGTTTATCTTCCACTTTGCTGTGGTATGTTCTGCAATGTAGAAGTGTTTCATATAGTTGGATTTCTTGATTTTTCCTTTATTGCCCCTTGATACTGAGTCATAACTAGGAGAAATTTTCCCACACTCAGGTTTCTATAAAAGCACTTATGTATTTTCTTCTAGAATTTCTATGGCTTGGTCTTTACATTTATATCCCCTACCTTTGTTGGGTCTAGAGCAGAGGGTACAAGACATCCAACTTAAATATTTCTCTGAAAAGCTGCCCAGTTGTCCCAACACCATTCATTGAAAAGATCATCTTTCTTGAAGTGGTTTGATTGACTACCTTCATCAGATACTGTGTGTCTGGCCTTTCTCTTGGTCGGTCTGTCCGTCCACTCATGGACCAGTAACATGCTGTTCCAACTATAGAAGCATCACCACCTTGTGGGGCTGGAATCCTTCATTGATCTCATTCACAGTTCTCCTAGATCCTTTTACATATTTATTTTTCTCTGTGAACTTTGGAATCATTTGGTCCAGATCCAGAAAAAAATGATGCCTGTATTGGGATAGATCTATACATCAATATATTGGTTAAAGGAGCACTGATACTCTTAATGAGGTTGAGTTGTCCTATGTGAGAACAAGTGCCCTCTCCTTCAACACACGTCACGAAACTCTCTCTGGGCAGGTGTTTTTGCAGTTTCACATGCCAGCTGCAGCCCCCAGCTGGGGCCACAGGTCCAGGGGCCGTTGGACTCAGAAGTGCAGAGAAGCCTATTGCCACCATATTCACGTAGCTTTGCTGTAGGATGTGGCCCTAGAGGGAGCGCGCCTTCCCCCATCTCAGACCTGGGAGTGTGAGAGGAGTCGGACAAGGCCCAGGCGGCCGGGACAGAGCCAGTGAGGGCAGACCCTGGCTGCAGTGTGGGGGCTCCTTCCAGCACCTTCCCTGGTTGTCCTCACGCGCCTGTTCCTCCACCTCTGTCCCTTGAAACAGAGGCCTGTCATGGTGCAGTGGCCCCATCAGCCATAGAGTGGGGAGAGGCCAGGTGATGCACTCCTTTGTGCACTGCCAGCTTTGTCCCTCCTGCTCGGACAGTGTCAGCAAAGCAGAATGTTTAGAGGAACTTCTGGTTAACCAGGGTGTTGCATCTCTATCCCAGGTTCCTCCATGACCAAAATAGCTCAGCGTTCAAATTCTATCGCAAGAAAGTATTTGAACTGTGCCCCTCGATTTGTTTTTCATCGCCTCTGCTGAACCTCTGCACCGGCGAGGGAGCCGATTCCCAGGAGAGTCTCCTGGAGCCTGTCGGTGGGGGAGGAGAGTTTGAGGACAAGCCCCCGCAGCACGAGGCAGAGCCGGAGAGCCCCGACATGATGCCTGGGGACGAGGACGACGAGGACGGCGAGGACGCGGACGGTGAGGAGGACGAGGAGGACGGCGAGGAGGCCCCCACCCGCGGAGGGGCTTCCCGGCACGTGCGGGGGACCGCTGAGGCCCAGGGCTCTGGCGCCAGCCCTCCTGCTGACAGTTTCCCGAGCGAGGTGGCGGACGATGGCCAGGCTGGCACCCCCACCCCGTCCCAGGCCGCCTTGGGGGCCTGCTTCCCTCGGAAGAGGGTCAGCAGCAAGTCCCTGAAGGTTGGCATGATTCCAGCTCCCAAGAGGCTGTGTCTCACCCAGGAGCCCACAGGTGAGTGCCTGGCCCTCGTCCCAGACTCCTGCACAGGCTGCCATCGAGCACCCAGAAGGGTCTCGGCGCTCACTTGTGGAGATGGGTGGAGACGTTCCTGACTCACGGGATTTACTGACCCGCAGCCCAAGCCCAGCCACAAGATGACCTAGCTGGCCCATCACCTTTCTCGCCTCTGATTGTACCTGCTGACCTGACGTTGTCTTCCTAAGTCCCCCTAGGGCCGACGTGACATGGGGCTCTGTGGTCTGGTTTTTTTAACCAAAATCGTCTCGGTGGTTTTGCTCACCACTCCAGAACATCCTGTGCAGCTCACATCCAGCTGGGGTAAGGCTGGCGCTCTGAGGATGGGCTGCCACATTAGGCTGTGGCTCCTGGTGCCCTGCTCAGTGTTGCCATTACTGCTCAGATCCCAGTAGAGCAGCACCGGCTATGGAGGGCCAGGGCCTGGGTCAGTTCAGCATCTCCTACCTGTGACCTTGGGAGGTGCCCAGCCTTCTGAGTACCCTCAGGAAAGCCCAAGGTGGATAGACCTGCTTAGCAACGGAGGCTGGGGGACACAGAGTGGGCCAGTCTGGGCAGCACTGGGAAGCTGTGTGTTTGGTGCTGTGCCTGCCTTGGCCACAGGAGGCTGGCTCTTCTGTGGGAAGGTTCAGGGTTCTTGAGTCCTTTTGCAGTCCCCTCTGTCCATGGAATAGCATCGCGTGCAGCCTTCTGATGGGCTGGGTGTAGCCAGGCTTATTGCTTGAGCCCCCTGCCCACCCAGGAGTCACCAGTGCTGTGACACCTGCATGTGAGCTTGGGAATCATGCCTGTCCCTTGTCACCTGTGTGCTCTATGTTATTGAGACTCGTGTTCACACCCAGCAGCGTCAGTTAGCAGACCAGTCCCTGTCTTTTGTGTTTGGAAACCCTACCCTTAACATGGTACATTAACTGTTCTACTGTGCTCTTTCCTCCTTCAGAAGGGTGCGGCGCACGTTGTGGGAGCTCATCAGAATGCTTGTTGTGGATGTCCTTGTGGGGAAAAGTGGAGTTCTTTCTGGTTTGAACTTCTCAGTACTTTAGGAGTTGATGAGACAGATTCATTTGCAAAAATAATAATGTGATGTGGTATTCTGTGTGATAAGCGTGGTGGTTTATGCTGGAATTCTTCATCGGTGGGGTAGTCGCAGGAACACTAAGAGTGCAGAGTGTTGTAAATAGTGCATTTGTCAAAAAAAAAAACTGTTCCTCCCCTGTGCTCTACAGCCTTCACCATAAATGTGGAGTCAGAGGGTAGGGGGCCTTCCATTGAAGCAGATGCTTCAGGTGGAGGCAGCCCCCAGTGGAGCAGGTGGGTTCAGCCCCTGAGCTCGGGAGTCTCATGACCTCTGAGAGGTGCTGGAGGGGCTGCTGGAGGGGCTTCTGGTCAAAACTGCAGCCCCTCATTTTCTCTCCTGAATAATTTGGGGAGAGTGCATGTGTGTTTGTTTGTTTGTTTGTTTGTTTTATTTTGGTATCATTAATATAGTTACATGAGCAACATTGTGGTTACTAGATTCCCCCCATTATCGAGTCCCCCACACCCCCCCCATTACAGTCACTGTCCACCAGCGTAGTAAGATGCTAGAGAGTCACTGCTTGTCTTCTCTGTGCTATACTGCCTTCCCCATGACCACCCTACATTATGTGTGCTAATCGTAATGCCCCTTTTTCCCCTTATCCCTCCTCCCTTCCCACCCATCCTCCCCAGTCCCTTTCCCTTTGGTAACTGTTAGTCCATTCTTGGGTTCTGTGAGTCTGCTGCTGTTTTATTCCTTCTGTTTTTCTTTGTTCTTATACTCCACAGATGAGTGAAATCATTTGATACTTGTCTTTCTCCACCTGGCTTATTTCACTGAGCATAATACCCTCTAGGTCCATCTATGTTGTTGCAAATGGTAGGATTTGTTTCTTTCTTATGGCTGAGTAATATTCCATTGTGTATATGTACCACATCTTTATCCATTCATCTACTGATGGACACTTAGGTTGCTTCCATTTCCTCGCTATTGTAAACAGTGCTGTGATAAACATAGGGGTGCATATGTCTTTTTCAAACTGGGCTGCTGCATTCTTAGGGTAAATTCCTAGGAGTGGAATTCCTGGGTCAAATGGTATTTCTACTTTTAGTTTTTTGAGGAACCTCCATACTGCTTTCCACAATGGTTGAACTAATTTACATTCCTACCAGTAGTGTAGGAGGGTTCCTCTTTCTCCGCATCCACATCAACATTTGTTGTTGTTTGTCTTTTGGATGGTGGCGATCCTTACTGGTGTGAGGTGATATCTCATTGTGATTTTAATTTGAATTTCTCTGATGATTAGTGATGTGCAGCATCTTTTCATGTGCCTGTTGGCCATCTGAATTTCTTCCTTGGAGAATTGGCTGTTCAGATCCCCTGACCATTTTTTAACTCAGTTATTTGCTTTTTATTTGTTGAGCTGCATGAGCTCTTTGTATATTTTGGATATCAACCTATTATCAGTTATGTCATTTATGAATATATTCTCCCATATTGTAGGATGTCTTTTTGTTCTATTGATGGTGTCCTTTGCTGTACGGAAGCTTTTTAGTTTGATATAGTCCCTCTTGTTCATTTTTGCTTTTGTTTCCCTTGCCCAGGGAGATATGTTCATGAAGAAGTTGTTCAAGTTTATATTCAAGAGAGTTTTACCTATGTTGTCTTCTAAGAGTTTTATGGTTTCATGACTTATATTCAGGTCTTTGATCCATTTCGAGTTTACTTTTGTGTGTGGAGTTAGACAATAATCCCATTTAATTCTCCTACATGTAGCTGTCCAGTTTTACCAACACCAGCTGTTGAAGAGGCTGTCATTTCCCCATTGTATGTCCATAGCTCCTTTATCATATATTAATTGACCATATATGCTTGGGTTTATATCTGGACTCTCTATTCTGTTCCACTGGTCTATGGATCTGTTCTTGTGCCAGTACCAAATTGTCTTGATTACTGTGGCTTTGTAGTAGAGCTTGAAGTTGCAGAGCAAGATCCCCCCTGCCTTATTCTTCCTTTTCAGGATTGCTTTGGCTATTCAGGGTCTTTTGTGGTTCTATATGAACTTTAGAACTATTTGTTCCAGTTTGTTGAAGAATGCTGTCAGTATTTTGATAGGGATCGCATTGAATCTGTAGATTGCTTTAGGCAGGATGCTTTAGGCAACATTTTAACAATATTAAGTTTTCCTAGCCAAGAGCATGGTATGAATTTCCATTTATTAGTGTCCCCTTTAATTTCTCTTTAGAGTGTCTCTTTCACTTCCTTGGTTAGGTTTATTCCTAGGTATTTAATTCTTTTTGATGCAATTGTGAATGGAATTGTTTTCCTGATTTCTCTTTCTGCTAGTTCATTGTTAGTGTATAGGAAAGCAACAGATTTCTGTGTATTAATTTTGTATCCTGCAACTTTGCTGAATTCAGATATTACTTCTGATAAGGAAAATATTCAACACACCTGTCAAGATCAGCAAACTGCTTTTTTCCCTCTGCTTGGCAAAGCACTCCCAGCTCATCCCTCCCCTCCTCTGGGATCCTCTTTTGCCCTGTGCATGCCAAAAAGCCACATATCAAAATAATATAAATTGCTCCCCTTGCTTGTGCTTGGGGCTCAGACCTTGGGAGATTACTCCCCTCTGAGCCTGCCAGTGTAGAATAAAACCGCAACACTCCAAGACCTCTGAGTGGCCCTTGGTTCTTCCGTCAGTGATCCAGTCCAAGTTTTCCAGTATTTTCAGTAAGTGTTCCAGAACTTTTGGAGTGGATTCTTTAGGGTATTTTATGTACAATATTATGTCATCTGCAAACAGTGACAGTTTGACTTCTTCCTCACCAATCTTGATGCCTTTTATTTCTTTGTGTTGTCTGATTGCCGTGGCTAGGACCTCCAGAACTATGTTGAATAACAGTGGGGAGAATGGGTATCCCTGTCTTGTTCCCGATCTTAGAGGAAAAGCTTTCAGCTTCTTGCTGTTAAGTATGATGTTAGCTGTGGGCTTGTCATATACGGCCTTTATTATGTTGAGGTACTTGCCCTCTATTCCCCATTTTGTAGAGAGTTTTTGTCATGAATGGATGTTGAATTTTGTCAAATGCTTTTTGAGCATCTATGGAAATGATCATGTAGTTTTTGTCCTTTTTGTTGATGTGGTGGATGATGTTGATGGATTTTCGAATGTTCTACCATCATTGCATCCATGGGGTGAATCCCACTTGATCATGGATTATGATCCTCTTGATGTATTTTTGAATTCAGTTTGCTAATATTTTGTTGAGTATTTTTGCATCTATGTTCATCAGGGATATTGGTCTGTAGTTTTCTTTTTTTGGGGTGTCTTTGCCTGGGTTTGGTATTAGAGTGATGCTGGCTTCATAGAATGAGTTTGGAAGTATTCCCTCCTTTTCTATTTATTGGAAAACATTAAGGAGAATGGGTATTATGTTTTCTCTAAATGTCTGATAAAATTCAGTGGTAAATCCATCTGGCCCGGGGGTTTTGTTCTTGGGTAGTTTTTCTTCTAGGTTATCCAGTTTGTTAGCATATAGATTTTCATAGTATTCTCTAATAATTCTTTGTAGTTCTGTGGTGTCCCTTGTGCTTTTCCCATTCTCATTTCTGATTCTGTTTATGTGTGTAGATTCTCTTTTTTTCTTAATAAGTCTGGCTGGGGGTTATCTATTTTCTTTTCTCAAAGAACAGCTCTTGGTTTCATTAATTTTTTCTCTTGTTTTTTTATTCTCAATTTTATTTATTTCATCTCTGATCTTTATTATGTCCCTCCTTCTGCTGACTTTGGGCTTCATTTGTTCTTCTTTCTCCAGTTTCAATAATTGTGAATTTAGACTATTCATTTGGGATTGTTCTTCCTTCTTTAAATAGGCCTGGATTGCTATATACTTTCCTCTTAGAACTCCCTTTGCTGTGTCCCACAGAAGTTGGGGCTTTGTGCTGTTGTTACCATTTATGTCCATATATTGCTTGATCTCTGTTTTAATTTGGTCATTGATCCATTGGTTTTTTTTTTTTTGTTGTTGTTGTTTTTTTTTTGTTGTTGTTGTTGTTTTTTTTTAATAATTATTTTTTTTATTGAAGGGTAGTTGACACACAGTATTACATTACATGAGTTTCAAGTGTACAACACAGTGGTAGAACATTTATATACATAATTCTAGGTTCCAGCTATCACCCTACCAGGCTGTTACAATATCTTGACTATATTCCTTATGCTATACATTACATCCCGGTTACTAATTTATTTTACCATTGGAAGTCTGTCCTTTTTTTTTTTTTTTTTTTGTGAGGGCATCTCTCATATTTATTGATCAAATGGTTGTTAACGACAATAAAATTCTGTATAGGGGAGTCAATGCTCAATGCACAATCATTATTCCACCCCAAGCCTAATTTTTGTCAGTCTCCAATCTTCTGAGGCATAACAAACAAGTTTTTACATGTAGAACAAATTCTTACATAATGAATAAGTTACATAGTGAACAGTACAAGGGCAGTCATCACAGAAACTTTCGGTTTTGCTCATGCATTATGAACTATAAACAGTCAGTTCAAATATGAATACTCATTTGGTTTTTATACTTGATTTATATGTGGATACCACATTTCTCTCTTTATTATTATTATTTTTAATAAAATGCTGAAGTGGTAGGTAGATACAAGATAAAGGTAGAAAACATAGTTTAGTGTTGTAAGAGAGCACATGTAGATGATCAGGTGTGTGCCTGTAGACTATGTGTTAATCCAAGCTAGACCAGGGCAATAAAACATCCACGTATGCAGAAGATTTCTCTCAGAACGGAGGGGTGAGGTTCTAAGCCTCACCTCTGTTGATCCCCAATTTCTCACCTGATGGCCCCACTGCGACTGTGCCTGTCTTAGGTTGTTCCTCCCTTGAGGAATCTTACCCGTCTCTGGCTAACCAGTCATCTTCCGGGGCCATACAGGGAAATGTGAAGTTGGTAAGTGAGAGAGAAGCCTTATTGTTTGAAAAAGTTAGCTTTTTACTTCTTTGCATATTTATGCCCTGTGGCTTCTATGCCCAGCATTTGTCTTGAGGTATCTTTACCACTTGGAAGAATTATGATACTCGGTAAATTTGATATGAGGCACGAATTCTATTTAAGGGTTGTAATTAGGAAGGAAGAAGAAAAGCTATAGAAGTAGCAGGCGGAAGAAAACATGGGAAGATTGATTATTTCTTTGATATATCTTCTTGTAGAGTAACTTCAGCATGTATAGGTTTTAAGCTACTACTTAAATTGCACACACACATTAACATAATAGGAGTATAGTTACATAACCAAAGCATATCTGTAATTACCAGCCATCTGCAGTGAAACCAAGAAAACCAGTTAGGCACCTTAGGCATTTGTGAAAACTTATCTATGATATGGTGGATATTGTCCAAATGAACTTGAACAGTCTGAGAGAAATCAGACAAATTAAAACAACCCATTCCTGGGGACTGTTCACATGCCATATGTTCTTTTAACAATAAATAGTTTGTAGTTGTAAGACTTTGGAGCGCTACAATTTGCACTTCTCCAAATTCTTGGTTGAGTTCCAACAGTATAGATCCAGTCCAATTTTGTTGTTTTACTGTATGCACAGGCCAGCTTAGATATCTCCATCCTCATTCACATGGCAAGTCCAGGAACTGGTGGGATGAGTGCATCTACAGCTGTAGCAGTGCGTGGATCTTTGTTGGGGTTTTTTGATGATCATCTTCTGGCATGAGTCTTCCAGAGGGTGCAGATGTTGGAAGTTCTTTTTCATATCGTATCTTAGTTCATTTTCGGGGTAGCCCAATTAGGCTTTGATCCTCTGTATAAACACAAACAGACCCTTTGCCTACACTTTTATATGCCCTTTATACCCTTGTGTAGAACTCGTTGGAGGTTACCACACAGGAACTACCCTTTTTTTTTTTTTTGCTATCACTAATCTACACTTACCTGACGAATATTATGTTTACTAGGCTCTCCCCTATACCAGGTCTCCCCTATAAACCCCTTTACAGTCACTGTCCATCAGCATAGCAAAATGTTGTAGAATCACTACTTGCCTTCTCTGTGTTGTACAGCCCTCCCTTTTCTCCTACTCCCCCATGCATGTTAATCTTAATACCCCCCTACTTCTCCCCCCTCTTATCCCTCCCTACCCACCCATCCTCCCCAGTCCCTTTCCCTTTCTTACCTGTTAGTCCATTCTTGAGTTCTGTGATTCTGCTGCTGTTTTGTTCCTTCAGTTTTTCCTTTGTTCTTATATTCCACAGATAAGTGAAATCATTTGGTATTTCTCTTTCTCCGCTTGGCTTGTTTCACTGAGCATAATACCCTCCAGCTCCATCCATGTTGCTGCAAATGATTGGATTTGCCCTTTTCTTATAGCTGAGTAGTATTCCATTGTGTATATGTACCACATCTTCTTTATCCATTCATCTATTGATGGACATTTAGGTTGCTTCCAATTCTTGGCTATTGTAAATAGTGCTGCAATAAACATAGGGGTGCATCTGTCTTTCTCAAACTTGATTGCTGCATTCTTAGGGTAAATTCCTAGGAGTGCAATTCCTGGGTCAAATGGTAAGTCTGTTTTGAGCATTTTGATGTACCTCCATACTGCTTTCCACAATGGTTGAACTAACTTACATTCCCACCAGCAGTGTAGGAGGGTTCCCCTTTCTCCACAGCCTCGCCAACATTTGTTGTTGTTTGTCTTTTGGATGGCAGCCATCCTTACTGGTGTGAGGTGATACCTCATTGTAGTTTTAATTTGCATTTCTCTGATAATTAGCGATGTGGAGCATCTTTTCATGTGTCTGTTGGCCATCTGTATTTCTTTTTTGGAGAACTGTCTGTTCAGTTCCTCTGCCCATTTTTTAATTGGGTTATTTGTTTTTTGTTTGTTGAGGCGTGAGAGCTCCTTATATATTCTGGACGTCAAGCCTTTATCGGATGTGTCATTTTCAAATATATTCTCCCATACTGTAGGGATCCTTCTTGTTCTATTGATGGTGTCTTTTGCTGTACAGAAGCTTTTCAGCTTAATATAGTCCCACTTACTCATTTTTGCTGTTGTTTTCCTTGCCCGGGGAGATATGTTCAAGAAGAGGTCACTCATGTTTATGTCTAAGAGGTTTTCGCCTATGTTTTCTTCCAGGAGTTTAATGGTTTCATGGCTTACATTCAGGTCTTTGATCCATTTTGAGTTTACTTTTGTATATGGGGTTAGACAATGGTCCAGTTTCATTCTCCTACATGTAGCTGTCCAGTTTTGCCAGCACCACCTGTTGAAGAGACTGTCATTTCGCCATTGTATGTCCATGGCTCCTTTATCAAATATTAATTGACCATATATGTCTGGGTTAATGTCTGGATTCTCTAGTCTGTTCCATTGGTCTGTGGCTCTGCTCTTGTGCCAGTACCAAATTGTCTTGATTACTATGGCTTTATAGTAGAGCTTGAAGTTGGGGAGTGAGATCCCCCCTACTTTATTCTTCTTTCTCAGGATTGCTTTGGCTATTCGGGGTCTTTGGTGTTTCCATATGAATTTTTGAATTATTTGTTCCAGTTCATTGAAGAATGTTGCTGGTAGTTTCATAGGGATTGCATCAAATCTGTATATTGCTTTGGGCAGGATGGCCATTTTAACGATATTAATTCTTCCTAGCCACGAGCATGGGATGAGTTTCCATCTGTTAGTGTCCCCTTTAATTTCTCTTAAGAGTGACTTGTAGTTTTCAGAGTATAAGTCTTTCACTTCTTTGGTTAGGTTTATGCCTAGGTATTTTATTTTTTTTGATGCAATTGTGAATGGAGTTGTTTTCCTGATTTCTCTCTCTGTTGGTTCATTGTTAGTATATAGGAAAGCCACAGATTTCTGTGTGTTGATTTTGTATCCTGCAACTTTGCTGTATTCCGATATCAGTTCTAGTAGTTTTGGGGTGGAGTCTTTAGGGTTTTTTATGTACAGTATCATGTCATCTGCAAATAGTGACAGTTTAACTTCTTCTTTACCAATCTGGATTCCTTGTATTTCTTTATTTTGTCTGATTGCCGTGGCTAGGACCTCCAGTACTATGTTAAATAACAGTGGAGAGAGTGGGCATCCCTGTCTAGTTCCCGATCTCAGAGGAAATGCTTTCAGCTTCTCGCTGTTCAATATAATGTTGGCTGTGGGTTTATCATAGATGGCCTTTATTATGTTGAGGTACTTGCCCTCTATTCCCATTTTGCTGAGAGTTTTTAACATGAATGGATGTTGAACTTTGTCAAATGCTTTTTCAGCATCTATGGAGATGATCATGTGGTTTTTGTCTTTCTTTTTGTTGATGTGGTGGATGATGTTGATGGACTTTCGAATGTTGTACCATCCTTGCATCCCTGGAATGAATCCCACTTGGTCATGGTGTATGATCCTTTTGATGTATTTTTGAATTCGGTTTGCTAATATTTTGTTGAGTATTTTTGCATCTACGTTCATCAGGGATATTGGTCTGTAGTTTTCTTTTTTGGTGGGGTCTTTGCCTGGTTTTGGTATTAGGGTGATGTTAGCTTCATAGAATGAGTTTGGGAGTATCCCCTCCTCCTCTATTTTTTGGAAGACTTTAAGGAGAATGGGTATTATGTCTTCCCTGTACGTCTGATAAAATTCCGAGGTAAATCCATCTGGCCCGGGGGTTTTGTTCTTTGGTAGTTTTTTGATTACCTCTTCAATTTCGTTGCTGGTAATTGGTCTGTTTAGATTTTCTGTTTCTTCCTGGGTCAATCTTGGAAGGTTATATTTTTCTAGGAAGTTGTCCATTTCTCCTAGGTTTCCCAGCTTGTTAGCATATAGGTTTTCATAGTATTCTCCAATAATTCTTTGCATTTCCGTGGGGTCCGTCGTGATATTTCCTTTCTCGTTTCTGATACTGTTGATTTGTGTTGACTCTCTTTTCTTCTTAATAAGTCTGGCTAGAGGCTTATCTATTTTGTTTATTTTCTCGAAGAACCAGCTCTTGGTTTCATTGATTTTTGCTATTGTTTTATTCTTCTCAATTTTATTTATTTCTTCTCTGATCTTTATTATGTCCCTCCTTCTGCTGACCTTAGGCCTCATCTGTTCTTCTTTTTCCAATTTCGATAATTGTGACATTAGACCATTCATTTGGGATTGCTCTTCCTTTTTTAAATATGCTTGGATTGCTATATACTTTCCTCTTAAGACTGCTTTTGCTGTGTCCCACAGAAGTTGGGTCTTAGTGTTGTTGTTGTCATTTGTTTCCATATATTGCTGGATCTCCATTTTGATTTGGTCATTGATCCATTGATTATTTAGGAGCGTGTTGTTAAGCCTCCATGTGTTCGTGAGCCTCTTTGCTTTCTTTGTACAGTTTATTTCTAGTTTTATGCCTTTGTGGTCTGAAAAGTTGGTTGGTAGGATTTCAATCTTTTGGAATTTTCTGAGGCTCTTTTTGTGGCCTAGTATGTGGTCTATTCTGGAGAATGTTCCATGTGCACTTGAGAAGAATGTATATCCCGCTGCTTTTGGATGTAGAGTTCTATAGATGTCTATTAGGTCCATCTGCTCTACTGTGTTGTTCAGTGCTTCCGTGTCCTTACTTATTTTCTGCCCGGTGGATCTATCCTTTGGGGTGAGTGGTGTGTTGAAGTCTCCTAGAATGAATGCATTGCAGTCTATATCCCCCTTTAGTTCTGTTAGTATTTGTTTCACATATGCTGGTGCTCCTGTGTTGGGTGCATATATATTTAGAATGGTTATATCCTCTTGTTTGACTGAGCCCTTTATCATTATGTAGTGTCCTTCTTTATCTCTTGTTACTTTCTTTGTTTTGAAGTCTATTTTGTCTGATATTAGTACTGCAACCCCTGCTTTCTTCTCACTGTTGTTTGCTTGAAATATGTTTTTCCATCCCTTGACTTTTAGTCTGTACATGTCTTTGGGTTTGAGGTGAGTTTCTTGTAAGCAGCATATAGATGGGTCTTGCTTTTTTATCCATTCTGTTACTCTGTGTCTTTTGATTGGTGCATTCAACCCATTAACATTTAGGGTGACTATTGAAAGATATGTACTTATTGCCATTGCAGGCTTTAAATTCGTGGTTACCAAAGGTTCAAGGTTAGCCTCTTTAGTATCTTACTGCCTAACTTAGCTCGCTTATTGAGCTGTTATATACACTGTCTGGAGATTCTTTTCTTCTCTCCCTTCTTGTTCCTCCTCCTCGATTCTTCATATGTTGGGTGTTTTGTGCTGTGCTCTTTCTAGGAGTGCTCCCATCTAGAGCAGTCCCTGTAAGATGTTCTGTAGAGGTGGTTTGTGGAAAGCAAATTCCCTCAGCTTTTGTTTGTCTGGGAATTGTTTAATCCCAGCGTCATATTTGAATGATAGTCGTGCTGGATACAGTATCCTTGGTTCAAGGCCCTTCTGTTTCATTGTATTAAATATATCATGCCATTCTCTTCTGGCCTGTAGGGTTTCTGTTGAGAAATCTGACGTTAGCCTGATGGGTTTCCCTTTATAGGTGACCTTTTTCTCTCTAGCTGCCTTTAACACTCTTTCCTTGTCCTTGATCTTTGCCATTTTAATTATTATGTGTCTTGGTGTTGCCCTTCTTGGATCCTTTCTGTTGGGGGTTCTGTGTATTTCCGTGGTCTGTTTGATTACTTCCTCCCCCAGTGTGGGGAAGTTTTCAGCAATTATTTCTTCTAAGATACTTTCCATCTCTTTGCCTCTCTCTTCTTCTTCTGGGACCCCTATAATACGGATATTGCTCCTTTTAGATTGGTCACACAGTTCTCTTAATATTGTTTCATTCCTGGAGATCCTTTTGTCTCTCTCTATGTCAGCTTCCATGCGTTCCTGTTCTCTGATTTCAATTCCATCAATGGCCTCTTGCATTCTATCCATTCTGCTTATAAACCCTTCCAGAGTTTGTTTCATTTCTGCGATCTCCTTTCTGGCATCTGTGATCTCTTTCCGGACTTCATCCCATTTTTCTTGCGTATTTCTCTGCATCTCTGTCAGCATGTTTATGATTCTTATTTTGAATTCTTTGTCAGGAAGACTGGTTAGGTCTGTCTCCTTCTCTGGTGTTGTCTCTGTGATCTTTGTCTGCCTGTAGCTTTGCCTTTTCATGGTGATAGGAATAGTCTGCAGAACTGGGACGAGTGACGGCTGGAAGGACTTCCTTTCTTGTTGGTTTGTGGCCCTCCTCTCCTGGGAGAACAGCGGCCTCTAGTGGCTTGTGCTGCGCAGCTGCGCGCAGACAGGGTTTCTGCTTCCTGCCCGGCTGCTATGGAGTTGATCTCCGCTGTTGCTGTGAGCGTGGCCTGGCTCGGGCAGCTACTCCAAAATGGTGGAGTCACGTTGGAGCAGGAGCTGCTGGGAGGCTATTTATCTCTGTAAGGGGCCTCCCTGCTCCCTGCAGCCCAGGGGTTAGGGTGCCCAGAGGTCCCGGATTCCCTACCTCTGGATTAAGTGGCCCGCCCTGCCCCTTTAAGACTTCCAAAAAGCACCCGCCAAAACAAAACAACGACCACAAAAAAAAACAAGAAAAAAAATTTTTTTAATTAAAAAAAAAAAAAATTTTTATTTAAAAAAAAAAGGTGGTCGTTCGTTTTTCTTTATTCTCCGGTGCCAGCCTCAGGCCTCTGCTCACCGGTCTTTCTGCCCTGTTTCCCTAATATTGGGGTCCCTGTCCCTTTAAGACTTCCAAACAGCGCTCGCCAAAACAAAGCAGCAAAAAAGCAAAAAAAAAAAAAATGGTCGCGCGCTTTTCTTATGTCCTCTGTCGCCCAGCCTCCAGTGCCTGCTCACTGTTCTTGCTGCCCTGTTTTCCCAGTATCGAGGGCCCTACACTCTGGCCCGGATGGCTGGGGCTGGGTGTTCGGCAGCCCTGGGCTCCGTCTCCCTCCCGCTCTGCCTGCTCTTCTCCCGCCGGGAGCTGGGGGGAGGGGCGCTCGGCTCCCGCGGGGCCGGGGCTTGTATCTTACCCCCTTCGCGAGGCGCTGGGTTCTCTCAGGTGTGGATGTGGTCTGGATATTGTCCTGTGTCCTCTGGTCTTTATTCTAGGAAGGGTTGTCTTTGTTATATTTTCATAGATATATGTTGTTTTGGGAGGAGATTTCCGCTGCTCTACTCACGCCGCCATCTTCCGCCCCACCCCCTGATCCATTGGTTATTTAGGAGCATGTTAACCCTCTATGTATTTGTGAGGCCTTTTGTTTTCTTTGTACAATTTATTTCTAGTTTTATATCTTTGTGATCTGAGAAGTTGGTTGGTACAATTTCAGTCTTTTTGAATTTAGTAAGGCTCTTTTTGTAGCCTAGTATGTGGTCTGTTCTTGAAAATGTTCCATATGTGCTTGAGAAGAAGGTGTATCCTGCTGCTTTTGGATGTAGAGTTCTGTAGATGTCTGTTAGGTCCATCTGTTCTCGTGTGTTGTTCAGTGCCTCTGTGTCCTAACTTATTTTCTCTCTGGTTGATCTGTCCTTTGGAGTGAGTGGAGTGTTAAAGTCCTCTAGAATGAATGCATTGCATTCTATTTCCTCCTTTAATTCTGTTAGTATTTGTTTCACATATGTAGGTGCTCCTGTGTTGGGTGCATAGATATTTATAATGGTTATATCCTCTTGTTGGACTGAGCCCTTTATCATTATGTAATGTTCTGTCTTTTGTGACTTTCTTTGTTTTGAAGTCTGTTTTGTCTGATACAAGTACTGCAACTCCTGCTTTTTTCTCCGTATTGTTAGCATGAAATATCTTTTTCCATCCCTTCACTTTTAGTCTGTGCATGTGTTTGAGTTTGAAGTGAGGTTCTTATAGGCAGCATATAGATGAATCTTGCTTTTTTATCCATTCTGTTACTCTGTGTCTTTTGAGTGGTGCATTCAGTCCATTTACATTTAGGGTGATTATCCATAGATATGTACTTATTGCCATTGCAGGCTTTGGATTCGTGGTTACCAAAGGTTCAAGGGCAGCTCCTTTACTATCTAACCGTCTAACTTAACTCACTTATTACACTATTATAAACACAGTCTGATGATTCTTTATTTCTCTCTCTTCTTTTTCTTCCTCCTCTACTCTTTATTTAGGTGTTTTATTCTGTCCTCTTTGTGTTTTCCTTGACTCATTTTGTGGATAGCTGGTTTTATTTTGCCTTTAGTTAGTATTTGGTTGGTCTACTTTCTTTGCTGTCATTTTATTTTCTCTGGTGACAGCTCTTAGCCTTAGGCATACTTCCATCTAGAGAAGTCCCTTTAAAATACATTGTAGAGATGGTCTGTGGGAGGCAAATTCCCTCAACTTTTGCTTATCTGGGAATTGTTCAATCCCTCCTTCAAATTTAAATGATAATCTTGCTAGATAAAGTATTCTTGGTTCAAAGCATTTCTGTTTCATTGCATTGAATATATCATACCATTCCCTTCTGGCCTGTAAGGTTTCTGCGGAGGAGTCTGATGATAGCCTGATGGGTTTTCCTTTCTAGGTGATCTTTTTTCTCTCTCTGGCTGCTTTTAATACCCTGTCCTTGTCTTTGATCTTTGCCATTTTAATTATTATGTGTCTTGGTGTTGTCCTCCTTGGGTCCCTTGTGTTGGGAGATGTGGACTTCCATGGTCTGAGAGACTATTTCCTTCCCCAGATTGGGGAAGTTTTTAGCAATTATTTCTTCAAAGACAATTTCTTTCCCTTTTTCTCTCTCTTCTTCTTCTGGTACCCCTATAATGTGCATATTGTTCCGTTTGGATTGGTCACACAGTTCTCTTAATATTTTTTCATTCCTAGAGATCCTTTTATCTCTCTCTGTGCCTCAGCCTCTCTGTATTCCTGTTCTCTGATTTCTATTCCATTAACAGTCTCTTCCACCTCATCGAGTCTGCTCTTAAATCCTTCCATTGTTTGTTTTATTTCTGTTATTTCCCGCCTGAATTCATCCCTTAGCTCCTGGATATTTCTCTGTAGCTCCATCATCATGCTTATGACTTTTATTTTGAATTCCTTTTCAGGAAGATTGGTGATTTCAGTCTCATCAAGCCCTCTCTCTTGTGTTGAGGGATTTGGGACTGAACGAGGTTCTTCTGCCTTTATATGGCGATGGGAATGGGGGCCAGGGAGTGGCGCGTGTGTCAGCTGGGAGAACAAAATCGCTTCCTGCTTGCCAGTAGCCTTGCCAGTCTCCGCAGTCTGTGCCAGTTAACCGCACACAGGGAGCAGCCTCTGGGCTAATCCCCTGAGCTGCCGTGGGTGGGGCAGCCCTTGTGATGGCCTAGGGCACTGGTGGGCGTTGCACGCGAGTGGTGCGTGTTCTGCCATTATAACAGAGCCCCTTTGTGCCTTCCGGACTCTGCGCCCATCTCCGCTGTCTGTGCCGGTCAACCGCACGCAGGGGGACAGCCTCTAGGTTTGGGCCGGTTAGTCGTGCGCCTGGAGAAGCCTCTGTGCTAAGCTGTGTGGTTGCTGTAGGCAGGGCTGCTCCCGGGCTGTTCCACAGCAATGGCGGGTCAGCTGGTTTGCTTGTAGTGCTGGCGAGGGGGAAGGAACGGCAGGCTGCCTATCACCTCAAGCGGGTTTGGAGCTGCGTTGTCACCCAGGGGGTTAGGGCACCTGAAGTTCCCTAAAGTTCCCAGCCTGCTGGGCTGAGTGTGCAGGACGATTTTGTCCACCTGTTAAACCCTTGGCCCTTTAAGACTTTTAAAGCACTTGTTGTTTTTCTTTTGTCCCAGGGCAGCGGCTGTGGGAACTTGTTCACAGTCTCAGTCTCGAACCTTGCTTTTCTGCTCCTCCAGTATCCAGTGCACCATGCGGTGTGTGCCTGTGCTCCCGGGGCAGACCAGCAGGGCTGGTCATTCAGCAGTCCTGTGCTTCCCCTGCCTGTGAGCTGGTGGGGGGAGTGCTCGGGTCCCGCCGGCTCACAGCTTTGTTTCCTACCCTTTTCCATGAGGTGTTGGTCTCTCGGAGATGTAGCCTGGCTCGTGTACTGTGTCTTCCGGTCACTCTTTTAGGGATAGTTGTATTCGCTGTATTTTCCAAATATATATGGTTTTGGGAGGAGATTTCCACCATCCTACTTACACCGCTATCTTGAGAATCTCCCCGTGTGTTTGTTTCTTTCTGTGTCTTTTGTCTTCCAGTTCATGAACCAGTTCGCATTGCCTACGACAGGCCTCGGGGTCGCCCCGTGTCCAGAAAGAAGGTGAGCAAGAGCGTGAGGCCGCACGCACTGAACAGTCAGAATTAGAGTTTCAGAGGACACTGTAGCTTGTGACTAAGGTATACTTGCTCTTCACACTGGGTGCTAGTGTGTCAAGCACCACAGACAGCCTTTTCTCCTGGGGACTGTTTAAAGCTGTTGGCTTTGCCCAAAGCACAGGAGGCAGTATTAGTCCACTCAGTGGTGTGTGGTGGATTGGAGGGGTAAACAGATGATGTCTTGGCTCTTGAGAAGGTCGGATCTGGTGGCTGTAACAGCGGTAAGGGAGTGCCTGATGGCTAGTGGGCCGTGTGTTGCGCATGTACACATCAACTCCTGGGCACCTGTGGGCCATGCCCCGTCTGCCCACCTGGACGCAGTGAGCAGGGCCGACGTGCAGAAATATGTGGTGGGTGTGTTGTGGGTACAGAGAAGCAAGTGGAGGGGAGACTGGGCGTAGAGTGGGTTCAGAGGTATTACTTAATCTGGGAGGCTGGGGAGAGGCCCCAGGGCAATCTCAGGTTACCAGGGAGCCCTTGTGGCCTCAGTGGAGTGATGGCAGTGGGGAGAGGCCGCCAGGACCCACGGCATGTGGATGGATGTCAGCCCTGTGGCCCCTTCCCTGAGGGGAGGCCCTATGCACCGAAGGTGGGGGTTTGGGTAGAAGATGTGGCTGTTGGGAGCAGCCTGGGGGTGGGAAGCCTGCAGAGCCAGGACCAGGAGGGGTCTGGGGTTGGGTGTGGTTGGCGTGGCCAGGAGTGCAGGGCCACTCTAGGGTTGGCGGGAGCAGGTAGGACGGAGCTGTCGTTGTCTGAAATGGGGACCCCTGTTGGGAGGAGGACAGGTCATTGGAAGGAGATGGGGTACACTCCGACAGCCCAGTGGACAAGGTGAGGGTGCATCAAGGCAGGATGAGGTCGTATGGGACCCGTGGAGACATCGCAGGTCCTTGGAGCTCGGGCACCAGGCAGAGAACCAGGTGAGGTGTGTGCTGGTGTCCGGTGGTACGGAAAGCCTGTGTGGTGGCGCAGACCTGTCCCAGGTGCCCTGTGTCAGTCTCCAGGGCCAGAAGAAGCATCCTTGTGGCCCTGGCACAGCAGAGAGGTTGGAGCTCTTGGCCCTGACTGGCACAATGGGTTGTAAGCTGAGCCAGCATCTGGGGACAGGTCTGGTGGTGGGTGAGGGCGAAGCCAGCTTCAGCCTGGCCCCCCAGTCCTGGCCTCTAGCTCCGGAGCCTCGTTTTGTACCTCTGTAAAGTGGGATGCTTGCATCCCCTGCAGGGAGGAGGCTCCCCAATCCCTCTGCGCACAGCTGACTGGCCCGTGGACCCCAGGAGACCAGACAGGGAGCTCCCTGGACATAGACTGAACACTTGCAAAGATCTGGCCTGGCTTAACGGCCCATCCCCTCCTTTCCCCCCCACACTTTGTCCCCTGCTCAGACCCTGTCCCCCGGCTGCCCTAGGCGAGGGAGGGGCCCTCTCCGACTTCCCAGGCTATCCTCAGCGGGGTGTGGCCTGGAGGAGAGCCCCAAGTGGGTGTCCATGAGTATTCATGAGTGACAGAAATCCAGGGAGCCCAAATTACTGCCGGGGTTCCTGCCCTTCCACCCACAGGGCCCTCAGAGGCCCCCTCTGTACTCCCTCCTCAGTGGGGGCTGCTCTGTGCCAGGAGGGCTTCCGAGACTGCAGAGATCTGGAAGGCCGCAGGAGTCAGTGAAGCCATGGGGCTGGGCTAGAGCAGGGAAGGCCTAGGGATCGACTTCCCATGCGGCCCGTCTCTGCAGCAGGGTCACCCCTTCCCCTCTCCGATTCCAGGGGCCTTCCTGCCTCAGGCCTTGGGCCCCGGTGACCCCCAGCCTAGGGTGAGCCCTCCGGTCATCACAGAGCCACCCTCTTTATCCAGGTCCCCGCTCGGGGCTCTTCCTCCCCACCTGGGCCCCAGGGCCGCCCCCGGCCCCATGGAGTCTCCTTACAGTCTGGCAGCAGGAGTGGCCCCGGGGAAGCCCACGAGGCTGGTCTGACTTGGTTCCGGGGCGGGTACCTCTTTCCTCACAATCTTCAGAAGTCCCAGCCCAGCAGGGGAGTGTCGTCAGGAACCCGGAGGCCACCATGGCTTGACTCTGAGTGTCTGGAGAGTCAGGAGCCATAGGGCACCCCAGTACCGGCCTGCGGCCAGGGGCAGCATGGGACGGGCTGCAGCCCACGTGCACACTCTTCTCTCCTCAGAAACCCAAGGATTTTGACTTCACCCAGCAGAAGCTGACTGACAAGAACCTGGGGTTCCAGATGCTGCAGAAGATGGGCTGGAAGGAGGGCCATGGCCTGGGCTCCTGTGGGAAGGGCATCAGGGAGCCGGTCAGCGTGTACGCGGCAGGCGCTGAGGGCGGGGGGTGACTGTGCCCGGGGAGAGGAGCCTTTCTCTGGGATTCTGCTCCTGAGCCCTTTGACTTGCAACCTGATTCCTGGTCTCCCTTGTGTTGAACATGGCCTCCAGCTAGCAGTTAGTTGTTTTTAACTAAGGGAGTCTTCAGGTGAGAAGCAGGTCATTATATACACAGATGTTTACCTGGCTCTGTGCTAGCACAGACTATTTAAGTGGCTTCTCAGTCCCTGCCATTTCAGCCACCTTCATTATTGCCATAAAAGCTGAGTGGTAATTCTGGGTAGTTATACCAAGAGGCACTTTTCTTTTCTGGGAACCCATAAGCAACCTGGCCAGAGAGGAGAACACAGCCCAGAGTTTAAGCCCCATTAACACACAGCCAGCATTCTATGTAAAACCGAGCCTAGCACCTGCCGGGGGAGGTTTCTGCTCTTCCCAGGGGCTTCTGAGCGTGGCCTCAGAGGTCCCACCAACTGCACCGGTGAGTTCCCTGTTCCCCACTGTGAGCCACGTCTTCACACCCCTTTTCTGTGCCATCACCCTGTCCCGCGTGCCTGTCCCTTCCTGGCTGCTGTGCCACAGCCAGTGTCCCAGTGGCCAGGCTCAGGGCTCCAGGCGGCTAACTCTGTGTTCTGCTCCTAGGGGGACGGCCTCAGAAGGGGAGGGGTTGGGCGCCGACGGGCAGGAGCACAAAGAAGACACGTTTGACGTGTTCCGTCAGAGGATGATGCAGATGTACCGACATAAACGGGCCAACAAATAGGTATGTGAACCCCGGTGGGGCACTCTGCCCACACTGGCGGTCCCGTACACAGAGACGATTTCTCCAGAAGAGTTGGTGTTCCCCACTCTTCAAAAGTCAGACATCAAAATACCACAAAAAGAAAATCAGAAATTTCTGTGAGGGAAACAAGTCTCTGGACACAGACAGGTCTCGCCTCTCACCTTCCAGTTCTGGCTGCAGGGCTCTCGGTTCCAATTGCGCTCGGCCAGGGAGCAGCCCGGTGTCATGCGGGCAGCGGGCGGGCGGCTGGTGGCCGTGCCACGGTGCACGGCCACCAGCCGCCCCCAGCATCCCCTTCTCGGGTCTTCGCACCTGTTCCTTCTCAAAGGCCTCAGGCCTGAAAACACCCTCATCTTCCTCTCTTTAGCTCCCCTCCCACGCATGATTTCCAACTCAGTTTTGAACAAAATCATTCTTTCCCTGAATAGATGAAAACCATTGGTGAGAAAGATAAGGCTTGAAGAGGCAATTACTCTTAACACGCCACCTCTGTCCCGGATCGGCCCTGCAGCCTGAGCCCAAGTAGGTGTGGCGGGCGCCCCAGCAGCCGCCCCGCAGTCCTGCAGGCCTGGGTGCGGAGCTGCCTCTGCCTTTACTTTCCTTAAAGATACAAACGCACCATTTCCAGCCTGCTTTTGCCCCGCCTCCTCTCCCCAGTGCTTTTGTCATCAGACCCCCTCGTTTCTCAGTTCCTCCTCAGAAGGCGGTGCAGTGCCCCTGCAGTGCTCGGGAGCTGGCTTCTGTCGCTGTCCCCATCCGTCCTGCGGGCACTGCTGTCCCGGCGAGCTCTGTTAGCAAACTTGATGCTAAAACGGGCACAGAATGTCTTCTCATTGTCTCCAGAATTTAAGTTTCCAGAATTTAAACGTGAACAGAAATTGCTTATAGCGAACTGTACTCTGGTACAGCCTGTTGGCAGGAGCTCTGAAGCTCTTTGAGCGAGCGGAGATTCCGTGAGCATGTTATTCCTGAGGTCTTATCTCTCAATGCATCCCCAGAGACTTGACGAAACTTTAGGAACAGTATAACAACAGGTGCATTTAATGGGAGCCATCTTTACACCATGAAGCTTTCCCCAGATGTTGGGGTGGGTGAGGAACCTCCGGGGCCCCTCTTGTGCGTGTGTGGCAGGGTGAAGAAGCGCTTTATTAGCCCTTAGTGTAGAACAGGAAGGGTCCCCTTGGGGTGAGCTGCCCAGCTGGCTGCTTTTTCTAGGTGCATGGTCGCCACCCCTCCATCCATCCGCCAGCGCTCTGCCTCTTGGAACCACATGTGGAATTCAGGCTGTGGGCAGCAGTGTTGACGTTTTAAGTACACGCCCAACAAAGTCGGGAAAACTTAGGATCCTGCTGACGTGACAGGCTTGGGGCACAGCAATGGCCAACCTCATTGGCCACTGTATTGGCTGCTTAAAGCCACAGGCCTTCCCAGCTTAGGCCAGGGTCCTCTGGTTCTTACCTGTCACACCTCCTGTCTCAGGTTGCGTCCCTTCATGTCAGGTGTAGCCCCCAGGGCTCTGCTCGCCTCTGGTCATTTCTGTTGCCTTGGCAACTGGGAGGTCTTTGTGGCCAGGTGGGCTCTGGAGGGTGCCTCCGCAAAGCTGAAGCAGCCAGCCGGCAGGGGTGGTGTCTGGGGAGCCACAGCTGCCCCGGTTCATCTCCTTCCTGACCTCCAGCAGCCTCCTGTGGTGGCCCGGGTCAGCGGCCCCTTGGCCTTTGAGAGCTCCCGTGGGCCCTGAGCGAGGCATGCGTCCCCAGCACAGGCCTGAGCATAGAGAGCTCTGACCAGCATATTCACTTTGTCCCATATGCTCACTCTTGGCTTCTTCCACTTTTATTTGTAAGTAAAATGCTTTAGGAATTCCGGGGGTAGGCGCTGTGCCTGCAGCTCCCTGCCCTTCCTCCTGGGACATCACGCTTTGAGCTGACAGCTTGTGAGCCTTTGGCAGACATCAAAGGGAACACCTACCTTTTTTCCTGGGAAGTTCTCTGAGCCCTCAGGTGACACTCTGTGGACTCCATGCTGGGACAGCAAGGGCACTGTGGGAGCCGGGACGGGGCGTGGCGGTGTGTCCGCAGGCCCGCGGCTGGCTGGGGAGCGTGCACGCCGGCCCTCCGTGCCCGCCCTTGCCCTCTCCAGAGAGGCCGCTCTGTGGGGAGCATGCACTGAACGCGACGTGTGCTTGCGTAGCCTTGTCAAAGTCACAGTGTCTTTTCTGTCATTCTAGTTCCAGGGTCTCTTCCGTGAGGACAACAGGCATCCGGAAAGTGCTAACCTGCCACTCTGGGTGCTTACTGTCTCTGGCTTGTTTCTGTCCCTGGAAATCAAATAGAGAATTTTAGCGTTTTTGATCCTTGGTAAAACCTAGAAGACATTTGTGATGTTACAAAATGGAAGTTTTTGGGTTTTTTCTTCTCCTTTTTTTTCTTTTTAAATCTAAGAAGTTGTGAATGTTGTTAATCATTTAGCAGTGGCAATAAATGTAGAGGAAACCCAATTTTCCAGTCTCTGTCTATGTTTCTTTAAAATCAGAGAAGTTAGGGAACACATGGTGCATGTTGTGGCACCTGTGTGGAACCAGCCAGAAGAGTGCTGCTCCCCACGCGTGCCCTGGACCAGCCAGGACCTGCTGGGTCACTGGGAAAGCCCAGAGGGTGCAGAGAGCAGGGAGCCATCAGGCCGGTCCAGTGGGGCAGGGGAGGGGTTTACTGCAGGGTAGGAAACCCACCTTTGAGAGGGCACTGGGGACACCTGCCTGGCACTTGTGACTCACTTGTCCTTGTCAAGGCCTTACCCGGTCCGCGGTTGGGGTTCCAGCTGTCAGTCAGACCAAGGCCCCCCGCGATTGAGAGGCCAGCCTGAGGGCCGCAGCCCTGCTGCTCTCCCGTATGCCGCCTGGCCTGTGTCTGATTCCTCCATCGACAGCCCTGGCCCTCCGGGTGAGGAGCGGGGGCAGAGGGCACAGCATTTTCACTGGAACAGAGAAGCGAAACCCAACCCAGATGCATGCAGAAGGAGGCCCGGAGCTTTCCCCTCCTTTCCATTCTCACATTAAAGTACAGACCTTTTTAAATACCACAAGGCACCACGCCTGCTGCCTGGGGACTCGGGTCCTCTCGCAGCTGGAGTCTCAGCCGTCTTCGCACGGGGGGGAGCGGGATTTCAGGTGCTGCCTGTGAGGGCGCAACACCTGGCCACAAGCAGAAGGCGCCGCCCTGTGTGCCGTGGGGGAGAGTCGGCCGACCCCGGGCACGCAGATCTCAGATCCCTTACACACAGAGGATGGTGTATATGCAGTTGTATTTTAGATATCACCCTTCTTAAACGTGCAAATTACTCCTCACTGCACATCCTTCTGCCCGTTGCATTTGTCAGTTAACACCAGTTTACATATAATTAACATACACATGTGATGGACTGTCCTGAATTTAGCTTAAGTTTCCTGCCCATGCCATTTGGATTGTTGTCAGGTTTAACGCCTACCTCGTAGAACATTCTGGGTGTAAAGCCCTAGAAAATGGCACTTCTAGGGCCAAGAGGTGCTTCCTGGGGTTCTCCACCTCAGTGCCTCTGGCCACGATATTCCTGTGCCGTGCCATCTGGCTTTGGGAGCAGCCCTGTCAGGGACCCTGTTTCCCCAGCTGTGCCTGCCTGGCAAGGGCAAGGGGGGGCTGTGCACCCCAGAAACAGCAGATGCTTCCCTCAAGGTGGGCTTAACCGGATGGCCCCTGGCTCCCGCAGACTCTTCATGCAGTCCACTCAGGACACGGACCCACTACTGCCCCCCGTGCTTCCCCCAGATCCCCTCACCCTGACCCTGGAGCCCGTGCTGGCAGGACCACGGCTGACCTTGTTCTCAAAGGGGTCGTTGGCCTAGGCAGGGGACCCCCCCCACTCGATCCAGTGACTGTCCAATGCCCATGCAGGGCTGGACGCCCACCCAGGAGGCATCCTGAGGGCTGGGGATGTGCTGGCAGGGGGTACCACAGACAGCCCAGCTGTGGGGCAGGGCTTGGGGGGGCTTCCCCTTCAGTTTCTTCCGGTACAATGAGGCTGTGGGTTTGCAGGGTTAAAACAGTAATCCAGGACCTCCCACGGAGAAGGTTTAGAGGACTGGACTTGTTACTGATCCTTCCACATCCTGTCCTCCTGGGCCTCAGTTTCCCCACCTGTAAAGCAGGCCTTGTGCATGAGGAGCCCCAAGCCCAGTCACAGCATACCCCAACCCCCTGCAAGCTCCAGGGCAGGGCCACACCCCCCGAACAGCCCCTCACTCACAGAGGAGGTGTGGAGACCAAGGGTCTGGCCAGAGGAGGGGTGAGTTGTCAAACTCCCATGTGTTTGGGGATCGAGCGATGGGAGAGGAGCAGGGTGACAGTCCTAGGCTGACACTGAACTCCCACCCAGCTACCGCCCTGCCATCTGTCCTGCCCCATGGTTCATATGGGGAAACTGAGGCATTAATGCCCTCAGTGAGGCTGTGCCAGCACAGCCTCCATCTGAGGCCCTTGTTTAACACACAGCAGCCGCAGACTGTTTCAGCCTCCTCCCCAGCCTTGGCCAGAGGGAGGCACTTCCGAGGAACCCAGAGCCCAGCCTGCCCTCCCTAGAATTGGCTCATCCTTCCCACGGCCCCCCTGGGGCCTCTGACCGTCCCCCAGAGCCTGGCACTGAGATGTCCGCCCCCTCTGTTCTGCTGGTCGTCAGCATTCATGGCGGGCGGTTGCAGTGGGCAAGGATGGTGGGGGGCTTAACTGTGTCCCTCAGAAATCCTTCCCATGTGTGAGTAATCAGGAGCCCAGCGTGAGCTGATAGTGTCCGAGGTAACACTGGGTGTTCCGTGATACCGAGCGTGGCACGGGGCACTAGCCACACACGTTCCTGTCATCTTAGCCTGTCATAACCCACTTTCTAGATGAGGAAACTGAGGCCCAGAGAGGAAATGTAACCACCTTCATCACACCACTAATAAGGGCTGTATCTGTGAGAACTCTTTTGTCTGCATAAAGCCAAAAGGGAAATACTTGGTTAATGGAATTGAGGATGGCTTCAGGCTCAGTTGGATCAAGATGCATAACCAGCGTCTGCAGGATCTCATCTTCCTGTTTCTTGGCTCTGTGGTGCTTGTGTCAGCTTCATCCCAGGCTGGTGAGATGGTCACTAGCAGCTCTGAGCTGACCCTTGTCTAGTTAGACACACATTAAAAAAGAAGCTCTGTTGTCTGATAGCTATAGCAGAGCACAGATTGCATGTTGCTGACTCATACTGAGGCACATTACTCTCTGAACCAGTCACAGTGACCAAAGGGCCACAGTACACTGATGGGCCAGGACCTGAGTGACCTTACTGAGAAGGGCAAAGGTCAGCCCTGCACACCAGATGCTGTTCCCAGGAGGACTACGAAGATACCCTGCAGATGGGTAGAGTCAGGATTAGAACCCGGGCCTTTACCACTGAGCTACACTGACCTCAGCTGCTTGTACCCCTGCACATTCACCCCTTCAGATACCCCCAGCTTCAAAGTCGCCATCACTCAAGCCTGGGAAGGATCCCTGGAGGCACCTCCACCACCACTGAATTCCATTCCCTACTCTCCTCCTCTCTGAGCCTGTTTCCCCGTCTGTAAAATGGGTCCTAGGGAGGGAGAACCTTGAGCTCAGTGAATGGTCTAGGGTCACACTGGGCTTTAAAAAAGCAACATCCACATAAAGGTGCAAGAAAATGACTTTTCTGATTAACAAGGGGGTCCACGATGGCAGAGATGCCATGTCCAGGCTCAGGACTCAACAGGAAAGGTACCGTGGGTACCAGGTCCTGGGGAACCGCTGGGGTCACAGCAGAGGTGGAACACATGGCTGTCGTGCGAGGCCAGCCTCAAGGCTGCATTTATCCTCCCAGAAGAGACCCAATCTGTCTGTCTTCAGCCCCTCCCTGGTCCCCTCCTCTGCCCCAGTTGCTTGTTTACCCATTCAGGGCCAGGATTTATTTTCGGACAAAAACGTCTGTCCTCCCCACTCTGGCTAGCTGCCAGAGCCATGGGCTGGCCACACCAGGAGAAGGGGGGCCAGAAAGAATCCAGCTTAGCTGTGAGAGAGGGTAGTTCTTGGGGGCGGTTCTGTCAGGCTTGGGCTTTGAACTTCTGCTTATTCTCATAGACAGCAATTTACAGTTGTGGGCACCCCAATCTTCAGATTTCTCCATGCTCCTAATGAATGAAGGAACTGGCATGCTGTTTACAGCACTGTTTGCAGTAGACATGAACATCATTCGGGAACTGCCCTGGGCGAGCCAGCCATGATTCGTGGTTGTGAAGTGTCTAAATATAAATATTCTTTCAGTTCATTCAGACAAATGAGGGTGCAGTCAGTTTTATTTTTTAAGTTATTTGATATTATAAAGTCAAGTTCACCATCAGCCCCCACCTTCAAAGTGGCAAACTCCTGTTCATCCTTCCAAACAAAATACAGGAGGTCCCGCCCGACTACACATGCTGGCAGGCGGCCACCGCCGCAGGGTCCAGGAGGGGGAGCTCGGCTGCCCCGCCCCTGGCCAAAGCCAGTCCGCTGCCCCACTGTGACCGCAAGGGTGGCAGTCTCGGGGAGCGTGCAGGCGGGGCCAGCCGGCGCTCTAGAGAATTCTCTCCTCCAGCACCACTGTCACCAAGGTTGTGAACTTTCTAAGAGGAACTGCGTCTTTGTTTCGTTTCTTCATGCAGCTCTCTTGCATGGTAAGTTCTCAAAAGATGTTTACTGATATTATTAAGGAAAAAGACTTGACTCTGATGGCGCAAAAGGAAGAGACAGTCAGGAGAGAAGATGCAGATGCGGGCTGATCGATGTCAGAATAATAAAACAAGAAAGAGGAAAACATAGCTTCCCGCCGTTTGTTTATGCAAAATCCATTACATGCACATGTATTTTTAAGAATGATGTGGCTCCACCTACACACAAACAGGTAAATTTGTTGCTCAGCCAAATGGTGTGTAGTCAAATGGGGAACCTAAATTATTTGAGCAGACTTGGCAATAGTGCTCTGAACAGCAGCTACCTGCACTGGACTGGTGTGTTCATTCTCCCAGAAAAAAGTCCCATACAAGCTAAATCTATAGCTAAGAGCTGTAGGAGGAAGAATTATTCCACTTCAATAGAAGCAGAAAAAAATTTTCATGTTGAGTTGCAAGATGCTGTTTCTCTTTTTCAAACTTTACTGCTTTTTAAACTGTGAAAGCAATAGTGTTCATTGTAATAAATTCCCAACAATACAGAATAAAAAGTCACAAAGCTTCTCCCCCTCCCCAGGGATGATCATTGTTGGGTATCTTCCAAGATTTTGGTGTAAGCAGACATCAGCGTGTACACATTCCCGCACATACTGAATGGACTATATCGTATAGAACCGTCAGGCTTAGCACAGAGACTTGCCACATTCTTCAACATTGTCACACAATATTTCATTATGTGAACATACCATGACTTATTCAACAATTTCCGATTGTGGGCTACATAGATTGATTCATTTTCCATTTCTATAACAAACCATACTGTCATAATATAATAAATACTTCTATGTAGAAAAAAAAGAACCAATACACGTGCCCTTTCCTCCATTCTTCACACATGCACATAAATGCCACTGTGTCCCCTCCCTGTGCTGTAGGAGAGGAGTGCCCCAGCCCTATGGGGACTTATGTGCTTATGTGTTTACACTGTGGCTCTTGCTTCCCTCTGGACCCATCTCAGCGCCTGGCAGACAGTGGACACTCAGTAAACATGGGGACGTAGGGGGATATTTTTTAAAAAGCTTTATTGAGATGTATAATTCACACGCCATTCGGTTCACCCATTTAAAGTGTATATTTAACAGTATTTATGATATTAGCAGCCATCACCAATTTTAGTACATTTTTATCACTCCCCAAATAAACCCCCGTCCCCGTGAGCAGTCACTCCCCCTGCCCCTCTCCCAACCCCTGGCAGCCGCTGACCTGCTTCTGTCTCCGGATGCGCCTGTGCTGGACGCTTCGTATAAACAGAATCACACAACCCGTGGCCTTTGCTGTGTGGCGTCTCACTCAGCGGAGGCTCATCCACGTCGAGGCGTGTGTCAGGGCCTCGCTCCTCTTCCCGGCCGAGGAATGTCCCGCTGTGTGGATGGCCCGCAGGGTGCTCCCCGCTCCCCTCTGAGGGCCCCTTGGCGCGTTCTCACCTGTTAGCTGTTGTGAACAGTGCTGATGTGAACGTGTGTCCAGGTGTTTGTCAGATGCATGTTTTCACTTTTTCTTCAGTACATACGGGGCTCAGTAAATGTTTAGTGGTTAATTTGAATCTTGTCAAACTGTGGTCAGTCACCTGGGTTGGGTAGGTGAGAGGGCCACCCCAGCAGGCTTAGAAATCAAGAGTGTGGGCTGGAATCTACCCCCATGGGTGCTCTGTGCAGGGGTCTGAAATGCTCTTAGATGCCTACAGTTACCTCAGAGGGACCTGGGGGTTCCAGGAGAAGAAAAAGCGCTTCTGTTGTCAGCTGCTGTAATTATTTCCTCTCATCTGGGTCTCTCCAAAGTGAAATGTTTGTCCTTTGAGGCCAATCGGTCCACTCCTCAGGCCTTCCTGGGCTGAGGATGCCCTGTCCATGGGGCCATCACAGCCAGCTCAGGCTGCGGGGTTTAAGGGTGGCTGATCTCATGGCACCCCGCCCTGAGTTTATTTTGCTCAAGGGTGGTGGGTCGGCCTCTTCCTGGGACCATGAAACCTGAGGCCTTTAATGCATGTCCTTGTCCTGCTGGAGCTTTGGGTAGCGTCTGAGGGCAAGAACCTGGCCTGAGTCCGGTCCGGAAAGGCCAAGATAAGTGGCTGAGGTTCTGCATTGCACGCTCTCTCTTTGTCAAGGAAATCCCATCTCTGAAAAGCAAGCTCTGCTTCCACCTTTTGCCGGGTATCTGGATGCCTGGATCAGTCAGGGCTCTCCAGAGGAACAGAAACAACCCGATACATATATATCATTTATATAAAGAAATTTGTTTTAAGGAATTGGCTTATTTGATTGTGAGAGGTGGTAAGTCTGAAATCTATGCCAAGAAACTGGAAGCTCAGGGAGGATTTCTGTGTCAGTCTTGAAAATTTCCTTTTCCCCAGGAAACCTGTTTTTATTCATAAGGCCTTCAACGGATTAGATAAGGCCCACCCAGACTATCTGGGATAACTTCCTTTCCCTAAGGTCAGCCAGCTGGAAGATGTTAACAGTGAGACAGGGACCCTGAGCTTAGATACAATAGGGTGAGGGCCTCTGGAGAAAGCAAGGCCGGATAATTATAGTCAGAGCAGTGTGACTACGTGCAAGGAAAGCCCCTATCAGAACTCTGTGTTAAACATTATGCACAGTGAGATCAGTTAATATTCCCCAGGTGAAGGAAAGTAGTCTGTGTTTTTGTTATGCTAATCGTTTTAATCATGTGTAAGATTCACCTTAGCATGCTAAAAGGCCCAGCCTATGGGCTGTCTTTCCTCCTTCAGATCTGATGAAGTGATTTTGCAAACTGAGCAACTAATTTAACATGCAGGCCTAGCTCTAAACAACACTAAAAGGCAGGAAGGATTCCACCTTAAAGATAAGATTGCATTTTACCACCCAAGAGGTTAAAAAGATTCTTAACATACTCTTTAGCAAACAGATGATAAATACCTCAGCCCACCTTGGGGGCTGGGCAGGCAGCCTTGTTTGATATGCTCCCAGATCAAGATGCCATATCCCAGACAGAAATCAAAGCAGAAAA
Source organism: Manis pentadactyla (assembly GCF_030020395.1). Classification (NCBI taxonomy): domain Eukaryota; kingdom Metazoa; phylum Chordata; class Mammalia; order Pholidota; family Manidae; genus Manis; species Manis pentadactyla. The sequence continues at coordinate 11,283,300 of NC_080030.1, forward strand.
TTCCTTATGTTAATTCTAAATATTCTGGGACCACTTAACAAGTCCACACCCCTAAGCCTTTTTTCACGTTCCCCAAAATCCTCAACTGCCTATAAAACGCCTAGACAATGCACCCTTGCCCCTCCCTGTGGAGCTGGGAGCTCTGTCCTCTCACTGTATCAAATTCTACTTGCTATTTAAAAAAATATATGTTTTACACTATAGGTGATCAACATGTGCAACTATGTGCTAAATATAAACCACTACAATACAGTTTTGGCTACCTGAGGTGCAGATAGGGTTGGAGGGGAACCTGAAAGGGGTTTGGACCCAAGCCCCTCTGACCCCAGGGCCTGGGGAGAGGGTCGAGGGCTCAGGCACAGCAGAATGTCCCCAGGGCCAGAACCCGTTTCCGGCCTGACCCTCTGTCCCAGGTGGCCCTGAGGGTTTCCCAGGAGGCAGAGGAGGCTCAGGGCAACTGGGAGCCACAGGAGCTGCAGGGCTGAAGGGGCGAGGCCAGGATATAGGGCGGGGCCAAAGCCCTAATAAGGGGTGGAGCCAGGGCTGGGGCGAGGCCAGGATCTAGGGCGGGGCCAAAGCCCCAATAAGGGGTGGAGCCAGGGCTGGGGCGAGGCCAGGATCTGGGGAGGGGCCAAAGCCCCAATAAGGGGTGGAGCCAGGGCTGGGGCGAGGCCAGGATCTAGGGCGGGGCCAAAGCCCCAATAAGGGGTGGAGCCAGGGCTGGGGCGAGGCCAGGATCTGGGGAGGGGCCAAAGCCCCAATAAGGGGTGGAGCCAGGATTCGGGCGAGGCCAGACGGAGGGAGCAGCCAGTGTCAGGGTCTCGAATGGTACCGACCCGCTAGGTCCTAGAGAGGGGCTGGGTCAGGGGAGGGGCGGTGTTCAGGTGGACCAAGACCAGGCGTCTGCAGGTCCAGAAGAGATCACAAAGTAAAAACAGGACCTGCGGGAAACCGACGCACGACCAACATGGACTGAGGTCAGAGACCTCCCCCACTCCTGGGCCCCGAGACCACAGGTCTCCTCACCTCTCAACTCTCCCCACGATTCGCTTCTGTCCTGTCCAGTCTGGAAAACCCCTCGTGGCCAGGCAGTTGGAGGCACAGAGAGGGGCAGCGCAACTGGAGGCGCCGCAGCTGCCTGGATTGCCCCTTCTCCACCCCAGGAGAGAATGAGGTGCCAGGCAGGAGAAACGACATTGCCCCCAGCCTCCAGCGGCCCCTAGTCCCTGGCTGACGTCCCAGGCGCTGGCCAGTCTGAGAGGGGGCAGTAGGGATTCAGGGACTCGGAGGATTCAGAGCAGGGAAGAGGGGCTGTGGGGAAGCGGGCTGGGAGCAGAGGTGAAAGGTCTGGGGAGGGCTAGAGCAGTTTAACCCCGCAAAGGAGGGAGAGAGGGAGCTCAAGCAGAGCAACAGCCGGGGCGGTGCAAAGGCCCTGAGGTCGGAATGCGGTAATGGGAGGCATAGTGAGGAGGTCGGTGAAGTGGGCGACGTGCGCCAAAGACGGACCTTGTGGGTCCTGGAGGCACGGGAGGAAGGGGATTAGATTCTTGGAGAGGGGAAACCAGGGCCTGTAGGTAAACAGGTCTGGATCCGATTCACGTTGTAAGATCGCCCCCTGGCGACCCAGTGGACAGAGGGCAGGGAGGGGCGGCCGGCCCACCCGACAGCCAGGTCCACCCTGGTCAGATCACAGCCCTCCTGTCTTCCTGTCGCTGTGTCCCCTCTGGCAGAATGTAGACAAGCTGACCACAGACCCTCTCAGAGCGCTCTCTGCGTGGCCACCGTCCTGAGCGCTTTGGACCCGTGTGCTCACATGATTCCTGCAGAGCGCTATGGAGCAGGAGCTCCTCCTATTCCCACTTCACAGAGACAGACTCATGGCCAGAGGCACACGGAGGAATAATAGTAATAGTGACCAACAGAGGTCTCATTTCCTTTGCGTGGATCAGCCCTTGGACACACAGCCTGCAAGTTTGGGGTCTCAACTTCCCTGGGGTCTCCAGGCCTCCAGTTCTGTGCTCTCTGCAGGGTCTGGAGGCCACAGTGACCTGGCGGCGGTGGCAGGACACGGCGACTGGGCCTCTCACCCCACCCCCACCCCACCCCAACCCCTATCTCCTCCCTGCACAGTGGCCTCCAATCTCCGCTCCCAGGGTGGCCCCTCTCCAGTGAAACCCCTGACCATACACCTCTCAGGCCCATGTTGGGTGGTGGATAATGAGGAGGACCAGCTGAAGGGAGTGGTCAGAGTTGCAAGGGCTCCCACTCCCATCCCTGCACCAGCCTCTTGGTGAATTTTAAAATACAAACTGCTCAAGGATATGGAAAGAAGCGGGAGACCTCCTCTGCAACCAACCCCCAGCTCCTGGTTCCCTCTCCAGAGCCACGGCTGTGACCTGTGTGTCCTTCCAGACACACCTAGATAAAAGTCCCCCTCCCCCGCTTTCAAAAATGTGTGCAACTTGTCCCCCTCCCTGTTTTGTAAAACACGATGCATTGTGGAGAAAAGCTGCTTCAGCCTTTTGAACAGTTGTATGTGTTAGGATGGAGAAAGGAAAAACAAGGACATGCAAACAGAACAGAGAGATGCCATAGGGGGAGAACAGACCAGACCCCAAAGTCCGTGCCTTATATGGAAAGGGGACAGCTCTCCCTGAATTCCATCCTGATGTGCCAACTAAGACCTGGATGTCAGCCTCCTCCCTCTTGGAAGGAAAAAAAGTTTCTAGTTGTCTATTATGTCACCTTTAGCCAATCATACCTCTCCACACCCCCCAAGATAGCTTGCCCACTCCTCCCCCTCCTAATCCCTTAAAAGCCCCCCACCTCCCCAACCGGGTGTGGCTTCTCTGGCCTGTGACAAGAAGGCCACAGAACCTCACCCGGGGGTATTTAAATAAATTACCTGGCCCTTTGTTGCCTCTCTCTGCCTGCTTATTTCAGTTTAAATTTATGTTACAGTATGGTATTACACTGCATCTGGATGTCAACTGACTTAAACTGTCCCCAGTTGAAAGACTTTGCCTTCAGTGTTTAGCAATTACAGAAAAATGTGGCCAGAAGTGCAGCATTTTGAATGCTCACCCACATATATCTGCACGCTCATATTTTCACAAGGGAAATCGATGGGGGGAAGAGGAGTGTGTATTTTGAATAGTAATAGATTCCAGGAAATTGCGCTGATGAGCAGCTGCACCTGTAAGCAGTCCCGCACCCCACCTGTGCAAGTATTACCTGCTATCTAAGGGGGGCCCCCCACGTGAACACTGGGTAGCCCACGACCGCGCACGTGACCCCTTACATGACTCCGCCCAAATCAGAGCCCACTAGCGCATCAGGTGCTACAGGCATCGAGACAGATTGGCCTCTGTGCACCAGCCCTAGTTCTGCTGCCCAGTGCCTGAGCTGGCCCATCAGTGGGCGCTGACATCTTGTCACTGTCTCACCAGCCCCCATCCTCAGAATTCGGAACCCCTGAGGTGTGCTGAGATGTACAGGCAGCGGGAGGTGCCAGGAGCCAGGCAAACTCTGCTGCACAAAATCTACGGGCAGGAAGGGGCTGCCCTCCCACAGGTCAGCTTCTGCTTCCGTCACCTCCTGACTGCTAACTCCTTCCCTGACTCAAGAGCACCCTTCCTGGCCAGGAGAGGACAGACTCAGGTTCTAGAACTCCTGTTTACCTGTATGATCTGGGCAGGTTGGCCCCCACTTCACCTCTGCCTTTCCCCCTTGACAGACAGCCCGAACTCTCAACTCCCTGCTTCTAAGACTTAGACCTTCCCGGGGGGGGGGGGTGTCCACTTTCAGGGGCTGCCCTGTCCAGGAACCAGGATGGTTTTGGGCTCCTGACCCAGCTTGTGTCCCCTCTTCACGGGAGTCCACCAGCCAGAACTCACACAGCGAGTCCAAGGCAGAGCCAGGATGCGGGTGTAGGGCTACCTCACCTTCCCAGTCCTCCAGGGCTGGCGAGGGCTGGCCAGGGCGAAGCGATGGACCGTCAGAGCCCCAGGCTGGTGCTGTGGGCTCCTCGGGGGAGGTGGTGCCTGTGGGAAGAGTGGGAATTCAGGGAGAAAATGCAATGCTGAGCTGCTTTGAGCTCCTTGTCCTTGAGGTGCTGCCAGGATCGTCCCCACTCACAGAGGAGAAATCTGAGGCTCTGAGGAGCCAGGACTCAGCTCTGGCTGACCCCAAGAACTGCAGCACCCCTCTTCCAGGAAGCCTCCCCAGTCTCCCACAGCCCCATCCCTCCCGCAAGACCCTGCTCCCCAAGACCCAGTCAGCCCTTGGCGTGCTCAGTGGTCATGGGTCCAGTCATGTGGGCCTCTGCCCTCTGGTTGTGCTGCATTCCCCTTCATCCATTTGTTGGCTAAAAGTCCCTCTCTAGTCTACCTTCCATCCCTGCACTTGGGGCCCAGGCTGCCGATGGGAAGTCTTTGGAATTCAGCTTGGCTTCTCTGGCCTGGAGTTACTTGAGATAGTCTGGCTGGGCAATGACCTCAGACCAGCCCCTTCCCTCTCCAAGCCTCTCTCAGTCTACTCATCTGAGAAACGGGCCCGGTTCCCAGTTCCACCGAACATTCCACAGATGGGAATTCCTTTCCTGAGAGGTGTGTGTGTGTGTGTGGAAGAGGGGAAGAGTCAGATGAGAGGGGCTGGCTCTGGTCCCTTCATCCCAGAGCCAGGACCGGGAGCTGCAGGGTCTAAACCTGGGGCTGAAATGGGCGCCCTGCAGTACCCAGGGAACCCCGAGGAAGCTGAAGGTCTCGGCCGCACTGCGGGTGTCCCCCCCCCACTGTTCCCGGGGGGAAGGCTGCAGAAGAGGGCCCCTTCCCTCCCGACTTGATTCCACGGCTCTCTCCCCCTCACCCCCCTAAGCCCCCCGAGGCTGTGGAAGGGAATCCGGGCTGGGGAAGTGAGTGAGACCCGCCGGTTCCTCTCCAGGCCGGCTGCCAGACGTTCGGGCGCCCCGCGGGCTGTTCTGGGGGTCGGAGGTGCCTCACCTCGAGCCCCCGCCAGGTGTGCGGCGGCGGCGGCACAGAAGCAGAGCAGTGGCAGCAGTGACGCCATGGCCGGGTCCGAGCGTCCGAGCGGTGGTCCGGGGTCCGCTGGGCGCTCGCGTCGGACTCCCGCGGGTCTGGCGGGCGCTGGGGCTGAGGGTGGGGGCGGGACACGACCGCAGGCCCCACCCCGCCCCGGCCACGCCCCTCCAGGCCCCAGGGAGGCCGCCGCCAGCGAACAAGCCCTGTGGGTCGCCCCCCTCGGTGCGCCCGGCTGCGCCTCCGCCCTCAGGCTGGCGCGCGTCCCTCGTCGCCGCCCGCTGGAAGCCCCTCCTTCAGCCTGGCCCACCCCCCCGTTCTCCACGTAGGGGCCCGAGGTGCCGCGGGACGTGCCTCTTGGAACCATGACGCCTCGGGCGGCCCTTTAGGCGGCTAGAAACCGTCCGTCGAGTCAGGTTCGATCCTCTCGGCGTTAGGCCGCCCCGCGCAGGCTGGAAGTCCCACCGTGCACCTACCCTCCACCTGGCGGCTCGAGCTTCCTCGGAGGCCGGCGAGAAGTCCTTCTGTCTACCCTCCATCCCTTCGGCCTTGGGCCGCCGGGGGCCCGGTGGAAGGCCCTCCCCGCGTCTGCCCACCCGCGCGGCACCCCGGCGCACAGAGGAGGCAGAGGCCAGGTGGCGGCGGCGCGATGTGTTTATTGGCGCGGGGACGCGTGGCGGTCACAGCGCCACGACGCAGTCGGTGCCCGTGTACCCTGGCAGGCGCAGAGCGAACTTGCGGCGCACGTCGTCGGGCACGAACCTGCCGGCGACGAAGTGGTGGCGCCCGGAGAAGCGGCCCGCGCAGCGCTTGGGCGCCGTGAGCGACACGAGCACATCCGGCCGGAGCCCGTCCTCCGTCTCCCCGCCGCCGGTCTCCGCGTCCCAGCCTGAGGGGGGACGGCGGGAGGGGGGTCGGGAGCTGCGAGGGGTGCTGGCCTCACAGTCCTGCCGCCTCGACGGCCGCTTCCCCTCCCCCGTGAGATGCGGCCTCTGCTCTCTGACCCGCCTCAGCGGAGCCTCTGCCCGCAGACTCGTCTCCCCCTGTCCTGGGAGGGGTTTCCCTCCCCCTCTGACCGGAGCCTCTGCCCTCAGACTTTTCTGCCCTTTTTCCCACCTGCTACCCAGTCTTTCTCCTGCATGTGACGCAGCCTCTGCCTTCACAGTACATCATTCCCACCTGTGGCCCTTCCCCAGTGAGACCCATGCCTCTGCTCTGACCCAGCATCTGTCTCCCTCCCTGTCAATCCTGAGCTTCTCCACTCAGACTAGAGCCGTTTTCCATCCAGACTTCCCGGCTGGCCTTACCTCTCTGACCAGATGCCCACTCTCTACCCAGAGGACACAACTGCCTCCCTCCTCAGGCAAAGCTCCTCCATCGGGCCTGTCCCCTAACCCCAGGTTCTTGCATCTGCTAACACAGGCCCCCCTCACCACCCAGTTTCAGCATCTGTCCGCTGACTAGACATCCCTGCCTTTACCCTCAGACTAGGTCTTGTCTTTTGAGTTGACAGCACCCCAACCCCTCCCTCGTTAGCCTCTGCCACTTCTCTAACGAGCCTCCACCTCCAGACTGGGGGCTTTGCCTTCTCTCCGGCCTCTGACCAGAGTCTGGGCCCACTAACTAAAAGCCTCCTCCCTCTGACCTTAACCCTCCCTTCTGTGACCCTAGCCTTCATCCTCAGACCAGACAGCCCACATCCTCACAGACAACCCCTGCTCTGTGGCTCCTGGCTGGGATGGCCCTGGGGTCTTGCAAGCCTGGGGATGTTCCGTTGAGTCCAGCCACCCCCGTGGAGGGTCTGGCTGGCCAGCAGCTGTTTGTTCTGTCTGCCCATTGCCTAATGGCTCCAACAGGCACGGGGCGGCGGCCAGGGCAGGCAAGGCCTTTGCCGAGTGAGCTCACGTCTGCCCGGGTAACTGGCCCAGGGTGGGCAGCGGGCAGGCTGGGCTGGATGCTGGGGGGAGAGGGACACAGGGTCACATGGACAGCATCTATGTGATGGTCTTCGCCGTCCACGGGCTGGACGTGAGCTGCAGTCTCCCCCAGAGTGCATGACCCGTCCACACCAGGGAAACAGGCTCAGAGTGGACAGACAGGTTGAGGCCACCCAAAGCCAGTGTACCCAAGGCCCCCCAACCCGCCTCCACCTGGCATGCCTGAGGGAATGTCCAGGCTCACAAGGGGGATGGACAGCAGTTTGAGCGTGGCCAGCGTGCGTATGCAGGGGCCCCCAACCTCACAAGGTTCCACGCCGGGGCCCAGCACAGCATCCACCACCAGCCTGTAGGCATCATTGATGAGCTGGACCTGGGAGGACACGCAGGGTCAGGGAGGCCTTGGGCCATTGTCTCCCCACCTTCCTCCCTCAGTCACCACTGAGCACTGACCTCTGCGGGCAGATAGGATAGAAAGGGGATGTCCATTTTCTCACACTGGGTAGTCAGGTCGCGGTGCAGCAGGTCGAGGGAGCGGGTGGGGTAGAAGATGGTCGGTTCATACTCCTGGGGGGGCGGGAAGGAGTCAGCACTGGGGGCCCTCCCAGTGTCCCCAGGGCCTTAGCCCCCAGACCTGGGTACAGGCAGCAGACCCTGCCTGGGGCAAGCTCTGAAACATCAAGAGGAGGAAGCAATTTCTGCAGGGACAGTGTTGGGGGTAACCCTGGGAAGCTGAAGGGGTCCCTGTTACTCACAAACACCCGCAGGTGCCGGGCACAGACCAGCGCCACAGTCCCGTTCTGCTCTGGGCCGCACACGACCAGCACAGTCCTCTGCTTCCGGGAGAGAGCAGGCAAGGGGAACGCCTGGTAGGGGACACGGCAAAGGCAAAGGCATGGCACTGGGCATGTCTTCTTGCTCAGGTGGGGAAACTGAGGCCCAGAGTTGAGGAAGGGACAGGCCATGGGCCTGCAGGCAATAGGCTAGGACAGGAAGAGAGGCATTCTGGGTGAGACACTCTTGGGGCCTGTTTCCTCGTTGGAGGCTCAGAGTCCTTGCCTCAGGCTCTGCCAAGTGGAAGCAGGAAAACGTGCCTCCTGCCACTGCGCCCTGAGGGAGGTTTGTTTACTCTCAGTCTGAGTTGCAGACATTCTTCCACCTTTTTCCACTGCCCCTCCCCCACCCGTGTTTCCAGGCCTGGCCCCTCCCAGGGCGGGGTGGGGAAGGGGGTACTTTTCCAACCTGAGATGCCCTGTCCCTCTCCGTCTGCCAGTCTGCATGGCTCTGGCTTTCTCCTTGTATCTCTGACTCTGTGTCTCCAGTTTGTCTCTCTCTGTCACAGTCTCTATCTCTCATACTCTGTGCCTCCCTTAAATGCAGGAGTTAAGACACTGGTGTTTGAGTCCCAGCCCTGCCTGACTCTCTGTGGCCCCTCCTCTCCCAGCCTCAGTTGCCTGTATCAAACGGGAGTGCCAACAGCTCTGATGGGCACGGGGGTGGGGCAGTGTTCTCCCAGCCAGGGCTGGCTCCTGGGGGCCTGGCTGCACTCTATCCTCCCACCACACACAGGGGAAGTTACTCCCTTTCTGAGTCCCCTCCCCAAGATTTGAGCGAGCCCCTGACCCACCCTGATCATGTCCGGCACAGCACCACACCAGGCCCGGAGCCTGAGAGGGCATCCGGGTGACAGGGGCCAGTCTCAGACATCCCGGGACTTTCAGGGCCAGAACTGGATGGCTGGTTACCAAAGGCCAGGCAAGAGCTCGCTACACCGTGTTTGCTTTATGGCTCTGATTTGCACCATTTCCTTCTCCTCTGGGCACCTAGCTCAGGATATGTTTCATTTGGAAATAGGAACATTTAAGTAAAAAAAAAAAAAAGAGAGAGAGGGAGTTCACTTAAAGATACTGAGTTTTAAAAAAAGTATACTGTGTAATAATGCAAAGAAGGAAGAAGGGAGGAAGAGCAGAGGAGGGTTACCCGCCTGATTCCATGGGGCACTTCTCTGAGGTGTGTGCATTTATGGACTGGTGTCGGTTTATTATTCTTTCCTCAAGGAGGAAACGGGCCCAGCGTGGTTTGGATCATCGCCCAAGGTGCTGGGTGGTAATATAGTCCTGGCTATTTCTCTTGTGTTACTTGTAGGCACCTCAAGGGCTGGAGGCTTGCCCCAGAGCAGGACACAGCTCTGCTTCCAACCCCTGATGCCCTGTGCAGGCCCCTCCCTGTCTCTGGACCTCAGTTTCCCCTCCTGTGACGTGGGGTTGCTTGGGGGTACTCAGACTGCAGGAGACCATAGCCCCCTTGAGCAAGACCTAGGAGGTGACAGGCAGGTGGTCATGTCTGTGCCTCAATGGCCCCAGACTGGTCCCTGCTCCCCAGCTTCTGAGTCTCTGGGGAACCCCAGGCTCTGCCCTGACCTTCACTGACACCCTTTGACTCGGGTGCCTGCCTGGCCCGAACCAGTGATAATCCTTCCTGGGTCTCAGTTTCCTCATCTGACTGACAGGCTGAGGTGGTCCCAAGCAAAGAAGGGTTCTTGGATGAACCATCCGGGCCACAGGGGTTGTGCACCTAGGCTTCAGCTCTCATGGGCTGGTCAAATGTTTGGGGTCAGGGCCAAGGGTCAGGTACCTTGGCCACAGCCACGGCGCTTGCATGGCCGCACAACTCCACCAGCTGCTGCCGCCCGAAGCGGTAATCCTCCAGAAGCTCCCGCTCCAGGGCGGCTGCCTCCGCAGTGCTGAAGGACAGAGTGGGAAGAGCAGCTCAGAGACACAGACACGGAGAGAGACCTGGAGACAGCAGCTCAGATGGAGCCAGAAATGCCCCACTAATGACCCCGGTCAGGCCCTGGCGCCGCCTTCCAACCTGTTTCCTTAGGGAGGCGCACAAGGTTTGAATGGAAGATCGGCCGTCAGTGGGAGGTTTAAAAGCCCAAACCTGAAGCGTAGGCGCCCTCTGGTGTTCTGGGAGGCGCATGTTGGTTCTACTGCCCCAGGCCTGTGCAGGCGCCCCCAACCCCGAAGGTGGGAGGAAGCAGGAGAAATGCAGCCTGAACTTTGACGCGGACGGTGGGCAGATTCCAGGCAGTGAAAACGACTGAGTGCACTCCAGGACATTGGAGGGGGCGGACTGGACTGGTGTCTGCGGAGCATGGGTTTTGAAGGTTGCAGAGGAGTTTGATGGCTCACTGAAGGAAGTGGATGTGCAGCCAGCAGGTATGAGACCCTTTGATGACCACTGTTCAGGAGCAGTAATAAAATTCAAATAATTGTGCAGAACAATGGGGCACACTTGCTGAGTGACAGGAATCTGTTTCACCTGACACCTGCTTCCTCCTTTGCAAAAGTGAAGGCAGGAGGGACTGAATCATTTATGTGGCCCAGTTCAAAATGCAAATGTGGGGCCCCTCTTTCAAAAATTATTAAGAATTTTGAGATGGTGACAGCACAGCATTAAACCAAGTGGTGGGCCCTTCTGGAATAACAACCTGCTAGCCCTGGCATGGGCTTCCAAGGGGCATGGGCATGGTTGGTGCAGAGAGGGAGAGCTGGCACTGAGGAGCTGAAGATGTTCCTCACCCCAGAATCAGGGGTGTGTGGCCAGAAGCCAGCCTCCCTTCAGCAGGACCCCTTCTGGCTGGAGGACAGCACCTAACGCTCAGCTCAACAGCCCCTATAGAATGGAATAATAATAATAATAATAATAATAATAATAAAATACCCAGGCCCAGAAGTTAGAAGAATATCCAACAACTCAGAGAAGCCAAGTGGCTTGCCCAGGCTCATGCAGGAAGCAAGCAGGAAAACTGCCCCTGCCACCCTTGGAGGCTGACTCTAGAGCCACAGACGGTGTGAGCAGAGAAGCAGAGTCAGACCCACAGAGGGCAGAGGTTTGTCGGGATGAATACTGAGCTTCCTTTCTTCAATTCTGTGAGCAGGAGACTGCCAACCATAGGCCAATTTTGCAGTGTGATCAGGCTGGGTGGCTGCAGGGGCATAGGGTGGGGAGCGAGGACTGCATGGGCTGGGGAGTCAGGGAGGGCTTCCGCAGGAGCTGACACTGTGTGAGGTGATCCAGACGGCAAGAACAGTGAAGGCCAAGGCTCTGTGTTGGGAATGACACTCTGGGAGCCCATGCGGATGGGGGAGATAGAGGCTTACGGCAGGGGGGCCACGTGCCCTGAGTCACGCAGCAACCAGAGTCAGACTCAATCCCAGCTCACCTCAGATGAGGTGAAGGACCAGGAGTGGAAAGGAGCTCACAGTGGGGCCAGCTAAAGGTACTCCCAGGGTGGGCTGGCCCAGCTCCTGGGTAGGAACGCTGGGGAAGACGAGCTTGGGAATGGGGCTCATTCCTCCACCATCATCGTGTGACAGCTCCGGCTGCGGCCTCCGTAGTGGAGGCTACCCATGACTCCTCTCCCTCTGTCCCGAAGCTGTGGCCTTGGGCCAGCACTGGGAACGGTACCGTCCTAACTGGTCATTAGAGTGGTAAGGGGACGGCCAGGCAAGGGGCCTGGGATGGTGGCCGCAGAGGCTCTGGGTGAGCCTGCGAGGGCATTAGGACCAGTGAGGAGAGGGACAGGGCAGAGGTGTTGTGGGGCTCAGTGTCGGGGGGACAGAGGAAGGGGCTGTCAGGAGGGTGCCCCTTGCTCCTTCCTACCTCAGCCCGCAGAGAGGAGCTCCCACTATCAGAGTTTCCCCACCAGCCCAGAGGGCTGGGCGGACCTGGTTCCACAGGGGCCTGAGCCAGGCGTCCCAACTTGCTTAAGAGAGAGGGATCTTTGGGAGGGGACGCCCCAAGGCCAGGGCTCCTGCGCCCTACCTCCCCTGCCTCTCCCCGTCCTCCCACCTCCTCCCGCCAGCGTGCCACCATTGCTCACCGGGCCGCCTGCAGCAGTCCCACAACACCCAAACTCCTCTTCAACACACTTTGAAAACCTGAACCCCAGACTGCATTGCCCACCCCCGTCCCAAATCCTCCTATGGCTTCCCAGGAGTCAGAGAATATTCAAATCCCTCACCACGCCTACATGCCACCCGCCTCACTGCCTCCTCTCCCCTGGCCCCCCACATCCCACTCCCATCCACCCCATAGTGCCCCATCCTTCTCATTTGGCATTTGAGGCCCCGCCATCCCCGCACAAGGTGAAATCGCAGCTCCATCTTCCAGAACATTCTTCTCCCCCTGCCTAGGATGAGCTGGGGCTCTAGGCTGCACCTGGACCTCAGTCCCTGGACGGTATCTGCCCTATGAAGAGGGCTGTATGGACATGGCTGAGGCGGACGACAAGGGGCTGTTGGGTGAATCTGGTTTCCCGTGAGGTCCACAGCCCTGTTTGGGGCTCACGTCCCACAGGAGGGGGACTCAGGACGAGGGGAGACAGCCACAGCTGCCAGCTTCAGACCCCTGACACGGGGCCCATGTGTTCAGAAATTGCCCCAGTCCTGGCACAGGTAGTGGTTGTCCTGTTTGAGCCTTAGTTTCCCCTCTGGACAAGGGGACTCCACGGCGGGTATGAGCCCTTTGAGCACTAGGAGAGCTCAGCTCATCCCAGACGGACAAGGAGCGGCGGGCTCCAGGCTCCCTGGGAGGGAGGGACAGCGCGGTGAGCCCTGGACCAGCGGGGCCAGCAAGATGGGGAGTCCCCAGCGGTGCTGATGAATAATGCATGAGGGGCGGGCCCACCACGGTTGCAGTTTCCCAGGGAACATGGCTCGGGTGGCGCTGGCTGCGGCAGGCACAGTGGCTCCAGCCCCAGGATCGCTAATCAGCCGGCGCCGTGGCAGAGCTGCCCGCGGGCGCGCCGGCAAGACCGAGGCGCGGATCTGGGCAGGGAAACGAGGTCCGGGGGATTCCGGACCGGTCACACCGCTGTGGGATCCTGGTCCAGGAGCACGGGGTTCCCCGCTTCTGCCGCCAGGGCTCTCCTCTCCAGGTCCCCCTCCCACCCCTGTGCCCACGTGAAGAAGCCCCAAGACTGGAGAGGTGGGCTGTTGACAAGCAGTTTCAAATGGTGGAAGGATCCCGGGATATTTGGGGGTCGAGGTTGATGGACCCAGAGGCAGCCTCTGGGTGGGTTTTAAGGCACCCCGCCTGTCATCTTCTGCTGGAGTCCCCAGATCTAGTCTGTGTGGCCCCATCCCAGTTAGCCGCAAGGACACAGGCAGGCCCGTCTCCACAGCCTTTATTCCGTCCTGGTGGGGAGGCGGCAGGGGCTGGTGGTCTGAGCGCCGCAGGCCCCCTACATGTACCACAGGAAGCCGTAGGTGTTGCGGATGATCTCCTCGCTCGGGCGCAGCCCATAGAGCTCCCCCATCACGGGGGTCACCCAGCGCGTGGTGTGGAACACGGACTCTCCCACCTGCGGGGACAACAGGGATCGGTGGGGTGCAGCTGCCCCCTTAGGCCCGCACCGCCTGCTGGGACCCACCCTGGCAGTCAGCGCCCACATTAAAAGGGGCTGTCTTCCTATATACAGAGACTACAAGTAATGATTCTACAGCATCTTACTACGCTGATGGACAGTGACCGTAATGGGGTATGTGGGGGGCACTTGATGATGGGGGGAGTCTAGTAACCATGTTGTTCATGTAATTGTTCATTAGCGATACCAAAATTTTAAAAAGTCGGGGGCTGCTTTCCCCGCTGCACACCTGGCACCCACCCCTCTGGCTTCAGGTTTTCCTTGGGAGGTTGCGTTTCTGCAGCAGACTGGACCCCGCCCTCCCTGCCTGGGACCCACCTTCCAGTTGGGCACATCTTTCATGATGATGGCCTCCTCCTCCAGGTTTTCCCGAAGCATCTGTAGCACCCTGCAGGGACAGCATGGGAGGTGGGGGCCTCATTATGTTGCCTGATGCGCCCGCCAGGGCTCTCCACGTTCCAGTCCCCACCACTTCCTGCTGCTTCAGGCCCTGCGCACTGAGCCTTCTCCTTTCCCCTCCTCCCGGGGCAAACCTGCTGTCCTCCAGCGGCAGCCCAACACCCCCTCCTTCAGGAAACCTTTCCATCTTCCTACTTGGGTCTTTAAGTCAAGTCTGGGGACGCTCTGACCGTGCAAGCACACAGCTGCCAGGCTCCACGAGCATTCTGGCCCTGCCCCGAGCTGAAGCCAGGGGCCCTCAGGCCTGTGGCCTCTCAACCCTGGCCTGGCAGCCCCACCTCCGGTCCTTCTCTGCCTGCAGCAGTGGCATCAGTGCAATACGGGCCTCGAAGTCCTCGATCTGCAAGCGCCTGTGAAACCCCAAAACCGACAGTCACGTCAGACCAGGCTGGGGTGAGGGGCAGAAGACATGAGCCTCAGACACTCCGGGTGATGCGTGGGGAAGGTGGGGGGAGAAGCGAGCAGGTGGGGCAGGGCAGGGGTGGTGGGCTCTGCCCACAGATGCCCAAAATGAGGGTCGGGGGACGTGCAGCTAGCACATAGCACAAGCACCCTTCGGCCTACAAGACTTCTGGCTTCACACTTTCCTTTCAATTAAAACCCTCTTTTAATGTTAAAACTCACCCTGCCCTGATGACTGGTGAAGCCCCGGGGGTGCGGAGAGTTCATCACAGGGCTCTGGATGGTACAAAACCACACCCCTTCATCTCAGAATACCCGTGGGGTGTGAGCCCAGGGAAGGTGGGGCCTGTGCACTGTATGGAGCTCCCTTCTTCTCCCTGCTCTGCAGTGTCCTCCAAGCCCCAGCGCCATCTGTGCTCAGAGAGCAGTACCCAGGGATGTGACCCAGGGAGAGGCTGACCGCCCTGTGCCCTCATCACCAGGAAGCTTGCAGCAGTGCAGAGAAGGGTCTGGATGAATGCCAAGCCCCACCCCAGCCCCAGGTCCCAGGGCAGCATCCCCACCCCAGGCTTCTGCCCCCGCCCCAGCAGCACTCTGTTGTCACTACTGTGTCCACCCCCTCTGCAGGTGGCACGTCCCAGGCCTCATCTGTCCAGTGTGGGGCCCCACTATCTGGCACCCCCAGAAGCTTGAGTTCATGCAACAGTGCTGAGCACCCACCCCAGGTAGGGACCTCTCCAGCACCACCCTCAGATACCCAGCCTCAAGGGTGAGCGAGCTCAAGGGTTGGGGGACGGTGCTAAGGAGACGTGACACAAGACAGGACAGGGTGGAGGGGCCCACAGTCAGAGGTCAATGAGGAGGAGACACCTGCTATGGCAGCCGGCAAGCTTGCAGGTGGCTGGAATCTGAGCCTAGGCCACAGCAGGCGTCGGTCCCTCAGGTCCCATGTGACTGGCAGGGCCATCGTCTTGGGTGGCCATTTTCTAAGCCCTGATAATCTGCACTGCCTGGTCACCACTGACAAAAACTGCCAGGGCAGCCCATCCTGGGCTTGCCCCTCGGCCTCAGGTCCTAGGGCACAGGGCCCCCCAGCCAGGGCCTACCTGCGCTCGCGGTTCCACTTCATCATGCTCCAGTACCCGAAGAGCAGGGCCCCAATGCCCACAGCAAACATGCTGTAGCCTGTGGGGAGACGGGGGCCACCTCAGCACCTGCACACGCCAGGCAGGCCACCCCGTGCCGCGCCTGCCCGTGACGTCTGCCTGCTCACTGTGCAAATACTCCAGAAACATGGTCGGGGGGGGAGGGGAAAGCCAGGGCCCTGTCTATCATGTATTTTTTTGTCTTTGTGGAGGGTCCAGAGCCCCTCCCATAGCCGTCCCCTCCTCAGGAGCTGCAGACTACCCTCTGTCCCATCCACACGCTCTGCCCCCAGGCCAGGGCTTCCGGAAGGTAGGGGCTACAGAACTGGGTGGGGACTGCAGGAGGGCCCGAGAGTCGAGATGTTTATGGTTGGGTGGTCCTAGCCCCACCAACCTTCTAGAAGGTTGTTTGGTTTCCAGGCAGGATGTGGGTCCTCATGAGTTGGGATGCTGTCTCCAGCTGGGTCCCAGCTCCATGGTGACTGCCTGGGCCACCTCCCTGAATGCAGCCCACAGGGGGCTGGACAGGGCTTCCAGAGGCAGCAGTCCCCTCCAGGGGCCGCTCAGCACCCCTGGGTTCCCAGGGTGCGGCTGCCTCCCGGCCCAGTGGGGTCAAGCCCCCTGCCTGGACACAGGGAACGGAAGCGGTCATGAATATTTACTGACCAGCGGACACCTGCACTGCAATCCTCACTGCCGGGCCACAGGCACCTGGGGTCTTCAGGGAGGCTCAGCTGCCTGGGGTCTAACTCACCCAGAGCTCCCTAACTTTTGCATATTGGTCTCCTTTGGATGGGCCTCATGGTTGCTGGGACAAACTGCCGAGTTCGACTAGGCTGAGCTCCAGGTATCACCCAGTAAATGACCAGCAAATGGTGGGTCAAGCAGAGGCCACTCCCTGGGCCTAGTCGGGGGCAGAGCTGGTGCTCTGGGAGTGTGGTGGGGGTGCCTGCACTGTCCCCGTCCCCATCTTTCACCTTCCGCTTGGCTCAGGTCCACGGCTCATCTGGACCCTGACGGCCCCAAAGATGAGTGAGAAACTGGCTCGATTTTTTTATCCTTAGTTAAACCTGCTAAAAACATGAGTTCAGGGTAGGACACTTCCTTGTTAAGAGAGGCAGGGTAGCAAGGGCGCTGTGGTTCCTGGGCTCAGAGGCAGGGCCTCTCCAAGGAGCCTGAATGCCAGGACCAGCTCCCAGGGCCCCTGTGGCACTCACACGCAGCCGGCCACCTGTGCCGGAACTTGGACCTCTCTCTGCAGGGCGGGAGCGTCTCATCAGAACTGCCTCGTTCTTTTCAACAGCCGCAGGGAAGCCCAGGGCCTCTTCTGACCCTGCCCCAGGGGACCAGGGGACAGTCCTGGGGTGTCCTAGTAGAGACCCTGTGCCCTCGCACTGGGCACCCTGCCATTGGGCCCTCTGGAAGATAGAGCCCAAGACCTAGGGGGCCTCTAACTCATCTTTCTTGCTGACAGCTGCGAGGCTGAAACCCCAGGCCCTCATGCGAGCTGGCGGGGAGGGGTCTATGCCTCAGGAGCTGCCAGTCTGGCGGGGGAAGCTGACTAGGGGCATGTACAGAGGGGGTGCAGGCCATGTGAAAAGACCTAAATAAATGGAAACATACCGTGTTCATGTGTCAAAACAACATTAACCAGATGGTAGCACTCTCCCGTTTGAGGTAGATTCAACGCAGATCCCATCAGAATCCCAACTTTCCCCCAACCAGCCCCAAAGAAATTGGCAAGCAGATAGTGAAATGCACACAAAAACACAAGGGAGCAAATTAGCCAAGACAATTCTGAAGAACAAAGTTGGAGGACTTGCACTTCATGATTTCAAAACTTGTCACACAGCTGTGTGTACAAGACAAGAGAGCCTGGCATGGCCTAAGGACAGACATGTACTTGATGGAACAGAGCTGAGTCCAGAAATAAGTGCCCACATTTATGGTCAATTGATTTTGGACAAGAGCGCCAAGACAAATCAATGGGGAAGGAACAGTCTTTTCAGCAAATTGGACAACTGGAGAGTCACATGCAAAAGAATCAAGTGTGCTTCTTCCCCTCCACACACACAGAAGTTAACTCAAAATGGATCGAAGACTTCAACGTCAGAACTAAAGCTATAAAACTTTTAGACAACAGGATGATGTGAGAAGCACGAGTGACCAATAAAAAGAAAAAAGATGAACTGGACATCACTGAAATTAAACGCTTGTGCTGCAAAGGACACCACCGACAAGGTGAAAAGCCAGAATAGGAGAAAGTATTTGCAAATCATCTCTCAGATAATAGAATGGTACCCAAAATATATAAAGAACTCTCAAAATACAGTAATAAAAAGATGAACGGCCCAACTAAAAATGTGTCAAGGACCTGAACAGACATTTCTCCAAGGAAGATCTACAAATGGCCAACACACACATGAAAAGATGCTCCGTGTCATTAGTCACCAGAGAATTGCAAATCAAAACCACAGTGAGATCCCACCTCACACTGACTAGGAGGGCTAGATTTTTAAAACAAGGAAAATTACCATTGTGGCCATTCAACAAGCAGTAACTGAACGCAGGCACAAAACCAAAGACCAGAAGGGGCATCTACCTCACCCCTCGGCAGCCAGCAAAGACGGTGGGTTTGCGATGGCTATAATGCAAGTTGGTGGAAAAGGGTGTGATCAGGAGACCTGACCCTAGAGACTGGTATTTTGGACACACAGGGGGTTCTGCTGTCATGCACTGGGAGAGAACCAGGACAAAGAGCATGTCTGTGACTTGAAAATAAAAAAAGACGCTGAACACGAGTTGTCAAGGGAGACCTGAGGGCTGAGATCCTTCTGCAGCCTGGTCTGGGTGAGGGTCACACACTGCACAGGACTACACAGTCCTCGAGCTGCATACCTGAGGGGTGCACTCGACTCCAGGGGAGAAATATGGTTATATCAGATCACATGTTCGCGCAGTATGATCTGGGGTAAGCTGAGTGCCCCTGTGGTGCCAGATCGGGCGTGCTGGGTAAGGCCCTTGGGGTAGATTTGTAAACAGTAGTAATAAAGCAGCAGCAGTGTACAGACTACCTGGACAGCAAAGCATAAAGCATTTATCTGGCCCTTTATAGAAAAAATTTGCCCATCTCTGTTCTGGGATATATGGAGAAAAAAGAGAAAAAATCAGGAAGGGGTTAAGGAAGGCTTGAGTTTTAACCTTCCTATAGATTGAATTACTACTTTTTCTTTAAACCATGGCAACAAATTCTTTTTTTTAAATCGAAGCTTAATTTGCCTAACATACAGATTTTAAATGTTGAGTCATGGTAAATGAATTCACCCTTAACTTATTTTAAATTTTGTATTTCTCTTGTTAACCCTGGGTGCAGTTTGGGTTCCTTTTACTTTCTGTTACATTTTCCTGTGTTTAAACTCAATGACGAATCTGAAAATGGTCATCAAAACATTTGAAAAATTTAAGAACACATATTGCCGGGACATCTGGCAAGCGGGCACCAAATTTTGCTCTGGGTGGCCTTGGGGGCAGGGCGCAGCCGCTCTTGGGCCTCAGTTTCCCCACCTGTGAAACCAACGTGTGGCCAAGAGAGAAGGGCATGGCTTAAACGAATCTAAATTTGTTTTTATTTTTTCTTAAGCAATTACAATTATCTGGCACATGTCTTTCTCAGGAGGTGCTATGCAATGGAAAGGGGACTGGACAGAGTTAGAAGCTAGCTCTGCCATAGTTTTTTTTTTTTGGTATCATTAACGTACAATTATATGAGCAACATTATGGTTACTAGACTCCCCCTATTATCAAGTCCCCACCACATACCCCATTACAGTCACTGTCCATCAGCATAGTAAGATGCTATAGAATCACTACCTGTCTCCTCTGTGTTGTACCGCCTTCCCCATGCCCTCCCACCCTCCCCAGTCCCTTTCCCTTTGGTAACTGTTAGTCCATTCTTGGGTTCTGTGAGTCTGCTGCTGTTTTGTTCCTTCAGTTTTTGCCTTGTACTTATGCTTCACAGATGAGTGAAATTATTTGGTACGTGTCTTTCTCCGCCTGGCTTATTTTACTGACCATAATACCCTCTAGTTCCATCCATGTTGTTGCAAATGGTAGGATTTGTTTTCTTCTTCTTTATTTTTGGATTTGTTTTCTTCTTATGGCTGAATAATACTCGAATGTGTATATGTGCCACATCATATTTATTCTTTCATCTTCCAATGGACACTTAGGTTGCTTCCATTTCTTGGCTAAACTAATCTAAATTTAAACCTCTGTCAAATGGTTATAATAAGCGGGACCGAGAAGACAAGTAGGGACTCAGTGGCATCTTCCTACACTGATGGACAGTGACAGCAATGGGGTATGTGGTGGGTACTCGATAATATGGGTGAATGTAATAACCACATTGTCTTGCTTCTGAACCCTTTGTAAGAGTGTATACCAATGCTACCTTAATTAAAAAAAAATAAGAGTAAATAAATAGATAATAAGCGGGACCGACCTCTCCGGCCGTTAGGTGAGGGAGGCACAGGCCTCCGCCCGCGCTCCGCAGCTCGCCGTGGTCACCGCTGTTACTGCGGAGGCCCCCGGGGTCCGCCGCTCCGCCCGCCGTCACACCGCGGGAGACACTGAGGCCCGCTAGCGTCCCCGGAGCCCCGCCCCGACGGCCCACACCCTGACACACCCGCGCCGTGCGACACTGACCCGACAGTCCCCGACGGGGAAGATTCCGCTTGTAATCGATGGGGCCGTAGCCCCCCGGCGGGGGCATGTCCTGCTTCACCTTCGCTGCCGCCATGCTCGAAGAGCCATGCGCTTCCGGCCGCGAGCGGAAGTTACGGAAACGGGGGTGGAGTGCCGCCATGCTGAGTGTGGCAGAAACTACAGTGCCATCTCGGGAACCTAGCACGCTGCCGCAGCGATTCCAGGCCACTGGCGAGTCGGGCAGCGAGGCCTGGGACTGACTGGGCAGCGGAGGAGCTATTATTTCCCCTTCTTTCAGAAGGGGCGTGGCTCGGTCGGAGCGGGTCCAGCCGCCAGGGTTCTGGCCCTACAGGACCTCCTGGTCACCTTCTCTCTGGAGGATGCTCAGGGCCAGTCGGAAACCCCATGCTCTCGAGGGAGCCAAGTCTCCGAGTTAAGCTCACTTTGGCATTTTCTCCCCTTTGCGGGGCTCTGCGAACAGCCCAGGGCTCCACTGGTCAGGTATGGGTACACAAAGTAGGGGGGTGGGGTGCGACTGCTCCTTGGATTCGGAGTCACAAAGAGCCTTCCCACTGCCAGGCACAGATTCCGCTTCCCTCGGTGGTGGCCGGGACCCCTTGCTAGTGGCCTCTCATGAGAACTGGGCCATTCAGAGCGATTGTCAGTCACGAAGCCCAAGGGTCTTGGGGGGTCATGCGGGGTGGGGGTCGGAGAGGCCCCACCCCGAGGCGGGATGACGCCCGCAGCTACTTCACAATACACAAATTGTTACCTGGGCAATAAAAAGCACGGGGCGGTGAAGACCCGGGAGTAGGCGCCCGGGGGGCATGGGAGTGCAGATGCCAAGCACCATGGGTTGGGCCTGAGATGGGAGTCCGGCCACCTTCCGACAACAGCCGCCACCTGCTCCCCGTGCGCCCCAGATGCCACTATGTCGGATGACAGAATTCTGAACAAACTCGGCTACAAGCTGGGCCGCACGATAGGTGAGGGCAGGTTTTCCAAAGTTAAGGTGGCCACGTCTAAGAAATACCAGGGAACGGTGGCAATCAAGGTGGTGGACCGGCGGCGCGCGCCTCGCGACTTTGTCGACAAGTTCCTGCCGCGTGAGCTATCCATCCTTAGGAGCGTGCGGCACCCACACATCGTGCACGTCTTCGAATTCATTGAGGCGTGCAACGGGAAGCTGTACATCGTGATGGAGGCAGCCGCCACGGACCTGCTGCAAGTCGTGCAGCGCAACGGGTGCATCCCCGGAGGGCAGGCGCGCGACCTCTTCGCGCAGTTAGCCGGCGCTGTGAGCTACTTGCACAATCACCAGCTGGTGCACCGCGACATCAAGTGCGAAAATGTGCTGCTGAGCTCAGACGAGCGCCACGTCAAGCTTATGGACTTTGGCTTCGGCCGCGAAACACACGGTTGCCCTGAGTTGAGCACCACCTACTGCGGCTCTCTCGCCTACGCGGCACCCGAGGTACTCCGGGGCATCCCCTACGATCCCAAGAAGTACGACATGTGGAGCCTGGGAGTCGTGCTTTACGTCATGGTCACCGGGTACATGGCCTTCAACGACTCGAACATCGCTAGCCTGCCCTGGCGCCAGAAGCGTGGCGTCCTCTACCCAGAAGGCCTCGAGCTGTCCGAGCGCTGCAAGGACCTAATCGCCAAGCTGCTACAGTACTACCCGTGTGCCAGGCCTTCGGCGGGCCAAGTAGCGCGCAACGCCTGGCTGCTTGAACAGGACTCCGGTTAGGAGGCGGGGTTCCCACCATCCCTGCTGCCCCGAGCATTGCGCACGCGCCGTCGCACTCGGGACAGGCGCGCTCGTGGAGTCCCACGTAGTTCCTGCTTGCCACCGCGCAGATGTTCTTCCCCCTTCCCCTTTCCCCTCGACCCCTGGGGCCTCAGTCGCCAGAGTTAGGAATTTAGCTCCTCCTACACGATCCCGAGAACAGGAGGGCGCGTGCGCTTCCCAGACTCCCCGCCAATGGAGACGGAACATTGCGTCTGCGCGGGGTGAGAGACGGCTGCGCAGCGGGAGGCACGTCCGCAGATGTGCGGCTGCTGCCGAGTGGCCCTTCCCGGGAGGCGTCCGTCCCGAGTCCCCAGCTCACGCTGGTACGGGATGGCGCGCTCTGGGCGCTGCCCGCCCTGGAACCTGAGCATTTAACTCCCTCTTCCCGGCACCTGGCTCTAGCGATGACGCCCTTTTACAGAGGGGGGCGGCGGTCGTCCCTGGGGGAAGGCGGGCGCGATCGGGGCGTTTTACAGGAAGGCTTGTTGAGGCTCTTACTCTGGGTCTCGAAAGGGAGTTGAGAGGGCTCAAACCCGGGTCTTTTTGGGCTCCCTAGACAGGGCAGAGGGCTTTGGCGTCGTCCCCGGGGACAGTGGAGATACTGGACTGGGAAGCAAGACCCCAGTACCCCTCCCGTGTTTAAGGATGGGACGGGGGTTGGGTGGGGGCGCCTGTCTGGGCTAAACAGCGTTTACAGATGAGGAACCAGCCCCCACAGATGTCACTTGCCCAAGAGCACATCTGGAATTTGAACCCAGCTATGGCTGACGTGGGGGGAAGACGTGGCGGTGAGGGTGAGTCTGTGGGCAGATGCTAGGCTGTTGTCCATGCATTTATTGAACGCCAGCTGTGTGCCCGGCTCTGGGACTCAGCAGAGAGGCTTGGCTCTATCCCTGCCCCCCCAGCTAGGGAAGGGAAAAATCAAGTAAAGAATGGTGTGAAAATAAAACTAGCTGTTTAATGCTGGGTGGGGCATGAGCAAGGAGGGATTGAAGCGGACCTGTAGGCTGAACCCTGAAGGAATCAGCTGTTAGAAGGAAAGTGTTACAGTGTTCCTGAGACAGGACGGAGCTGGTGTGGCTGGGACGGAGAGGGGTGGAGAGGCGAGGACGGAGGTCTGGAGAGGGGACCTCACAGAGCCTGAGGAGGGCTGGGGGTCGTTTTGCTGCCAAGGTTACTGAGTTTAGCGGCGGCTGCCCATCGTTTAGGTTGTGTGGGAAACGTCTCCCTAACCCCCCATCCTACTTGCGTCCATCTGAGCCCCACAGGGTTCTGGAGGCTGGTCAGCTGTGAGCCCGCCGATACCCTGCCCCTGCCCCTTCGTCCTCCATGGCTCTCAGGTGGCAGCTATACTCAACTGTTTCAAATAGGCTGTGCCCTGCTTCCCTTGTTTCGCCGATGAGGAAACTGAGGCTAAGATGGGAAGTGCTTCGGCTCCAATCCTGGCTTGTTCATGTCTGAACTGAGACAGAAAAGCCAGCAGCTCCTGGTTTGTCCTAGAAAGGTGCCTC
This sequence comes from Manis pentadactyla, assembly GCF_030020395.1. Lineage (NCBI taxonomy): Eukaryota > Metazoa > Chordata > Mammalia > Pholidota > Manidae > Manis > Manis pentadactyla. The sequence continues at coordinate 11,306,722 of NC_080030.1, forward strand.
TTCTGTAGCGTGTCTTGGCTCCACAGCTAGAAAATGGGGCAAGAGGCCAGCATCCTTGGGGGTGTTGGGATGCACTGTGGCTCGCTGAAGGGCCGCATCCCAAGCCTTCTCGAGGTTCCCGTGGCACTCAGAATAAAACCTGTATCCTCACCCCTTTTTCTCTGGGTTCCAGCCACGTTGCCTCCCTTGCCCTCTCCCTGCCCGGCTCTCACCTCAGCCTCTGCACTGGCTCTTACCATTCCCTGGACCACTGCCCATCTCCTCATTCAGGACTTGACGTAAATGGTACCTCCTCTCTGACACCCTTGCACTCCTTGTCCTGGTCACAAGGCACCTAACGCTGGGGCTTGGCACATGCCTCTTTCTGTGTGAGCAGTGGGGCCCCGACCTCCTCCTACCCCACGGTCGCACACCCACAGCGCAGCTGAGCAAGGTCTCTGGAGCCAGAGCAAGTGTCCCATTGTTAGTTGGAATTGCTACTTGAAATTCACCCCTGGTCTGTGGGGCCTGTGCCTGATCCAGCAAAGACTCACTTGAGGGCTGAGTGTGCAGCCCCCCGAGAAAGCTCCCCACAAGCACACTTCTCACAGCCAATGCTGGGGCATGGGGCACCAGTGAGGATGTCACAGGTAGATGGGGACAGGAGGCATGGCAGAAATTAAACCCAAACCTATGAGCTCCATGTCTTGCTGGCCATGGCCTTTGGGGAGCATGGCCAGAAGCACAGATCCACAAAAACAGGAAACAGCAAACTAAATAAAAGCACTTAGGAAAACAGGGCCACATTTTATGCATATTAGACTTAACCAAAGTGGTCACAGGTCTTCATGAATAAAACTTGAAACAGCGTGTTAACATCGAAAACAGATTTTCACCAGGAATCATTGGTTTCAGAGTCAGCCAGGTGGCTCTGTCTGTGCTTAGAACCTGCGTCTGTAACACAATGTCCTGTGGCAGACACCCTACGTGGGTGCCAAGCCTGAAAAGCTCCGGAGAACCCAGCACTCGGGTGGATGCTGGACAGGCTAGGAGCCAGCCCGACGGGCAGCCCACTCCATTCTCACCCCACTCCTTCTCTGGTGGGGAGCAGGGCAAGAAGCCACCCCACCCCCGATACACAGAAATACCATTTGACCCAGTAATTCCACTTACAGGAATTTACTCAAAGAAAGAAATCCCTGATTCAAAAAGATATATGCACCTCTGTTTATCGCCTACTATAACCAATGGATCCGTAACATCTTCCTATGTTGACAGATAATAACTGCACTGGTGGGGGTGAGGATTTAATAATATGGGTAACTGGCGAACCACTGTGTTGTATACTTGAAACCAATATAAGATCGTATATCAACAATACTTCAATAAAAAAATATGTAACATAAACTAAAAAAAAAAAAGCCCCAAGCAAGTTTCTTACCCTTTGCTTCCCCATTAACCACGGGTCACCCTGCTATGTATCTTCCCACATATCTGAACTGCCCCAAAGCTGCAAATGCAGGGCAAGAAGGGCTGAGAACACGAAAGAAAAACGCAGCCAACACATCATCCATTTCTTTATTATCTTTCAGATTCTAAAACTTCCTCATGACAATGTATGGCCATTAATTCCAGCCTCTTTATTGGTATGTCTATTCTGGTTTGGTGGTGGTAATTTTTTTTTTTTACATTTATTATCAAAGATTGAGAGTCACAATACGTGACAGCCTCCCCGACCCACCCCAAAACACCCCTCCTCCCAAACACCCTGCACTAGTGTAACCGTCCATTACATTTGTCTTGGGGATTATAAAATGTTAGCTGTCCTTTGAAAAAAAGCTCAGTCCAAGTTCTTCAGGCAAACATGTGCAGCATAAGTTGGCAACCAAGGAAAACCCCTCAGTGGAACACCAAGGAACATCTCTGTTATTCACGCCTGTGATCAGAATGCTTCATACAGAAACTCCCCATATGTCTGTCCAGACATGTGGGACAGAAGCCCTGACACCCAGCAGGGCTGTACAGTTGCCTTTCATTCCCTCTGCTCTGGGGTGAGCTTTTGCTTCACAGAGGTCTTTGGGTACAAAAGGCCGCTCGCAGGAGAAGGGCCACTCTTGGCCTTGTCAACGATGTGGCCCCGACACCACAGTTGGGACACCGGGGACCGAGGTTGGATGCCTCCAAGGGAACAAAGGTTTATCTGTGTGCACACATGCATATACACATGGCCATTCCAGGGCTGGGCCCCCACCATCAAAACAAGGGAGTGAGTGCCACAAAGCCCTGACCCCAGTCCAGAATGGTTGACAAGTTTGTTTCCAGCTGCCACTGGGGGTTCGTGTCACAGATATCCTGGAGCCATTATGATTGTCACCTAGGACTGGGGGCTTCCCTGTGTCCTCACTGCTCCTGGGAACCCAGACCTTTTGGCCCTGAGCTCCCAGGGGAGGTCAGGACCTCAGCACGGGGGTCAATTCTGAGGGGTGTGCTCTGCTGCCAGGAGAACACCCTCACACTAATTTTCTTTCCTAGTGCATCCAAACCCCACAACAGGCATTTAATGCCTTTTCTGTAACAGGTTACCGCAGAAACACTACTGGGGGCCGATTCTAGAAGTTGTACTGCAAAGGGCCAACTGAAGAGAGGCAGACAGGAGTTTTCAGACAGTAGAAATGGACTAAAGATTAAGGCATCTAAAAATCTTGCCCCATTAAAAAAAAACAACCTACATTTCTGTCCCAGGACATCACCCTTGATGGGACTGTTCCCAAAGCTGCTGGGCAGGAGAAAGCAGAGCCAGCGCCGGCTGTTCCCTCCTCCACCTGTGCTGGGTTTGTAGTGAACTCACAAGGCCCAGGAAGTCCGGCCAGGTGAAGTGGGCACCATATGGAGTGAGATCCGGACGGGGCCAGCGAGTCACAGAACGCATCAACCCCCTTGTCACAGCTGGTGACTTTGGCCCGGGTAGCCGATCCTGAGTTACTGCATAGAAATGAGCTCTGTTTGCTGGGGCAGGAAGTTGGCTGGGTTCTGGCCTGTGTCATTGAACAGAGTGGGCTGACAGCTCAGGGTGGAATAAGACAGGTATTTAATTTGCCAGGCACACAGAAAAATGCGAGGAATGGAAATGCTTGCATACTCTTGATTTTTTGGTGTAAAAACACACCCTTTCCCCCCAGTACCAGAATATCAGTTTCCCTTCCTTTCTCCCAAATCCCTGCATCTTGGAATGAAATCTACCCTTCCCTGCCTGCCCCTCCTCGGCCCATCTAAGTTACACACTTAAAACAAAAATCGAGAAATGTAGGGTTTTCCACAACAAAGTTAGAATGTCCTGCAAAACTAGGTCTTCTTCCGTGTATTAAAAGTGTTTTCTAAACACTGATATTCACACAACATGAGGAGGTTAAATGAGTCTTTATTAGAATGTTGCAGCAGTGTGTTTGAAGGTAGCCCTACGAAATAAGGGTTTTAAATTAAGTCCCTAATTGCATGGATAGGAAAACCAGGGCAGGGGCTGAAGTGGGGGCGGCATGTCCCACTGACTCGGGGGCACACGGGGAACACCCTCACAGCTGCACGGAGCTGGCCCCGTGCGCAGCACACACGACAGCTTGTGCGTGTCATCATGGACCTGATTTTTAAGGGGAAACCAAAACAAAACAACTAAGAGCAGACCGATCGATCCTTTGTTAAGACATTTCTGAAGACTCTAAAGTGGGTTTAAGAAAACAAATCTGGAGATAGGATTAACGATGGCGGCGTGAGAGGAGAGACAGAGGCTTCCTCCTAAAACTGGATACAATTAGAAAATTTAATTGGTGCAACTAATCCTGAAAGAGCAACAGGAACGAGGACGGCACCAGACTGCACACACCTGGAGAAAAGAGCAGATCTCAGCCAACCGGGTAACATACCGGAGCTGTGGCTCCGCGAGACCTCGAGCCCTTCCCCCACCCCAGCTCACTGTCGGGAGGAAGAGAAATGGAGCAGAGAGGGAGTGGAAGGCCTGGGACTGCTGAATACCTGTCTCAGGAGATCTGCTCTGGGAGCACAAACCTATATTTCATGGTGCTGTCATGAGACTTGCATGACTACTGGGTTGGAAAGTTAATACAGGCAGAGTTCCTGGGGAGACTGGGATTCCGGCTGCTTGTGGAAAGCAGGGATCCATATCTGGCTGCTCTGGGACAAAAATTTATACCTGTGTGCCCGGCCCACCGGCTCAGGCAGTGGAGACAGGCACAGGAGCCGGGAGGCGGGGAACAGCTCTTTCCTACCCCCAGGCACCAGTACCACTCCCCTGTGACCCCCGACATTGCTTCAGGGGCAGAGCAGCTCCAGAATAGAGCTTCTGGACACTAGAGGGCGCCATATACAAACGTGAACCGACAAAGGAACCTTGTCCAGAGTAAAATTGTTAATACAACTTCCGAGAAACATTTAAATGATGTGGACCTCGTGACTCTTCCTGAAATGGAGTTCAAAATAGCTCAAAATAAAAATCATCAACATTCTAATGGAGTTACTGAAAGACATCCAAGAACTCAGGAATGAATTCAGGTCAGAGATTCAATCGTTGAAGAACACGATGGAGGGTATTAAAAGCCGGTTGGATATGGAGGAGGAGACAATAAATGAAAGAGAAACTAGAGAAGAGGAATACAAAGAAGCTGAGGCTCAGAGAGAAAAAAGGATCTCTAAAAATGAAACAATATTGAGAGAACTGTGTGACCAATCCAAATGGAACAATATTTGCATTATAGGGGTACCAGAAGAAGAAGAAGAGAGAGAAAGGGATAGAAAGTGTCTTTGAGGAGGTAGTTGCTGAAAACTTCCCCAATCTGGGGAAGGAGATAGTCTCTCAGGCCATGGAGATCCACAGATTTCCCAACACAAGGGACCCAAGGAAGACAACAGCAAGACACATAGTAATTAAAATGGGAAAGATCAAGGATAAGGACAGACTGTTAAAAGCAGCCAGAGGCATAAATAAGATCACATACAAAGGAAAGCCCATCAGCCTAACATCAGACTTCTCATCAGAAACCTTACAGGCCAGAAGGGAGTGGCATGATGCATTTCATGCCATGAAGCAGAAGGGCCTGGAACCAAGATTACTTAATCCAAGAGATTATCGTTTAAATTTGAAGGAGGGATTAAACAATTTCCAGATAAGCAAAACCTGAGAGAGTTTACCTCCCACAAACCATCTCTGCAGTCTATTTTGCAGGGACTGCTATAGATGGAAGTGTTCCTAGGGTTGGATAGCTGTCACCAGAGGTAGTAAAACCATGGTAGGGAGGGTGGAGCAGCTGATTGCGAGGCAAATGCAAAATTAAATCGACTATCCCCAAAGTCAATCAAGGGATAGACAAAAAGTACAGAATTTGATACCTAATATATAAAGAATGAAGGAGGAAGAAAAAGGAGGAGAAATAGAAAAGAACCTTTAGATTGTGTTTATAACAGCATACTAAGTGAGTTAAGTTAGACTCTTAGATAGTAAGGAAAGTAACCTGGAACCTTTGGTAACCATGACTCTAAAGCCTGAAATGGCAATAAGTACATACCTATCGATAACCACCCTTAATGTAAATAACCTGAATGCACCAATCAAAAGACACAGAGTCACTGAATGGATAAAAAAACAAGACCCATCTATGTGCTGCTTACAAGAGACTCACCTCAAACCCAAAGACATGCACAGACTAAAAGTCAAGGGATGGAAAAAGATATTTCATGCAAACAATACGGAGAAAAAAGCAGGTGTTCCAGTACTAGTATCAGACAAAATAGACTTCAAAACAAAGAAAGTAAGAAGAGATAAAGAAGGACATCACATAACGATAAAGGGCTCAGTCCTACAAGAGGATATAACTATTATAAATATATATGCACCCAACACAGGAGCACCAGCATATGTGAAACAGATACTAACAGAACTAAAGGAGGAAATACAATGCAATGCATTCATTCTAGGAGACTTTAACACTCCACTCACTCCAAAGGACAGATCAACCAGAGAGAAAATAAGTTAGGACATAGAGGCACTGAACAACACACTAGAACAGATGGACCTAACAGACATCTACAGAACTCGACATCCAAAAGCAGCAAGATACACATTCTTCTCAAGTACATATGGAACATTTTCAAGAATAGACCACATACTAGGCCACAAAAAGAGCCTCACTAAATTCAAAAAACTGAAATTGTACCAACCAACTTCTCAGATCACAAACATATAGAGGGTTAACATGCTCCTAAATAACCAATGGATCAATGACCAAATTAAAACAGAGATCAAGCAATATATGGATATAAATGGAAACAACAACACAAAGCCCCAACTTCTGTGGGACGCAGTGAAAGCAGTCTTAAGAGGAAAGTATATAGCAATCCAGGCATATTTAAAGAAGGAAGAACAAACCCAAATGAATAGTCTAACATCACAATTATGAAAATTGGAAAAAGAAGAACAAATGAGGTCTAAAGTCAGCAGGGACATAATAAAGACCAGAGAAGAAATAAACAAAATTTAGAAGAATAAAACAATAGAAAAAAATCAATGAAACCAAGAGCTGGTTATTTGAGAAAATAAACAAAATAGATAAGCCTCTAGCCAGATTTATTAAGAGAAAAAGAGAATCAACACACATCAACAGAATCAGAAATGAGAAAGGAAATATCACAATGGACCCAACAGAAATACAAAGAATTATTAGAGACTACTATGAAAACCTATATGCTAAGAAGCTGGAAAACCTAGAAGAAATGGATAACTTCCTAGAAAAATACAACCTTCCAAGACTGACCAAGGAAGAAACACACAATCTAGACAAACCAATTACCAACTAAGAAATTGAAGTGTTAATAAAAAAACTGCCCAAGAAGAAAACACCCGGGCCAGAAGGATTTACATCAGAATTTTATCAGACGTACAGAGAAGACATAATACCCATTCTCTTTAAAGTTTTCCAAAAAATAGGACAGGAGGGAATACTCCCAAACTCATTCTATGAAGCCAACATCACCCTAATACCAAAACCAGGCAAAGACCCCACCAAAAAAGAAAAATACAGACCAATATCCCTGATGAACGTAGATGCAAAAATACTCAACAAAGTACTAGGAAACTGATTTCAAAAATACATTAAAATGATCATACACCATGACCAAGTGGGATTCATCCCAGGGATGCAAGGATGGTACAACATTCGAAAATCCATCAACACCATCCACCACATCAATAAAAAGAAGGACAAAAACCACATGATCATCTCCATAGATGCTGAAAAAGCATTTGACAAAATTCAACATCCATTCATGATAAAAACTCTCAACAAAATGGGTACAGAGGGCAGTTACCTCAAAATAATAAAGGCCATATATGATAAACCCACAGCCAACATCATACTTAACAGCAAGAAGCTGAAAGCTCTTTCTCTGAGATCGGGAACAAGACAGGGATGCCCACTCTCCCCACTGTTATTCAACATAGTAGTGGAGGTCCTAGCCACGGAAATCAGACAAAACAAAGAAATACAAGGCATCCAGATTGGTAAAGAACAAGTCAAACCGTCACGATTTGCAGATGACATGATATTGTACATAAAAAAAACCCTAAAGACTCCACTCCAAACTACTAGAACTGATATCTGAATTCAGCAGAGTTGCAGGATACACCATTAACACACATAAACCTGTTGCTTTCCTATACACTAACGATGAAGTAGCAGAAAGAGAAATCAGAAAAACAATTCCATTCACACAAAATTGCATCAACAAGAATAAAATACCTAGGAATAAACCTAACAAAGGAACTGAAAGACCTACCATACCCTGAAAACTACAAGATACACTTAACAGAAATTAAAGAGGACACTAACAAATGGAAACTCATCCCATGCTCCAGGCTAGGAGGAATTAATATTATCAAAATGGCCATCATGCCTAAAGCAAGCTACAGATACAACGCTATCCCCATCAAAATACCAACAGCATTCTTCAACGAAACGGACACATTTTTATGAGGTAAAAAGTACAGCGTTTCATCAGGAATAAGAGCGAAGTATAGATCTTCTACCTTGCGGTGCTGAGCATCAGGGTCCGTGGCACTGACGAAGTTAGAGGTACACATTGAGTGAGTAAAGGAAGTAAGAGCACCCTTGCCTCACCCAGAGGCTGCAGCGGCCTGGACAAGCAGGCTGGAAGTCAGGCAGACAGAAAGAGAGACACTCCTCATAGATACCCAGTCAGGCTGTCAGGGTCTGATTCCAGACATGCAGGCCTTTGAGAAGCCGCTGAAGCGCAGCCTCAGCCTAGACTCTCGCAGGTGCCCATGGCCTTCCTCGGTCCCTCGCATCCATGGAGATTCCTCTGAAGGGGAATGCTGGCCTCCACTCAGGTGACTTTCCCGGCTCCCAAGGGGGACGGGGGATCCACTGAGGGAGACGCAGGGGAACCTGTCGCTCGAGACTTTGAGATCAGCAGCCAGGCTAGTCCCATTTAAGTGGCTGACGAGTGTCTGACATTGTGTGCCATAGACGGCTTCCCTATATAAGGACAGTGAAAGAAAAGGCAGGCTCGGATGCCTATACTCACCTCCGAAGTTATCCCGGATGAGCCCCCAAAAACGACGCAGCTTCTCACACCACAAGGGTATGAAACTAGAAATAACTTATGCAAATAGAATGAAAAAGCCAACCAACGCATGAAGGCTTAACAACATGCTCCTGAATAACCAACGGATCAATGACCGAATAAAAACAAGAGATCCAGCAATATATGGAGACAAATGACAGCAATAACTGAACAACGCAAAATACGTGGGACAGAGAAAAGGAGGTGATAAGAGGGAAGTACACTGCAATACAGGCCTACCTCAGGAAAGAACAATCCCATATGAACAGTCTAAACTCACAACTATCACAACTAGAAAAAGAAGAACAAATGAGGCCCAAAGTCAGCAGGAGGAGGAACATAATAAAGATTGGAGCAGAAATAAATAAAACCGAGAAGAATGAAACAATACAAAGAATTGATGAAAGCAGGAGCTGATTCTTTGAGAAAATAAACAAAATGGATATCCCCCTAGCCGGACTCTTCAAGAAAAAAAGAGAGCCTGCACACATAAACAGAATCAGAAATGAAAAAGGAAAAATCACTACAGAAACCACAGAAATACAAAGAATTATGAGAGAATACCATGAAAAATTATATGCTAACACACTGGATAAGCTACAAGAAATGGAAAAGTTTCTAGAAAGATGCAACCCTCCAAGGCTAACCCAGAAAGAAAAGAAAATCTGAACACACCAATTACTAGCAACAAAATTGAACTGGTAATAAAAAATCTACCTAAGAACACAACACCTGAACCAGATGGCTGCACCGCTGACTTTAAATAAACATGTAGTGAAGATCTAATAGTCATCCTCCTTGAACTTTTCCAAAAAGTAGAAGAAGGAATACATCCAAACTCATTCTATGAGGCCAGCATCACCTTAATACGAAAACCAGACAAAGACACCACAAAGAAAGAAAATTATAGACCAATATCGCTGACAAACATACATGCAAAAATACTCAACCATCCACTTCTAGGAATTTACCCTACGAATGCAGCAGCCCAGTTTTAAAAAGACAGATACACCCGTATGTTTATCACAGCACTATTTACAATAGCCAAGAAATGGAAGCAACCTAAGTGTCCATCAGTAGATGAATAGCTAAAGAACATGTGGTACATATACACAATGGAATATTATCCAGCCATAAGAAGAAAACAAATCCTATCATTCGCAACAATGTGGATGGAGCTAGAGGGTATTATGCTCAGTGAAATAAGCCAGTCGGAGAGAGACAAGCACCAAATGATTTCACTCATATGTGGAGTATAAGAACAAAAGAAAAACTGAAGGAACAAAACAGCAGCAGATTCACAGAACCCAAGAATGGACTAATAGTTACCAAAGGGAAAGGGACTGGGGAGGATGGGTGGGAAGGGAGGGACAAGGCCTGGGAAAAAGAAAGGGGGCATTACGATTAGCATGTATAGTGTGGGGGGTGGGCACGGGGAGGGCTGTGCAACACAGAGAAGACAAGTAGTGATTTTACAGCATCTTAGTATGCTGATGGACAGTGACTGTGAAGGGGTATGTGGGGGGGCCTTTGTGAAAGGGGGAGCCTAGTAAACATAATGTTTTTCAAAAAAAAAAAAAAAAGGACACAGCAAAATCTGAAGGAACAAAATGGCAGCACAATTCCAGGAGCAAACAATGAACTAACAGTTACCAAAGGGAAAGGGGCTGGGGAGGATCGGTGGGAAGGGAGGGATAAAGGGAAAAAGGGGGGCATTACTATTAGGAGACATGATGTAGGTGGGATATGGGGAGGCCTGTACAACACAGAGAAGACAAGTAGTGATTCAATAGCATCTTATTATGCTCATAGACACTGACTGTAATGGGGTATGTGGGGGGGACTTGTCGATGGGGGGAGTCTCGTAAACACAATGTTGCTCATGTAATTGTAGATTAATTGCACAAAATAATAATAATAATCAAATTTAAAAAATATATTATCATTTAAATTTTAAGGAGGGATTACACAATTTCCAGCTAAGCAAAAGCTGATAGAATTTAGCTCCCACCAAGCATCTCTACAGTGTATTTTGCAGGGACTGCTACAGATGGAAGTGTTCCTAAGGTTAAATAGCTGTCACCAGAGGTAACAACAATGGATAGACAAAGAGTACAGAATATGATACCTAATATATAAATATTGAGGAGGAAAAAAAAACAACCTTTAGATTGTGTTCGTAATAGCATACTTAAGTGAGTTAAGTTAGCTTCTTAGATAGTAAGGAAGGGACCCTTTAACCTTTGGTAACCATGAATCTAAAGCCTGCAATAGCAATAAGTACATACCTATAGAGAATCACCCTAAATGTAAATGGTCTGAATGCACCAATCAAAAGACATAGACTCACTGAATGGATAAAAAAACAAGACCCATCTAGATGCTGCCTACAAGAGACTCACTTCAAACCCAAACACATACACAGACTAAAAGTTGAAGGGATGGAAAAAGATATTTCACGCAACTAATGGAGAAAAAAGCAGGGGTTGCAGTACTTGTATTGGACAAAATAGACTTAAAAACAAAGTCACAAGAGACAAAGAAGGACATGACATAATGATAAAAGGATCAATCCAACAACAGGATATAACCATTATAAATATCTATATTTATAACATGACATAATGATAAAAGGGTCAATCCAACAACAGGATATAACCATTATAAATATCTATTCCCCCAACACAGGAGCACCTACATATGTGAAACAAATAGAAACAGAATTAAAAGGGGAAATATAATGCAATGCATTCCTTTAGGAGACTTCAACACTCCACTCACTCCAAAGAACAGATGCACCAGAGAGAAAATAAGTAAGGAGACAGAGGCATTGAACAACACATTGGAACAGATGGACATTACAGTCATCTACAGAACTCTCCACTCAAAAGCAGGAGGATACTCATTCTTCTCAAGTGCACACGGAACATTTTCAAAAATAGATCATATAGTAGGGCACAAAAAGAGCCTCAGTAAATTCAAAAACATTGAAATTATACCAACCAACATCTCAGATAACAAGGGTATGAAACTAGAAATAAATTACACAAAGTGACGAAAAAGCCTACAATCACATGGAGGCTTAACAACATGCTCCTAAATAACCAATGGATCAATGACCAAATAAAAAGAGATCAAGCAATATATGGAAACAAATCACAACAATAATTCAACAACGCAAAATCTGTGGGACACAGCAAAGGCGGTGCTAAGAGGGAAGTATACTGCAACACAGGTCTACCTAAGGAAAGAACAACAATTCCGTATGAACAGTCTAAATTCACAATTAACTAAACTAGAAAAAGAAGAACAAATGAGACCTAAAGTCAGTAGAAGGAGCGACATAATAAAGATTAGAGCAAAAATAAATAAAATTGAGAAGAATAAAACAACAGAATCAATGAAAGCAGGAGCTGGTTCTTTGAGAAAATAAACAAAATAGATAAACCCCTAGCCAGACTTATCAAGAAAAAAAGAGTCTACGCACATGAACAGAATCAGAAATGAGAAAGCAAAACTCACTACTGACACTACTGAAATATGAAGATTAGAGAATACTATGAAAAATTATATAGTAACAAACAGGACAATCTAGAAGAAATGGTCAACTTTCTAGGAAAATGCAACCTTCCAAGGGTGACCCAGGAAGAAACAGAAAATATGAACAGACCAATGACCAGCAAGGAAACGGAACTGGTAATCCCAAATGACAAGGACGACAGGAGCCTCAGGAAACAATTGTTAATCCTGGAGGCGGTGCCTCCGGCGGCCTCTCCCCCAAGTACTTTCTAATTTTTCATGAGATGACCCACGTGTTATTTTTATTGATTGATTGATTGATTGTGGTGTCATTAATACACAATCACATGAGCAACAATGTGGTTACTAGATTCCCCCCATTATCAAGCCTCCCCACAAACCCCATTACAGTCACTGTCCATCAGCGTAGTGAGACGCTCGCTGCAGAGTCACTACAGGTCGTCTCCGGGTTGTACCGCCCTCCCCGCGCCCACCCTGCGTTATGTGTGCTGATCCCGATGCCCCTCATTCCCCTTCTCCCTCCCCACCCACACTCCCCAGTTCCTTTCCCTTTGGCAACTGTCAGTCCATTCTTGGGTTCTGTGAGTCCGTTGTTGTTTTGTTCCTTCAGTTTTTGCTTTGATCTTATGCTCCACAGATGAGTGAAATCATTTTTTGGTAGTTGTCTTTCTCCTCCTGGCTTATTTCCCTGAGCATAGTACCCTCTAGCTCCCGTCCATGTTGTTGCAAATGGTAGGATTCGTTTTCTTCCTATGGCTGAAGAATATTCTTTGTGTATATGCACCATCTCTTCTTTATCCATTCATCTACTGATGGGCAGTTAGGTTGCTTCCATTTCTTGGCTATTGTAAATAACTCACGTGTCATTAAGTTACTTTATTTTCAAGTGACTGGAGATTTTCTACATATCTTTCTAAAGGAACAAAACGGCAGCGGACTCAAAGAACCCAAGAATGGACTGACAGTTACCAAACGGAAAGGGACTGTGGAGGTGGGTGGGAAGGGAGGGATAAGGGGGAAATGGGGCATTACGATTAGCACATATAATGTAGCGGGGGGACACGAGAAAGGCAGTAAACACAGAGAAGACAAGTAATGACTCTAGCATCTTACTACGCTGATGGACAGTGACTGTAATGGGGTGTGGGGGGAGACTTGATAATGGGGAGAATCTAGTAACCACGTTGTTGCTCATGTGATTGTGTATTAATGACACCACAATCAATAAATAAGTAAATAAAAATAACACGTGGGTCATCTCAAGAAAAATTAGAAAGTACATTGAACAAAATCAAAGTCCCGGCCTGACAGCCCTCGCGGCCAATGAGCGTGCAGCGTCCCGCGCAGGCCCGCCCCCATCAGAAGGCCGTCGCGGCGAATGAGCGTGGCACGTCAGGCTCAGGGCCTCCCACGACTGACGGCATTCGAGGCCAATGAGGGAGCGGCTCCGCGGAGCAGGTACTCATTGGGCGCGCGCGCAGAAAACGTACCTCCGGCGGCTGCGTAGTAGCTGCAGGTGCCGCAGCCGCCATATTGAAGAATCAGTAGGTTCGCGAGCGCCGCCAGGAGGAGCTGCTCCCTCGGCTCCGTCCGTGGTCCGGTCCGCCGTCCTTCTCCGGGCGCCTCCGGCCCTCCGTAGCCCAGATGGTGGACTCGCGCTGTGCTCGACTTCGCCTTCCTCCCGGAGCGGAGGCGCCGGCGGCACCGACCTCGCCCGCTGGGCTCCCGGAGCCGCACTCGCCGCTTCGCCAAGGCCTCCGAGAGCCCGGCCGGGAAGAGGCTCCCGCCACCGCGGACCTGCGGCGGAGCGTCCAGAGCGGGCCTCGCTTCAGGGGTGAAGGCGACAGCGACGGCTCTGTGGGCCAGTAGGTACGTGGCCGCGGGGACCCCTGCCTCCGCCTGTGGGCGCGGTGGAGCCGGTGAGGGGGCGCTCGTGCGAGGGCTCGGCGGGCGGCGCGGGGCGCGCGGGGCCGTGGGGCGGCTGACGCGGGTGTTGGGTCCTCGCTGGGCCCGGCTCGGGGCCGCTCCGCCGACCTGCCGCCGCCGCCGGGGCCGGGGCCCCAGGCGGAGGGGCCGGGGCCGCGCAGGCGGGGAGGCCGGCGGGCGTCTTGCCGCGTGTGGAGGTTTTCGGCGGCGGCCTCGAGGGCGAGGGCCGGGCGAGCAGAGGGTGAGGCGGGACCCGCGGCGGGGCGGCGGGGGAGAGGCCGCCGGAGGCCGCGCCTTCAGATTGAAAAGTGTTCATGTGTGTAGACTCTCTTTTTTTCTTGATAAGTCTAGCTAGGGGTTTACTATTTTATTTATTTTCTCGAAGAACCAGCTCCTGCTTTCATTCTCTCTATTGTTCTATTCTCTATTTTATTTATTTCTGCTCTAAACATTATTATGTCCCTCCTTCTCCTGACTTTGGGCCTCACTTTTTCTTCTTTGTCTAGTTTGGTTAATTGTGAGTTTAGAGTGTTCCTATGGGATTGTTGTTCTTCCCTGAGGTAGGCCTGTGGTGCAATATGCTTCCTTCTTACCACCGCCTTTGCTGAGTCCCACAGATTTTGCCTTGTTGAATTATTGTTGTTATTTGTTTCCATATATTGCTTGATCTCTGTTTTTATTTGGTCATTGAGCTACTGGTTATTTAGGAGCATGTTGTTAAGCCTCCATGTGATTGTAGGCCATTTCGTCGTCTTTGTGTAATTTATTTCTAGTTTCATACCCTTGTGGTCTGAGAAGCTGGTTGGTACAATTTCGATCTTTTCTAATTTTCTGAGGCTCTTTTTGTGGCCTAGTATATGATCTATTGTTGAAAATGTTCCGTGTGCACTTGAGAAGAATGTGTATCCTGGTGCTTTTGAGTGGAGAGTTCTGTAGATGTCTAAGGTCCAGCTGTTCTAATGTGTTGTTCAATGCCTCTGTGTCCTTACTTATTTTCTGTCTGGTTGATCTGTTCTTTGGAGTGAGTGGAGTGTTGAAGTCTCCTAAAATGAATGCATGACATTCTATTTCCCCTTTGAATTCTGTTAGTATTTGTCTCACATATGTAGGTGCTCCTGTGTTGGGTGCATAGATATTTATAGTGGCTATATCCTCTCGTTGGACTGACCCCTTTATCTTATGTAATGTCCTTCTTTATCTCTTGTGACTCTTTTTTTGAAGTCTATTTTGTCAGATAGTAGTACTGCAACACCTGCTTTTTTCTCCCTGTTGTTTGCATGAAGTATCTTTTTCCATCCCTTTACTTGTAGTCTGTGCATGTCTTCGGGTTTGAGGTGAGTCTCTTGTAAGCAGCATGTAGATGGGTCTTGCTGTTTTATCCATTCTGTTACTCTGTGTCTTCTGGTTGGTGCATTCAGTCCATTTACAATTAGGGTGATTATCAAAAGATACGTGCTTATTGCCGTTGCAGGCTTTCGATTCGTGGTTACCAAAGGTTCAAGGGTAGCTTCTTTACTATCTGACTGTCTAACTTAACTCTTGTATTAGGCTATTATAAACACAGTCTGATGATTCTTTATTTCTCTCCGTTCTTATTCTTCCTCCATTCTTTATATGGTAGATGTTCTATTCTGTACTCCTTTGTGTTTCCTTTGACTGCTTTTGTGGATTGTTGATTTTATTTTTTTGCCTTTAGTTAGTATTTAGTTGGTTTGCTTTCTTTGCTGTGATTTTATTTTCTCTGGTGACACCTATTTAGCCTTAGGAGTGCTTCCATCTAGAGCAATCCCTTTAAAATATCCTGTAGAGGTGGTTTGTGGGAGGCAAATTTCCTCACTTTTGCCTGTCTGAGAATTGTTTATTCCCTCCTTCAAATTTAAATGACAGTCATGCTGGATACAGTATTCTTGGGTCAAGGCCCTTCTCTTTCTTTGCATTAAATATATCATGCCATTCTCTTCTGGCCTGTAAGGTTTCTGCTGAGAAGTCTGATGATAGCCTGATGGGTTTTCCTTTGTATGTGGTCTCATTTCTCTCTCTGGCTGCTTTTAAAAGTCTGTCCTTATCCTTGATCTTTGCCATTTTAATTATTATATGTCTTGGTGGTGTCCTCCTTGGGTCCCTTGTGTTTGCAGATCTGTGCACCTCCATGGCCTGAGAAACTATCTCCTTCCCCATATTGGGGAAGTGTTCAGCAATTACTTCCTCAAAGACACTTTCTATCCCTTTCTCTCTCTCCTTCTTCTGGCACTCCTGTAATATGAATATTGTTCTGTTTGGATTGGTCACACAGTTCTCTCAGTATTCTTTCATTCCTAGAGATCCTTTTTTCTCTCTGTGCCTCATCTTGTTTGTATTCCTCTTCCCTAGTTTCTGTTTTCATTTGTCGTCTCCTCCACCGAATCTAATCTCCTTTTAATACCCTACAGTGTGCTCTTCAATGATTAGATCTCCTTCCTAAATTCTTTCCTGAGTTCTTGAATATTTTTCTGTACCTCCATGAGCATGTTTATAGTTTTTATTTTGAAATCTCTTTCAGGAAGATTTATTAATTCAGCCTCAGTCCTTTCTCTGGTGCTGAGATTTTGCTTTGAACCAGGTTCCTTTGACGTTATATATTTGTATGTGGCGCCCTCTAGTGCCCAGAACCTCTCCTCTCTGGAGCTGCTCACCCAGTGGAGGGATGTCCTGGGTCTCAGGGGGAGTGGTGCTGGTGCCCTGTTCCGTGAGATCCGCTGCTTTCTCCAGGTATATGCAGTCTGCTGCAGCCTTGTTTCCCGGTGCTCTTTCAGGACTAGTTGTGTTAATTATATTTTCACATTATATGTGGTTTTGGAGGGGATCTCTGTCTCACGTCTCACACCGCCGTCTTTAATCCAGTCTCAGTTTTGATGCTCCGCCTAGAACTTGGAGTTATGACTTGTCAAATCTGGATGGCTCTGTTGGTTGCAGTTAATTTACTGTCAGGAGAGGAGCTACTATGGTATCTGGGATTTACCTCTCCGCATCAGAGTGAAGAAGTAGTAAGATTCTTAACTTATTCTTTAGCAGATAGACAATAACTCAGCCCACCTTGCGAACTGGGCGGGCAGCCTTGAATGATATGCTCCCTGACCAAGACGCCGGTATCCCAGGGAGAAACCAGAGCACTAAATTTCGTGTGTTAAGTTGATTTTAAATATTCAGGGACCCCTTAACAAGTCCACACCGTTAAGCCTTTATAGGGTCCCCCCAAATCCTCAACTGCCTATAAAAATCCCTAGGCAACGCACAACTATGGGCTCTCTTGACCCCTCCTGGCGCCGCGAGCCAGGAGATCTGTCCTGTCACTGTATCTCTCACTAAAAGCGTCTCCTACGTTGGCTTGGGTGTTCTCTAAGTTCACTCTTCCCCTCCGCAGACAAGAAAAACCCCAGCATCATTTTGGGTGGCTCGTCCGGGATAATGTGGGAGGTGAGTTATCAGCATCGAAGCCTGCCTTTTCTTTCACTGTCTTTATAGAAGCCGTCGGTGGCACACAACATCGGACGCCCGTGAGCCACTTAAGTGGAACTAGCCCGGTTGCATTTTACTAGAAAGTTGTCCATTTCTTCTAGGTTATCCAGTGTGTTAGCATATGATTTTTCATGGTATTCTCTCATAATTCTTTGTATTTCTGTGGTTTCTGTAGTGATTTTTCCTTTTTCATTTCTGATTCTGTTTATGTGTGCAGGCTCTCTTTTTTTCTTGAAGAGTCTGGCTAGGGGTTTATCCATTTTGTATGTTTTCTCGAAGAATCAGCTCCTGCTTTCATGGATTCTTTGTATTGTTTCATTCTTCTCGGTTTTATTTATTTCTGCTCCAATCTTTATTACGTTCCTCCTGCTGACTTTGGGCCTCATTTGTTCTTCTTTTTCTAGTTGTGGTAGTTGTGAGTTTAGACTGTTCATATGGGATTGTTCTTCTTTCCTGAGGTAGGCCTGTATTGCAGTGTACTTCCCTCTCAGCACCGCCTTTTCTCTGTCCCACGGATTTTGTGTTGTTCAGTTATTGCTGTCATTTGTCTCCATATATTGCTGGATCTCTGTTTTTATTCGGTCATTGATCCGTTGGTTATTCAGGAGCATGTTGTTAAGCCTCCATGCGGTGGTGGGCTTTTTCGTTTTATTTGCGTAAATTATTTCTAGTTTCATACCCTTGTGGTGTGAGAAGCTGCGTCGTTTTTGGGGGCTCGTCCGGGATAACTTCGGAGGTGAGTATAGGCATCCGAGCCTGCCTTTTCCTTCACTGTCCTTATAGAAGGAAGCCATCTATGGCACACAACATCGGGCGCTTGTCAGCCACTTAAATGGGACTAGCCCGGCTGCCGATCTCAAAGTCTCGAGTGCCAGGTTCCCCTGCGTCTCCCTCAGTGGATCCCCCGTCTCCCTTGGGAGCCAGGAAAGTCACCTGAGTGGAGGCCAGGATTCCCCTTCAGAGGCATCTCCCTCGATGCGAGGGACTGAGGAAGGCCGTGGTCACCTGCGAGAGTCTAGGCTGAGGCTGCGCTTCATTGGCTTCTCAAAGGCCTGTGTGTCTGGAGTCAGACCCTGACAGCCCGACTGGGTATCCATGAGGAGTGTCTCTCTTTCTGTCTGTCTGTCTTCCAGCCTGCTTCTCCGGGCCGCCCCAGCCTCTGGGTGAGGCAAGGGTGCTCTTTACTTCCTTTACTCGCTCGATGTGTGCCTCTAACTTCGTCAGTGCCACGGACCCCGATGCTCAGCACCGCAAGGTAGGAGATCTACGCTTCGCTCTTATTCCTGATGAAATGCTGCACTTTTTATCTCATAATAATGTGTCCGGTTCGTTGAAGAATGCTGTTGGTATTTTGTTGGGGATTGCATTGAATCTGTAGATTGCTTTAGGCAGGATGGGCATTTTGATAATACTAATTCCTCCTAGCCAGGAGCGTGGATGAGTTTCCATTTGTTAGTGTCCTCTTTAATTTTTGTTAAGAGTATCTTGTAGTTTTCAGGGTATGGTAGGTCTTTCAGTTCCTTGGTTAGGTTTATTCCTAGGTATTTTTATTCTTGTTGATGCAATTGTGAATGGAATTGTTTTTCTGATTTCTCTTTCGGCTACTTCGTTAGTGTATAGGAAAGCAACAGGTTTCTGTGTATGTATTGTGTATCCTGCAACTCTGCTGAATTCAGATACCAGTTCTAGTAGTTTTGGAGTGGGGTCTTTAGGGTTTTTCTATGTTCAATATCATGTCATCTACAAATAGTGACGGTTTGACTTGTTCTTTACCAATCTGGATGCCGTGTATTTCTTTGTTTTGACCGGTTGCCGTGGCTAGGACCTCCAGTACTATGTTGAATAACAGTGGGGAGAGTGGGCATCCCTGTCTTGTTCCCGATCTCAGTGGAAGAGCTTTCAGCTTCTTGCTGTTAAGTATGATGTTGGCTGTGGGCTTGTCATATATGGCCTTTATTATGTTGAGGTACTTGCCCTG
The DNA here is from genome assembly GCF_030020395.1 of Manis pentadactyla. Lineage (NCBI taxonomy): Eukaryota > Metazoa > Chordata > Mammalia > Pholidota > Manidae > Manis > Manis pentadactyla. Next base: position 11,326,286 of record NC_080030.1, read on the forward strand.
CATACTCATTTTGTTGAGAGTTTTTATCATGAGTGGATGTTGAATTTTGTCAAATGTTTTATTCAGCATCTGTGGACGTGATCCTGTGGTTTTTGTCCTCCTTTTTGTTGATGTGGTGGATGATGTTCATGGATTTTCTAATACTGTACCATCCTTGCTTCCCTGGAATAAGTCCTACTTGTTCATGATGGATGATCTTTTTGATGTACTTTTTGATTTGGTGTGCCAATATTTTGCTGTTGTTTTTTTTTTCTCAGAACCACTTTTATTTTTTGTCTTATCAATATACCAAGTGTTTTTCCCAGTATACCTGCAGCACACACACACACACACACATATATATATACACACATATATATATATATATATATATATACACACACACACACACACATATATATATATATATATATATATATGCGTAAAGATAGATTTTTCCTTTAGAGAACACACAAAATACAAAATATTGCCATTGTAAATCTGAACTGTTTTCATCTGGAGCATATAAAATGTTTGTTCACCTGGTTTTTTTTTTGCACAAGGCTCCCCTGATCTTAATGAAGTGGCCAATTGGAGTTTGTCTCCTCTTCTCTCTGGTCCATTGATTTCAGCCTGTACATACTGATTCTAGACTTTCTAGGTGATTCACAAAGAGCTCAGGTTAAATTAACTTGAGGACAGTGTTTGAAAATGCAGAATTACTCACACTTTTTTGTGCCTGTTATTAAGCATTGTTTCCAGAAGATCAATCTTTTAATTACAGTGAGCTTTCCTACTGGTGGCTCTCAGTAACAATAAGTGTATTGTGTGAGCTGACTGGAAAAATAAAGAGAAGGAAAAAAATTCTTTATAGCACATTGCCTTTGCAAAAGTAACATCTCCAGGGTATTGAATAGAGTCTGGTCTTCACCAGCCTATCTAAGGTTGGCCCTATAATCTCCATCAAAAACTTACCTTCGTGGGTTCATGTTTGATAGGAAGCACTTAGAATAGATACATGGTAATACTTATTGCGTATTTGCTGTGCAGTGGGAATTGTGCTAATCCTGTTAAATTATATACTATGAGGTTGGCTCTGTTATCCTTCCCTATTTTAGAAGTGAAGAAACTAAGGCTATTCACCAGTTAATCTGTGGCCTTATAACAGTAAGTGGAGCACTATGTTAAATTTAGCTGTATCTTACCACCAAGGTAATGGTATTAACTCTGATGCCCTTCCTTCCTTCATTCCTTCCTTCCTTCCTTCCTTCCTTCCTCCCTCCCTCCCTCCCTCCCTCCCTCCCTCCCTCCCTCCCTCCCTTTTGTTATCATTAATCTACAATTACATGAAGAACATTATGTTTACTAGGCTCCCCCTGAAATGGTTTCTTGAACCTTTAGAATTCAGGAAACATTCAATTATGCGGGGTCTAAATTTATATTTATTGTATGTATTTTTGTTAACACGCAGGCTTTCAGGTTATGGCATAGGGCTGATTTTAAATACGGTATTTCATGGCTTTATGTTGTAGAAGATGTCACCAAAGGTTTTTATTGCTGTTTTTGTTCTTGTCTGAGCTATTTGGGGCAATGAAAAAACTTAATGCTAAGAACACGTATTAGGGTTAAAAAGTCCAGTAATTAGGCATGTTTTGGTGTGACTTACAGCCTCTCTTGGCTCTGAGTGGACACTTCCCAGCTGGGACCACACTGCTTTGTAGTGGTCTTGTGGATGATATTCCAGTGTTCCTGGAATGTTCCTTTAAGGTGCTTTCTATTTCTGTGCATGTCATTTTGATACCTTTGATAATCAGTTATACTGAGAACATAGTTTAAAAAAATAAATAAAAAGAAAGCAGAATTTGGATTATTAAAAACAAAAGCTTTAAAGCATGGTTATCACAAGCTGTGAGAATTCCCGTGCCCGCACTGTAGTGTTTGTTGGGGGGTGTCTCTGTTGGATTCTCCCAGAGGAGGATGCCGCCCCAAATCACTCACGGAAGGCGTCTCTTGATGCAACAAGCAAGAGGAATTTATTCAGAGGCCAGCTAGCTGGGGTCCATGTGTTAGCCCGACGCAGCGGGTCTCAACAAGGACCCCGAACACACAAAGCCAGAAGTTTTTATAGCATTTTCAAAGGGGCAGTATTTTCTACAGTCACAATACAGTGGTTTTTTTTCATAGACACATAAATTTTCAGCTGACGCCTCATCCTGGGGGTCTGGTTAAATAAAATCACTTTCGGAATGTTTAGGGTGGTTCTAGCAAGATAAGCTTAACTGATTGAGGTTGGCTAACTAAAGGTCACTACAATTAACACTGGCTGACTAACTTGTTTTTCAAAGTTCTAGTAATTTTTCTCCTTCTAGGTTAGAAAATGGTGTTTGAGCCTTTAAGATGGCTGTGCTTATGCTAACTTTTGATTCTTCAGGTTCTACATCTCCTGTTAGAGCGCTGGTCCCCGCACCACCTGTCACCTCCGTTTTAGAGACTGCCCCCTCTCATGATCTTTCTCGTCTGAATTTTTCACAGTGGCATCTAGCTCTGAAGTAGATAGTCTTCATCTGTTCATCTTAGTTGAGCTTCAAGCTACTTAATTAGTATGAATATTAAAATTGGTGCCATGCATTCCTTAGCGTGACTGGTTTATTTTGAGCTAACGGTGGAGGATAAGGGAGATAGAAAGTAAAATGGAGAAAATGTTACATTGATACGGATGACGCCGCCTTAACGCTGAATGCTTTTTTCCGCTTAAGCCACGGGAGGGTGCCTGTTGGAAGTCAGTCAGCTTCAGAATTCATTGCCATTAGCTTGCATGCTTTCTAAGTTGTAGTTCTAAGGAAAAAAATCTGAGACGTATGGTTATTGTGCCATGTGATTCCCCTGAATAGAGGACATGTTCTTGGGTTCTGTCAGATGCTGACTGTATTCATCCAAAAATCCTACTTACTTCTTTTGTGATGAAATTATGGAGATACTTTAAACAAAGACAAGCCCTTGATGGCTTTGGCCCTTAGGCTAGCCATAGCTGAGGTCGATTCTTGTGCAATTGGCCATTCGGAGCCCCAAGTTAGACCTCGTTCACACTGCCCGCCCCCATTTGTGTTTCAGATAAATATTCCGAGAGGTCTGGGAGGAGGAGTAATGAAATCTGAGAGAGAAAATGAAGTGTGACAGCATTTCAGAATCTAAGGAAATGCACCCGCAGGTTCCTTCCCTGAGTTCTTTGTGCCCCTTAACTGTGTGAATGCACGCTGGGATTGGAAATGGGGACCCCCCCCCCGGGTCATGGGCCCTTACTAAGCTTGTTTCTGGGTGGCTTGCTGGGACTTTCAGGGACTCACTTTAAAAAATGACATTGAATTTTATGAAGCAAACTTTCACATCTGTGACCTGCCTTTTGCACAAAAGCTCCCCTCTCCCGGTGAGGTGTCCCTGTTCCCACGGGCTGCTATTCTGTTACTCTGGCCTGAAGCGAGTTAGCAGCCAGCTGGGCCGCGCCACTTACATCGCCGCCCAGGCCGCTGACAGGAGCGTAGTGACGTGTTAGAGCATGTTTATTGTGCAGACGAACTGGAACGGCACTAGGACCGTGTGCCTGTGTCGGCTTAAACACTGGGATTTTATGCCCCTTCCACCTTCCATCAGCTTGTAGCTGTTGGATTTTACAGTTACTCATTTGGGCTACAAATAGAGTAACAGTATTTTTGTTTGGCCAAATGTGGGGTGTGACCTTTGACATCGTGCTTGGCTGTGCCTGGGGATTTGAATTCTCCAGTTTAGGTGGAATTTCCTGCTTTGTTTCCTCTGATAGGGGAATACACGCTTTGGCTCTTTCCACTAGAGGTGGAGGAAGACAGGAAGAGTACAACTGGAACACACAGAGGGTATTCATTATTTTACTGGGTGTGATTCAGTTGGCGGGCTTTTCACGGGAGTGCGAGCCTCCTGCGGTCGTTAGTTCTGCGTACTAAGAAAGCACTGTAATCATACTCAGTTTTCTTTGCTCTATATCTAATTTTTGACCAGTCTGGCGGGGTAGTGAGGATGAGTCCCTGCCTTTTCGTGGTGCCTTTGGTGCCGGGGTTCTTGTTCACTGAGCCAAAGAATGAACTTCGCAAACACTCAAGGTAGGAGAGCAAGGTTAGAGGCTTTAATTTAGAGTTAAAGTGACTGGACAGAGAGCTCCTAGCTCACGCCAGGAGGGGGACACGAGAGTCCGTGGTTGGCTCATTGTCTAGGGGATGTATGCGCAGTTGAGGATTTTCAGGAATGGGGGTAAAGGGCTAGGGGTGCAGACTTGTTGAGTGGTCCCAGAATGCTCATTTCTGATGAGTAACAGAAGAAATTTGCTGCTGTGATTCTTTCTCAGGATAGCAGTGTCCCTCTGGGAGCATGTCAATTAAGACCACGTGCCCTGCCCGCAAGGTGGGCTGGGTTGTTCCCTGTTTGCTAAAGTGTGTTAAGAATCTTACTTCTTAACTTTTTGAGATGTTTACAGCCTGGCTTGTTTACTAAATGAATCTTTTGCTCAGGTTGCGGATTACTTGGTTAGGATCAGAGAAGGAAACACAGCATATAGGTACAGTTACAAATAAGCTGGGCCTTTTTGCAGGCTAAGGTAAATTTTACAGTGTCATGATCTAACTGATACAAAGAAGTCACAGGTTATGCTGAGATACTCTTCTTCATCTGCAGAACACTCAGACATTCCAGGCCGAGTTGCTCCTGGCCTTTTGAGCTTGAACTGATTTCACTGAAGAATGTCTATATTCCTACTCTGGTATCTTTACCCTAGAGAGTTAGTGTGACTGACCGCGTAATGCTTATCACAGAGTTTCGCTAGGGACTCCTATGCACATTGTTACATTGTTCTGACTGTAATGATCTTGCTCTGCTTTTTCTCCGGAGGCCCTCACCCTACTCTGCCTAACCCCACGGTCCCTTGTCTCACCAACACCAAATTCAGAACGGTGCTCTTACCTCTGAGTAACTCCTGTTATTTTCCAGAGGCCTCCTGGAACATGACAGAGGAATTTTTTCTCCTCATTAGGGAAAATTTGGCTAATTTGGCTTACATTTATCTCAGCTGTAATTACCTGGAAAGCACTGTCAAAGGAATAATGCTAAACTTTATTCAGTGTTTTACATTACAGATATTTCCAAATATCCTTATATCCACTGCCTTATTGTAAGTTCTCCTCAGCTCTTTAACCACTGTAAATTGCAAGTCTTTTGTCATTTATAGTTTCTTATTCCTAAACTGGTAAAGAACTAGATGCCAGCAGCGGTGCTTATCTGGGGGCGAGGTCGTGTCTGTTACAGGTCCTCGCTGGCTCCCCACACAGCTGGTCAAACGTCATCACACAGCGGTCAGCTCCCAAAATGAGGGTGAAAACCCCCCCGCCTCAGAAGTCTGCCTCCCTCGGCACCCAACATCACCTACAACTTCAGTTAAAGAGAGAAGGAGGGGAGAGCTCCCAGCTATGCCCAGCGTTTTGCCCTGAGGTTTTTCCAATCTTTTCACCTTTTTTCCTGTTTTCTGGTTCTGTGATCTTTCTCCTTCCTTCTCAAACCAGATTTTTTCTGAAACTTCACTACTGTGCTGTTTTGGAAGAAGTATCTTACGTTATAAAAAATGGCCTGAGTTCCTCAAAATATATTACCTGAGCTGGGACCGTGCCGGCTGGCAAGGGATCCCTAAAGCAGGTACTGGGCACGGAGGCCGCGGAGGCAGAAACAGCCAAGGAGACAGAAAACCGATGCCGCCTCTCTCTCACCCACATGCCTCACTTCGCCCTGATTGGCCCCGGAGGATGGCTGGCTAGCCAGAGACGGGTAAGATTCCTCAAGGGAGGAACAACCTAAGACAGGCACAGTCGCAGAGGGGCCATCAGGAGAGAACTTGGGGGCCGACAGAGGTGAGGCGCAGATCCTCACCCCGCCCCCCCCGACTCTGCAGAGGCCTGAATCTTCACCATCTCCGAGCAAAGTCTCCTCCTCCCATGGCTGCGTCGCTGCCCAGGCTCAGCTTGAGACAGGGACCCTCGGCTTAGACACAATAGGGTGAGGGTGAGGGCCTCTGGAAAAAGCAAGGCAGGATAATTACAGTCAGAGCAGTGTGTGACTACATGGAAGGAAAGCCCCTATCAGAACTCTGTGTTAAGCATTATGCACAGTGAGATCAGTTAATATTCCCCAGGTGAAGGAAAATAGTCCGTGTTTTTATTATGCTAATTGTTTGTAATCATGTGTAAGATTTACTTTAGCATGCTAAAAGGCCCAGCTTATTTTTTTAACTTTACCTATATGCTGTTTTTCCTCCTTCATCCCATAATCAAGTAATTTGCGGTCTGGACAGTTAATGTAGCAAGCTAGCCCAGCCATAAACAGCACATAGTAAAGACAAGAAAGATTCTATCTTAAAGCTAAGATTGCATTTTAAAACCCAGGAAGTTAAGAAGTAAGATTTTTAATGTCCTGCCACTGGGTTTCAACCCTGGGCAAGTTCACTATGGATTCAATGTGACCAAAGAAATGACAGTAAAATGTTCTTGGGGTGAAAGGGTCATACCGAACTTTATTTCCACAGTGGCAGGTCAATCACTAACATCTCATCCAATCAGAGCGAGTCTGCATGCAGCAAGTCCTCTGGGACTCTGCCTACACAGCCATCCCACACAGCCATCCTCTGGGGCTCTGACCTCAGCGCTGCCACCACTCCAGCCTCTGCTCTGCTCTCCTGCAGCCTCGCAGCCGTGTCACCGTGTCACCCAGAGCACTGGGTGGAAGCTCTTTCTATAGAGTCAATAGCAACATATTGCCCAAACACGTGTAGTGAGCTAGCCGACTAGGCCCAGGGGAGAATCCTGGACACAGGAACTTCCATTTTATCCACATTTAACATACTCTTTAGCGAACATACAATAACTCAGCCCACCTTAGAGGTAAGGAAGGCAGTCTTAATTGATATGCTCCCACATGCATCCGAGCAGTGCATTTCTTGTGTTAAGCTAATTTTGCAGAATTACCCAGAGGACTGATGAGAAACTTCATGTCTCATCAAAGAAAAACACCTTGAGACCACTTAACAAGTCCACACCCCTAGCCCTTTGTCACATTCCTGAGAAATCCTTAAAAGGGGGAACCGCCAACCTTTCAGTGTGCCTCTCTCTCTGAGGTAGCCCACACTAGTGTGTTCCTGCCCTTCAATTCTTGGTTGCGGCAGGGACAAGAACCGAGGAAAAGACACAACGCCCTCCCAGCAGGACTCCCAGGCCAGGGGAGGGATGGGGGAAGGAGTCCGCTGGGAGGGCAGGGAGAGAGGGGTGCCCCAAGCATGGGAACACAGAGCCTGGAGGAAGAACAAGGAGAGAATGGCAGCAGCTGGGGAGGGAAGCCACGGAGCCTCAGTGGTAGTGAGGAAGGGACTGTGGGTGCAGACCGAGTAGGGAGGCCTCCGGAATAAAACCCCCTACTGAAATTCCACATGAAACAATTAAGGAAAGTCAGTCACATTAATTCTCTAATGTAATACAAGCATTCTTCTGGGAGATTGATGAAAGCTAAAAAAGCCCAGGAGTAACTTGGCCTGAAATGTTTGAATATCCCCCAGATAGGAAGGAAAATACCTCAGCATAGCCCATGTCTTCATTGTGTCAGTTAAATGACACTATTGTAAAATTTACTTTAGCCTGCTAAAAGGCCCAGCTTAGTTTCTTTAACTTTACCCAGATGCTGCTTTTCTTCCTCTAGCCCTAATCAAACGATTTGCATCCTAGGCAACTCATAATGGCAAGTGAGCCCAGTCACAAACAACATAGTAAAATCAGGAAAGATTCCATCTTCAAGATAAGATTGCATTTTAAAACCCAAGAAGTCAAAAAATGGGTTTCTTAACATAGCGGACAATGACTCAGCCCACCTTGGGAGCAGGACAGGCAGTCTTGATTGATATGCTCGCAAACCAAGAAGCTGCTGTTCTGGGAAAGAATCCGAGCAGTAAATTTCTTGTGTTAACTCTGCAAAATAATCTGGAAGACTGATAAGAAATTAACTGTCTCTTCAAAAATAAGCATTTGGGGGCCATTTAGCCGGTCTGCATCCCTACCCTTTGTCTCTCAACCACCTGTAAATCCCCTAGACGACGCAGAAACCCAGGGCTGTCTTGAGCCCTCCGGGCACGTGCAAGCCAGGAGCTCTGCCTGCCTGCTTCATCTCTAAATAAAAGCCTCGCACTTGCTCTCCTACCTTTAGTGTTTCCGGAGTTCGTTATTCGACTCCGTGAACAAGAAATCCAGCATTAGCTTCTCTGAGGAGCCCGAAGACGGGGAGTCCCCAGAGCCCCGTGCCTGGGCACAGAGCCGCGCACCTGGTGCCAGAGGGCCGTGCCATCTCCACAGCACACATCGGGTGGGCAGGTGCATTGCAGCCCACAGTCAGGGTGGCCACGCAGCCGTGTGAGCCTGGTGTCCCAGCAGCAGCAGTCCAGGGCCTGGCATGCCCTGGGCACCTGCACACACCGGGGCAGGACGGACTGCTGACCACAGTGACCACCCAGCACTCCCAGGGCTACTGCTTTGTTTCTGGGCCCAGAAGTTCATCTCTCTAGGGTTGAGGCTGGTGGGCCGTGCAGGAAGACAGGTCTGACCTGGGCCACCGCCCTGCCAGAGGCCCATCTGCCCTCCTTCTGCCCAAACCTCCTTCCCTATGTGGCCGGGGAGCCTGAGGTCATCCCTGGGACCACCGTGCAGGCAGATGGCTCTGAGGGTGCTGTGGGCAGGGCCAGGAGGAGGAGGGTGGCCTGGGTGGCCTGATTTTACCTCCTGTCATCCGGTCACCTGAGGCTGTCAGTAGGGCCCACTTCCGCTTCTCCAGTCCCCAGTCTGGGGCTTCACCTGCAGCATAAGGCCTGGAGACTGTCTCCAGCGTGGAGCCCCCCAAGGGGGTATTTGTGCTGATCCTGCAGCTCCGCTGCAGGCCAGACCTCCCCTCCTGGGAGGGTGAACACATCCTGAGAGCCCTGGGAGAGCATTATGGGGAGAGTCAAGAGCCAAGTGCCTCCGCTCAGCCTCCCCAGCCTTTTGTCACAGACGTCAGGCCGCTCAGCCAGGATCCAGGAGCGGGATACCAGGGGCCTCACACCAGCCTGGCCCGGGGATGGACGGCTGAGGGGCACCATGGGGGAGGACTGGAGACCTGGGAGCTTTGGTGGGTGCTCTGAGGTGTGAAGCATGGAAAAATTGGGCTCAGAGAAAGGCCCCCAAAGGAAGGAGTGCACATCTTGGAGGTGCTTTGAGACCAAGTTCAACATTTTTTGAAAAGGAATTTCTTGGAATGTGTGGGGCAGCTGTGTGTCATTAAATGGGACAGTGCTAGACTGGTGCCTTGCAGCCCTGGGATCTGCTTGGGTTACGACATCTGCAGTGGTGTTGAAGACGTGAAGAGACACCCCGGGGCGTCTATTCAGTAGATTTTGGTGTCTGATCATAACCTATAGGGGTCAGGAAGGAAGGTCCAGTTTCTGTTTGAACCGCCCTCCCCAGTGTTGCCAAAGTGTGCCAGCCTGTGGCTTAGAGCGCCCTGCTCTTCCTGAGCACCTTACGGGGAGAGGACTGAGGATGGAGGATAACCTGGCGGAGGTCAGGGCCCCCCTGCGTCATAGAGTTTGAGGGCTGGGGGTGCGGTGGGCTGGGGCACACGATGTCTGCAGGAGGGGCAGAGCTTTGAGAAGAAAGAGCAGTGTGGTGGCAATCCGTTCATCATTTATTACATTCTGCACAGGGATGACCCCAACCCCCAGGAACCATTAACCTCAGACACAACACCGAGACCACACTGTGCCTGGGGAGGCTATTTCTCAGGGATGAGGGGAGGGAGTTGCACAGGGGCTCCGCTGGGAGCATGTCCCGGGACCCTGCGTCGGCCGGCCGGCCCTGCAGCCTCGGATGCCTCCGCTGGGCACCCAGGGGGCGGTGGTCCCATGCAGCACTGCGCCGTCTCTGTGTCCATCCTGGGAAAGGCTGGCCATGGTGAGGACGGGCCCCAGCTCTTCCTGGACCGTTGTGGCCATGACTCTGTGGCTGATGGCACCCAGGCAGCAGTTGGCGTCACGGTGGGAGGCCACCTACTCAAAGGGGAAAACCCTCCACACGGTGGGGTGGCTCGCCTTTGTCCAGCGGGCCACGAGCAGAGGGTAGGACACAGCACGAAGGCGGCCAGGTTGGCAGTGGCTACGTACAGGCCCTTGAGGAGGCAGCGGCAGCGTGGGGAGATGCCGAAGTCGGCCGACGGAGGAGGTGCCAGAGCAGCTGCCCCAGCAGAGGCTCAGGATGAGCAGCGGGAGGAGGAGGAGCAGCAAACAGACTGGGGTCCTGGGGCGCCAAGCGCCGCCTGCCCGAAGGGGAAGCAGCTCTCCTCCACATGCAGCCAGGACACCAGCAGGGCCGCGGGCCCGATGACAGCAGCTACAGGGCCACGCGGGTGAGCAGAAGAGGCAGGTTATCCCGGGTTCCCCCCATTATCCTGCTTCCACCCCGTCCCCACTGCCCTCTGGGCTCCGGGCCCTGTGTGGAGGGTCCTGTCCATCACCAGCACCCGGGGGGTCCCTGTCACGGGAAGGCTCCTGAGCGTCACCTACTCACAGAGGAGGAGGCTGGGTCCCAGAGGGGGCGGGGAACCACCCTTCAGTCTGACAGGACTGGTCGGCCGTGGAGCTGGGACCCCAGCCGCACCGGTCTTTAGGACGCCCCCACACCCAGCATGGCCCGAAGCTTCCCTGAGGCTGAGGAGCGAGCAGCCCACCCCCCTGCCGATCGCCCCAGCCCAGAAACTCACCTGGCCCTGGCCCAGGACGTTTAAACGTGGGACCTGAGGAACTGTAACAGTCCCTTTCTGCCGGCCCTCTGGCCTGGGGGCTCCAGCTGGCAGGACAGCGTGTAGCTGCAGGACACAGGGACACCTGTGAGCCCCTGGAGGCACATGTCAGGGGTCCCTTCCCCCAGAGCCCGCCGGCAGCTGCAGCCCACGCCTGACTCCGGCCGGCCTCACCTCTGCTCCTCGTCCAGGGGCTCCACAGCCTGGACAAAGGACATGAAGTGCTCGTCCCTCTCCAGGTCGTACACCGCGGCCATGTGCTTGTGCACCATGATCTCGTCCTGGAGGGTAGCGACCTGGGGCAGAGGAAGGACAGGATGCAGACAAGCGGGGGTGAGGAGTGGGGCACTGGATGGTGCTGGATCTTTGCTCACACGGGAACCCACTCTCAGGAAAGGTGGGGGACGGAGGGGTGGCCCGGTGCTGAGGTCCAGGCTCACTGGGGGCTCTCTCCTCCCTAAAGCTCACCATCCTGTCCCCCCGTGCCCCTCTGGGCTCACTCACGTCCTCATTATGCTCCAGGAGTTTCTCTTTAGGCAGGTCAGCAAGAAACAGTCCGAGGTAGGGGACCATGCCCTGTGCCACCGGGGTGAGGAGGTGATGAGTCCCCGCCTGCCCCAGGGGAGCCCACAGAGCCTCCCCTGAACCCCACACCCTCAGCCTTCAGCTCCCTTGGACCACCCTGTGCTGCCTCCCCACCTCCCTTCGCCCAGCTCTCCCCTCCCGGGCCCTCCCAGGGCTGGCTTTTGGCCAATCCCAGGACCTGTGGGCCTTGCACCTGTCCTCCAACTTCCCCCTGTACCCAGCTGCTCTCGCCCTCCTTCTGGTCACACCAATGCTGGCAGCTCAGGACTGGTGGCACCAGGAGCAGGTGCAGGGTCGCCCCCACCGCCCGTGACCCGCGGCACGCCTCTCTCACCTTCCTCTTCCTCTCCTCGGGTCCCATGCGGTCCCGCTGCCTTTCCCTCAATACACAGTCCAGCTCCTGCAAGGTCCAGGACACTCGGGTGCTCATGCTCCCCTCCCACGCGGCCTCCCGCAACCAGACCGTGGTGGATGGATGCCTTGCCCGAGCCCCCTGGCACCTACGCTGTCCCCACCTCCAGCAGGCTCTCAGCCTAGAGCGACCCCAGCTCCAACACACACAAACTCACGGGGGTCCTTGGGCCACAGCCGCCGCCCTGAGAGGGTCAGGGGAGGTCCCTCTGCCTCCCAGGGTGCCCTGAGCACTCACTGTCACCCGGCTATCAGCACGGCTCCCCTCACATGACCAGGTGGGCTGGGCACAAAGCTGAAGCGCGTCTTGGGCTCCCTGGACCCTGCTCACCAGGGAGGCCCACACCCCAGGGTGACGGCAACCCTCCATGTCCACATGAGGAGCCCGAGGTCACAGAGGGGCAGTGACAAGCTCAGGGGTCCCAGGGGAGAAGCCAACCTTGCTCATCCACAGGCCCCACCCCTGCTGCCGACCCCAGGCCAGCTCCAGCCCTGACGGGGGCCTGTCCTCTGGGTCCTCACTGGATGCCAGGCCCCCAGTCAAGTGGAGCCAGGGAGGGAGATAGACGAGGCCCTTGGGGCCTGGGGGACCCTACTTTCACCATCAGCTTCCCCCTCTCACCCCGCACACCTGGAGTCCTCCCCAAAGTTGTGCCACAGCACGGTAGAAGACTTGCCCCGAGGACCCCTCCCTTCCAGACCTCCAGCCCCCATTTACCTTGAGGAGATGCTTCCTGGTAACCCACTTGACCTTCTTTGTCAGGTTTTTATACGTCCTGGTGCTCTTCCTAAGGGGAGGGGAGAGGAGTAGGGAGATACATGGCCAGCAGGTGGAGAGTCTTGGGGCCGACCCCTTTTCCTGGAGATCCTAGAAGGTCCACTAGCCTGCAGGAGGCTTTCCACCACGGCCCTGAGCCCTGGGGAATCTGTGGCCTGGGGAGAGGGCTCCACGTTTCCACCCAGGGCCTCCATTCCCAGTTCTCCCAGGGGCGAATCTGCTTTGGGCAAGGTCGCTGTCCTTGGGGCAGAGACCTCTTGCTGCAGAACATAAGCTCAAGATCTCCAATGGGCTTCAACCCACACCTGACATTGGAGGAAACTGATGCCTGCAGGGGTACTCCTGTCCTAACTCACAGGGGGCCCCAAGAGCCTGCCATCCCTGTCCTTAGGCTCTGCCGCCTCCCAGGAAGTCCCAGACATAGGGGTGTCCCTGTCCACTCAGGTACCCCGGTCCCAGAGACAGGACTACCCACCAGGAAACATGTTCCCAGGTCCTTTCCAGGCGACCTAAGGCACGACTCTGCAGGGCCAAGAGAATGGCATGGAGTGCCGCGAAATTCCTGAGGGCCAGACACTCCTGGGAGGGAAGACAGAGCTGAGAGCGTGGCCTGCTTCTCTGCTTCTATCCCCCCATGAACTCCTGTCCTTAAGGAGACGGACACCCAGGGAGCCCAGCACGCCTGGTACCTGCTGAGCAGCCCTCCTGGGTGGAGGACTGTAGCTCAACCCAAGGAAGGGGCCAGGGATGGCTGTCCCACCCCTGGGGCCTGCGAGTCCAGGTCCACACATCCCTGGCAGGAGGGGCCCAGGGACGGTGCAGGGCAGACCGTAGGAACCCATCCTGAGAGCTGGCCAAGGAGGGGAGCAGGTACCAGGATGCCAAGATGGACCCGGGGGGCTGTCCCATGACTCACCTTGGCAACCCGGATCCAGAATTCCACCACTCGGGCCCTATCCTGGGCTGTCATGCTTGGCGTCCTGAGGCAGGTGGTGGTGACCAACTCAACCAAGGTGTCAAATTCCCTCAGGACCCTATGCATGGTGGGGGCCAGGTGCTCAATGTCTCCCGTCTGTGACTGCTTCTGTAGGTAGGCCTTGCATTCAGAATAGTTTATCCTGCTGTACAGCGTCTGTGGATCAGAAGGGAGGGAGGGTCATCCAGCTGTGCCCCTGGTGCCCCCGTGCCCAGGCAGGGTCACCGGTCAGACCTGGAGCCCAGGCAGGTGGGGACGTGCTGTGAGCCTCGTGGCCGTCCAGGCCTCGGACACCGTCCAAGGAGGCGCCGAGGACTGGATGCACAGTACCCCGCAGTCGTGGGGAGCGGAGGGGCTCTGCTCGTAGGCACCCTCACTCACCTCCTCCCTGCCGCCCAAGGCAGCTCACGCTTGCCCATCCTGGGGCATCTGCCTCCCATTCTGCCACCCCGTGGGTCCCGCTGCCCACTCAGGTGCAGTTTCACCCTAAACAACTCCACCCAGGGCCTTTGTTGGTGTCTGTGTCTCCCACGCAGTCAGATCCATGGCAGCGGCCTCTGAAGTGCAGAGGCCATGGAAGCCTGCCAGGCCAATGGCCCGAGGACCTAAGGCCCTGGCAGCACCTCCCTGAGCACCCCTCCCAGCCCACCAGGCCCTGCCCCCTTTCCCTCCGCTCCAAATCATTGGTCTGCAAGGACCCCTAAGTGCCAGCCCTACTGTCCCCCTGTAGTCAGTGAGGGCTTGGGGGTGAGGAGAGTCTCTCGTGGCACATGGTGAGTCCGGGGGGAAGTTGGAACGTGGGCCGAGATCACAGGAGTCCACGTCAGGGGCAGGAGGTCGGCGGCAGACCGTGACACAGGGCAGGCCCACCCCCGACCCTGAGAGCCCGCTCCGCTCACCGCAAAGGCCAGGGTCAGCTGCTCGGCCACCAGGCGGGAGGGAAACACCAGGATGGTCCACTCCTCCTTTCTTGTCACATCCCAGGTGCTCACAGCACAGGGGTGGGCAGGCTCCGGGCCCGGGTATGGCTCTACTAGGACCGGTGCCATTCCTGCAGATGCCATGGGCCCCGAGCCCGACGGCTCATGGGGCTCCAGCTCCGGGACAAGGTCCATGTCTGAGGTCACTGCTTGGACATCCTCCAGCTCTGCAGGGGCTGAATCAGGTGACACCGGCCGTAGCTTCGGCACACGGGTCTCATAGGGCCTCTGGACGAGCTTTATCCGCGGAGTCGGCCTTCGCCGTCTCTGTGGGGCCAGCTGCCTCTGCCGTGGGTCTGGAGCAGGACACAGAGAAAGGGTCACCCCGGGGCTGATTCCCCGCACCTTACAATGACAGAAGAGCCCACACTGCCTTGAAGGGAACCCCAGTCCGGGAAGCCCACCCTAGACGGTCCCCTGGCCGCAGCCCCTCACCTTCCAGCTCTGAAACCGTGGGCCCCAGTTGTTCGTCCTGCCAGGTAACGTGCCTAGCCCGTCCCATCCTGCGACTGGGGTAAGGCCTGGGGGTGGCAGAGTGAGAAGCCTGGTCTTTCCAGCCGCACTGCCCTCCGGGTCCACCCTTGTGTGGGCCTGGCCGCTGTGCACTCCCCTGCCTGTCCCGGCACCTGCCCCTCCCCCTTCCTGACCCTGCGTGTCTGTCCTGGGACCCCATCCTCTCCCATCCTCCCGAATAGGAAGTCTCCAGTCGTCAGCCCCCCCATGGGAATCCAAAGATGAGTGACCTGCTGGGCTCTGCTGTGGGCTCATGGGGCTCCAGCTCAGGGCCTGCCAGCGGGGCTGAGGCCACTGCAGGGGCTGAGGCAGGCGACACCGGCCGTCGCTCCAGCACAGGGGTCTCAGGGAGCTCCTGGACGGGCTCTAGCCACGAAGCTGGCCCTCCCTGTGTCTCTGGAGCCAGCTGCATCTGCCGTGGGTCTGGAGCGGGACACAGAGAAAGGGTCACCCCGGGGCTGATTCCCCGTGCCTTACAATGACAGAAGAGCCCTCACTGCCTTGAAGGAAAACCCCAGTCCGGGAAGCCCACCCTAGACGGTCCCCTGGCTGCAGCCCCTCACCTTCCAGCACTGCCACCGTGGGCCCCAGGTGCTCCTCCTGGACCAAGCGGTGGAGGACTTGGCCCTCACAGGTGGGTATGCACTCACTGGTATAGATGAAGCGGAGCACCTCCTCTAAATCCCAGAAACGAAGGCGACTAGCCTGTCCCATCTTGGGGCTGGGGGAAAGCCGGAGGGTGGCAGAGTGAGAAGCCTGGTCTTTCCAGCCACACTGCCCTCCGGGTCCACCCTTGTGTGGGCCTGGCCGCTGTGCACTCCCCTGTCTGTCCAGGCACCTGTCCCTCCCTCCCCCTTCCTGAACCGGCGTGTCTGTCCTGGGACCCCATCCTCTCCCATCCTCCCGAACAGGAAGTCCCCAGTCGTCAGTTCGCCCATGGGAATCCGAAGATGAGTGACCTGTTGGGCTCTGCTGTGTGCTCATAGGGCTCCAGCTCGGGGCCTGGCTCTGAGGCTGAGGCCACTGCTGGGACATCCTCCAGCTCTGCAGGGGCTGAGGCAGGTGTCACCGGCCGTATCTCCAGCACAGGGGTCTCAGGGAGCTCCTGGATGGGCTCTAGCCACGAAGCTGGCCCTCCCCGTGTCTCTGGAGCCAGCTGCCTCTGCCGTGGGTCTGGAGCGGGACACAGAGAAAGGGTCACCCCGGGGCTGATTCCCCGCGCCTTACAATGACAGAAGAGCCCTCAGTGCCTTGAAGGGAACCCCAGTCCGGGAAGCCCACCCTAGACGGTCCCCTGGCTGCAGCCCCTCACCTTCCAGCACCGCCACCGTGGGCCCCAGGTGCTCCTCCTGGACCAAGTGGTGGAGGACTTGGCCCTTCTCGGGGAATGAACGCCGTCCGCCATTGATCACGTGGACCTCCCTCCCTTGCTTCTCGATATAGTGGTTTAACTTTATTTCCACGGGGCTGGAGTACGGCCTGGGGGTGGCAGAGTGAGAAGCCTGGTCTTTCCAGCCGCACTGCCCTCCCGGCCCACCCTTGTGTGGGCCTGGCCGCTGTGCACTCCCCTGCCTGTCCAGACACCTGTCCCTCCCCCTGCCTGACCCTGCGTGTCTGTCCTGGGACCCCATCCTCTCCCATCCTCCCGAATAGGAAGTCCCAAGTCATCAGTCCGCCCATGGGAATCTGAAGATGGATGACCGCTGGGCTCTGCTGGGTTCCTCCTGCCCCAAGCCCCAAACTCCTCCTTCCCCCTCCCCCATTCTGTGAGACGGGCAGCGCTCCCCTCTGGACCCAGTGAACGATTGCGCATCCTGTGTCCAGGAGAAATACCCCCATTTACGGAAGCAGGACACGATGGCATCGTCCGTGTCGCTCCCTGGCTGTGACCTGCGGATGACGCCTGAAGTGACTACCCTACTCGGCCCGGGACAGGGTTCCAGTACTGTGTCTGCTTCCTTCATTCAGTTATGCTAAGTGTCCCCAAAGGGTCTGCACAAAGTGGGTGCTGCATACCTATTGTTGCTGAAGGAAGTCCTTCCCGAACCTTCCCAGGTACCCCTCTGCTGCCCCCAGAGGTCCCTCATGTGGCCACGGCGAGGACAAGGACCGGGCCCAGCCACAGGGAATCGCGAGCCTCCGTTCCAAAGGCTGCTTTCCATGTGCTTTTCCAAATGAGCCAGGCTCCAGGCCACTGACGGGTGAGGCCAAAGGCTTTTCATCGGGTACAGAGAAGTAAGCCCCGAAGTGGCCCAGCTTGGCTGGCAGTCCTTTACAGTGCCGGGCGCCAGCGGAGCCCCTCTAAGGCTCCTCCCGTGTTCCCCATGGGCACCCTAACAGGCTGATCGCCAGCCACCCTGCCCGTCAGAGGAGCACGCTGAGGCTCAGACACGTGGGGACACGCAAGACACACCGCGGGCTGTGGGCAGAGGCCCGACTGTGCCGAGGAGGGGGTGGGTGCTCACCGGGGGAGCCGCTGGTCCGTGGTCGGCTGGTCAGCGTCCTCGGGAGTGCTCCGGCTGGTGTTTGGAGCTCGTTCCTCCCATGCTGTGCGCCTTGTCTGCATACACACGTCCATCTGGGGAACCCTGCTCATGTTGAGCTCACTCCGAAAGAGAGTTAGCTCAGCTTCTCGCTGAGGGGGGCAGCAGGGATATAGTCAGTGGGAAACCCAGGAACCACCAGGACGAGGGAGGTTTGTGGCTCACCTGAGAGCCCCCAGCCCCCTGGGGTGCGAGCAAGGAGAGGCACGGGGTGCCCCCGGGAACAACGTTCCAGGCCCTCTGGAGTGGTCCTGTTGGCCACTCTCGAGGGAGGGCCCTGGCCGGTTGCCAGGTGTGGAACGGGGTCCTGGGGTGTAGACAGCCTGCCCCAGGTCCAGGGAGATGGAGTAGGTGAATCCATCCACCAGCTCCTCCACGCTCCCTAGGGTGGAGCTCTGCAAAGCCAGCACCTGGTAGCTGGGGAGGAGGCACCCGGGGATGCCTGGACCTCCCCGCAGGGGGCAATGTGGGCCCCAAACTTGACCGGAGATAAGGCCCACAGGGCCATCTGCGTAGACATCCAGTCCCTCAGGGAAGAGGAGGACACCCCTGGGCTCAGGATTAACATGTGGGTGGAAATACCTGGTCCCAACACTCACCTCCATGTCCTGAATGATGAGACCAGAGCTGTGACACTGACTGCCCCACCAGGGGGCCACCACCTCACAACATGCTCCCACCCTAGAACGGACCCCCTCCTCCCCACGCCCACCGCAGACACATTAGGGGCCACGGGGAAGGTCAGCCGGGGATGGGTCACACAGTGACCTGGCCCTGGAGTGGCCCGCTCTGGGCTGCACTGTGTTACCTCGGACTCCCCCTGGAGACACGGACAGAAGCATTGAAAGAGGTCACTGAGCCAATGCCCACAGGAAGCAGGACTCTCACTCTCAGATGCCCCCCTGTCTTCCTCGCCTTCAGAAGGCTCCACACAACAAGACCACATGTTGCTCTGTCGAGCACCTCCGGTCAAGTGAGCAGGACTGGGGTCTGCGACCAGGAGCTGGGTTCCGTCCGGGTCACAATTCAGGTTCTACTGGGCGTGTCATCAGAGACATCACTTCTTCAAGGGCCCCTCCCTGCATTCAGACACGCCCACGTGCCCCTCTGGGCTGCTGACTGCCCCCCCTCCTGGCCCTTGCCATGCAAGAGTACACACATCTCCACCAGAGCCCTCCCCACGCTCTCTGGCAATGTCACTGGGGTCCCAGCTCTGAGGAGACAAGAGCTGAGCTCAGGCCTCTTTTTCTCACCAGTTCCCTGTCCTGCTGAGGCCACGGCACCTCCCAGGAGCTGCCCAACATCCCAACCTGCACAGGGAGGGTCACGCCAGATATTCCTCCCTAAGGACATCCCCAGGGATACATGGATGACACCTCCAGCTCCTGGCGGCTGGTGTCACGTGTGTGTGTCGCACGGACTCAGAGACGGAAGAATGCCAACCAGGCTTGGCATGGAGCGTGGACCACCACGCAGGTCAGGCCGGGGTCCGGGCCTTGTGATCTTGGGCAGGTCCGTCTCACGCTAGGCCGTTTTCAGGTGTGCACCTTGAAGGGGTGGCAATGAGAGGAGATCCAGGTGTTGCCCTCTACTGCCTTCCACCTTCCAGAGGTCCAGGTTGCTCTCAAACTAGGTGCTTTTCAGACCAATCAGTAAATGGCTCAGAGTAGCCCACTGGAAATGAGGTCTCTGCTGCCTCTGAAATCCGAGGTGGTCCACCAGGCCGCTGTGCATTTTGTGTATGTGGGCGGGAAGAGGGGCCGGATACAGCACCTTATTCATCACCTTACAAGGGAGAGCTTAGCATGCCCACATGATAGACTTGTAGAAACTTCTCTAAGACGAAAGAAAGGCCCCTGAATTTTTGTTGGATTTATTTCCCACCTTTTGACACGTGACTGTTTTATCAATATGCTTGATAGGTCAGTCCAGGTGGGTCACACTTGTGGCCTGGCCCTGGAGTGGCCCGCTCTGGGCTGCCCTGTGTTACCTCGGGGCTCCTCGGGTGACACAGGAGTTGTACTTCCTGATCACTGCGTCCAATCAGCATAATACCATCAATGTGATGGGCCAGTGTGATGTCTTCTGGAAGGAAAAGGAGACGAAGGTTCCTTCTGACTAAGTGACAACCTAAGTCTGGAGGTCTGATATGCCTCTGAGATAGTTTTCTCTCCTTGCCGGCTGAAAGCTAACTGCCCTGCTGGTCTTTACTCACAGGAAGAGAACAAAGAGCATTTTCCTGACCAATACTTACACACTGGCAGCTTGGGGATCAAGTGATGAAGCCCCATGTGCAGCAGTAACGGCAATCTGAGCCACTCTGATTACGGTGACCATCATGCACTGGCATCTCCAAGATTCATCTGTTTTCCGAGTAGGCCAAATGAGTGACTTCAACAAGGGTATGTGGAGATCACCACCCCGACATCTTCCAAGTCCTTGGTGGCGACACCGGTTTCTGTACTCTCTCCTGGAAGGCGTTACTGCTTTCAGTGTGTACTTTAGATGGAATCCTAGAGGCTTGTGCTCGAGCTACCATACAGCACGAATTCCTTGCCGGCACAGTCCCCTGTGGCTAGCGAGGAGGAAGGCAGGAGCTCTGCGTTCCTCCAGGGCAGCTCGGCCTTGGGCCCTGACACCGAGGGAGCGGCAGTGCGGGCACTTGGTCGGGGGACCGCTCCTGGTACCGAAACCCAGTCCTTGTCCCTGAGGTCAAATCACAAAAGACAGTGACAAGGTTTTGAGGAAAGGAAAGAATAGTTTATTGATTTGCTAGCAAACGAGGGAGCGGCAGGCTCCTGCCTTGCAGAACCACCGTCCTCCGGACACACAAGCGGTCAGGGCTTTTCGAGGGGAAATCGTGGGAGAGGGGCTGGGGTGCAGACACATGAAGCAGCAGCTTGCAAGGGTCCAAGCAGACATTCCTGCGCCGATTCACTAGCTTTGTGTTTTTCTTTTCTGCTCCTCCTCAGTCCCCTGGGACAGGATGCTTTTTTGAGTCCCCTGTTTAGTGAACTTTACTGGCCTTAATTGTCTCTCATCCCGCTCATATCTATTTTTCTGCCTAACACTCCCAAGACTGACCAGCCTCTCGGTAAACATCCCATAGACATGCAAACAGGCACTTCAGGTCTACAATGGGTGACACCCGGGCAAGGATCCTGGCTGTAATTTCCATTTTCTCCACACCATCCTGGTCCTTTTAACAAAAAGAGAGAGGTCCTGGTTCAGCCCTGAGTAAACATAGCTACTTGACTGGTGGTGGGAGGAAGAATTTCTTCAGTTCCTCGAGGTTCCCTTAGCTGGTCTAAGAAACAAATTGACATGAGACAGATGAACAGGAGAAAAAGTAACAAAATTTAATTAAGTACATAAAGGGAAGCCATAGACGCGTGTTCCACAGACAGGGTGTGGAATTGCAATATTTCCAGAATCTCTTGACCTGGCTTTAGTGCTTCTCCGTATCAACAGGTGTTTCCAAGGGGTGGAGAGAAGTAGTCCGTCTCCACGTCAGTGGGTAATTACGTGGGCGAGGGAGGGTTTATCTGGACCAGAGAGCTTGGTGGGAGTATTCGCTCTCTTCTACTGCAGCAGGAGAGAGAGATGCAGGGCGACTGCTGGTAGGCAATAAATGACCTTTAAACATTATTTCTCCCTTTGCCTGATTTCGCTTTCAAAGGTATTTTGCCCTGGGATCTCCCCTCCCTGGAGTTACACAGGGAGAACCCAGGGCCCATCACCTGTCACCCCCTGGGTCCCTGCCCCTCACCCCAGGGCCCATCACCCCTCACCCCAGGACCCATCATCCCTCACCCCCACGGCCCCACCCCTCACCCCCAGGACCCATCATCCCTCATCCCCGGGGCCCCACCCCTCACCCCCGGGGCCCATCATCCCTCATCCCCGGGGCCCCACCCCTCACCCCAGGGCCCCCGCCCCTCACCCCTGGGTCCCCGCCCCTCACCCCTGGGTCCCCTCCCCTCATCCCCAGGGCCCCCACCACTCTTGGGCCTTTGAGCCAAAGGGATGCACTAAGCCCACAAGCAGGAGGTGGAAGGATCTTCAAACACTGGCTGTGGTTCAGCCCAGGAAGCACCCGCCGCGGGGCCGTGGCAACGCAGGGGTCACTCAGTATGTGGTCCGCCAGCTCCACCCCACCAGGGTGCATGCATCTGCTGGGATCCATGAATTCTTTGTCCTGAAGGCTGCATTGTATTAATTCCTGTAGCTTTAGGATAAGCCTTGGTGCCCAGTCTGTCCTTTAGCTCATGCTCCTCTTAATGTTATTGGCAGTTACGTTTCCATATGACCGTCAGCTAGGTTGTCATTTCCCGTTAAAGACCCTAAGGGTCTCAGTGGTAGGGCCTTGGATTTCTAGGCTGATTTGGGAAGGAGTTCCACCGTGACAACGTTGAGCCGTCCAGTCCACAGGGAGCATGTCCGGCTCTCCTGCCCAGGTGTTCACTGCTGTCCTCTGCTGATGCCCTCCACAGAGATCTCAGCATATTTATTCTGCTTACCCTGAGCAACCCCAGGCTCTGTCCTGGGCAGACGTTGATGCGCACCGCCACTGTGCTCGACACCCACCGTGCTGGAGACGGGCGGGGGGCCCTTGGCTCACCTCGCAGCAACTGTGAACAGTGCCAGCGACCTGTCAGTCTCCAGTAGACAAGCTACATGCAAAACAGGCAGATTTGGTCACACCTGCGTGGTGCTAAAGGAAGGACCAGCCCTTGGGGCTCTGACACCGAATGCGTGAGGTCGTTGGCACACCCACCCAGCCTCCTGATCTCCGGGTGCAAAGGGCGCGTCCTATGGTCCGTCCCGGTTCTGGCGCTGTCTACGTGAACTCAGCGCAAAGGTGAAGGGCACAGCCCCATACCCCTATCCCCACGTGCCAGTCTCAGCTCCTGGGTTCCCAGGTCACTCACAATTGCCCAGCTTGGCTGGAAACTCAGGATTCCGTGATCCCCACCCCTGGTTCAAAAATTTGCTAGATTGACTCGCAGACTCAAGAAGGCTCTTGACTTAACGATCACCGGGTTTCAGAGAGGATGCGACCCAGGAGCAGCCAGACGAACGAGGTGGGCAGGGTGAGCTGAGGGGTGGGGGGCTCCTGTGCCTTCTCCCGCACCGCCCTCCAGGAACCTCCAAGCGCCTACCGCCCCGCAGCTCCCAGGCCTCCGAGTTAAAGGTTTTTATGGAAGTTCTGTCCTGTAGGCACGATGGGTTAAGTTCTGGCCACTGGTGATTAGCTCAGAATCAGACCCTCTCCCCTCCTGGGGAGAAAGTTCCAACCTCTAGTCACACGGCCCCGCTCCTCTGGCGCCAGCCGCCAGCCCACGACCCGTTTGGTGTGTGGTGTTGCTTTGCACACAGCATCGGGTAAGGCGTGTGCCTGACATGCAGACTGAGGGTCCCGACCTTGCGGCTCTAATCTTGGGGTCACAGAAACGCTTCGTTCTCTTCTCCCCAAAACACGGCAGGTTCAGCTACAGAGGCAGACTCCCTTCTCTTGGACCTTTCCCTTTGGGGAGTCCCTGGCCCATGGGCTCCAGGCCTGCCCTCCCCGCAGAACATGGGGTCCATGGGGCCAAGGGGCCCAGCGGGCCTGAAGCTCATAGCCTAGTCTAGACAGTGGATCAAACTGCTGGGACCCAAATCCCTGCCCGATGGCTGGGTGCCCATTTCCAAGGCCTGTGCAGTCCCCTGTGACTGTCCTCACCACATGGCAGGTGTGTGCCCAAAGCCCAAGGTGGCTGGAGGTCCGCACACCTGTGTGAGACCCCACAGTGCAGGTGGAGGTGGGGGGGGGGGGGCGGAGGGAGGACGCCTCCACCTGGGTCCTGGCCCCCAGCCTTGGGGATGGCTCCTTTCCACCAGGAGTTCCCTGGCATGACCTGGGCTTCGTTCACATCCCCACCTCCAAGCCCCAGCCCACAGGTGCCCTGGCCATCCCTGGGGCTCCCACACCTCCGGGGCAGAGGCTCCCCGGAATGTGACCTTGCCCTTCAATGCCCCCTGGCTGATACAGAAATGACCAATAGGCACAGTTTCACCCCAAATGCTGGCCTGGAGTCCTCTGCACAAGTCAGAGTGGGCCAAGGGCTCAGTGGCCACCTGCCTTCTCCAGGGTCCCAGTCAGTGTCAGGACATCTGATAGTGACATAAAAAAACAGAGAGGCTGGCAAGCCATTCTGGGCACCTGTGGTTGGTGGCAAAGGCTGGCCGGCCCCACACCGCCTCAGCCGGGAGCTGGGAGGGGCACCATGGCACTGACCGGCAGCACCGCAGCTCAGGGGACCACGCGTCCCGGACTTGGTGCACAGGTGGGGAAGGGCAGCCACCGGCCCTGGAGCATCCAGGTGCCAACATGCAGACGCCCAGAGTCTGCGGGGCCAAGGGGTTGGAGGCTCCTCACGGAGGGAAGGCAAGCGGCTCCCAGTCAGGGTGCAGCCCAGGGACACAGCCCATGGCTGCCAGGGGCTCAGTTCTCGTGACAGCGGGAGATGGTGTGTAGCCCCACGGGGTGCAGACAATGGCGTCTTCCTGCAGGCCTGGCTGAGAGGCTGCGGTCCCATCACACTGGGCCTGCGGGCTCAGGTAGCCTGGTCCCCACTCACCCTGTGGCTCCCTGGGGCCCAGCACTCTTTCTTCCCGGCTACTTATGCCCCCAGCTTGCTGGGTGGGGACCTTCCCCATGGACCTCATCCGCTCTACCATCCGCTCCGTGGAGCCTGTCAGGGCAGCTCCCCCTGGGGGCTGGGGAGCCCTGGTCCCTCAGGTGCCATGGGTGTCCACCCCCCACACCCACACACGGTACGGGAGGTGCCAAAGGGAAAGTCCCAGCCAGGCTCGGGGACCCCAACATACCACTCTGAACAAAGCCCAGGTCCCCGCCTGGCGGGCTCACAGGCCCGCAGAGCCCACGGGGCTGGTGCATGGAGCCTGGAGCCGTGAGCTGGGACATGGCCGAGTGACCCTACAGTGGCAAATGAGGTGCCCAACACTGCCCGTCCCCCTCTCCGGGGCCCACGCCTGGCCTCTGTGTCTGTGCAGGGCCCTTCCTCGTCCCCTACCTTTTCGCCTTGGCCCTCAAGGGGATCCCCCTCTTCCACATTGAGCTTGCCTTCGGCCAGCGCCTGCGGAGGGCCAGCATCGGGGTGTGGACAGCCATCTCACCCTACCTGGGTGGAGTTGGTATACAGGTCCCTGGAGCCCTGCGCACAGCTGCTCAGGCCTGGAGGGGGAGTTGCTGGGGTTGCAGGTCCGGGGGTGGTGTCTGCCTGCTTGTCTCATCGGCACACATTTGGTGGTTTTGAGCCTGTAGACCTACGGGGTGCCTGACGCAGACGTGCAGGGAGACCCACGCGGCAGCATCCCAGTGGGAGCTGACCTGGCCACACTCTGAGGAGGCCTCTCCCAGGAGGGCAAGGACGTGGGAGCAGGGTACTGCGTGGGGTACACTTGGCATAGGAGGGGTGGCAAGGGGCCCAGCCCAATGGAGCAGCCAGATGTCCTGAACTGCCCTGGGCCTGTGCACACGTGGCGCATTGGGGGAGTCCCTGATGAGAGCAGACCTGCCCCCCTGCGCGCACACACACACACCCCGTGCCCTTGAGGTGAAGGCTGAAGTACAGGGGTCCGTGTGCCACCGTTGGGCCTGTGACATGACGCCTCCCCTCCAGGCGGGTCCACTGTGGTCCAGAAGCCCCACCTGAAACACGCTAGAAGCCCCGGGGAGAGAAGGGCTGTGCCCAGCCAGGAAGGGCCCAGTGGGCTCGCCCTGTGGATGCAGGCTGGAGGGGCAGGCGGCGGGAGCCCCCGGGGCGCCCTGGGGGGCGGGAATGGTGCCTGTGCATGGGACGGCCTGCAGGTGGGCAGGTGCTGAGCAGGAGCTGTGGCTGGACCGCAGGGCTGGGCTGCCTCACCACGTCCTTCCAAATCAGCCTGTCCTACAACATGGTCCTGAGTTGGGTGCCGTGGTAATTCCTCAGCAACTCCCAGAACCCCCTGTCCTAGAGCTCCTGCCTGCTGGACCTCACCCACACAGGTAAGACCAGGGCATCGCCGGGCACCGGAGCCCCTGAGGGCTCCCCAGAGAGCACACCTGAAACCCACTCTGCACCCACTGCAGGCGCAGGGGCCCGCGGGGACCCCGCTGTCCACAGCACAGCACCAGGGCCCTCACCCCCATGAGGGGAGCAGGTGGGATTGCCACCTCACCGCACGGGGTCTTTGGGCCCAGACCCCAGCTGAGGGCTCGATCTGGGGACATCTTTGTGATGTGGAAGTCGTCAGCTCGGCAGTTCACTGGTGGAGCGGTGTCAGCCCAGTTTCCCTCCTGCCTTGGGCTGGTCCCAGCTAGTGTTGGCACATTCTGAACGAGAAAGCCCTGCGTGCTTGGATGGCGAGGCCCCATGGGCCATGGCTGGACACCCTGGGCAGCAGGGGCACTGGATCCCCAGCTGTGCCCAGTGCTCTGGCAGCCCCAGTGCAGGTTACCTGCAGCCTGCACTTCCTGCTGGAGGTTGGTGGGGCTCCGGTCCCGCATGAACTGCGTAGCCAGCCCCTGACAGGCCCCTCTGGTCCCAGGGCTTGTGGTCCTGTGCCGGGGCAGCAGTACCATGAGCTACTTCTGGGACCGGCAGGCTCTGAACGTCACGGCCGACATCAGCGACAGCGGCTCCGTCCCACGGCGGCTGCTGGGCCACTTGGCCGCCTGCTGGGCGATCGTGTATCTGTGCGTCATCAGAGGCATCCAGTCCACTGGGAAGGTGAGAGCCTGCAGGCATGCCTGCTCCCCAGCTCCCACCAGCTCCGAGGGACCCCTCCCCATCCTCAGTGCTGGTCTTGGTCAAAGGCTCTGCTGGGGGAGCATAAGCATGAGGTTGGGTGAGTCTCTTAAAGTCACAAATGACCTTTATTTATCCTGGTGATATTCTGCTCTGACTCAAGTGTCAAAACCGCCTTTCCAGCCTTCTTTGCATCAACAAACATCGTAGATCTTTTCCACTTAACCTGTTTGGGTCTCTGTGTTTAAAGTATGTTTCTTTTAGACAGCATAGCATAGGGTCTTGCTTTTTTATCCAATTTAACCATTCCTGCCTTTTGTTTGGGTGTTTAGACCATTTACATTGAATGTGATGTTGCATTGTTTAAGTCTGTCAGCTTGTGTTTGTTTTCTGTTTGTTCCATTTGCTCTTTCCTGGTTCTCTGTTTCTGAATGTTTTTAACGATCCCACCGTATGTCCTCTGCGCACTTGTACCCCGCTCCCCCAGCTCTGGTGTCACATGTTTCACTTGCAATGAATGGGTCATAGGCAGCAAGCCCACTGGTAACATTTTGGTTTTAAACAGTTGATTATCTTTCAGAGACTTACGTAATGAGACAAAGACATCGATAGTTACGCATGGGGTTTCCACACAAAGAGGATCAAGGAAGCCTGAGCTGCATCTCACACACGTGCCCTGGCATGGGGGCTCCCCACCCTGTCTTCTCTCTGGGCATGGATGAGTCCACTGTTAAGTGTCTATGCTGGGAAATGACTGCGACACGCTTCTGTGCCTCCCAGACCCCGGCTCCCCATCCAGGGCGACGGAGCTGTTGGGAAGTCCTAAGTGTGCACACGGGCCCCTCGGTTTTCTCAGTTGGCGTGTGAGAGTTAACAGTTATGCTCAGGTTAGGCTCTTCACACTGGGGACGATTTACTGCATTAGACGAAAGCCAACTTTAGGCCCAGAGTGCCAGCCAGCAGTTCCAAATAATCCGTTATGAAGGCCCAGTAAACCATCAGGGTCACTGATGGTTTGGCCACACGGCCTCCGACCGGGCCCCGGGCTCCACAGCCACCCCCTCCTCCCCCAGTGCGCTCAGCACCCCTGCACGCCACACACACTGGTTCCCCGTGTCTGCCGGGATGGCTGACGCGCTGAGGCAGGAGCCCAGCAGCCCAAGGCCGCACAGCTCAGACGCCTGGACATCCCAGGTGATGACCAGTGGCTTGGCTGAGGTTCATGCCCCAGAGGACAAGCAGGGACCGCTGGGCCACCCCACGTGCTTACCAGTGGTAGTACTTAAAGCGTGGCCGCCAGTTGGGTGCATGCAGCAGGGTCTACATTATGCAGGCCAGGTTCACAAACATGTAGCACGTGAGGAAAAACCTGAGGGCATCAGGCACAGCATGGCGGGGGGGCGGGGGGCGGGCAGGCCCAGGCTCCAGTATGCCGGGTCCCCTGCCCTCCATGTCCCAGGAAGCACCCTCCCTCTTGGCCACGTCACCATCCCATGGATGACCGTGTCCCACACCTGGCCCCGTGTCCATCCCTGTGTGCCCTTACAGGCCAACCCACAGAGCAGGTGCCTCACATCCCCCATCTCCTGCCGCACCCGTGGCCACACACGGAGAGGATGGGGGCCACGCTGTCCAGGGAGGCGATGAGAATGCCAGCCTTGCAGATGAGGGCTGTGAGTAGCAGGGCCCACGTGGGCTCCCCGTTGGCCTTTCCATGGCGAAACTCGTGCAGGAGAAGGGCAGGGAGCTGGTGGCCGCAGTGCAGGAGCCTCAGGAGCACCCTGCATTCAGGGGACGAGCCCACTGGGTGGCCCGACCCAGGGGCATCTCAGAGACGCGGCACCAGCAGAAATGCATAGCCTCACATGTCAGGATTGCCTCGCCGTGCCCGGGACACCCAGAACTCGTGGGGGTAGGTGAAGGCCAGGTACCATTAGACCCCGGGCCCCTGCACAGAGCGCTGGCCGGGGGTCTCCTGGCATCCTGAGGCCAGCCGCAACATGGAGGCACAGGGTCCCTTCGCACACCCGCGGGGGCATTCCTGGGTGGACCCCACAGTAAGGCCTGGGCCCTGAACCCACAGCCACACAATGTGGCAGAACCTCCCGGAAGGCTGCACCCAGCCTCTAGGGACACCGTGCTCCCTGCTGCCCAGTGGTACAGAGGGACGACCACATGAGGACACGGGAGAAGGTGGCTGTCCACACGCCCAGGAGAGAATCTGTAAGATCAAGGCCTAGAAAATGCACTCAGCGGCCAGTGCAGCTTGTGATCTCTGCACACACATTAGAAGCTCCCACCGTAACCAAGGGATTGGGCAAGAGTCTGCAAAGGCCCTGAAACCACAGGGTGCACGGGAGGCTGCAGGCGCCCCCGATTCGTTACAAAGGGGAGGCATCCGGCACCGGGGCCCTCCACGCTCAGCGGAGGTCAGGCATCAACTCCACAGCCAGGCACATAAACTCCGTGCCCTTCTACAAGACATCCAGCGGGTCCTACAAGCTCTCCAACTGAAGACAGCAAGGGGGGAACGTTCTAGTGCTTGGGTCTAGAAAGCCTTCTCTGCAAAGGGAGGCTATCCTGCCATAACCACTGAGCCGCATCCCAATAAAACTTTATTGACGGCAGGTGGCCACCCCAGGCCACAGGCAGCCCAGTGGCTGGGCTCCCCAAAGCACAGCCGACACAATTCTCTCCCAGCCCAGGACCGCCAAGGGGGAGGTGGTGGCTCTTCCTCCAGCCCACTCCAGCTGGGGGAGCCCATCCCAGCCCTGCCTCACCACCTGCTGAAGCCCCCTCCCCAAAAAGGCCGTTCTCTGGAGGCCCCGAGCTGCCTGCGAAGCCGGCAATCCATGGATCAGGTCTCTCTGTTGCTCAGCCGAGCCTGAGCAACTGCACACCCACAGTCTCCCTCCAGGGTCTGAAGAAAGTTCTGGTAACACACCAGCACCTTGAACACCTCTGAAAGTGATGCCCTGGTTTTTCTTTGCAGAGTCAAAGAATGAACTTAGCAAACACGCAAAGTAGGAGAGCCAGAGAGAGGTGTTTATTTAGAGATACAGTGAGAGGACAGAGCTCCTGGCTCACGCCAGGAGGGGACAAGAGAGTCTGTGGTGGTGCGTTGTCTAGGGGGTTTACAGTCAGTTGAGGATTTTCAGGAATGTGGCTAAGGGCTTGGGGTGCAGACTTGTACCAACCGCCCTGCCCCCAAGGTGGGCTGGGTTGTTGTCTGTTTGCTACGGCTGTTTGTAGTTGGGATACAGTGAAGTCACAGGTTATGATGAGATACCCTTTTTTATTTGTGGAACACTGTGGGTAAAAGTATAACATTTCCAGAATATCTCGCCTGACTTTAGTACATCTGCATATCAATAGGCATTCAGAGGTGGCAAGAAGTATGGCTTTAGTGCATTTGCATCACTCCTCAGGGGTGGAGAGAGAATCTCCATATGAATGGGTTCCATATTAATGAATTACCTGGGCAGGAGGGCTTATCTGTACCTGAGAGGTTAGGGTGGGGGGCGGGTACTGCTGCTGCTGGAGCAGGAGAGAGAGATGAGCCAGACTGCAGTTTTGTAAGCAATAAATGAGTTTTAAAGTTTATCTCCCCCTTTGCTGATTTCGGTTTTTAGAGGTATTTTGCCCCTGGATTTCCTTTCCCGTACTTCCAAACACTCAAACATTCCAGGCCAAGTTGCTGCTGGCCTTTTGAGCTTTAACTGATCTCACTAAAGATGTCTATATTCCTAGTCTGGTACCTTTACCCTAAGAGAATTAGTGTGACGTTGACTTTGCATAATGCTTAACAGAGTTACCATAGGCACTTCTTTGCACATTGTTCTCTCTGTAATTATCTTGCTTTGCTTTTTCCAGAGGCCCTCACCCTACTCTGACTACACCCACGTCCCTGTTTCATTCCCCCATCTACAGAAGGAGACCCTAACTGCTTCTAGGGGAAGGGGGGCAACAACCACTCTGGCTACTTCACGGTGAGAGGGGGTGCAGTAAGGGGTGCAGTTAGGTTTCCATCATTGGTCAGTGAGAGGGCATCAGAAGGTGGGTGCTTCTATCTTGGTTTCCATTTCTATTACTATTTGCAGTTTTATGGCTTCTAGGCAAGACAGAACAAATCGTGTTATTAGCTTAAGTAGTGTTAGGCAGAAAAATCAATGGGTGGAAAGAGAAAAAGGCCAGGAAAGTCCACTAAAAAGACCCCAAATTAATCAATTGAAACTCAAAGCCAGGAGCAACTTGGCCTGGAGTGTTTGAATATTCCCCAGATGAAGGAGGATCCCTCAGCACAGCCCATGTCTTCCTTGTGTTTATCATACAGGCCCAGCTTCTCTTTTTTTTTTTCATAAAATTAAGATTTTTTTTTTGAGAGGGTATCTCTCATATTTATTGATCAAATGGTTGTTAATAAAATTCTGTATAGGGGACTCAATGCACAATCATTAATCAACCCCAAGCCTATTTCTCAACAGTCTCCAATCTTCTGAAGCATAACGAACAAGTTCTTACATGGTGAACAAGTTCTTACATAGTGAATAAGTTCTTACATGGTGAACAGTGCAAGGGCAGTCATCACAGAAACTTTCGGTTTTGATCACGCATCATGAACTATAAACAATCAAGTCAGAAACGATTATTCGTTTGATTTTTATACTTGATTTATATGTGAATCCCACATTTCTCCCTTTTTTTCTAAAATGGTGAAAGTGGTAGGTAGATGCAAGATAAAGGTAGTAAACATAGTTTAGTGCTGTAAGAGGGAAAATGTAGATGATCAGGTGTGTGCCTATAGACTAAGTATTCATCCAAGCTAGACAAGGGCAACAAAACATCCACGGATGCAGAAGATTTCTCTCAAAACAGGGGGGTGAGGTTCTAAGCCTCACCTCTGTTGATCCCCAATTTCTCACCTGATGGCCCCCCTGCGACTGTGCCTGTCTTAGGTTGTTCCTCCCTTGAGGAATCTTACCCGTCTCTGGCTAACCAGTCATCTTCTGGGGCCATACAGGGAAATGTGAAGTTGGTAAGTGAGAGAGAAGCAATATTGTTTGAAAAGGTTACCTTTTTACTTCTTTGCAGATTTATGCCCTGTGGCTTCTATGCCCAGCATTTGTCTTGAGGTATCTTTACCACTTGGAAGAATTATGATACTCGGTAATTTCGATATGAGGCACGAATTCTACTTAAGGGTTGTAATTAGGAAGAAGAAAAGCTATAGAAGTAGCAGACGGAAGAAAACATGGGAAGATTGATTATTTCTTTGACACATCTTCTTGTAGAGTAACATAAGCATGTATAGGTTTTAAACTACTAATTAAATTGCGTACACACATTAACATAATAGGAATAGAGCTACATAACCAAAGCATACCTGTAATTACCAGCCATCTCCAGTGAAACCAAGAAAACCAGTTAGGCACCCTAGGCATTTGTGAAAACTTATCAATGATATGATGGATATTGTCTAACTGAATTTGAATAGTTTGAGAAGAATCAGACAAATTAAAACAACACATTCCTGGGAACTGTTCACATCCCATATGTTCTTTTAACAGTAGATAGTCTATAGTTGCAAGACTTTGGAGCTCTACAACTTGCACTTCTCCTAATTCTTGGTTGAGTTGCAACAGTATAGATCCAGTCAAATTTGTTGTTTTAGTCTATGCACAGGCCAGCTTAGATATCTCCCCCTTCATTCCAAGGGCAAGTCCAGGAACCGGTGGGATGAATGCAGTTACAACTGCAACAGCGACAGGATCTTTGTTAAAATTTTTTCATGATCATCTTCTGGAATGACTCTTCCAGAGGAAGTTGATGTTGGAAGTTCTTCATATTGTATCTTAATTCATTTTCCGGGTAGCCAAATCAGGCTTTGATCCTCTGTATAAACACAAAAAAACCCTTTACCCACACTTTGATATGACCTTCATACCATTGTGAAGAACCTATTGAAGACCACCACACAGGAACTGCTTTTTTTTTTTTTAAGAGAAAGGAATATTATCAGAAAAATGTACTTCCATAGCTGTGATCATCTGACACCCTTTAAAAGATCAAAATTAAGGGTATGTAAAGCATGCATTAATCGTTGATTTGCAGTTAGTTTTATCCTATCAGGGAGTAATCCCCCTCTTTTCTTTCTTTTTTTTTTTTTTGTCATTAATCTACAATTACATGAAGACTATTATGTTTACTAGGCTCTCCCCTACACCAAGTGCCCCCCACAAACCCCATTACAGTCACTGTCCATCAGCATAGCAAAATGTTGTAGAATCACTACTTGTCTTCTCTGTGTTGCACAGCCCTCCCCTTTCACCCCCCCATTATGCATGCTAATCACAATACCCCCTTTCTTCTTCCCCCCCCTTATCCCTCTGTACCCACCCATCCTCCCCAGTCCCTTTCCCTTTGGTAACTGTTAGTCCATTCATGGGTTCTGTGATTCTGCTGCTGTTTTGCTACTTCACTTTTTCCTTTGTTCTTATACTTCACAGATGAGTGAAATTATTTGGTATTTGTCTTTCTCCACTTGGCTTATTTCACTGAGCATAATACTCTCTAGCTCCATCCATGTTGTTGCAAATGCTAGGATTTATTTTCTTCTTATGGCTGAATAATATTCCATTGTGTATATGTACCACATCTTCTTTATCCATTCATCTACTGATGGACACTTCGGTTGCTTCCAATTCTTGGCTATTGTAAATAGTGCTGTGATAAACATAGGGGTGCATATGTCTTTTTCAAACTGGGCTGCTGCATTCTTAGGGTAAATTCCTAGGAGTGGAATTCCTGGGTCAAATGGTATATCTATTTTGAGCATTTTGAGAACCTCCATACTGCTTTCCACAATGGTTGAACTAATTTACATTCCCACCAGCAGTGTAGGAGGGTTCCCCTTTCTCCACCACCTCGCCAACATTTGTTGTTGTTTGTCTTTTGGATGGTAGCCACTCTTACTGGTGTGAGGTGATACCTCATTGTGGTTTTAATTTGCATTTCTCTGATAATTAGCGATGTGGAGCATCTTTTCATGTGTCTGTTGGCCATCTGAATTTCTTTTTTGGAGAACTGTCTGTTCAGTTCCTCTGCCCATTTTTTAATTGGATTATTTGGTTTTTGTTTGTTGAGGTGGGTGAGCCCTTTATATATTTTGGATGTCAAGCCTTTATCGGATGTGTCATTTTCAAATATATTCTCCCATACTGTAGGGTACCTTTTTGTTCTATTGATGGTGTCTTTTGCTGTACAGAAGCTTTTCAGCTTAATATAGTCCCACTTGTTCATTTTTGCTTTTGTTTTCCTTGCCCGGGGAGATATGTTCAAGAAGAGGTCACTCATGTTTATGTCTAAGAGATTTTTGCCTATGTTTTTTTCTAAGAGTTTTATGGTTTCATGACTTACATTCAGGTCTTTGATCCATTTCGAATTTACTTTTGTGTATGGGGTTACACAGTGATCCAGTTTCATTCTCTTACATGTAGCTGTCCAGTTTTGCCAGCACCATCTGTTGAAGATGCCAGCATACATCTCTTCAACATAGTATGTCCATGGCTCCTTTATCAAATATTAATTGACCATATATGTTTGGGTTAATGTCTGGAGTCTCTAATCTGTTCCACTGGTCTGTGGCTCTGTTCTTGTGCCAGTACCAAATTGTCTTGATTACTATGGCTTTGTAGAAGAGCTTGAAGTTGGGGAGTGAGATTCCCCCACTTGATTCTTCTTTCTCAGGATTGCTTTGGCTATTTGGGATCTTTGGTGTTTCCATATGAATGTTTGAACTATTTGTTCCCGTTCGTTGAAGAATGTTGCTGGTAATTTGATAGGGATTGCATCAAATCTGTATATCGCTTTGGGCAGGATGGCCATTTTGACGATATTAATTCTTCCTAGCCACAAGCATGGGATGAGTTTCCATTTGTTACTGTCCCCTTTAATTTCTCTTAAGAGTGACTTGTAGTTTTCAGGGTATACGTCTTTCACTTCTTTGGTTAGGTTTATTCATAGATATTTTATTCTTTTTGATGCAATTGTGAATGGAGTTGTTTTCCTGATTTCTCTTTCTATTGGTTCATTGTTAGTGTATAGGAAAGTCACAGATTTCTGTGTGTTAATTTTGTATCCTGCAACTTTGCTGTATTCTGATATCAGTTCTAGTAGTTTTGGAGTGGAGTCTTTAGGGTTTTTTATGTACAATATCACGTCATCTGCAAATAGTGACAGTTTAACTTCTTCTTTACCAATCTGGATTTCTTGTATTTCTTTGTTTTGTCTGATTGCCGTGGCTTGGACCTCCAGTACTATGTTAAATAACAGTGGGGAGGGTGGGCATCCCTGTCTTGTTCCCGATCTCAGAGGAAAAGCTTTCAGCTTCTTGCTGTTCAGTATGATGTTGGCTGTGGGTTTATCATATATGGCCTTTATTATGTTGAGGTACTTGCCCTCTGTACCTATTTTGCTGAGAGTTTTTATTATGAATGGATGTTGAATTTTGTCGAATGTTTCTTCAGCATCTATGGAGATGATCATGTGGTTTTTGTCCTTCTTTTTGTTGATGTGGTGGATGATGTTGATGGATTTTTGAATGTTGTACCATCCTTGCATCCCTGGGATGATTCGTACTTGGTCATGGTGTATGATCCTTTTGATATATTTTTGATAGATGTCTATTAGGTCCATCTGTTCTAGTGTGTTGTTTAGTGCCTCCATGTCGTTACTTATTTTCTGTCCAGTGGATCTATCCTTTGGGGTGAGTGGCGTGTTGAACTCTCCTAAAATGAATGCATTGCATTCTATTTCCCCCTTTAGTTGTGTTAGTATTTCTTGCACATATGCTGGTGCTCCTGTGTTGGGTGCATATATATTTAGAATGGTTATATCCTCTTGTTGGACTGAGCCCTTTATCATTATGTAGTGTCCTTCTTTATCTCTTGTTACTTTCTTTGTTTTGAAGTCTATTTTGTCTGATAGTAGTACTGTAACCCCTGCTTTCTTCTCTCTGTTGTTTGCCTGAAATATGTTTTTCCATCCCTTGACTTTTAGTCCACGCATGTCTTTGGGTTTGAGGTGAGTTTCTTGTAAGCAGCATATAGATGGGTCTTGCTTTTTTATCCATTCTATTACTCTGTGTCTTTTGATTGGTGCATTCAGTCCATTTACATTTAGGGTGACTACTGAAAGATATGTACTTATTGCCATTGCAGGCTTTAGATTCGTGGTTACCAAAGGTTCAAGGTTAGCCTCTTTAGTATCTTACTGCCTAACTTAGGTCGTTTATTGAGCTGTTATATACACTGTCTGGGGATTCTTTTCTTCTCTCCCTTCTTATTCCTCCTCCTCCATTCTTCATATGTTGGTTGTTTTATTCTGTGCTCTTTCATGTTTCCTTTAACTGCTTTTAGTGGGTAGTTGATTTTATTTTTTGCCTTTAGTTAGTATTTGGTTGGTCTGCTTTCTTTGCTGTGATTTTATTTTCTCTGGTGACATCTGTTTAGTCTTAGGAGTGCTCCCGTCTAGAACAGTCCCTCTAAAATACCCTGTAGAGGTGGTTTGTGGGAGGCAAATTTCCTCACTTTTGCCTGTCTGGGAATTGTTTAATCTCTCCTTCAAATTTAAATGACAGTCATGCTGGATACAGTATCCTTGGTTCAAGGTCGTTCTGTTTCATTGCATTAAATATATCATGCCATTCTCTTCTGGCCTGTAAGGTTTCTGTTGAGAATTCTGATGACAGCCTGGTGGGTTTTCCTTTATAGGTGACCTTTTTCTCTCTAGCTGCCTTTAAAACTCTTTCCTTGTCCTTGATCTTTGCCATTTTAATTATTATGTGTCTTGGTGTTGTCCTCCTTGTGTCCTTTCTCTTGGGAGTTCTGTGTATTTCCGTGGTCTGTTCAATTATTTCCTCCCCCAGTTTCGGGAAGTTTTCGGCAATTATTTCTTAAAAGACACTTTCTATCCCTTTTTCTCTCTTCTTCTTCCTCTGGTACCCCTATAATATGGATATTGTTCCTTTTGGATTGGTCCCACAGTTCTCTTAGTATTGTTTCATTCCTGGAGATCCTTTTATCTCTCTCTGTGTCAGCTTCTATGCGTTCCTGTTCTCTGGTTTCTATTCCATCAATGGCCTCTTGCATCTTATCCATTCTGCTTATAAATCCTCCAGAGTTTGTTTCACTTCTGTAATCTCCTTCCGGACGTCTGTAATCTCCCTCCGGCGTGTGTAATCTCCCTCCGGACTTCATCCCTTAGCTCTTGTATATCTCTCTGCATCTCCGTCAGCATGTTTATGATTTTTATTTTGAATCCTTTTTCAGGAGGACTGGTTAGGTCTGTCTCCTTCTCACGTGTTGACTCTGTTACCTTGGTCTGCCTGAAATTTTGCCTTTTCATGGCGATAGAGATAGTTTGCAGAGCTGGCACGAATGACAGCTGGAAGAAGTTTCCTTCTTGTTGGTTTGTGGCCTTCCTCTCCTGGGAGAACAGCGACCTCTAGTGGCTTGTGCTGGACAGCTGCGCACAGATAGGGCTTCTGATTCCTGCCCTGCTGCTATGGAGTTTATCTCTGCTGTTGCTGTGGCCTGACTCGGGCAGCTGCTCCGATATGGTGGAGCCGCATTGGAAGGGGAGCGGCCAGGAGGCTATTTATCTCTGTGAGGGGCCTCCGTGCTCCCTGCTGCCTAGGGGGTTAGAGTGCCCAGAGTTCCCCAGATTCCCTGCTGCTGGACTAAGTGTCCCAGGACGCTTCCGTCCGGCTGTGGGGTCCCTGTCCCTTTAAGACTTCCAAAAAGCACTCGCTTTTCTTTGTCCCCAGGGCGCCAGCCTCAGGGACCTGCTCACAGGTCTTACTGTCCTGTTTCCCTAGTATCCAGGACCCCACGCACGCACTGTGTCTGCGCTCTGGTGCAGATGGCTAGGGCTGGGTGCTTAGCAATCCTGGGCTCACTCTCACTCCCCACTCCGACTCCTCTCCTCCCGCCCGGAGCTGGGGTGAGGGGCCTCGGGTCCCCCCGGGCTGGGGCTTGTATCTTACCCCCTTCGTGAGGCGCTGGGTTCTCGCAGGTGTGGATGTGGTCTGGATGTTGTCCTGTGTCTTCTGGTCTCTCTTCTAGGAAGAGTTGTCTTTGTTATATTTTCATAAATATATGTGGTTTTGGGAGGAGATTTCCACTGCTCTACTCACACCGCCATCTTACGTGATTGCCCATTTATTATCCTTTTTATATTTCTTTTATGAATCTGTATATCGTACGCCTTCTCCTTATTAACACATCAGTGTTTCTAGGATTTATAATTAAGGCTTTATAGGTTAAAGAAATTGACTTTTGTCAGTCAAATAGATCATTTTGTGCTTTCTCATTTTCTGCATGGCACATTTTCTCATTAGAAACTCTAGGACACTACATTTAGAAATTCAATTTTGCTTATATTTACATAGGAACATTGATAATGATGTAATGGAAATCATGATTAATAGTAATATTGGTCGGGGGTTGTTTTTAGCAGAAGAAGCACCCAAAGTCCAGAGGACCTAAGATAAAGAAATAACGGAAAGGCAGCACAAGGAAAGAACCTCTCAGTGATTGCAAGACCTGCCCAGAATTAGGGAATTGCCAATTCAATGAGCACTGAGCAGAAAGTCCAAGCGTAGCCATCTGGGGTGCTGCAAAACAGATGATCAGCTCCAGAGCAGCACTCCTCAAAGTGTGTGTGCATCAGAATTCCCAGGGGGGCCTGTTAAAGCACAGGGTGTTTGCTGCATACCCAGAGTATCCGATTCAGTAGGTCAGGTGGGCCTGAAAATACACATTTCTAACAGGTTCCCAGCAATGCTGACGATCCTGACCACACTCTGACAACTACTAAACTTAGACACAGTTTTTCCAGGTAGCAACAGTAACCCCAGTTTGTCAACAGAGAGAGCCAATCATTCACCAAAATGAATGACTGCATGATCTCCCTGCTCTTAGATAAAGATATTTCTGTCATTCTAGGGAATGTCTATTTGGAGTGAATTTTGTGTTGCTTTTTTTCCTCCTTCTGGGCAAACCCCAAAACCCATGGAAAGCGGAAACCAAACAGGTGTTGGAAACTTTCTCCTCCTGGGATTCACAGAGTGAAGACCCACCGCCTGTCCTCTTTGGGCTGTTCTTGTCCATGTACGTGGTCACGGTCACCGGGAACCTGCTCATCATTCTGGCTGTCAGCTCAGACCCCCGCCTGCACACACCCATGTACTTCTTCCTCTCCAGCCTGTCCTTTGCAGACATCTGCTTCAGCTCCACCACCGTCCCCAAGGTGCTGCTGAACAACCAGACCCAGAGCAAAATCATCACCTATGCAGGATGCATCAGCCAGATTTTTTTTTCATTGTGTTTGGGTGCCTAGACAATTTACTTCTGACCTTGATGGCCTATGACCAGTTTGTGGCCATCTGTCACCCCCTGCACTACACAGTCATCATGAGCCCCTGACTCTGTGGACTGCTGGCTCTGGGGTCCTGGATCATCAGCGTCATAGGCTCCCTGCTTGAGACGTTAGCACTTTTGAGGCTGTCCTTCTGCACAAACATGGAAATCCCACACTTCTGTGATCTTCCTGAAGTCCTGAAGTGCGCCTGTTCAGATACCCTCGTCAATAACATAGTGGTGTACTTAGTGATTATTGTTCTAGCTGTTTTTCCTCTCTCTGGGATCATCTTTTCTTATTCTCAGATTTTCTCCTCCATCCTGAGAATTTCATCAGCTGGGGGCAAGTTCAAAGCCTTTTCTGCCTGTGGGTCTCACCTGTCCATGTTCTCCGTGTTCTATGGCGCAGGTCTTGGGGTCTACCTCAGTTCTGCAGCGGCTTCCTCCTCTAGGGCAAAGCTGGTGGCCTCAGTGATGTACACTATGGTCACCCCCATGCTGAACCCCTTCCTCTACAGTCTGAGCAACAGGGATGTGAAGGGGGCCCTGGGGAGACTCCTCAGCAGGGTAGCACCTCTCAGCAACGGGGGCTTCGCAGGACGCTCATGAGTAGCTGTGTGCCCAATGCTGAGGACCAGAAATCCTGGCTTCCTTTGTCCAGTGTTTTTATTTTTATCTAATTTTACACATTTTAAAGTAAAGCTCTCCTTGGGTCCTCCCTGACTTGTTTTTCTTGAGGCTGTGTCTTGGATTCTGTCTTTCACTTTGTAACTGGTCAGCTTACCCTCATATGAGTAGAATCTGGTATTTTCTCAGTTATCTTCAGTAATGGTTTGAGTTTCTTAAAGAATCAGTCAAATCTCATGTACTTAATATATATCCTTATCGCGTTCACTCCTTGTGGCGGTGACGACAGCGATATGTACACAGACCTGGTTCACTTCAGTTCTTTATTGTTGCTCGGAAGGTCGGGAGAAGGTGAGTGAGAAGAAGTAACAGCCGGAGGGAGCGAGTGAGAGGAAGAATGAGAGGAGAGATAGAGACAGAGAGAGTGAGAGAGAGAGAGAGTGAGAGTGCTTCTCTTTCCTGCTTATGCCTTATATAAAGGAAGCTGGCCTATGGTGATCAAGATCATGCGTGACCTTTAAGCTGATTGTTAGCATGCCTTCTGCATGAGTTGAGCACGAGCGCGGAAGCATGGGGCAAGCCTATAGGAGCAACTTCCTTATGCTAATGCCACCAAACCAGGCAGGGTGGCGCCCAGGAAGTGGGCACCATCTTAGGGCATTGGTCAGCTACAGTGGAAGGGCGGTGTTCAGCCATAGTGGGACTCAGCCTCGGCCGTAGGCCGTCCCCTACATCTCCCCCTTTTTTGTTTTTTAACACAATGAGGCTCGGGGACCGTGCCTGTCTTAGTTTGTCAGGGAGGCGCAGCATCCTTACCTGTCATAGGGCAACAGACAGCTAAGGTCTGCGCCCTGTCTTAGGTTGGTATGCGTACCTCCTGATCTTACCCGTCTTTGACTACTGGTCCAACATATTGTGCTACACCCTAGGGGAGATGCCTTCTTCTATAGCTGCCATGGCCTGCACCAGAGCCATCCGCACTTTCCGATGTTGCCGTTGCATGGAACAGAACACCCATGCCTGACCAGGCTTTGGTGGCATTTAGCACGGCTTCAGCAAGCTGAGCTACAGACAGCGCCTCTACCTTTTGGGGACTAACATTCAACATTTCTAGCCGTAGCTGAGTGGTGAGCACGTCAAACTCACTGGACCAATTGGTGGATAACATCTTTCCTAATTCCCTGGACAGATTGGCAGCTTTAGAGAGGTTATGAAAAGGAATGCCAGCAACACATAGAGCTGTCAAAGGGCAGATATGGGAGATTAAGTGTTCTATAGGTAGAGAAAAAGGCGGGAAAGGTATGTGCAGTTTCAGTCACCGGGAGTGGTAGAGGCCAAGCCTTCACCAGACCCCATAGTTCTCTGGGTTCCGCTATCGCCTGCTGAAGGATCAGTAGCAGGATGAGCATCAGTGCGGTCGGCATCTCGCACTTCCGGTTCTGGTCTTGCCACTCTCCGTGTCAGGTGTTCAGGCACCCAGATGGGATTGTTTCGGTCCTGTGGGAAAACACAAACAGAGCCTCGGTTCCAGATTAACACTGGATCCGGGCCTTTCCATGATCCAATACATCCTTCCACATAACTGCGGGCATGTCTTTAGGCCTGGAACGGCGATTATGCCGCTCTGCTGCACTGTGGCCATCTTTGTCCAATGTCAAAAAATTTAAAATGAATAATATGATGTTAAGTTTGTCTCTGGGGGATCTGAAGTCTGCCCCTATTCCCCCTTTTTGTTTATAGAGAGCATTTTTAAGGGTCAGGTTGGCGCGCTCTACCACGCCTTGCCCTTGAGGGTTATAGGGAATGCCCGTGGTGTGGGTGATATCCATTGTTTTTAAAAAGGTGAGGCGCGATTGGGATGTATATGCTGGTCCATTGTCAGTTTTTAAATGTTTGGGCTTTCCCCAGGCCGAAAATGCCTGGAGGCAGTGAGATATGACATCTCTAGATTTTTCTCCTGTATGGCAAGAGGCAAAAATGATGCCTGAGCAGGTGTCTACAGACACATGGACATATTTCATCTTACCGAATTCTGGAATATGGGTAACATCCATTTCCAAATCTGATTGGGGA
This sequence comes from Manis pentadactyla, assembly GCF_030020395.1. NCBI lineage: Eukaryota > Metazoa > Chordata > Mammalia > Pholidota > Manidae > Manis > Manis pentadactyla. The sequence continues at coordinate 11,367,840 of NC_080030.1, forward strand.
GTAGCCCCTTTGGATTAACTCCTTCTGAGATGGAGGGTAGGAATGTGACACACCATTTGCAACTAACTACTATGGCTCTTGCTTGGTCTCTAGTAATATTACATTTTAGGCGAAGAGTATGTGCATTGACATGGAATTGTTTGTGAAATTGAGCAGCTTGTTCTACAGGGTCAAATAGAGCTAAGATGTTAAACTCACGGGTCAGGGCATCGGCATGTCTGTTTCCCTCAGCAATGGGTCCTGGGAGGGAAGTGTGGGCTCTTACATGTCCAATAAAGAAAGGTGTTGATCGATCCCAGATCAGTTGTTGTAGCTTTCTAAAAATACTGGCAACAGGGGAAGACTGGCTAATATAACTTACATTCTCTAAGATGGACACAGCATTCACTACATACTATCTGCTAAAAGGTTAAAAGGTTCCTGTGAGAAAAGTGTAAAGGCTTGTGCTACAGCCAACAGCTCTGTTTGTTGGGCTGAAGTGGTTGGAAAACTGAATGTCCAAGATTGGTCACCAGTGACCACAGTTCCGATGCCATTCTTTGACCCATCAGTGAACACCACCTTAGCCTTGGGTATGGGATTACATCTTGTGTTTTTAGGAAAGATGACGGGATTAGAGAGGCAGAACTGTAGCCAAGGATGTTTTGGGTAGTGGTTGTCAAAGGAAGCATTGGTGATGGTGTAAGCAACAGCCCACGCATCACAGCATGCAGTAAGACATTCAATCTGCTCAGCAGTATAAGGCGTTATTATTATGTTTGGGGGAATCCCAAATGTTTTTATAGCTGTCCTGATTTCCTTGATGATCAAATCAGCTATACTCTGAGGATACCATCTTAATGTTTTTCTTGGAGAGTGGGCCAGATATACCCAGAGAATTGGCCCTTCCTGCCAAAGTACCCCTGTTGGGCTATTATTACTGGGTATCACTATAAGGAATAGCAATTTGCCATAGTCTATTCTATCTACCTGGGCAAGCTGCAAGCGGGATTGGACTAGGCTCAAGGCTTCCTTGGCTTGCTTACTGAGAGAGCGCGGAGATGATAAATCAGAATCACCCTTCAGTGTCTCATATAATGGACTGAGCTCTTCATCTGTAAGCTTTAGGAATGGCCTTACCCAATTTATATCTCCAAGTAGTTTTTGAAAATCATTAAGGGTTTTTAATTGATCTGTTCTTATGGTTATTTTTAATGGCCTAGCAATAGTATCTTCCAATTTAATTCCTAAATACTGTTTGGTGCAAGTTGCCTGTATTTTCTCTGGTGCTAGTTCCAGGCCCCATATCTTAAAGTGTGCTTGCAAGAAGCAGAGGGCTTCTTCTACTTTACTATTCTTTTCATGACATAAGAGACTATCATCCATATAATGATAGATAATTACATCAGAGAACTTTTTTCTAACTTCTGCCAGGGCCTCATGCACATACAACTGGCACATAGTAGGGCTATTTGCCATGCCTTGTGGCAACACTTTCCACTCATACCGCTCATCTGGGCAATCGTGGTTGATGGCTGGTACAGTGAAGGCAAACTTTTTACAGTCCTCAGAATGAAGGGGGATGGAAAAGAAACAATCTTTGATATCTATTACAATGGTCTTCCAATCTTTTGGCAGGGCCATAGGCAACGGTAAAGCTAATTGTACTGATCCCATGAGAATCATCTGTTTATTTACAGCTCTTAGATCATGCAGCAATCTCCATTTTCCTGATTTCTTTCTTATGACAAATATGGGTGTATTCCATGGGGAAGTAGAACTTTGAAGATGCCCTGCGGCAATTTGCTCTTGCACTAATGTGTGGGCTGCTTCCCTTTTCTCTTTAGTAAGGGGCCACTGAGGAACCCACACGGGCTCCTCTGATCGCCATAATTTCAGGCAATCTCGCTTTAAATGACCCATCTGCTTGCAATAGAAGCATGCCCCGGGAGGGGTAGCCCTGCTGCGCGCATTTTGCAGTCCCTGAGTTATGGCTGCAGCCATTACCTGCCCTTGCACTACAGTGTCATTGATGTCCTTGCAAACATTGATGTAGGTATTTAACTCTTTATTTTTCCAAGGCCTGATAGCCTCTTTACACCACTTATTTGCTTGCTCATAGGCCAACTGTTTTACTAGGGGCATGGCTGTGTCAGCATCTCCAAATATACGGCCTGCGGTTTGCATCAGTGTCGCCAAGAAGTCTGCATAAGGCTCATTCGGTCCTTGGAGTACTTTAGATAATTGACCCTGTAAATCACCAGTGCCCTGGAGTGTTTTCCAGGCCTTGACAGCTGCTGTAGCTATTTGCATATACACTGCAGGCGGGTAATTTATCTGATTATGCTGTCCTAAGTAAGGTCCTGTGCCCATTAGCATCTCTAGGTTCCACTGATTGTTCCCTGCAGCAGCGTTGCGCTGGGCAGTGTCTTGTGAAAGCTCTGCCCACGCAGTTTTGAATAGCAGGTACTGACCTCCAGTAAGGCATGCTCTGGCTACATTAGCCCAATCATCTGGTGTTAGATTCTGAGTGGCTAATGACTCCACTATGGCCACAGTGAACGCTGCTTGCACTCCATAGGTGGTGGCAGCTTCCTTTAGGCTTTTAACAAGCTTAAAATCTAGGGCTTGATGGTATCTTTGCTGGGTGTTTGGATCTTCTATTACTGGGAAGGCTGCATTCCCCTCCATGGTTAGCCATTCCCTCAATCTATTCTTGCCCAATTGTTCTTGGCACCCCTGGCCACCACAACATGAGTAACTCTGGTAAAGGGGTGGCTCTGCTTTATAGGTTGGAGAGCAAAATGGATAATTTGGGGCGGTTGGCACAATCTCTTCTACCTTACTGCTCTTATTGGGGAGAGGGGCCGAACTAGTCTCTCCTTCCTCTCTGCTTATTCTCAGTTGGCTCAGTGAGGGGTACAATGTGGGCCGATGTCCTCTCTGAGCAGCCCTAGCCTCTAACTCTTCTCCTGATAATTCTTGGTCCTCTTCCTCATCAGAGGACCCCCCCCCCCCCGTGTCAGAGGCTCTTTCTTCTTTCAAGAACCTCCTCTCCTTCCCTTATGGCTTATCACTAATTTACATTCGTCGCTATACTGCGAACTTTCCTTGCTTTGTCGCTATTCTGCGAACTTTCCTTGCTTTGTCGCTATCCCGCGAACTTTCACTGGCGCCCTTTTCATAACATTTTTGACAAAACAAAACAGTACAACAAAGAACACTATGACGGACAGACAAAACAAATCCCCATCACAGCCGCTTGCTATCTCCTTTCCTACTTCTACTTTCGCTTTGCTCGTTGGTCCACTCACCCTTCTCCTCTGAGGCGCCTTCCCGAGCGATCCTTCCGAATGGGGTCCACAGGTACTGCTTCAGGGTAAGAAGCTCTATGGCGTCCGCATCCGTCAGTTTCTCCTCTGGGTGGCTGGAGAAAAATTCCCGGGTTTCGGCACCAGATATCGCGTTCACTCCTTGTGGCGGTGACAACAGCGATACGTACACAGACCTGGTTCACTTCAGTTCTTTATTGTTGCTCGGAAGGTCGGGAGAAGGTGAGTGAGAAGAAGCAACAGCTGGAGGGAGCGAGTGAGAGGAAGAATGAGAGGAGAGAGAGAGACAGAGAGAGTGAGAGAGAGAGAGAGTGAGAGTGCTTCTCTTTCCTGCTTACGCCTTATATAAAGGAGGCTGGCCTATGGTGATCAAGATCATGCGTGACCTTTAAGCTGATTGTTAGCATGCCTTCTGCATGAGTTGAGCACGAGCGCGGAAGCATGGGGCAAGCCTATAGGAGCAACTTCCTTATGCTAATGCCACCAAACCAGGAACGGTGGCGCCCAGGAAGCGGGCACCATCTTAGGGCATTGGTCAGCTACAGTGGAAGGGCGGTGTTCAGCCATAGTGGGACTCAGCCTCGGCCGTAGGCCGTCCCCTACATATCCTTGAAGTGATAGGATATGCACCTATTTTGGAAATGTTTCAAACTCATATTCAGGTAGGTTTTCTGAGGTTATGTGAATGAAATCAACTCAAAAGATTTGCCACTTTAAAAAAATCTGGTTCATGTTTCTTTCGGTCATATCCAACTTAATGAATTTCTCTACTCATCCACCATATGGAGTCCTTGAATTTCAGAACTGTATCTTATACATCTTTGAAACTGCAGTGCCTAATATATTTCTTAGGAAGGAGTTTATACTCAGTGAATATTTGTTGAGTGGCATGAGAAATAGATGGGCGCGTGGAAAAAGACAGAATCAGTCCTAGAAAAATGCAAGTGCATTAATTTAATAAAAGCTTTTGAGCTGGAAGGGAGATTCAGTTATTGATATTGATAAAAAAAGAGTAACAGCACCCAGTATGTGCCACCACTGTTTAAGCATTTAGACACATCTTCTCATGTGATATTCCAATAACATTTTTATGTGATTAGCATCATTTCCTCCTTGTAACAAATGAGGAAGTAAGAACTTACCGTATTTAGGTAAGTAAATCAAGGTCACAGATGTGGCAAAGAGGCTGAAACCTGGAACCATCTAAACCAGACAACTCTAAGGCATCATGTTATATTGCTTCTTAAAATAATAGTTCAACCTCTAAGGAAGGAGGAGTCCTCAAATATAAAAATGCTCATTTCCGGAAGTCAGCTCCCCAGTGCAGCACGCAATGTTTTGTCTCTGGAGGCTGCAGCATCAGCAATAAGTCAAACTCTAGAGTAAGATTTGGTAAGGTGTCTTTAATGTTTTAATTTACTTTCCTTGGATTATTACAGGGGTGAGCACATTTTCATGCTGATATGTTTACTTATATTTCTTATTTCTAAATTTCTGTTTATATCCTTTGATCATTTAACATCTTGGGTATTTTTATTCTAGTGGGTTTTTAAGAACCTTTCATATGTCTACATTTTATGCTTTGTAATACCCAATGTGTTCTAGATATTTTCCCTAGCTATATATACTTGTATTTTATTTTATTTATGGTTTTATCTACAGGTCTTTAACATACTCGAATATATCGATTATGTTCTCAGTTCTATCCCTTTATTTTTATTCCATCTAGATTTATGCTCAGAGGGTTGATCTATACTTTCTTCTAGGAGTCTCCTATATCATTTCTTGGACTTCATTTTATTATGGTCATTGGCATTAGGATAGAAATTTAGGAATAACTCATTGCCTCAGCATCATTCACTTCAAAACATCATTTATTTCCTTGTGGATTTGATGCCCTTTTCATAATAGCAGAACTTCTTCTTTTACTGAATTTATTGATTACTATTCTACTGCATTCATATATTTATTTATATTTAAGCCAATTTCACAATGTTTAATAAACACAGCTTTCCTACACATTTTAAATAAAGAGGTAGTAAAATCTCCCCTCTTTATTCTTCATTTTCAAAACTCTCTGCCCAGTTATTGTTTGTGGAAAACATGTCTAAGTTGCCATCCCAATATTCATTCTGTTTTTCCCTAACGGCGGAATGAAGATTTGACAGGGGTGGCAATACACCCAGATCAAAACATCAGTGCAGGGGCGATCATGCGTCTTGGTTTGTTACAGTTGCATTAACCGATTATCACACACAGCGGCTTAAAAGAACTCAAATATTTCATCTTACAGTTTTGGAGATTAGAAGCTCAAATACATCTCAATGGGATGAAATGAAGATGTCTGTAGGGCTGGGTTCCTCTCTAGAGAGTCTAAGGAGTAACCCATTTTCTTGCTTTTTCCAGCTTCTAGGGGCTCACGGCCCCTCTCCTATTGGAAGCCAGCAATGGCTAATTGCATCTTTTTTGTATCAGCTCACTCCAACGCTTATTTCTGCGTCCTTCTTCCACATTTAAGCATCCTTGTAATTACACTGGGCTCACCGATCCAGGATAATCTCTGTTTTAAAATCAGATGATTAGCAACCTTAATTCCACCTACAGCTTTAATTCCTGTTTTTCATGTAGCCTGATACAGTCACAGGTTCCAAGGACTAGGACACAGATGTCTTTGGGGAGGTGTGACACTACTTTGTCCCAACAGATGTAGGTTGAATCTGTTAGGTGGAGCTCCTAGGAAAACATGCATTTTCCTAATGAAAAAAAAAATAGGTTCACAAACATGATGTTAAACAAAAGAAGCCAAAAACACACACAAATACATGTTGTATGACTCTATTTATGTAAAATTCAGAAGTGGCAAAAAATGTTATCTATACTACTAGAATTCTAGATCGCAATTATGTTGGGGGTGAGGATAGGGACTGGAATTAAGCACAAAGGAAGGTTCTCAGGTCTGGACATGTTCTGTTTCTTGGTCTGGGTTCTGGTGAGAGAATATTCAATAAGTGAAAATCCATTGAGGTTTTAATATGGCCCTTTTTTCATCTATAGGTTATACTTCATTAAAAGGTAGGTTTTTGTTGACTCTAGACCTGTGATGTGAGGACAAATAAAGCATTAATGTGTTTAAGCCACTCCTTTGGTCCAGATTTCTGTTACTTGGGGCTGAATGCCATTCCTAACTGGAAACATTGTTCATGATGCATTTTAGAATCTATGTAATATGTGTTAGAAAAAGCATAAAACCTAAATGTGATTTATTCCCACCAGGAGGTTTACACATTTTAACAATAAGGTATTAACAAAGGGCCACGTGGTGGAAAATCTGCCAGGAAGCTGCTCAGGCTGAGATTGGGGATGAGGGGGGAATTGGTAAGGGCCTGGGTATACCTGTTTGAGTTTTTTTAAACCTACCAATGAAATTAAGACAAATGCAAGAGAAGGCCCAACGGGGATATAACTGGCTTAGGCGATGTCCAAGAATGAACGTGAACCCTGTAGTACTCAGCCAATGAGGAACCAGGGGAAGGACTCGTGTACTAGGGAATAAATTACTTGACACCAACGGCCTCAGGGGCGCCTGCTCACCAGACACCTGATCCTGCAAGAGCATCATCAAAGCCTTACTCCACTGTTCTCTTTGTCTCCGTGTCCACTTACTGAGTTTGGACCAGTGAATGTGTTTCTCACAATATGTCCTGTCATAAAAAAGCTGGTGAGTCATTTGCATAGTAAAGCCTGGGGACCACGTCTAACTGACCCAAGAATAAATAAAGCCAGAATGACTCAGAGGCAATAGAGGCCAAAATATATGGGTTGAAGACCAACTGTGTCCCTCCTTCCTGTGTGACTTTGCTGAGTTGCTTAAGCTCTCTGGGCCTGTACCCTGACCTATAAAATAAGGTTAACAGAAATAATAGGTTCTCATTGGGCCACTGTCTATTAAGGAAAAATGCATGCAGAGCACTAAGAACAATGATACTGTACAGGACTTTTAATGCTTTATTGATAAGCCTGGGGATGTAGATCAGAGAGTAAGAGTGAAACAGAAAGTTTAAAGGCATAAATCCAAAGTATCTGGAAAATTTAGATAACTTTTTTTGTGTGTTGGGATGTAGTTTAGTAATAAATTTACTCGCCAGTTAAACTACAGTGTCTTCTTTTACAAAAACACTTATTTGTGCCTGTGGAAGGAGCACCCATTTTTCAGTCTCCCTAAAGGAACTGACTTTTTTCATCCTTGAGTGCACATGGATTTGAGCTCCCAAAATCTCAGTCAGCCACTTAGGGACCCAAGGACCTAGCCAAATAGAAATTCTGACTTTTTTCACTATCTCCAAAACAAGGAGCCACTTTTCCTGAGTCATGTATAAGTCTGGACTTTATCATCAACTTCTCTAAGTTAAATGTGACCCCTGAAGGGGTCATACAGGGACAGCAGCTTTGGGGTCTGAGTCAATCACACCCATGCCCTCGAGGAAACCCTCAGTTTCACTTCAATCATAGACATGAGGTCAAATGAAGAAATGAGCCCTACACTCTGGGACAGGGCACAACCACCTAGTCCATCAAAGAGATTAGAGTGAATCTCTAATTCTACGGAATTAGGAATCTCTAATTCCTTCCCACTCCTAACACTACTAAAATGTTGCCATTGTCCCAAAGACAGTATCCCTTAGAATGGTGCCATCCAATCTAATGTAGCAGCAATTGGCCACATATGACTATAGAAATCTAAAATAATAAACAACAAATCAGTGTTTAAAAAATTCAGTTAGTTATTCTAGCTACATCAAGTAGTCAATAAGCCACATGTGGTTAGTGACTACCATAGTCGACAGCGCAGAGAACATTTCCATCATCTCATTGTAAAAAGTCCAATCAGTGAGCATGACCTTAGAAGAATATTGCCTTTTCATATAATACTCTTCAGCAATGTCCCATTGAGACCATCAGGTATGTTGATAGCAAATTTCTTCTACATCAGTTCAAAATTGCAATTGGATGCATATAGCAAAAACCAGACTACAATGGCTTAATCCAAAAGGTTTTTTTCTTTTCTCATGAAACATGGGTTCTGGAGCTAAGCAGTTTAAGATTGGCCCTCAAGTACTCAGGATCCTTCCACTTTTTTGCTTTTACTATCCTTAGCCTGGGTCTCCCACACTCACGGCCAAAAAATGGCTCCTGCTCTTGCAGCCATTGCAACTGCATCCCAGGAAGGCAGAATGGAGAAATGAAATAGTGCATCTTGTCCAGCTTTGAATTCTTGTATCTGCATCCTTTGCCTGAGGGATTTCTCTGATGGCAGAAGTCTTCTCTGCCCACACGCATAGAAAAATAATTTCCCAGGAGTCACTCCTTATCCAAGGACTCGACAGGACAGCAGATGGTGTATAAATACCTTGCTCATGGGGTGGGATAACTCTGAAGCATATCTAGTACACCAGTTCCCAGAATTCCCCAGCAGGAACCCCAGTTGACCATGATGGTAACTGGCTTGGTAAACACCCTTTCTGGCTGACCTTCCTGGCCTGACTCGCTTCTCCACTTCCTGGGACCACAGAAATCTTCATCTTAACCAGACTGAACTGAGTTCTATGTAATGGTTTGAATGAGCCATGTAATGGTTTGAATTGCCACCCACACAAAAGATATGCCTACATGGATCCTGGGAATGTGACCTTGTTTAAAAAAGATTGCCTTTGCAGAACTAATGAAGTTTGGGATCTTGAGATGATATTGTTATGGATTACCTGGGTGGGCCCTAAATCCATCCAGGTAAGATTAAGATACAGAAGAGAAGATGCAAATAAGAGAAAGCATGAGAAGTAAGGCAGACTTTGGAGGGATGAGGTCACAAGCTGAGAGATTCCTGGAGCCCCAGAGGCTGGAAGGGGCAAGGAAAGTGTAAGATAAATTTTAGCCGAAATAAGCAGGCGAAGAGAGGCAACAAAGGGCCAGGTAGTTTATTTGAATGCAACTCCCAGGTGATGTTCTGTGGTCTGGGTATTACAGGCTGGGGAAGTCACACCCGACCAGGGAGGTGGGGGCTTATAAGGGATTAGGAGGGGAGGAGTGGGCAAGCTATCCTAGGGGGCGTGGAGAGGTATGATTGGCTAAAGGTGACATACTAGACAACTAGAAACTTTCTTTCCTTCCAAGAGGGAGGAGGCTGACATCCGGGTCTTGTTGGCACATCAGAAGGATGGAATTCAGGAAGAGCTGTCCCCTTCCCATATAAGGCACGGACCTTGGGGTCTGGTCTGTTCTCCCCCTATGGCATCTCTCTCTTCTGTTTGCATGCCCTTGTTTCTCCTTCCTCCAGCCTAACACTAAGTTCATTCTTTGACTCTGCAAACAAGAACCCGGGTATCAGTTTCAGAGGTGTTCAAGGTGCTGGTGTGTTACCAGAACTTTCTTCAGACCCTGGAGGGAGACTGTGGGTGTGCAGTTGCTCAGGCTCGGCTGAGCAACAGAGAGACCTGATCCATGCATGGATCGCCGGCCTCGCAGGCAGCTCGGGGCCTCCAGAGAACAGGGCCTTTTCGGGGAGAGGGCTTCAGCAGGTGGTTCCTGGTGGCTGTGTGGTGAGGCAGGGCTGGGATGGGCTCCCCCAGCTGGGGTGGGCTGGAGGAAGAGCCACCACCTCCCCCTTGGCGGTCCTGGGCTGGGAGAGAATTGTGTCGGCTGTGCTTTGGGGAGCCCAGCCACTGGGCTGCCTGTGGCCTGGGGTGGCCACCTGCCGTCAATAAAGTTTTATTGGGATGCGGCTCAGTGGTTATGGCAGGACAGCCTCCCTTTGCAGAGAAGGCTTTCTAGACCCAAGCACTAGAACGTTCCCCCCTTGCTGTCTTCAGTTGGAGAGCTTGTAGGACCCGCTGGATGTCTTGTAGAAGGGCACGGAGTTTATGTGCCTGGCTGTGGAGTTGATGCCTGACCTCCGCTGAGCGTGGAGGGCCCCGGTGCCGGATGCCTCCCCTTTGTAACGAATCGGGGGCGCCTGCAGCCTCCCGTGCACCCTGTGGTTTCAGGGCCTTTGCAGACTCTTGCCCAATCCCTTGGTTACGGTGGGAGCTTCTAATGTGTGTGCAGAGATCACAAGCTGCACTGGCCGCTGAGTGCATTTTCTAGGCCTTGATCTTACAGATTCTCTCCTGGGCGTGTGGACAGCCACCTTCTCCCGTGTCCTCATGTGGTCGTCCCTCTGTACCACTGGGCAGCAGGGAGCACGGTGTCCCTAGAGGCTGGGTGCAGCCTTCCGGGAGGTTCTGCCACATTGTGTGGCTGTGGGTTCAGGGCCCAGGCCTTACTGTGGGGTCCACCCAGGAATGCCCCCGCGGGTGTGCGAAGGGACCCTGTGCCTCCGTGTTGCGGCTGGCCTCAGGATGCCAGGAGACCCCCGGCCAGCGCTCTGTGCAGGGGCCCGGGGTCTAATGGTACCTGGCCTTCACCTACCCCCACGAGTTCTGGGTGTCCCGGGCGCGGCGAGGCAATCCTGACATGTGAGGCTATGCATTTCTGCTGGTGCCGCGTCTCTGAGATGCCCCTGGGTCGGGCCACCCAGTGGGCTCGTCCCCTGAATGCAGGGTGCTCCTGAGGCTCCTGCACTGCGGCCACCAGCTCCCTGCCCTTCTCCTGCACGAGTTTCGCCATGGAAAGGCCAACGGGGAGCCCACGTGGGCCCTGCTACTCACAGCCCTCATCTGCAAGGCTGGCATTCTCATCGCCTCCCTGGACAGCGTGGCCCCCATCCTCTCCGTGTGTGGCCACGGGTGCGGCAGGAGATGGGGGATGTGAGGCACCTGCTCTGTGGGTTGGCCTGTAAGGGCACACAGGGATGGACACGGGGCCAGGTGTGGGACACGGTCATCCATGGGATGGTGACGTGGCCAAGAGGGAGGGTGCTTCCTGGGACATGGAGGGCAGGGGACCCGGCATACTGGAGCCTGGGCCTGCCCGCCCCCCGCCCCCCCGCCATGCTGTGCCTGATGCCCTCAGGTTTTTCCTCACGTGCTACATGTTTGTGAACCTGGCCTGCATAATGTAGACCCTGCTGCATGCACCCAACTGGCGGCCACGCTTTAAGTACTACCACTGGTAAGCACGTGGGGTGGCCCAGCGGTCCCTGCTTGTCCTCTGGGGCATGAACCTCAGCCAAGCCACTGGTCATCACCTGGGATGTCCAGGCGTCTGAGCTGTGCGGCCTTGGGCTGCTGGGCTCCTGCCTCAGCGCGTCAGCCATCCCGGCAGACACGGGGAACCAGTGTGTGTGGCGTGCAGGGGTGCTGAGCGCACTGGGGGAGGAGGGGGTGGCTGTGGAGCCCGGGGCCCGGTCGGAGGCCGTGTGGCCAAACCATCAGTGACCCTGATGGTTTACTGGGCCTTCATAACGGATTATTTGGAACTGCTGGCTGGCACTCTGGGCCTAAAGTTGGCTTTCGTCTAATGCAGTAAATCGTCCCCAGTGTGAAGAGCCTAACCTGAGCATAACTGTTAACTCTCACACGCCAACTGAGAAAACCGAGGGGCCCGTGTGCACACTTAGGACTTCCCAACAGCTCCGTCGCCCTGGATGGGGAGCCGGGGTCTGGGAGGCACAGAAGCGTGTCGCAGTCATTTCCCAGCATAGACACTTAACAGTGGACTCATCCATGCCCAGAGAGAAGACAGGGTGGGGAGCCCCCATGCCAGGGCACGTGTGTGAGATGCAGCTCAGGCTTCCTTGATCCTCTTTGTGTGGAAACCCCATGCGTAACTATCGATGTCTTTGTCTCATTACGTAAGTCTCTGAAAGATAATCAACTGTTTAAAACCAAAATGTTACCAGTGGGCTTGCTGCCTATGACCCATTCATTGCAAGTGAAACATGTGACACCAGAGCTGGGGGAGCGGGGTACAAGTGCGCAGAGGACATACGGTGGGATCGTTAAAAACATTCAGAAACAGAGAACCAGGAAAGAGCAAATGGAACAAACAGAAAACAAACACAAGCTGACAGACTTAAACAATGCAACATCACATTCAATGTAAATGGTCTAAACACCCAAACAAAAGGCAGGAATGGTTAAATTGGATAAAAAAGCAAGACCCTATGCTATGCTGTCTAAAAGAAACATACTTTAAACACAGAGACCCAAACAGGTTAAGTGGAAAAGATCTACGATGTTTGTTGATGCAAAGAAGGCTGGAAAGGCGGTTTTGACACTTGAGTCAGAGCAGAATATCACCAGGATAAATAAAGGTCATTTGTGACTTTAAGAGACTCACCCAACCTCATGCTTATGCTCCCCCAGCAGAGCCTTTGACCAAGACCAGCACTGAGGATGGGGAGGGGTCCCTCGGAGCTGGTGGGAGCTGGGGAGCAGGCATGCCTGCAGGCTCTCACCTTCCCAGTGGACTGGATGCCTCTGATGACGCACAGATACACGATCGCCCAGCAGGCGGCCAAGTGGCCCAGCAGCCGCCGTGGGACGGAGCCGCTGTCGCTGATGTCGGCCGTGACGTTCAGAGCCTGCCGGTCCCAGAAGTAGCTCATGGTACTGCTGCCCCGGCACAGGACCACAAGCCCTGGGACCAGAGGGGCCTGTCAGGGGCTGGCTACGCAGTTCATGCGGGACCGGAGCCCCACCAACCTCCAGCAGGAAGTGCAGGCTGCAGGTAACCTGCACTGGGGCTGCCAGAGCACTGGGCACAGCTGGGGATCCAGTGCCCCTGCTGCCCAGGGTGTCCAGCCGTGGCCCATGGGGCCTCGCCATCCAAGCACGCAGGGCTTTCTCGTTCAGAATGTGCCAACACTAGCTGGGACCAGCCCAAGGCAGGAGGGAAACTGGGCTGACACCGCTCCACCAGTGAACTGCCGAGCTGACGACTTCCACATCACAAAGATGTCCCCAGATCGAGCCCTCAGCTGGGGTCTGGGCCCAAAGACCCCGTGCGGTGAGGTGGCAATCCCACCTGCTCCCCTCATGGGGGTGAGGGCCCTGGTGCTGTGCTGTGGACAGCGGGGTCCCCGCGGGCCCCTGCGCCTGCAGTGGGTGCAGAGTGGGTTTCAGGTGTGCTCTCTGGGGAGCCCTCAGGGGCTCCGGTGCCCGGCGATGCCCTGGTCTTACCTGTGTGGGTGAGGTCCAGCAGGCAGGAGCTCTAGGACAGGGGGTTCTGGGAGTTGCTGAGGAATTACCACGGCACCCAACTCAGGACCATGTTGTAGGACAGGCTGATTTGGAAGGACGTGGTGAGGCAGCCCAGCCCTGCGGTCCAGCCACAGCTCCTGCTCAGCACCTGCCCACCTGCAGGCCGTCCCATGCACAGGCACCATTCCCGCCCCCCAGGGCGCCCCGGGGGCTCCCGCCGCCCGCCCCTCCAGCCTGCATCCACAGGGCGAGCCCACTGGGCCCTTCCTGGCTGGGCACAGCCCTTCTCTCCCCGGGGCTTCTAGCGTGTTTCAGGTGGGGCTTCTGGACCACAGTGGACCCGCCTGGAGGGGAGGCGTCATGTCACAGGCCCAACGGTGGCACACGGACCCCTGTACTTCAGCCTTCACCTCAAGGGCACGGGGTGTGTGTGTGTGCGCGCGGGGGGGCAGGTCTGCTCTCATCAGGGACTCCCCCAATGCGCCACGTGTGCACAGGCCCAGGGCAGTTCAGGACATCTGGCTGCTCCATTGGGCTGGGCCCCTTGCCACCCCTCCTATGCCAAGTGTACCCCACGCAGTACCCTGCTCCCACGTCCTTGCCCTCCTGGGAGAGGCCTCCTCAGAGTGTGGCCAGGTCAGCTCCCACTGGGATGCTGCCGCGTGGGTCTCCCTGCACGTCTGCGTTAGGCACCCCGTAGGTCTGCAGGCTCAAAACCACCAAATGTGTGCCGATGAGACAAGCAGGCAGACACCACCCCCGGACCTGCAACCCCAGCAACTCCCCCTCCAGGCCTGAGCAGCTGTGCGCAGGGCTCCAGGGACCTGTATACCAACTCCACCCAGGTAGGGTGAGATGGCTGTCCACACCCCGATGCTGGCCCTCCGCAGGCGCTGGCCGAAGGCAAGCTCAATGTGGAAGAGGGGGATCCCCTTGAGGGCCAAGGCGAAAAGGTAGGGGACGAGGAAGGGCCCTGCACAGACACAGAGGCCAGGCGTGGGCCCCGGAGAGGGGGACGGGCAGTGTTGGGCACCTCATTTGCCACTGTAGGGTCACTCGGCCATGTCCCAGCTCACGGCTCCAGGCTCCATGCACCAGCCCCGTGGGCTCTGCGGGCCTGTGAGCCCGCCAGGCGGGGACCTGGGCTTTGTTCAGAGTGGTATGTTGGGGTCCCCGAGCCTGGCTGGGACTTTCCCTTTGGCACCTCCCGTACCGTGTGTGGGTGTGGGGGGTGGACACCCATGGCACCTGAGGGACCAGGGCTCCCCAGCCCCCAGGGGGAGCTGCCCTGACAGGCTCCACGGAGCGGATGGTAGAGCGGATGAGGTCGATGGGGAAGGACCCCACCCAGCAAGCTGGGGGCATAAGTAGCCGGGAAGAAAGAGTGCTGGGCCCCAGGGAGCCACAGGGTGAGTGGGGACCAGGCTACCTGAGCCCGCAGGCCCAGTGTGATGGGACCGCAGCCTCTCAGCCAGGCCTGCAGGAAGACGCCATTGTCTGCACCCCGTGGGGCTACACACCATCTCCCGCTGTCACGAGAACTGAGCCCCTGGCAGCCATGGGCTGTGTCCCTGGGCTGCACCCTGACTGGGAGCCGCTTGCCTTCCCTCCGTGAGGAGCCTCCAACCCCTTGGCCCCGCAGACTCTGGGCGTCTGCATGTTGGCACCTGGATGCTCCAGGGCCGGTGGCTGCCCTTCCCCACCTGTGCACCAAGTCCGGGACGCGTGGTCCCCTGAGCTGCGGTGCTGCCGGTCAGTGCCATGGTGCCCCTCCCAGCTCCCGGCTGAGGCGGTGTGGGGCCGGCCAGCCTTTGCCACCAACCACAGGTGCCCAGAATGGCTTGCCAGCCTCTCTGTTTTTTTATGTCACCATCAGATGTCCTGACACTGACTGGGACCCTGGAGAAGGCAGGTGGCCACTGAGCCCTTGGCCCACTCTGACTTGTGCAGAGGACTCCAGGCCAGCATTTGGGGTGAAACTGTGCCTATTGGTCATTTCTGTATCAGCCAGGGGGCATTGAAGGGCAAGGTCACATTCCGGGGAGCCTCTGCCCCGGAGGTGTGGGAGCCCCAGGGACGGCCAGGGCACCTGTGGGCTGGGGCTTGGAGGTGGGGATGTGAACGAAGCCCAGGTCATGCCAGGGAACTCCTGGTGGAAAGGAGCCATCCCCAAGGCTGGGGGCCAGGACCCAGGTGGAGGCGTCCTCCCTCCGCCCCCCCCCCACCTCCACCTGCACTGTGGGGTCTCACACAGGTGTGCGGACCTCCAGCCACCTTGGGCTTTGGGCACACACCTGCCATGTGGTGAGGACAGTCACAGGGGACTGCACAGGCCTTGGAAATGGGCACCCAGCCATCGGGCAGGGATTTGGGTCCCAGCAGTTTGATCCACTGTCTAGACTAGGCTATGAGCTTCAGGCCCGCTGGGCCCCTTGGCCCCATGGACCCCATGTTCTGTGGGGAGGGCAGGCCTGGAGCCCATGGGCCAGGGACTCCCCAAAGGGAAAGGTCCAAGAGAAGGGAGTCTGCCTCTGTAGCTGAACCTGCCGTGTTTTGGGGAGAAGAGAACGAAGCGTTTCTGTGACCCCAAGATTAGAGCCGCAAGGTCGGGACCCTCAGTCTGCATGTCAGGCACACGCCTTACCCGATGCTGTGTGCAAAGCAACACCACACACCAAACGGGTCGTGGGCTGGCGGCTGGCGCCAGAGGAGCGGGGCCGTGTGACTAGAGGTTGGAACTTTCTCCCCAGGAGGGGAGAGGGTCTGATTCTGAGCTAATCACCAGTGGCCAGAACTTAACCCATCGTGCCTACAGGACAGAACTTCCATAAAAACCTTTAACTCGGAGGCCTGGGAGCTGCGGGGCGGTAGGCGCTTGGAGGTTCCTGGAGGGCGGTGCGGGAGAAGGCACAGGAGCCCCCCACCCCTCAGCTCACCCTGCCCACCTCGTTCGTCTGGCTGCTCCTGGGTCGCATCCTCTCTGAAACCCAGTGATCGTTAAGTCAAGAGCCTTCTTGAGTCTGCGAGTCAATCTAGCAAATTTTTGAACCAGGGGTGGGGATCACGGAATCCTGAGTTTCCAGCCAAGCTGGGCAATTGTGAGTGACCTGGGAACCCAGGAGCTGAGACTGGCACGTGGGGATAGGGGTATGGGGCTGTGCCCTTCACCTTTGCGCTGAGTTCACGTAGACAGCGCCAGAACCGGGACGGACCATAGGACGCGCCCTTTGCACCCGGAGATCAGGAGGCTGGGTGGGTGTGCCAACGACCTCACGCATTCGGTGTCAGAGCCCCAAGGGCTGGTCCTTCCTTTAGCACCACGCAGGTGTGACCAAATCTGCCTGTTTTGCATGTAGCTTGTCTACTGGAGACTGACAGGTCGCTGGCACTGTTCACAGTTGCTGCGAGGTGAGCCAAGGGCCCCCCGCCCCCAGCACGGTGGGTGTCGAGCACAGTGGCGGTGCGCATCAACGTCTGCCCAGGACAGAGCCTGGGGTTGCTCAGGGTAAGCAGAATAAATATGCTGAGATCTCTGTGGAGGGCATCAGCAGAGGACAGCAGTGAACACCTGGGCAGGAGAGCCGGACATGCTCCCTGTGGACTGGACGGCTCAACGTTGTCACGGTGGAACTCCTTCCCAAATCAGCCTAGAAATCCAAGGCCCTACCACTGAGACCCTTAGGGTCTTTAACGGGAAATGACAACCTAGCTGACGGTCATATGGAAACGTAACTGCCAATAACATTAAGAGGAGCATGAGCTAAAGGACAGACTGGGCACCAAGGCTTATCCTAAAGCTACAGGAATTAATACAATGCAGCCTTCAGGACAAAGAATTCATGGATCCCAGCAGATGCATGCACCCTGGTGGGGTGGAGCTGGCGGACCACATACTGAGTGACCCCTGCGTTGCCACGGCCCCGCGGCGGGTGCTTCCTGGGCTGAACCACAGCCAGTGTTTGAAGATCCTTCCACCTCCTGCTTGTGGGCTTAGTGCATCCCTTTGGCTCAAAGGCCCAAGAGTGGTGGGGGCCCTGGGGATGAGGGGAGGGGACCCAGGGGTGAGGGGCGGGGACCCAGGGGTGAGGGGCGGGGGCCCTGGGGTGAGGGGTGGGGCCCCGGGGATGAGGGATGATGGGCCCCGGGGGTGAGGGGTGGGGCCCCGGGGATGAGGGATGATGGGTCCTGGGGGTGAGGGGTGGGGCCGTGGGGGTGAGGGATGATGGGTCCTGGGGTGAGGGGTGATGGGCCCTGGGGTGAGGGGCAGGGACCCAGGGGGTGACAGGTGATGGGCCCTGGGTTCTCCCTGTGTAACTCCAGGGAGGGGAGATCCCAGGGCAAAATACCTTTGAAAGCGAAATCAGGCAAAGGGAGAAATAATGTTTAAAGGTCATTTATTGCCTACCAGCAGTCGCCCTGCATCTCTCTCTCCTGCTGCAGTAGAAGAGAGCGAATACTCCCACCAAGCTCTCTGGTCCAGATAAACCCTCCCTCGCCCACGTAATTACCCACTGACGTGGAGACGGACTACTTCTCTCCACCCCTTGGAAACACCTGTTGATACGGAGAAGCACTAAAGCCAGGTCAAGAGATTCTGGAAATATTGCAATTCCACACCCTGTCTGTGGAACACGCGTCTATGGCTTCCCTTTATGTACTTAATTAAATTTTGTTACTTTTTCTCCTGTTAGTCTGTCTCATGTCAATTTGTTTCTTAGACCAGCTAAGGGAACCTCGAGGAACTGAAGAAATTCTTCCTCCCACCACCAGTCAAGTAGCTATGTTTACTCAGGGCTGAACCAGGACCTCTCTCTTTTTGTTAAAAGGACCAGGATGGTGTGGAGAAAATGGAAATTACAGCCAGGATCCTTGCCCGGGTGTCACCCATTGTAGACCTGAAGTGCCTGTTTGCATGTCTATGGGATGTTTACCGAGAGGCTGGTCAGTCTTGGGAGTGTTAGGCAGAAAAATAGATATGAGCGGGATGAGAGACAATTAAGGCCAGTAAAGTTCACTAAACAGGGGACTCAAAAAAGCATCCTGTCCCAGGGGACTGAGGAGGAGCAGAAAAGAAAAACACAAAGCTAGTGAATCGGCGCAGGAATGTCTGCTTGGACCCTTGCAAGCTGCTGCTTCATGTGTCTGCACCCCAGCCCCTCTCCCACGATTTCCCCTCGAAAAGCCCTGACCGCTTGTGTGTCCGGAGGACGGTGGTTCTGCAAGGCAGGAGCCTGCCGCTCCCTCGTTTGCTAGCAAATCAATAAACTATTCTTTCCTTTCCTCAAAACCTTGTCACTGTCTT
Organism: Manis pentadactyla; assembly: GCF_030020395.1. Lineage (NCBI taxonomy): Eukaryota > Metazoa > Chordata > Mammalia > Pholidota > Manidae > Manis > Manis pentadactyla. The sequence continues at coordinate 11,386,589 of NC_080030.1, forward strand.
TTGTGATTTGACCTCAGGGACAAGGACTGGGTTTCGGTACCAGGAGCGGTCCCCCGACCAAGTGCCCGCACTGCCGCTCCCTCGGTGTCAGGGCCCAAGGCCGAGCTGCCCTGGAGGAACGCAGAGCTCCTGCCTTCCTCCTCGCTAGCCACAGGGGACTGTGCCGGCAAGGAATTCGTGCTGTATGGTAGCTCGAGCACAAGCCTCTAGGATTCCATCTAAAGTACACACTGAAAGCAGTAACGCCTTCCAGGAGAGAGTACAGAAACCGGTGTCGCCACCAAGGACTTGGAAGATGTCGGGGTGGTGATCTCCACATACCCTTGTTGAAGTCACTCATTTGGCCTACTCGGAAAACAGATGAATCTTGGAGATGCCAGTGCATGATGGTCACCGTAATCAGAGTGGCTCAGATTGCCGTTACTGCTGCACATGGGGCTTCATCACTTGATCCCCAAGCTGCCAGTGTGTAAGTATTGGTCAGGAAAATGCTCTTTGTTCTCTTCCTGTGAGTAAAGACCAGCAGGGCAGTTAGCTTTCAGCCGGCAAGGAGAGAAAACTATCTCAGAGGCATATCAGACCTCCAGACTTAGGTTGTCACTTAGTCAGAAGGAACCTTCGTCTCCTTTTCCTTCCAGAAGACATCACACTGGCCCATCACATTGATGGTATTATGCTGATTGGACGCAGTGATCAGGAAGTACAACTCCTGTGTCACCCGAGGAGCCCCGAGGTAACACAGGGCAGCCCAGAGCGGGCCACTCCAGGGCCAGGCCACAAGTGTGACCCACCTGGACTGACCTATCAAGCATATTGATAAAACAGTCACGTGTCAAAAGGTGGGAAATAAATCCAACAAAAATTCAGGGGCCTTTCTTTCGTCTTAGAGAAGTTTCTACAAGTCTATCATGTGGGCATGCTAAGCTCTCCCTTGTAAGGTGATGAATAAGGTGCTGTATCCGGCCCCTCTTCCCGCCCACATACACAAAATGCACAGCGGCCTGGTGGACCACCTCGGATTTCAGAGGCAGCAGAGACCTCATTTCCAGTGGGCTACTCTGAGCCATTTACTGATTGGTCTGAAAAGCACCTAGTTTGAGAGCAACCTGGACCTCTGGAAGGTGGAAGGCAGTAGAGGGCAACACCTGGATCTCCTCTCATTGCCACCCCTTCAAGGTGCACACCTGAAAACGGCCTAGCGTGAGACGGACCTGCCCAAGATCACAAGGCCCGGACCCCGGCCTGACCTGCGTGGTGGTCCACGCTCCATGCCAAGCCTGGCTGGCATTCTTCCGTCTCTGAGTCCGTGCGACACACACACGTGACACCAGCCGCCAGGAGCTGGAGGTGTCATCCATGTATCCCTGGGGATGTCCTTAGGGAGGAATATCTGGCGTGACCCTCCCTGTGCAGGTTGGGATGTTGGGCAGCTCCTGGGAGGTGCCGTGGCCTCAGCAGGACAGGGAACTGGTGAGAAAAAGAGGCCTGAGCTCAGCTCTTGTCTCCTCAGAGCTGGGACCCCAGTGACATTGCCAGAGAGCGTGGGGAGGGCTCTGGTGGAGATGTGTGTACTCTTGCATGGCAAGGGCCAGGAGGGGGGGCAGTCAGCAGCCCAGAGGGGCACGTGGGCGTGTCTGAATGCAGGGAGGGGCCCTTGAAGAAGTGATGTCTCTGATGACACGCCCAGTAGAACCTGAATTGTGACCCGGACGGAACCCAGCTCCTGGTCGCAGACCCCAGTCCTGCTCACTTGACCGGAGGTGCTCGACAGAGCAACATGTGGTCTTGTTGTGTGGAGCCTTCTGAAGGCGAGGAAGACAGGGGGGCATCTGAGAGTGAGAGTCCTGCTTCCTGTGGGCATTGGCTCAGTGACCTCTTTCAATGCTTCTGTCCGTGTCTCCAGGGGGAGTCCGAGGTAACACAGTGCAGCCCAGAGCGGGCCACTCCAGGGCCAGGTCACTGTGTGACCCATCCCCGGCTGACCTTCCCCGTGGCCCCTAATGTGTCTGCGGTGGGCGTGGGGAGGAGGGGGTCCGTTCTAGGGTGGGAGCATGTTGTGAGGTGGTGGCCCCCTGGTGGGGCAGTCAGTGTCACAGCTCTGGTCTCATCATTCAGGACATGGAGGTGAGTGTTGGGACCAGGTATTTCCACCCACATGTTAATCCTGAGCCCAGGGGTGTCCTCCTCTTCCCTGAGGGACTGGATGTCTACGCAGATGGCCCTGTGGGCCTTATCTCCGGTCAAGTTTGGGGCCCACACTGCCCCCTGCGGGGAGGTCCAGGCATCCCCGGGTGCCTCCTCCCCAGCTACCAGGTGCTGGCTTTGCAGAGCTCCACCCTAGGGAGCGTGGAGGAGCTGGTGGATGGATTCACCTACTCCATCTCCCTGGACCTGGGGCAGGCTGTCTACACCCCAGGACCCCGTTCCACACCTGGCAACCGGCCAGGGCCCTCCCTCGAGAGTGGCCAACAGGACCACTCCAGAGGGCCTGGAACGTTGTTCCCGGGGGCACCCCGTGCCTCTCCTTGCTCGCACCCCAGGGGGCTGGGGGCTCTCAGGTGAGCCACAAACCTCCCTCGTCCTGGTGGTTCCTGGGTTTCCCACTGACTATATCCCTGCTGCCCCCCTCAGCGAGAAGCTGAGCTAACTCTCTTTCGGAGTGAGCTCAACATGAGCAGGGTTCCCCAGATGGACGTGTGTATGCAGACAAGGCGCACAGCATGGGAGGAACGAGCTCCAAACACCAGCCGGAGCACTCCCGAGGACGCTGACCAGCCGACCACGGACCAGCGGCTCCCCCGGTGAGCACCCACCCCCCTCCTCGGCACAGTCGGGCCTCTGCCCACAGCCCGCGGTGTGTCTTGCGTGTCCCCACGTGTCTGAGCCTCAGCGTGCTCCTCTGACGGGCAGGGTGGCTGGCGATCAGCCTGTTAGGGTGCCCATGGGGAACACGGGAGGAGCCTTAGAGGGGCTCCGCTGGCGCCCGGCACTGTAAAGGATTGCCAGCCAAGCTGGGCCACTTCGGGGCTTACTTCTCTGTACCCAATGAAAAGCCTTTGGCCTCACCCGTCAGTGGCCTGGAGCCTGGCTCATTTGGAAAAGCACATGGAAAGCAGCCTTTGGAACGGAGGCTCGCGATTCCCTGTGGCTGGGCCCGGTCCTTGTCCTCGCCGTGGCCACATGAGGGACCTCTGGGGGCAGCAGAGGGGTACCTGGGAAGGTTCGGGAAGGACTTCCTTCAGCAACAATAGGTATGCAGCACCCACTTTGTGCAGACCCTTTGGGGACACTTAGCATAACTGAATGAAGGAAGCAGACACAGTACTGGAACCCTGTCCCGGGCCGAGTAGGGTAGTCACTTCAGGCGTCATCCGCAGGTCACAGCCAGGGAGCGACACGGACGATGCCATCGTGTCCTGCTTCCGTAAATGGGGGTATTTCTCCTGGACACAGGATGCGCAATCGTTCACTGGGTCCAGAGGGGAGCGCTGCCCGTCTCACAGAATGGGGGAGGGGGAAGGAGGAGTTTGGGGCTTGGGGCAGGAGGAACCCAGCAGAGCCCAGCGGTCATCCATCTTCAGATTCCCATGGGCGGACTGATGACTTGGGACTTCCTATTCGGGAGGATGGGAGAGGATGGGGTCCCAGGACAGACACGCAGGGTCAGGCAGGGGGAGGGACAGGTGTCTGGACAGGCAGGGGAGTGCACAGCGGCCAGGCCCACACAAGGGTGGGCCGGGAGGGCAGTGCGGCTGGAAAGACCAGGCTTCTCACTCTGCCACCCCCAGGCCGTACTCCAGCCCCGTGGAAATAAAGTTAAACCACTATATCGAGAAGCAAGGGAGGGAGGTCCACGTGATCAATGGCGGACGGCGTTCATTCCCCGAGAAGGGCCAAGTCCTCCACCACTTGGTCCAGGAGGAGCACCTGGGGCCCACGGTGGCGGTGCTGGAAGGTGAGGGGCTGCAGCCAGGGGACCGTCTAGGGTGGGCTTCCCGGACTGGGGTTCCCTTCAAGGCACTGAGGGCTCTTCTGTCATTGTAAGGCGCGGGGAATCAGCCCCGGGGTGACCCTTTCTCTGTGTCCCGCTCCAGACCCACGGCAGAGGCAGCTGGCTCCAGAGACACGGGGAGGGCCAGCTTCGTGGCTAGAGCCCATCCAGGAGCTCCCTGAGACCCCTGTTCTGGAGATACGGCCGGTGACACCTGCCTCAGCCCCTGCAGAGCTGGAGGATGTCCCAGCAGTGGCCTCAGCCTCAGAGCCAGGCCCCGAGCTGGAGCCCTATGAGCACACAGCAGAGCCCAACAGGTCACTCATCTTCGGATTCCCATGGGCGAACTGACGACTGGGGACTTCCTGTTCGGGAGGATGGGAGAGGATGGGGTCCCAGGACAGACACGCCGGTTCAGGAAGGGGGAGGGAGGGACAGGTGCCTGGACAGACAGGGGAGTGCACAGCGGCCAGGCCCACACAAGGGTGGACCCGGAGGGCAGTGTGGCTGGAAAGACCAGGCTTCTCACTCTGCCACCCTCCGGCTTTCCCCCAGCCCCAAGATGGGACAGGCTAGTCGCCTTCGTTTCTGGGATTTAGAGGAGGTGCTCCGCTTCATCTATACCAGTGAGTGCATACCCACCTGTGAGGGCCAAGTCCTCCACCGCTTGGTCCAGGAGGAGCACCTGGGGCCCACGGTGGCAGTGCTGGAAGGTGAGGGGCTGCAGCCAGGGGACCGTCTAGGGTGGGCTTCCCGGACTGGGGTTTTCCTTCAAGGCAGTGAGGGCTCTTCTGTCATTGTAAGGCACGGGGAATCAGCCCCGGGGTGACCCTTTCTCTGTGTCCCGCTCCAGACCCACGGCAGATGCAGCTGGCTCCAGAGACACAGGGAGGGCCAGCTTCGTGGCTAGAGCCCGTCCAGGAGCTCCCTGAGACCCCTGTGCTGGAGCGACGGCCGGTGTCGCCTGCCTCAGCCCCTGCAGTGGCCTCAGCCCCGCTGGCAGGCCCTGAGCTGGAGCCCCATGAGCCCACAGCAGAGCCCAGCAGGTCACTCATCTTTGGATTCCCATGGGGGGGCTGACGACTGGAGACTTCCTATTCGGGAGGATGGGAGAGGATGGGGTCCCAGGACAGACACGCAGGGTCAGGAAGGGGGAGGGGCAGGTGCCGGGACAGGCAGGGGAGTGCACAGCGGCCAGGCCCACACAAGGGTGGACCCGGAGGGCAGTGCGGCTGGAAAGACCAGGCTTCTCACTCTGCCACCCCCAGGCCTTACCCCAGTCGCAGGATGGGACGGGCTAGGCACGTTACCTGGCAGGACGAACAACTGGGGCCCACGGTTTCAGAGCTGGAAGGTGAGGGGCTGCGGCCAGGGGACCGTCTAGGGTGGGCTTCCCGGACTGGGGTTCCCTTCAAGGCAGTGTGGGCTCTTCTGTCATTGTAAGGTGCGGGGAATCAGCCCCGGGGTGACCCTTTCTCTGTGTCCTGCTCCAGACCCACGGCAGAGGCAGCTGGCCCCACAGAGACGGCGAAGGCCGACTCCGCGGATAAAGCTCGTCCAGAGGCCCTATGAGACCCGTGTGCCGAAGCTACGGCCGGTGTCACCTGATTCAGCCCCTGCAGAGCTGGAGGATGTCCAAGCAGTGACCTCAGACATGGACCTTGTCCCGGAGCTGGAGCCCCATGAGCCGTCGGGCTCGGGGCCCATGGCATCTGCAGGAATGGCACCGGTCCTAGTAGAGCCATACCCGGGCCCGGAGCCTGCCCACCCCTGTGCTGCGAGCACCTGGGATGTGACAAGAAAGGAGGAGTGGACCATCCTGGTGTTTCCCTCCCGCCTGGTGGCCGAGCAGCTGACCCTGGCCTTTGCGGTGAGCGGAGCGGGCTCTCAGGGTCGGGGGTGGGCCTGCCCTGTGTCACGGTCTGCCGCCGACCTCCTGCCCCTGACGTGGACTCCTGTGATCTCGGCCCACGTTCCAACTTCCCCCCGGACTCACCATGTGCCACGAGAGACTCTCCTCACCCCCAAGCCCTCACTGACTACAGGGGGACAGTAGGGCTGGCACTTAGGGGTCCTTGCAGACCAATGATTTGGAGCGGAGGGAAAGGGGGCAGGGCCTGGTGGGCTGGGAGGGGTGCTCAGGGAGGTGCTGCCAGGGCCTTAGGTCCTCGGGCCATTGGCCTGGCAGGCTTCCATGGCCTCTGCACTTCAGAGGCCGCTGCCATGGATCTGACTGCGTGGGAGACACAGACACCAACAAAGGCCCTGGGTGGAGTTGTTTAGGGTGAAACTGCACCTGAGTGGGCAGCGGGACCCACGGGGTGGCAGAATGGGAGGCAGATGCCCCAGGATGGGCAAGCGTGAGCTGCCTTGGGCGGCAGGGAGGAGGTGAGTGAGGGTGCCTACGAGCAGAGCCCCTCCGCTCCCCACGACTGCGGGGTACTGTGCATCCAGTCCTCGGCGCCTCCTTGGACGGTGTCCGAGGCCTGGACGGCCACGAGGCTCACAGCACGTCCCCACCTGCCTGGGCTCCAGGTCTGACCGGTGACCCTGCCTGGGCACGGGGGCACCAGGGGCACAGCTGGATGACCCTCCCTCCCTTCTGATCCACAGACGCTGTACAGCAGGATAAACTATTCTGAATGCAAGGCCTACCTACAGAAGCAGTCACAGACGGGAGACATTGAGCACCTGGCCCCCACCATGCATAGGGTCCTGAGGGAATTTGACACCTTGGTTGAGTTGGTCACCACCACCTGCCTCAGGACGCCAAGCATGACAGCCCAGGATAGGGCCCGAGTGGTGGAATTCTGGATCCGGGTTGCCAAGGTGAGTCATGGGACAGCCCCCCGGGTCCATCTTGGCATCCTGGTACCTGCTCCCCTCCTTGGCCAGCTCTCAGGATGGGTTCCTACGGTCTGCCCTGCACCGTCCCTGGGCCCCTCCTGCCAGGGATGTGTGGACCTGGACTCGCAGGCCCCAGGGGTGGGACAGCCATCCCTGGCCCCTTCCTTGGGTTGAGCTACAGTCCTCCACCCAGGAGGGCTGCTCAGCAGGTACCAGGCGTGCTGGGCTCCCTGGGTGTCCGTCTCCTTAAGGACAGGAGTTCATGGGGGGATAGAAGCAGAGAAGCAGGCCACGCTCTCAGCTCTGTCTTCCCTCCCAGGAGTGTCTGGCCCTCAGGAATTTCGCGGCACTCCATGCCATTCTCTTGGCCCTGCAGAGTCGTGCCTTAGGTCGCCTGGAAAGGACCTGGGAACATGTTTCCTGGTGGGTAGTCCTGTCTCTGGGACCGGGGTACCTGAGTGGACAGGGACACCCCTATGTCTGGGACTTCCTGGGAGGCGGCAGAGCCTAAGGACAGGGATGGCAGGCTCTTGGGGCCCCCTGTGAGTTAGGACAGGAGTACCCCTGCAGGCATCAGTTTCCTCCAATGTCAGGTGTGGGTTGAAGCCCATTGGAGATCTTGAGCTTATGTTCTGCAGCAAGAGGTCTCTGCCCCAAGGACAGCGACCTTGCCCAAAGCAGATTCGCCCCTGGGAGAACTGGGAATGGAGGCCCTGGGTGGAAACATGGAGCCCTCTCCCCAGGCCACAGATTCCCCAGGGCTCAGGGCCGTGGTGGAAAGCCTCCTGCAGGCTAGTGAACCTTCTAGGATCTCCAGGAAAAGGGGTCGGCCCCAAGACTCTCCACCTGCTGGCCATGTATCTCCCTACTCCTCTCCCCTCCCCTTAGGAAGAGCACCAGGACGTATAAAAACCTGACAAAGAAGGTCAAGTGGGTTACCAGGAAGCATCTCCTCAAGGTAAATGGGGGCTGGAGGTCTGGAAGGGAGGGGTCCTCGGGGCAAGTCTTCTACCGTGCTGTGGCACAACTTTGGGGAGGACTCCAGGTGTGCGGGGTGAGAGGGGGAAGCTGATGGTGAAAGTAGGGTCCCCCAGGCCCCAAGGGCCTCGTCTATCTCCCTCCCTGGCTCCACTTGACTGGGGGCCTGGCATCCAGTGAGGACCCAGAGGACAGGCCCCCGTCAGGGCTGGAGCTGGCCTGGGGTCGGCAGCAGGGGTGGGGCCTGTGGATGAGCAAGGTTGGCTTCTCCCCTGGGACCCCTGAGCTTGTCACTGCCCCTCTGTGACCTCGGGCTCCTCATGTGGACATGGAGGGTTGCCGTCACCCTGGGGTGTGGGCCTCCCTGGTGAGCAGGGTCCAGGGAGCCCAAGACGCGCTTCAGCTTTGTGCCCAGCCCACCTGGTCATGTGAGGGGAGCCGTGCTGATAGCCGGGTGACAGTGAGTGCTCAGGGCACCCTGGGAGGCAGAGGGACCTCCCCTGACCCTCTCAGGGCGGCGGCTGTGGCCCAAGGACCCCCGTGAGTTTGTGTGTGTTGGAGCTGGGGTCGCTCTAGGCTGAGACCCTGCTGGAGGTGGGGACAGCGTAGGTGCCAGGGGGCTCGGGCAAGGCATCCATCCACCACGGTCTGGTTGCGGGAGGCCGCGTGGGAGGGGAGCATGAGCACCCGAGTGTCCTGGACCTTGCAGGAGCTGGACTGTGTATTGAGGGAAAGGCAGCGGGACCGCATGGGACCCGAGGAGAGGAAGAGGAAGGTGAGAGAGGCGTGCCGCGGGTCACGGGCGGTGGGGGCGACCCTGCACCTGCTCCTGGTGCCACCAGTCCTGAGCTGCCAGCATTGGTGTGACCAGAAGGAGGGCGAGAGCAGCTGGGTACAGGGGGAAGTTGGAGGACAGGTGCAAGGCCCACAGGTCCTGGGATTGGCCAAAAGCCAGCCCTGGGAGGGCCCGGGAGGGGAGAGCTGGGCGAAGGGAGGTGGGGAGGCAGCACAGGGTGGTCCAAGGGAGCTGAAGGCTGAGGGTGTGGGGTTCAGGGGAGGCTCTGTGGGCTCCCCTGGGGCAGGCGGGGACTCATCACCTCCTCACCCCGGTGGCACAGGGCATGGTCCCCTACCTCGGACTGTTTCTTGCTGACCTGCCTAAAGAGAAACTCCTGGAGCATAATGAGGACGTGAGTGAGCCCAGAGGGGCACGGGGGGACAGGATGGTGAGCTTTAGGGAGGAGAGAGCCCCCAGTGAGCCTGGACCTCAGCACCGGGCCACCCCTCCGTCCCCCACCTTTCCTGAGAGTGGGTTCCCGTGTGAGCAAAGATCCAGCACCATCCAGTGCCCCACTCCTCACCCCCGCTTGTCTGCATCCTGTCCTTCCTCTGCCCCAGGTCGCTACCCTCCAGGACGAGATCATGGTGCACAAGCACATGGCCGCGGTGTACGACCTGGAGAGGGACGAGCACTTCATGTCCTTTGTCCAGGCTGTGGAGCCCCTGGACGAGGAGCAGAGGTGAGGCCGGCCGGAGTCAGGCGTGGGCTGCAGCTGCCGGCGGGCTCTGGGGGAAGGGACCCCTGACATGTGCCTCCAGGGGCTCACAGGTGTCCCTGTGTCCTGCAGCTACACGCTGTCCTGCCAGCTGGAGCCCCCAGGCCAGAGGGCCGGCAGAAAGGGACTGTTACAGTTCCTCAGGTCCCACGTTTAAACGTCCTGGGCCAGGGCCAGGTGAGTTTCTGGGCTGGGGCGATCGGCAGGGGGGTGGGCTGCTCGCTCCTCAGCCTCAGGGAAGCTTCGGGCCATGCTGGGTGTGGGGGCGTCCTAAAGACCGGTGCGGCTGGGGTCCCAGCTCCACGGCCGACCAGTCCTGTCAGACTGAAGGGTGGTTCCCCGCCCCCTCTGGGACCCAGCCTCCTCCTCTGTGAGTAGGTGACGCTCAGGAGCCTTCCCGTGACAGGGACCCCCCGGGTGCTGGTGATGGACAGGACCCTCCACACAGGGCCCGGAGCCCAGAGGGCAGTGGGGACGGGGTGGAAGCAGGATAATGGGGGGAACCCGGGATAACCTGCCTCTTCTGCTCACCCGCGTGGCCCTGTAGCTGCTGTCATCGGGCCCGCGGCCCTGCTGGTGTCCTGGCTGCATGTGGAGGAGAGCTGCTTCCCCTTCGGGCAGGCGGCGCTTGGCGCCCCAGGACCCCAGTCTGTTTGCTGCTCCTCCTCCTCCCGCTGCTCATCCTGAGCCTCTGCTGGGGCAGCTGCTCTGGCACCTCCTCCGTCGGCCGACTTCGGCATCTCCCCACGCTGCCGCTGCCTCCTCAAGGGCCTGTACGTAGCCACTGCCAACCTGGCCGCCTTCGTGCTGTGTCCTACCCTCTGCTCGTGGCCCGCTGGACAAAGGCGAGCCACCCCACCGTGTGGAGGGTTTTCCCCTTTGAGTAGGTGGCCTCCCACCGTGACGCCAACTGCTGCCTGGGTGCCATCAGCCACAGAGTCATGGCCACAACGGTCCAGGAAGAGCTGGGGCCCGTCCTCACCATGGCCAGCCTTTCCCAGGATGGACACAGAGACGGCGCAGTGCTGCATGGGACCACCGCCCCCTGGGTGCCCAGCGGAGGCATCCGAGGCTGCAGGGCCGGCCGGCCGACGCAGGGTCCCGGGACATGCTCCCAGCGGAGCCCCTGTGCAACTCCCTCCCCTCATCCCTGAGAAATAGCCTCCCCAGGCACAGTGTGGTCTCGGTGTTGTGTCTGAGGTTAATGGTTCCTGGGGGTTGGGGTCATCCCTGTGCAGAATGTAATAAATGATGAACGGATTGCCACCACACTGCTCTTTCTTCTCAAAGCTCTGCCCCTCCTGCAGACATCGTGTGCCCCAGCCCACCGCACCCCCAGCCCTCAAACTCTATGACGCAGGGGGGCCCTGACCTCCGCCAGGTTATCCTCCATCCTCAGTCCTCTCCCCGTAAGGTGCTCAGGAAGAGCAGGGCGCTCTAAGCCACAGGCTGGCACACTTTGGCAACACTGGGGAGGGCGGTTCAAACAGAAACTGGACCTTCCTTCCTGACCCCTACAGGTTATGATCAGACACCAAAATCTACTGAATAGACGCCCCGGGGTGTCTCTTCACGTCTTCAACACCACTGCAGATGTCGTAACCCAAGCAGATCCCAGGGCTGCAAGGCACCAGTCTAGCACTGTCCCATTTAATGACACACAGCTGCCCCACACATTCCAAGAAATTCCTTTTCAAAAAATGTTGAACTTGGTCTCAAAGCACCTCCAAGATGTGCACTCCTTCCTTTGGGGGCCTTTCTCTGAGCCCAATTTTTCCATGCTTCACACCTCAGAGCACCCACCAAAGCTCCCAGGTCTCCAGTCCTCCCCCATGGTGCCCCTCAGCCGTCCATCCCCGGGCCAGGCTGGTGTGAGGCCCCTGGTATCCCGCTCCTGGATCCTGGCTGAGCGGCCTGACGTCTGTGACAAAAGGCTGGGGAGGCTGAGCGGAGGCACTTGGCTCTTGACTCTCCCCATAATGCTCTCCCAGGGCTCTCAGGATGTGTTCACCCTCCCAGGAGGGGAGGTCTGGCCTGCAGCGGAGCTGCAGGATCAGCACAAATACCCCCTTGGGGGGCTCCACGCTGGAGACAGTCTCCAGGCCTTATGCTGCAGGTGAAGCCCCAGACTGGGGACTGGAGAAGCGGAAGTGGGCCCTACTGACAGCCTCAGGTGACCGGATGACAGGAGGTAAAATCAGGCCACCCAGGCCACCCTCCTCCTCCTGGCCCTGCCCACAGCACCCTCAGAGCCATCTGCCTGCACGGTGGTCCCAGGGATGACCTCAGGCTCCCCGGCCACATAGGGAAGGAGGTTTGGGCAGAAGGAGGGCAGATGGGCCTCTGGCAGGGCGGTGGCCCAGGTCAGACCTGTCTTCCTGCACGGCCCACCAGCCTCAACCCTAGAGAGATGAACTTCTGGGCCCAGAAACAAAGCAGTAGCCCTGGGAGTGCTGGGTGGTCACTGTGGTCAGAAGTCCGTCCTGCCCCGGTGTGTGCAGGTGCCCAGGGCATGCCAGGCCCTGGACTGCTGCTGCTGGGACACCAGGCTCACACGGCTGCGTGGCCACCCTGACTGTGGGCTGCAATGCACCTGCCCACCCGATGTGTGCTGTGGAGATGGCACGGCCCTCTGGCACCAGGTGCGCGGCTCTGTGCCCAGGCACGGGGCTCTGGGGACTCCCCGTCTTCGGGCTCCTCAGAGAAGCTAATGCTGGATTTCTTGTTCACGGAGTCGAATAACGAACTCCGGAAACACTAAAGGTAGGAGAGCAAGTGCGAGGCTTTTATTTAGAGATGAAGCAGACAGGCAGAGCTCCTGGCTTGCACGTGCCCGGAGGGCTCAAGACAGCCCTGGGTTTCTGCGTCGTCTAGGGGATTTACAGGTGGTTGAGAGACAAAGGGTAGGGATGCAGACCGGCTAAATGGCCCCCAAATGCTTATTTTTGAAGAGACAGTTAATTTCTTATCAGTCTTCCAGATTATTTTGCAGAGTTAACACAAGAAATTTACTGCTCGGATTCTTTCCCAGAACAGCAGCTTCTTGGTTTGCGAGCATATCAATCAAGACTGCCTGTCCTGCTCCCAAGGTGGGCTGAGTCATTGTCCGCTATGTTAAGAAACCCATTTTTTGACTTCTTGGGTTTTAAAATGCAATCTTATCTTGAAGATGGAATCTTTCCTGATTTTACTATGTTGTTTGTGACTGGGCTCACTTGCCATTATGAGTTGCCTAGGATGCAAATCGTTTGATTAGGGCTAGAGGAAGAAAAGCAGCATCTGGGTAAAGTTAAAGAAACTAAGCTGGGCCTTTTAGCAGGCTAAAGTAAATTTTACAATAGTGTCATTTAACTGACACAATGAAGACATGGGCTATGCTGAGGTATTTTCCTTCCTATCTGGGGGATATTCAAACATTTCAGGCCAAGTTACTCCTGGGCTTTTTTAGCTTTCATCAATCTCCCAGAAGAATGCTTGTATTACATTAGAGAATTAATGTGACTGACTTTCCTTAATTGTTTCATGTGGAATTTCAGTAGGGGGTTTTATTCCGGAGGCCTCCCTACTCGGTCTGCACCCACAGTCCCTTCCTCACTACCACTGAGGCTCCGTGGCTTCCCTCCCCAGCTGCTGCCATTCTCTCCTTGTTCTTCCTCCAGGCTCTGTGTTCCCATGCTTGGGGCACCCCTCTCTCCCTGCCCTCCCAGCGGACTCCTTCCCCCATCCCTCCCCTGGCCTGGGAGTCCTGCTGGGAGGGCGTTGTGTCTTTTCCTCGGTTCTTGTCCCTGCCGCAACCAAGAATTGAAGGGCAGGAACACACTAGTGTGGGCTACCTCAGAGAGAGAGGCACACTGAAAGGTTGGCGGTTCCCCCTTTTAAGGATTTCTCAGGAATGTGACAAAGGGCTAGGGGTGTGGACTTGTTAAGTGGTCTCAAGGTGTTTTTCTTTGATGAGACATGAAGTTTCTCATCAGTCCTCTGGGTAATTCTGCAAAATTAGCTTAACACAAGAAATGCACTGCTCGGATGCATGTGGGAGCATATCAATTAAGACTGCCTTCCTTACCTCTAAGGTGGGCTGAGTTATTGTATGTTCGCTAAAGAGTATGTTAAATGTGGATAAAATGGAAGTTCCTGTGTCCAGGATTCTCCCCTGGGCCTAGTCGGCTAGCTCACTACACGTGTTTGGGCAATATGTTGCTATTGACTCTATAGAAAGAGCTTCCACCCAGTGCTCTGGGTGACACGGTGACACGGCTGCGAGGCTGCAGGAGAGCAGAGCAGAGGCTGGAGTGGTGGCAGCGCTGAGGTCAGAGCCCCAGAGGATGGCTGTGTGGGATGGCTGTGTAGGCAGAGTCCCAGAGGACTTGCTGCATGCAGACTCGCTCTGATTGGATGAGATGTTAGTGATTGACCTGCCACTGTGGAAATAAAGTTCGGTATGACCCTTTCACCCCAAGAACATTTTACTGTCATTTCTTTGGTCACATTGAATCCATAGTGAACTTGCCCAGGGTTGAAACCCAGTGGCAGGACATTAAAAATCTTACTTCTTAACTTCCTGGGTTTTAAAATGCAATCTTAGCTTTAAGATAGAATCTTTCTTGTCTTTACTATGTGCTGTTTATGGCTGGGCTAGCTTGCTACATTAACTGTCCAGACCGCAAATTACTTGATTATGGGATGAAGGAGGAAAAACAGCATATAGGTAAAGTTAAAAAAATAAGCTGGGCCTTTTAGCATGCTAAAGTAAATCTTACACATGATTACAAACAATTAGCATAATAAAAACACGGACTATTTTCCTTCACCTGGGGAATATTAACTGATCTCACTGTGCATAATGCTTAACACAGAGTTCTGATAGGGGCTTTCCTTCCATGTAGTCACACACTGCTCTGACTGTAATTATCCTGCCTTGCTTTTTCCAGAGGCCCTCACCCTCACCCTATTGTGTCTAAGCCGAGGGTCCCTGTCTCAAGCTGAGCCTGGGCAGCGACGCAGCCATGGGAGGAGGAGACTTTGCTCGGAGATGGTGAAGATTCAGGCCTCTGCAGAGTCGGGGGGGGCGGGGTGAGGATCTGCGCCTCACCTCTGTCGGCCCCCAAGTTCTCTCCTGATGGCCCCTCTGCGACTGTGCCTGTCTTAGGTTGTTCCTCCCTTGAGGAATCTTACCCGTCTCTGGCTAGCCAGCCATCCTCCGGGGCCAATCAGGGCGAAGTGAGGCATGTGGGTGAGAGAGAGGCGGCATCGGTTTTCTGTCTCCTTGGCTGTTTCTGCCTCCGCGGCCTCCGTGCCCAGTACCTGCTTTAGGGATCCCTTGCCAGCCGGCACGGTCCCAGCTCAGGTAATATATTTTGAGGAACTCAGGCCATTTTTTATAACGTAAGATACTTCTTCCAAAACAGCACAGTAGTGAAGTTTCAGAAAAAATCTGGTTTGAGAAGGAAGGAGAAAGATCACAGAACCAGAAAACAGGAAAAAAGGTGAAAAGATTGGAAAAACCTCAGGGCAAAACGCTGGGCATAGCTGGGAGCTCTCCCCTCCTTCTCTCTTTAACTGAAGTTGTAGGTGATGTTGGGTGCCGAGGGAGGCAGACTTCTGAGGCGGGGGGGTTTTCACCCTCATTTTGGGAGCTGACCGCTGTGTGATGACGTTTGACCAGCTGTGTGGGGAGCCAGCGAGGACCTGTAACAGACACGACCTCGCCCCCAGATAAGCACCGCTGCTGGCATCTAGTTCTTTACCAGTTTAGGAATAAGAAACTATAAATGACAAAAGACTTGCAATTTACAGTGGTTAAAGAGCTGAGGAGAACTTACAATAAGGCAGTGGATATAAGGATATTTGGAAATATCTGTAATGTAAAACACTGAATAAAGTTTAGCATTATTCCTTTGACAGTGCTTTCCAGGTAATTACAGCTGAGATAAATGTAAGCCAAATTAGCCAAATTTTCCCTAA
The DNA here is from genome assembly GCF_030020395.1 of Manis pentadactyla. Classification (NCBI taxonomy): domain Eukaryota; kingdom Metazoa; phylum Chordata; class Mammalia; order Pholidota; family Manidae; genus Manis; species Manis pentadactyla. The sequence goes on from NC_080030.1 coordinate 11,401,925, forward strand.
TGAGGAGAAAAAATTCCTCTGTCATGTTCCAGGAGGCCTCTGGAAAATAACAGGAGTTACTCAGAGGTAAGAGCACCGTTCTGAATTTGGTGTTGGTGAGACAAGGGACCGTGGGGTTAGGCAGAGTAGGGTGAGGGCCTCCGGAGAAAAAGCAGAGCAAGATCATTACAGTCAGAACAATGTAACAATGTGCATAGGAGTCCCTAGCGAAACTCTGTGATAAGCATTACGCGGTCAGTCACACTAACTCTCTAGGGTAAAGATACCAGAGTAGGAATATAGACATTCTTCAGTGAAATCAGTTCAAGCTCAAAAGGCCAGGAGCAACTCGGCCTGGAATGTCTGAGTGTTCTGCAGATGAAGAAGAGTATCTCAGCATAACCTGTGACTTCTTTGTATCAGTTAGATCATGACACTGTAAAATTTACCTTAGCCTGCAAAAAGGCCCAGCTTATTTGTAACTGTACCTATATGCTGTGTTTCCTTCTCTGATCCTAACCAAGTAATCCGCAACCTGAGCAAAAGATTCATTTAGTAAACAAGCCAGGCTGTAAACATCTCAAAAAGTTAAGAAGTAAGATTCTTAACACACTTTAGCAAACAGGGAACAACCCAGCCCACCTTGCGGGCAGGGCACGTGGTCTTAATTGACATGCTCCCAGAGGGACACTGCTATCCTGAGAAAGAATCACAGCAGCAAATTTCTTCTGTTACTCATCAGAAATGAGCATTCTGGGACCACTCAACAAGTCTGCACCCCTAGCCCTTTACCCCCATTCCTGAAAATCCTCAACTGCGCATACATCCCCTAGACAATGAGCCAACCACGGACTCTCGTGTCCCCCTCCTGGCGTGAGCTAGGAGCTCTCTGTCCAGTCACTTTAACTCTAAATTAAAGCCTCTAACCTTGCTCTCCTACCTTGAGTGTTTGCGAAGTTCATTCTTTGGCTCAGTGAACAAGAACCCCGGCACCAAAGGCACCACGAAAAGGCAGGGACTCATCCTCACTACCCCGCCAGACTGGTCAAAAATTAGATATAGAGCAAAGAAAACTGAGTATGATTACAGTGCTTTCTTAGTACGCAGAACTAACGACCGCAGGAGGCTCGCACTCCCGTGAAAAGCCCGCCAACTGAATCACACCCAGTAAAATAATGAATACCCTCTGTGTGTTCCAGTTGTACTCTTCCTGTCTTCCTCCACCTCTAGTGGAAAGAGCCAAAGCGTGTATTCCCCTATCAGAGGAAACAAAGCAGGAAATTCCACCTAAACTGGAGAATTCAAATCCCCAGGCACAGCCAAGCACGATGTCAAAGGTCACACCCCACATTTGGCCAAACAAAAATACTGTTACTCTATTTGTAGCCCAAATGAGTAACTGTAAAATCCAACAGCTACAAGCCGATGGAAGGTGGAAGGGGCATAAAATCCCAGTGTTTAAGCCGACACAGGCACACGGTCCTAGTGCCGTTCCAGTTCGTCTGCACAATAAACATGCTCTAACACGTCACTACGCTCCTGTCAGCGGCCTGGGCGGCGATGTAAGTGGCGCGGCCCAGCTGGCTGCTAACTCGCTTCAGGCCAGAGTAACAGAATAGCAGCCCGTGGGAACAGGGACACCTCACCGGGAGAGGGGAGCTTTTGTGCAAAAGGCAGGTCACAGATGTGAAAGTTTGCTTCATAAAATTCAATGTCATTTTTTAAAGTGAGTCCCTGAAAGTCCCAGCAAGCCACCCAGAAACAAGCTTAGTAAGGGCCCATGACCCGGGGGGGGGGTCCCCATTTCCAATCCCAGCGTGCATTCACACAGTTAAGGGGCACAAAGAACTCAGGGAAGGAACCTGCGGGTGCATTTCCTTAGATTCTGAAATGCTGTCACACTTCATTTTCTCTCTCAGATTTCATTACTCCTCCTCCCAGACCTCTCGGAATATTTATCTGAAACACAAATGGGGGCGGGCAGTGTGAACGAGGTCTAACTTGGGGCTCCGAATGGCCAATTGCACAAGAATCGACCTCAGCTATGGCTAGCCTAAGGGCCAAAGCCATCAAGGGCTTGTCTTTGTTTAAAGTATCTCCATAATTTCATCACAAAAGAAGTAAGTAGGATTTTTGGATGAATACAGTCAGCATCTGACAGAACCCAAGAACATGTCCTCTATTCAGGGGAATCACATGGCACAATAACCATACGTCTCAGATTTTTTTCCTTAGAACTACAACTTAGAAAGCATGCAAGCTAATGGCAATGAATTCTGAAGCTGACTGACTTCCAACAGGCACCCTCCCGTGGCTTAAGCGGAAAAAAGCATTCAGCGTTAAGGCGGCGTCATCCGTATCAATGTAACATTTTCTCCATTTTACTTTCTATCTCCCTTATCCTCCACCGTTAGCTCAAAATAAACCAGTCACGCTAAGGAATGCATGGCACCAATTTTAATATTCATACTAATTAAGTAGCTTGAAGCTCAACTAAGATGAACAGATGAAGACTATCTACTTCAGAGCTAGATGCCACTGTGAAAAATTCAGACGAGAAAGATCATGAGAGGGGGCAGTCTCTAAAACGGAGGTGACAGGTGGTGCGGGGACCAGCGCTCTAACAGGAGATGTAGAACCTGAAGAATCAAAAGTTAGCATAAGCACAGCCATCTTAAAGGCTCAAACACCATTTTCTAACCTAGAAGGAGAAAAATTACTAGAACTTTGAAAAACAAGTTAGTCAGCCAGTGTTAATTGTAGTGACCTTTAGTTAGCCAACCTCAATCAGTTAAGCTTATCTTGCTAGAACCACCCTAAACATTCCGAAAGTGATTTTATTTAACCAGACCCCCAGGATGAGGCGTCAGCTGAAAATTTATGTGTCTATGAAAAAAAACCACTGTATTGTGACTGTAGAAAATACTGCCCCTTTGAAAATGCTATAAAAACTTCTGGCTTTGTGTGTTCGGGGTCCTTGTTGAGACCCGCTGCGTCGGGCTAACACATGGACCCCAGCTAGCTGGCCTCTGAATAAATTCCTCTTGCTTGTTGCATCAAGAGACGCCTTCCGTGAGTGATTTGGGGCGGCATCCTCCTCTGGGAGAATCCAACAGAGACACCCCCCAACAAACACTACAGTGCGGGCACGGGAATTCTCACAGCTTGTGATAACCATGCTTTAAAGCTTTTGTTTTTAATAATCCAAATTCTGCTTTCTTTTTATTTATTTTTTTAAACTATGTTCTCAGTATAACTGATTATCAAAGGTATCAAAATGACATGCACAGAAATAGAAAGCACCTTAAAGGAACATTCCAGGAACACTGGAATATCATCCACAAGACCACTACAAAGCAGTGTGGTCCCAGCTGGGAAGTGTCCACTCAGAGCCAAGAGAGGCTGTAAGTCACACCAAAACATGCCTAATTACTGGACTTTTTAACCCTAATACGTGTTCTTAGCATTAAGTTTTTTCATTGCCCCAAATAGCTCAGACAAGAACAAAAACAGCAATAAAAACCTTTGGTGACATCTTCTACAACATAAAGCCATGAAATACCGTATTTAAAATCAGCCCTATGCCATAACCTGAAAGCCTGCGTGTTAACAAAAATACATACAATAAATATAAATTTAGACCCCGCATAATTGAATGTTTCCTGAATTCTAAAGGTTCAAGAAACCATTTCAGGGGGAGCCTAGTAAACATAATGTTCTTCATGTAATTGTAGATTAATGATAACAAAAGGGAGGGAGGGAGGGAGGGAGGGAGGGAGGGAGGGAGGGAGGGAGGAAGGAAGGAAGGAAGGAAGGAAGGAATGAAGGAAGGAAGGGCATCAGAGTTAATACCATTACCTTGGTGGTAAGATACAGCTAAATTTAACATAGTGCTCCACTTACTGTTATAAGGCCACAGATTAACTGGTGAATAGCCTTAGTTTCTTCACTTCTAAAATAGGGAAGGATAACAGAGCCAACCTCATAGTATATAATTTAACAGGATTAGCACAATTCCCACTGCACAGCAAATACGCAATAAGTATTACCATGTATCTATTCTAAGTGCTTCCTATCAAACATGAACCCACGAAGGTAAGTTTTTGATGGAGATTATAGGGCCAACCTTAGATAGGCTGGTGAAGACCAGACTCTATTCAATACCCTGGAGATGTTACTTTTGCAAAGGCAATGTGCTATAAAGAATTTTTTTCCTTCTCTTTATTTTTCCAGTCAGCTCACACAATACACTTATTGTTACTGAGAGCCACCAGTAGGAAAGCTCACTGTAATTAAAAGATTGATCTTCTGGAAACAATGCTTAATAACAGGCACAAAAAAGTGTGAGTAATTCTGCATTTTCAAACACTGTCCTCAAGTTAATTTAACCTGAGCTCTTTGTGAATCACCTAGAAAGTCTAGAATCAGTATGTACAGGCTGAAATCAATGGACCAGAGAGAAGAGGAGACAAACTCCAATTGGCCACTTCATTAAGATCAGGGGAGCCTTGTGCAAAAAAAAAACCAGGTGAACAAACATTTTATATGCTCCAGATGAAAACAGTTCAGATTTACAATGGCAATATTTTGTATTTTGTGTGTTCTCTAAAGGAGAAATCTATCTTTACGCATATATATATATATATATATGTGTGTGTGTGTGCTGCAGGTATACTGGGAAAAATACTTGGTATATTGCAAAGACAAAAAATAAAAGTGGTTCTGAGAAAAAAAAAAAACTGCAAAATATTGGCACACCAAATCAAAAAATACATCAAAAAGATCATCCATCATGAACAAGTAGGACTTATTCCAGGGAAGCAAGGATGGTACAGTATTAGAAAATCCATCAACATCATCCACCACATCAACAAAAAGGAGGACAAAAACCACACGATCACGTCCACAGATGCTGAAAAAAACATTTGACAAAATTCAACATCCACTCATGATAAAAACTCTCAACAAAATGAGTATGCAGGGCAAGTACCTCAACATAATAAAGGCCATATATGACAAGCCCACAGCCAACGTCATACTTAACAGCAAGAAGCTGAAAGCTCTTCCTCTGAAATCGGGAACAAGACAGGGATGCCCACTCTCCCCACTGTTATTCAACATAGTACTGGAGGTCCTAGCAACGGCAATCGGTCAAAACAATGAAATACAAGGCATCCAGATTGGTAAAGAACAAGTCAAACCGTCACTATTTGTAGATGACATGATATTGTACATAGAAAAACCCTAAAGACCCCACTCCAAAACTACCAGAACTGATATCTGAATTCAGCAGAGTTGCAGGATACACAATTAATACACAGAAACCTGTTGCTTTCCTAGACACTAATGATGAAGTAGCAGAAAGAGGAATCAGGAAAACAATTCCATTCACAACTGCATCAACAAGAATAAAAATATCTAGGAATAAATCTAACCAAGGAACTGAAAGACCTACCATACCCTGAAAATACAAGATACTCTTAACAGAAATTAAAGAGGACACTAACAAATGGAAACTCATCCATGCTCCTGGCTAGGAGGAATTAGTATTATCAAAATGCCCATCCTGCCTAAAGCAATCTACAGATTCAATGCAATCCCCATCAAAATACCAACAGCATTCTTCAATGAACCGGACACATTTTTATTAGATAAAAAGTACGGGATTTCGTCAGGAATAAGAGCGAAGCATGGATCTCCTACCTTGCGGTGCTGAGCATCGGGGTCCGTGGCACTGACGAAGTTAGAGGCACACATCGAGCGAGTAAAGGAAGTAAAGAGCACCCTTGCCTCACCCAGAGGCTGGGGCGGCCTGGAGAAGCAGTCTGGAAGACAGACAGACAGAAAGAGAGACACTCCTCACGGATACCCAGACGGGCTGTCGGGTTCTGATTCCAGACACGCGGGCCTTTGAGAAGCCACTGAAGCGCATCCTCAGCCTAGGCTCTCGCAGGTGCCCACGGCCTTCCTCAGTCCCTCGCATCCAGGGAGATGCCTCTGAAGGGGAATCCTGGCCTCCACTCAGGTGACTTTCCCAGCTCCCAAGGGAGACGGGGGATTCCACTGAGGGAGACGCAGGGGTACATGTCGCTCGAGACTTTTAGATCGGCAGCCGGGCTAGTCCCATTTAAGTGGCTGACGAGCACCCGATGTTGTGTGCCATAGACGGCTTCCTTCTATAAGGACAGTGAAAGAAAAGGGAGGCTCGGATGCCTATACTCACCTCCGAAGTTATCCCAGACGAGCCCCCCAAAATGATGCACCTTCTCACACCACAAGGGTATGAAACTAGAAATAAATTACGCAAATAAAACGAAAAAGCCTACCACCGCATGGAGGCTTAACAACATGCTCCTAAATAACCAACGGATCAATGACTGAATAAAAACAGAGATCCAGCAATATATGGAGACAAATGACAGCAAGAACTGAACAATGTAAAATCTATGGGACAGAGAAAAGGCGGTGCTAAGAGGGAAGTACATTGCAATACAGGCCTACCTCGGGAAAGAAGAACAATCCCATATGAACAGTCTAAACTCACAACTACCACAACTAGAAAAAGAAGAACAAATGAGGCCCAAAGTCAGCAGGAAGCGGAACATAATAAAGATTGGAGCAGAAATAAATAAAACCGAGAAGAATGAAACAATACAAAGAATCCATGAAAGCAGGAGATGCTTCTTCGAGAAAATAAACAAAATGGATAAACCCCTAGCCGGACTCATCAAGAAAAAAAGAGAGCCTGCACACATAAACAGAATCAGAAATGAGAAAGAAAAAATCACTACAGAAACCACAGAAATACAAAGAATCATGAGAGAATACCATGAAAAATTATATGCTAACACACTGGATAACCTACAAGAAATGGACAACTTTCTAGAAAAATGCAACCCTCCAAGGCTAACCAAGAAAGAACAGAAAATCTGAGCAGACCAATTACTAGCAACAAAATTGAACTGGTAGTCAAAAAAATACCTAAGAAAAAAACACCTGAACCAGATGGCTGCACCGCTGACTTTAATCAAACATGTAGTGAAGATCTAATAGTTATCCTCATTAAACGTTTCCAAAAAGTAGAAGAAGGAATACTTCCAAACCATTCTACGAGGCCAGCATCACCTTAATACCAAAACCAGGCAAAGACAGCACAAAAAAAGAAAATTACAGACCAATATCGCCGAGGAAAATACATGCAAAAATACTCAACAATCCACTTCTAGGAATTTACCCTAAGAATGCAGCAGCCCAGTTTGAAAAAGACAGATGCACCCCTATGTTTACCGCAGCACTATTTACAACAGCCAAGAAATGGAAGCAACCTAAGTGTCCATCCGTAGATGAATGGCTAAAGAAGGTGTGCTACATATACACAATGGAATATTACTCAGCCATAAGAAAAAAACAGATCTTACCATTTGCAACAACATGGATGGAGCTAGAGGGTATTATGCTCAGTGAAATAAGCCAGGGAGAGAAAGACAAGTACCAAATGATTTCACTGATATGTGGAGTATAAGAACAAAGGAAAACTGAAGGAACAAAACAGCAGCAGAGTCACAGAACCCAAGAATGGACTAACAGTTACCAAAGTGAAAGGGACTGGGGAGAATGGGTGGGAAGGCAGGGACAAGGGCGGGGAAAAAGAAAGGGAGCATTACGATTAGCAAGTATAGTGTGTGTGGGGGCACGGGGAGGGCTGTACAACACGGAGAAGAGAAGTAGTGATTTTATAGCATCTTACTATGCTGATGAACAGTGACTGTGAAGGGGTATGTGGGGGGGGACTTGGTGAAGGGGGGAGTCTAGTAAACACAATGCTGCTCCTGTAATTGTAGATTAATCGTACAAAATATAATAATAATATTAATAATAATAAATTTTCAAAAAAGATTATCATTTAAATTTGAAGGAGGGATTACACGATTTCCAGTTAAGCAAAAGCTGAGAGAATTCAGCTCCCACCAACCATCTGTACAGTGTATTTTGCAGGTAGTGCTATAGATGGAAGTGTTCCTAAGATTAAATAGCTGTCACCAGAGGTAATAACAATGGATAGACAAAGAGTACAGAATATGATACCTAATATATAAATATTGAGGAGGAAAAAAAAAACAACCTTTAGATTGTGTTCGTAATAGCATACTTAAGTGAGTTAAGTTAGCTTCTTAGATAGTAAGGAAGGGACCCTTTAACCTTTGGTAACCATGAATCTAAAGCCTGCAATGGCAATAAGTACATACCTATAGAGAATCACCCTAAATGTAAATGGTCTGAATGCACCAATCAAAAGACACAGACTCACTGAATGGATAAAAAAACAAGACCCATCTAGATGCTGCCTACAAGAGACTCACTTCAAACCCAAACACATACACAGACTAAAAGTGAAGGGATGGAAAAAGATATTTCACGCAACTAACGGAGAAAAAAGCAGGGGTTGCAGTACTTGTATTGGACAAAATAGACTTTAAAACAAAGAAAGTCACAAGAGACAAAGAAGGACATGACATAATGATAAAAGGGTCAATTCAACAACAGGATATAACCATTATAAATATATATCACCCCAACACAGGAGCACCTACATACGTGAAACAAATAGAAACAGAATTAAAAGGGGAACTAGAATACAATGCATTTCTCTAGGAGTCTTCAACACTCCAATCACTCCAAGGAACAGATGCACCAGAGAGAAAGTAAGTAAGGAGACAGAGGCACTGAACAACACATTAGAACAGACGGACCTTACAGACATCTACAGAACTCTCCACTCAAAAGCAGGAGGATACTCATTCTTCTCAAGTGCACACGGAACATTTTCAAAAATAGATCATATAGTAGGGCACAAAAAGAGCCTCAGTAAATTGAAAAAGATTGAAATTACACCAACCAACATCTCAGATAACAAGGGTATGAAACTAGAAATAAATTACACAAAGTGACGAAAAAGCCTACAGTCCCGTGGAGGCTTAACAACATGCTCCTAAAGAATCAATGGATCAATGACCAAATAAAAAGAGATCAAGCAATATATGGAAACAAATGACAACAATAATTCAACAACGCAAAATCTGTGGGACGCAGCAAAGGCGGTGTTAAGAGGGAAGTATACTGCAACACAGGTCTACTTAAGGAAAGAACAACAATTCCGTATGAACAGTCTAAACTCACAATTAACTAAACAAGAAAAAGAAGAACAAATGAGGCCTAACGTCAGTAGAAGAAGCGACATAATAAAGATTAGAGCAAAAATAAATAAAATTGAGAAGAATAAAACAACAGAATCAATGAAAGCAGGAGCTGGTTCTTCGAGAAAATTAACAAAATAGATAAACCCCTAGCATCAAGAAAAAAAACAGTCTACGCACATGAACAGAATCAGAAATGAGAAAGGAAAAATCACTACTGACACCACTGAAGAAGAATAGAGAATACTATGGAAAGTTATATAGTAACAAACAGGACAACGTAGAAGAACTGGTCAACTTTCTAGGAAAATGCAACCTTCCAAGGGTGACCCAGGAAGAAACAGAAAATCTGAACAGACCGACGACCAGCAAGGAAACGGAACCGGTAATCCCAAACGACAAGGACGACAGAAGCCTCAGGAAACAGTTGTTAATCCTGGAGGCGCTGCCTTCGGCGGCCTCTCCCCCGCCGCCCCGCCGCGGGTCCCACCCGACCCTCGACTCGCCCGGCCCTCGCCCCCGAGGCCGCCGCCGGAAAACGGCGCACACGGCAAGACGCCCGCCGGCCTCCCCGTCTGCGCGGCACGGCCCGGCCCCTCCGCCTGCGGCCCCGGCACGGGCAGCGGTGGCAGGTCGGCGGCGCGGCCCCAGGCCAGGCCCCGCGAGCCCCCCACCCGCGTCGGCCGCTCCCCGACCCGCGGGCCCCGCGCGGCCCGCCGAGCCCCTCGCACGGCCGCCCCCTCACCGGTCCGCCGCGCCCACAGGCGGAGGCAGTGGTCCACGCGTCCCCTGCAGGCCCCGCGGCCACGTACCTTCCGGCCCGCAGAGCCGTTGCTGTCGCCTTCACCCCTGAAGCGGGCCCCGCTCTGGACGCTCCGCTGCAGTTCCGACGGTGCAAGGCTGGAGGCGGCAGACCTGGACGAGCGCAGGTCCGGCCGGGGCGGCGGGTCCAAGTCCTGGCCGATCGCCGCCCTCCGCGGGCGCGGGAGAGTCGCGAAGGGCCGAGGGCAGCGACGGGGCCCAGCCGGCTCGAGGAGGCGATCCGAGGCTGGGGAACGAGGTCGGTGCAGCCGGGGCCTGCGCGCCGGGAAGAAGGCGCAGCCGAGCACAGCGAAGGTCCACCATCTGGGCTCCGCCGGGCTCGCTGCGCGGACGGGACGGAGGGCGGACCGGAGCACTGACTGAGCCCCGGAAGCAGCTCCTCCTGGCGGCGCTCGCGAACCTACCGACTCTTCAATATGGCGGCTGCAGCGCCTGCAGCTACTACTCAGCGCCGGAGTTTCGTTTTCTGCGCGCGCGCCCAACGGTTACCTCCACCGCGGAACCGCTCCCTCACAGGCCTCGAGTGCCGTCAGTCGGGGGAGGGAGTGAGCCTGACGCCCCACGCTCACTGGCCGCCACGGACTTCATACGGGTGCGGGGCTGCGGGGGACGCTGCACGCTCATTGGTCGCCAGGGCTGTCAGGCGGGGACTTTGATTTTGTTCAAAGTACTTTCTAATTTTTCATGAGTTGACCCACGTGTTATTTTTATTGATTGATTGATTGTGGTGTCATTAATACACAATCACATGAGCAACAATGTGGTTACTAGATTCCCCCCATTATCAAGCCTCCCCACAAACCCCATTACAGTCCATCAGCGTAGTGAGACGCTGTAGAGTCACTACAGGTCGTCTGCGGGTTGTATCGCCCTCCCCGCGCCCACCCTGCATTATTTGTGCTGATCCCGATGCCCCTCATTCCCCTTCTCCCTCCCCACCCACACTCCCCAGTCCCTTTCCATTTGGTAACTGTCAGTCCATTCTTGGGTTCTGTGAGTAGTCCGTTGTTGTTTTGTTCCTTCAGTTTTTCCTTTGATCTTATGCTCCACAGATGAGTGAAATCATTTTCTGGTAGTTGTCTTTCTCCTCCTGGCTTATATCCCTGAGCATAATACCCTCTAGCTCCCGTGCATGTTGTTGCAAATGGTAGGATTCGTTTTCTTCCTATGGCTGAATAATATTCTTTGAGTACATGCACCATCTCTTCTTTATCCATTCATCTACTGATGGACAGTTAGGTTGCTTCCATTTCTTGGCTATTGTAAATAACTCACGTGTCATTAAGTTACTTTATTTTCAAGTGACTGGAGATTTTCTACCTATCTTTCTAAAGGAACAAAACTACAGCGGACTCAAAGAACCCAAGAATGGACTGACAGTTACCGAACGGAAAGGGACTGGGGAGGTGGGTGGGAAGGGAGGGATAAGGGGGGAAACGGGCATTACGATTAGCACACATAATGTAGCGGGGGGACACGAGAAAGGCAGTAAATACAGAAAAGACAAGTAATTACTCTACATCTTACTACCCTGATGGACAGTGACTAATGGGGTGTGTGGGGAGACTTGATAATGGGGAGAATTTGGTAACCACGTTGTTGCCCATGTGACTGTGTATTAATGACACCACAATCAATAAATAAGTAAATAAAAATAACACGTGGGTCATCTCAAGAAAAATTAGAAAGTACATTGAACAAAATGAAAGTCCCGGCCGGACAGCCCTCGCGGCCATTGAGCGTGCAGCGTCCCGCGCGGTCCCGCCCCATCAGAAGGCCGTCGCGGCGAATGAGCGTGGCACGTCAGGCCCAGGCCCTCCCACGACTGACGGCATTCGAGGCCAATGAGGGAGCGGCTCCGCGGAGCAGGTACCCATTGGGCGCGCGCGCAGAAAACGTACCTCCGGCGGCTGCGTAGTAGCTGCAGGCGCCGCGGCCGCCATATTGAAGAATCAGTAGGCTCGCGAGCGCCGCCAGGAGGAGCTGCTCCCTCGGCTCCGTCCGTGGTCCGGTCCGCCGTCCTTCTCCGGGCGCCTCCGGCCCTCCGGCCCTCCGTCTCGTACGCGCAGCGAGCCCGGCGTAGTCCAGATGGTGGACTCGCGCTGTGCTCGGCTTCGCCTTCCTCCCGGAGCGGAGGCGCCGGCGGCACCGACCTCGCCCGTTGGGCTCCTGGCGCCGCACTCCCACTTCGCCAAGGCCTCCGAGAGCCCGGCCGGGAGGAGGCTCCCGCCACCGTGGACCTGCGGCGGAGCGTCCAGAGCGGGCCCCGCTTCAGGGGTGAAGGCGACAGCGACGGCTCTGTGGGCCAGTAGGTACGTGGCCGCGGGGACCCCTGCCTCCGCCTGTGGGCGCGGTGGAGCCGGTGAGGGGGCGCTCGTGCGAGGGCTCGGCGGGCGGCGCGGGGCCCGCGGGGCCGTGGAGCGGCTGACGCGGGTGCTGGGTCCTCGCTGGGCCCGGCTCGGGGCCGCTCCGCCGACCTGCCGCCGCCGCCGGGGCCGGGGCCCCAGGCGGAGGGGCCGGGGCCGCGCAGGCGGGGAGGCCGGCGGACGTCTTGCCGCGTGTGGAGGTTTTCGGCGGCGGCCTCGAGGGCGAGGGCCGGGCGAGCAGAGGGTGAGGCGGGACCCGCGGCGGGGCGACGGGGGAGAGGCCGCCGGAGGCCGCGCCTTCGGAATGAAAAGTGTTCATGTGTGTAGACTCTCTCTTTTTCTTGATAAGTCTGGCTAGGGGTTTACTATTTTATTTATTTTCTCGAAGAACCAGCTCCTGCTTTCATTCTCTCTATTGTTCTATTCTCTATTTTATTTATTTCTGCTCTAAACATTATTATGTCCCTCCTTCTCCTGACTTTGGGCCTCACTTTTTCTTCTTTGTCTAGTTTGGTTAATTGTGAGTTTACACTGTTCATATAGGATTGTTGTTCTTCCCTGAGGTAGGCCTGTGGTGCAATATGCTTCCTTCTTACCACCGCCTTCGCTGAGTCCCACAGATTTTTGCCTTGTTGAATTATTGTTGTTATTTGTTTCCATGTATTGCTTGATCTCTGTTTTTATTTGGTCATTGATCTACTGGTTATTTAGGAGCATGTTGTTAAGCCTCCATGTGATTGTAGGCCATTTCGTCGTCTTTGTGTAATTTATTTCTAGTTTCATACCCTTGTGGTCTGAGAAGCTGGTTGGTACAATTTAAATCTTTTCAAATTTTCTGAGGCTCTTTTTGTGGCCTAGTATATGTTCTATTCTTGAAAATGTTCCGTGTGCACTTGAGAAGAATGTGTATCCTGGTGCTTTTGAGTGGAGAGTTCTGTAGATGTCTAAGGTCCAGCTGTTCTAATGTGTTGTTCAATGCCTCTGTGTCCTTACTTATTTTCTGTCTGGTTGATCTGTTCTTTGGAGTGAGTGGAGTGTTGAAGTCTCCTAAAATGAATGCATGACATTCTATTTCCCCTTTGAATTCTGTTAGTATTTGTCTCACATATGTAGGTGCTCCTGTGTTGGGTGCATAGATATTTATAGTGGTCATATCCTCTCGTTGGATTGACCCCTTTATCTTATGTAATGTCCTTCTTTATCTCTTGTGACTTTCTTTTTTTGAAGTCTATTTTGTCAGATAGTAGTACTGCAACACCTGCTTTTTTCTCCCTGTTGTTTGCATGAAGTATCTTTTTCCATCCCTTTACTTGTAGTCTGTGCATGTCTTCGGGTTTGAGGTGAGTCTCTTGTAAGCAGCATGTAGATGGGTCTTGCTGTTTTATCCATTCTGTTACTCTGTGTCTTCTGGTTGGTGCATTCAGTCCATTTACAATTAGGGTGATTATCAAAAGATACGTGCTTATTGCCGTTGCAGGCTTTCGATTCGTGGTTACCAAAGGTTCAAGGGTAGCTTCTTTACTATCTGACTGTCTAACTTAACTCTTGTTACTATCTGACTGTCTAACTTAACTCTTGTATTAGGCTATTATAAACACAGTCTGATGATTCTTTATTTCTCTCCCTTCTTATTCTTCCTCCATTCTTTATATGGTAGGTGTTCTATTCTGTACTCCTTTGTGTTTCCTTTGACTGCTTTTGTGGATTGTTGATTTTATTTTTTTGCCTTTAGTAAGTATTTGGTTGGTTTGCTTTCTTTGCTGTGATTTTATTTTCTCTGGTGACACCTATTTAGCCTTAGGAGTGCTTCCATCTAGAGCAATCCCTTTAAAATATCCTGTAGAGGTGGTTTGTGGGAGGCAAATTTCCTCACTTTTGCCTGTCTGAGAATTGTTTATTCCCTCCTTCAAATTTAAATGACAGTCATGCTGGATACAGTATTCTTGGGTCAAGGCCCTTCTCTTTCTTTGCATTAAATATATCATGCCATTCTCTTCTGGCCTGTAAGGTTTCTGCTGAGAAGTCTGATGATAGCCTGATGGGTTTTCCTTTGTATGTGGTCTCATTTCTCTCTCTGGCTGCTTTTAAAAGTCTGTCCTTATCCTTGATCTTTGCCATTTTAATTATTATATGTCTTGGTGGTGTCCTCCTTGGGTCCCTTGTGTTTGCAGATCTGTGCACCTCCATGGCCTGAGAAACTATCTCCTTCCCCATATTGGGGAAGTGTTCAGCAATTACTTCCTCAAAGACACTTTCTATCCCTTTCTCTCTCTCCTTCTTCTGGCACTCCTGTAATATGAATATTGTTCTGTTTGGATTGGTCACACAGTTCTCTCAGTATTCTTTCATTCCTAGAGATCCTTTTTTCTCTCTGTGCCTCATCTTGTTTGTATTCCTCTTCCCTAGTTTCTGTTTTCATTTGTCGTCTCCTCCACCGAATCTAATCTGCTTTTAATACCCTACAGTGTGCTCTTCAATGATTAGATCTCCTTCCTAAATTCTTTCCCGAGTTCTTGAATATTTTTCTGTACCTCCATGAGCATGTTTATAGTTTTTATTTTGAAATCTCTTTCAGGAAGATTTATTAATTCAGCCTCAGTCCTTTCTCTGGTGCTGAGATTTTGCTTTGAACCAGGTTCCTTTGACGTTATATATTTGTATGTGGCGCCCTCTAGTGCCCAGAACCTCTTCTCTCTGGAGCTGCTCACCCAGTGGAGGGATGTCCTGGGTCTCAGGGGGAGTGGTGCTGGTGCCCTGTTCCGTGAGATCCGCTGCTTTCTCCAGGTATATGCAGTCTGCTGCAGCCTTGTTTCCCGGTGCTCTTTCAGGACTAGTTGTGTTAATTATATTTTCACATTATATGTGGTTTTGGAGGGGATCTCTGTCTCACGTCTCACACCGCCGTCTTTAATCCAGTCTCAGTTTTGATGCTCCGCCTAGAACTTGGAGTTATGACTTGTCAAATCTGGATGGCTCTGTTGGTTGCAGTTAATTTACTGTCAGGAGAGGAGCTACTATGGTATCTGGGATTTACCTCTCCGCATCAGAGTGAAGAAGTAGTAAGATTCTTAACTTATTCTTTAGCAGATAGACAATAACTCAGCCCACCTTGCGAACTGGGCGGGCAGCCTTGAATGATATGCTCCCTGACCAAGACGCCGGTATCCCAGGGAGAAACCAGAGCACTAAATTTCGTGTGTTAAGTTGATTTTAAATATTCAGGGACCCCTTAACAAGTCCACACCGTTAAGCCTTTATAGGGTCCCCCCAAATCCTCAACTGCCTATAAAAATCCCTAGGCAACGCACAACTATGGGCTCTCTTGACCCCTCCTGGCGCCGCGAGCCAGGAGATCTGTCCTGTCACTGTATCTCTCACTAAAAGCGTCTCCTACGTTGGCTTGGGTGTTCTCTAAGTTCACTCTTCCCCTCCGCAGACAAGAAAAACCCCAGCATCATTTTGGGTGGCTCGTCCGGGATAATGTGGGAGGTGAGTTATCAGCATCGAAGCCTGCCTTTTCTTTCACTGTCTTTATAGAAGCCGTCGGTGGCACACAACATCGGACGCCCGTGAGCCACTTAAGTGGAACTAGCCCGGTTGCATTTTACTAGAAAGTTGTCCATTTCTTCTAGGTTATCCAGTGTGTTAGCATATGATTTTTCATGGTATTCTCTCATAATTCTTTTTATTTCTGTGGTTTCTGTAGTGATTTTTCCTTTTTCATTTCTGATTCTGTTTATGTGTGCAGGCTCTCTTTTTTTCTTGAAGAGTCTGGCTAGAGGTTTATCCATTTTGTATGTTTTCTCGAAGAATCAGCTCCTGCTTTCATGGATTCTTTGTATTGTTTCATTCTTCTCGGTTTTATTTATTTCTGCTCCAATCTTTATTACGTTCCTCCTCCTGCTGACTTTGGGCCTCATTTGTTCTTCTTTTTCTAGTTGTGGTAGTTGTGAGTTTAGACTGTTCATATGGGATTGTTCTTCTTTCCTGAGGTAGGCCTGTATTGCAGTGTACTTCCCTCTCAGCACCGCCCTTTCTCTGTCCCACGGATTTTGTGTTGTTCAGTTATTGCTGTCATTTGTCTCCATATATTGCTGGATCTCTGTTTTTATTCGGTCATTGATCCGTTGGTTATTCAGGAGCATGTTGTTAAGCCTCCATGCGGTGGTGGGCTTTTTCGTTTTATTTGCGTAAATTATTTCTAGTTTCATACCCTTGTGGTGTGAGAAGCTGCGTCGTTTTTGGGGGCTCGTCCGGGATAACTTCGGAGGTGAGTATAGGCATCCGAGCCTGCCTTTTCCTTCACTGTCCTTATAGAAGGAAGCCATCTATGGCACACAACATCGGGCGCTTGTCAGCCACTTAAATAGGACTAGCCCGGCTGCCGATCTCAAAGTCTCGAGTGCCAGGTTCCCCTGCGTCTCCCTCAGTGGATCCCCCGTCTCCCTTGGGAGCCAGGAAAGTCACCTGAGTGGAGGCCAGGATTCCCCTTCAGAGGCATCTCCCTCGATGCGAGGGACTGAGGAAGGCCGTGGTCACCTGCGAGAGTCTAGGCTGAGGCTGCGCTTCATTGGCTTCTCAAAGGCCTGTGTGTCTGGAGTCAGACCCTGACAGCCCGACTGGGTATCCATGAGGAGTGTCTCTCTTTCTGTCTGTCTGTCTTCCAGCCTGCTTCTCCGGGCCGCCCCAGCCTCTGGGTGAGGCAAGGGTGCTCTTTACTTCCTTTACTCGCTCGATGTGTGCCTCTAACTTCGTCAGTGCCACGGACCCCGATGCTCAGCACCGCAAGGTAGGAGATCTACGCTTCGCTCTTATTCCTGATGAAATGCTGCACTTTTTATCTCATAATAATGTGTCCGGTTCGTTGAAGAATGCTGTTGGTATTTTGTTGGGGATTGCATTGAATCTGTAGATTGCTTTAGGCAGGATGGGCATTTTGATAATACTAATTCCTCCTAGCCAGGAGCGTGGATGAGTTTCCATTTGTTAGTGTCCTCTTTAATTTTTGTTAAGAGTATCTTGTAGTTTTCAGGGTATGGTAGGTCTTTCAGTTCCTTGGTTAGGTTTATTCCTAGGTATTTTTATTCTTGTTGATGCAATTGTGAATGGAATTGTTTTTCTGATTTCTCTTTCGGCTACTTCGTTAGTGTATAGGAAAGCAACAGGTTTCTGTGTATGTATTGTGTATCCTGCAACTCTGCTGAATTCAGATACCAGTTCTAGTAGTTTTGGAGTGGGGTCTTTAGGGTTTTTCTATGTTCAATATCATGTCATCTACAAATAGTGACGGTTTGACTTGTTCTTTACCAATCTGGATGCCGTGTATTTCTTTGTTTTGACCGGTTGCCGTGGCTAGGACCTCCAGTACTATGTTGAATAACAGTGGGGAGAGTGGGCATCCCTGTCTTGTTCCCGATCTCAGTGGAAGAGCTTTCAGCTTCTTGCTGTTAAGTATGATGTTGGCTGTGGGCTTGTCATATATGGCCTTTATTATGTTGAGGTACTTGCCCTGCATACTCATTTTGTTGAGAGTTTTTATCATGAGTGGATGTTGAATTTTGTCAAATGTTTTATTCAGCATCTGTGGACGTGATCCTGTGGTTTTTGTCCTCCTTTTTGTTGATGTGGTGGATGATGTTCATGGATTTTCTAATACTGTACCATCCTTGCTTCCCTGGAATAAGTCCTACTTGTTCATGATGGATGATCTTTTTGATGTACTTTTTGATTTGGTGTGCCAATATTTTGCTGTTGTTTTTTTTTTCTCAGAACCACTTTTATTTTTTGTCTTATCAATATACCAAGTGTTTTTCCCAGTATACCTGCAGCACACACACACACATATATATATATATATATATGCGTAAAGATAGATTTTTCCTTTAGAGAACACACAAAATACAAAATATTGCCATTGTAAATCTGAACTGTTTTCATCTGGAGCATATAAAATGTTTGTTCACCTGGTTTTTTTTTTGCACAAGGCTCCCCTGATCTTAATGAAGTGGCCAATTGGAGTTTGTCTCCTCTTCTCTCTGGTCCATTGATTTCAGCCTGTACATACTGATTCTAGACTTTCTAGGTGATTCACAAAGAGCTCAGGTTAAATTAACTTGAGGACAGTGTTTGAAAATGCAGAATTACTCACACTTTTTTGTGCCTGTTATTAAGCATTGTTTCCAGAAGATCAATCTTTTAATTACAGTGAGCTTTCCTACTGGTGGCTCTCAGTAACAATAAGTGTATTGTGTGAGCTGACTGGAAAAATAAAGAGAAGGAAAAAAATTCTTTATAGCACATTGCCTTTGCAAAAGTAACATCTCCAGGGTATTGAATAGAGTCTGGTCTTCACCAGCCTATCTAAGGTTGGCCCTATAATCTCCATCAAAAACTTACCTTCGTGGGTTCATGTTTGATAGGAAGCACTTAGAATAGATACATGGTAATACTTATTGCGTATTTGCTGTGCAGTGGGAATTGTGCTAATCCTGTTAAATTATATACTATGAGGTTGGCTCTGTTATCCTTCCCTATTTTAGAAGTGAAGAAACTAAGGCTATTCACCAGTTAATCTGTGGCCTTATAACAGTAAGTGGAGCACTATGTTAAATTTAGCTGTATCTTACCACCAAGGTAATGGTATTAACTCTGATGCCCTTCCTTCCTTCATTCCTTCCTTCCTTCCTTCCTTCCTTCCTTCCTTCCTCCCTCCCTCCCTCCCTCCCTCCCTCCCTCCCTTTTGTTATCATTAATCTACAATTACATGAAGAACATTATGTTTACTAGGCTCCCCCTGAAATGGTTTCTTGAACCTTTAGAATTCAGGAAACATTCAATTATGCGGGGTCTAAATTTATATTTATTGTATGTATTTTTGTTAACACGCAGGCTTTCAGGTTATGGCATAGGGCTGATTTTAAATACGGTATTTCATGGCTTTATGTTGTAGAAGATGTCACCAAAGGTTTTTATTGCTGTTTTTGTTCTTGTCTGAGCTATTTGGGGCAATGAAAAAACTTAATGCTAAGAACACGTATTAGGGTTAAAAAGTCCAGTAATTAGGCATGTTTTGGTGTGACTTACAGCCTCTCTTGGCTCTGAGTGGACACTTCCCAGCTGGGACCACACTGCTTTGTAGTGGTCTTGTGGATGATATTCCAGTGTTCCTGGAATGTTCCTTTAAGGTGCTTTCTATTTCTGTGCATGTCATTTTGATACCTTTGATAATCAGTTATACTGAGAACATAGTTTAAAAAAATAAATAAAAAGAAAGCAGAATTTGGATTATTAAAAACAAAAGCTTTAAAGCATGGTTATCACAAGCTGTGAGAATTCCCGTGCCCGCACTGTAGTGTTTGTTGGGGGGTGTCTCTGTTGGATTCTCCCAGAGGAGGATGCCGCCCCAAATCACTCACGGAAGGCGTCTCTTGATGCAACAAGCAAGAGGAATTTATTCAGAGGCCAGCTAGCTGGGGTCCATGTGTTAGCCCGACGCAGCGGGTCTCAACAAGGACCCCGAACACACAAAGCCAGAAGTTTTTATAGCATTTTCAAAGGGGCAGTATTTTCTACAGTCACAATACAGTGGTTTTTTTTCATAGACACATAAATTTTCAGCTGACGCCTCATCCTGGGGGTCTGGTTAAATAAAATCACTTTCGGAATGTTTAGGGTGGTTCTAGCAAGATAAGCTTAACTGATTGAGGTTGGCTAACTAAAGGTCACTACAATTAACACTGGCTGACTAACTTGTTTTTCAAAGTTCTAGTAATTTTTCTCCTTCTAGGTTAGAAAATGGTGTTTGAGCCTTTAAGATGGCTGTGCTTATGCTAACTTTTGATTCTTCAGGTTCTACATCTCCTGTTAGAGCGCTGGTCCCCGCACCACCTGTCACCTCCGTTTTAGAGACTGCCCCCTCTCATGATCTTTCTCGTCTGAATTTTTCACAGTGGCATCTAGCTCTGAAGTAGATAGTCTTCATCTGTTCATCTTAGTTGAGCTTCAAGCTACTTAATTAGTATGAATATTAAAATTGGTGCCATGCATTCCTTAGCGTGACTGGTTTATTTTGAGCTAACGGTGGAGGATAAGGGAGATAGAAAGTAAAATGGAGAAAATGTTACATTGATACGGATGACGCCGCCTTAACGCTGAATGCTTTTTTCCGCTTAAGCCACGGGAGGGTGCCTGTTGGAAGTCAGTCAGCTTCAGAATTCATTGCCATTAGCTTGCATGCTTTCTAAGTTGTAGTTCTAAGGAAAAAAATCTGAGACGTATGGTTATTGTGCCATGTGATTCCCCTGAATAGAGGACATGTTCTTGGGTTCTGTCAGATGCTGACTGTATTCATCCAAAAATCCTACTTACTTCTTTTGTGATGAAATTATGGAGATACTTTAAACAAAGACAAGCCCTTGATGGCTTTGGCCCTTAGGCTAGCCATAGCTGAGGTCGATTCTTGTGCAATTGGCCATTCGGAGCCCCAAGTTAGACCTCGTTCACACTGCCCGCCCCCATTTGTGTTTCAGATAAATATTCCGAGAGGTCTGGGAGGAGGAGTAATGAAATCTGAGAGAGAAAATGAAGTGTGACAGCATTTCAGAATCTAAGGAAATGCACCCGCAGGTTCCTTCCCTGAGTTCTTTGTGCCCCTTAACTGTGTGAATGCACGCTGGGATTGGAAATGGGGACCCCCCCCCCGGGTCATGGGCCCTTACTAAGCTTGTTTCTGGGTGGCTTGCTGGGACTTTCAGGGACTCACTTTAAAAAATGACATTGAATTTTATGAAGCAAACTTTCACATCTGTGACCTGCCTTTTGCACAAAAGCTCCCCTCTCCCGGTGAGGTGTCCCTGTTCCCACGGGCTGCTATTCTGTTACTCTGGCCTGAAGCGAGTTAGCAGCCAGCTGGGCCGCGCCACTTACATCGCCGCCCAGGCCGCTGACAGGAGCGTAGTGACGTGTTAGAGCATGTTTATTGTGCAGACGAACTGGAACGGCACTAGGACCGTGTGCCTGTGTCGGCTTAAACACTGGGATTTTATGCCCCTTCCACCTTCCATCAGCTTGTAGCTGTTGGATTTTACAGTTACTCATTTGGGCTACAAATAGAGTAACAGTATTTTTGTTTGGCCAAATGTGGGGTGTGACCTTTGACATCGTGCTTGGCTGTGCCTGGGGATTTGAATTCTCCAGTTTAGGTGGAATTTCCTGCTTTGTTTCCTCTGATAGGGGAATACACGCTTTGGCTCTTTCCACTAGAGGTGGAGGAAGACAGGAAGAGTACAACTGGAACACACAGAGGGTATTCATTATTTTACTGGGTGTGATTCAGTTGGCGGGCTTTTCACGGGAGTGCGAGCCTCCTGCGGTCGTTAGTTCTGCGTACTAAGAAAGCACTGTAATCATACTCAGTTTTCTTTGCTCTATATCTAATTTTTGACCAGTCTGGCGGGGTAGTGAGGATGAGTCCCTGCCTTTTCGTGGTGCCTTTGGTGCCGGGGTTCTTGTTCACTGAGCCAAAGAATGAACTTCGCAAACACTCAAGGTAGGAGAGCAAGGTTAGAGGCTTTAATTTAGAGTTAAAGTGACTGGACAGAGAGCTCCTAGCTCACGCCAGGAGGGGGACACGAGAGTCCGTGGTTGGCTCATTGTCTAGGGGATGTATGCGCAGTTGAGGATTTTCAGGAATGGGGGTAAAGGGCTAGGGGTGCAGACTTGTTGAGTGGTCCCAGAATGCTCATTTCTGATGAGTAACAGAAGAAATTTGCTGCTGTGATTCTTTCTCAGGATAGCAGTGTCCCTCTGGGAGCATGTCAATTAAGACCACGTGCCCTGCCCGCAAGGTGGGCTGGGTTGTTCCCTGTTTGCTAAAGTGTGTTAAGAATCTTACTTCTTAACTTTTTGAGATGTTTACAGCCTGGCTTGTTTACTAAATGAATCTTTTGCTCAGGTTGCGGATTACTTGGTTAGGATCAGAGAAGGAAACACAGCATATAGGTACAGTTACAAATAAGCTGGGCCTTTTTGCAGGCTAAGGTAAATTTTACAGTGTCATGATCTAACTGATACAAAGAAGTCACAGGTTATGCTGAGATACTCTTCTTCATCTGCAGAACACTCAGACATTCCAGGCCGAGTTGCTCCTGGCCTTTTGAGCTTGAACTGATTTCACTGAAGAATGTCTATATTCCTACTCTGGTATCTTTACCCTAGAGAGTTAGTGTGACTGACCGCGTAATGCTTATCACAGAGTTTCGCTAGGGACTCCTATGCACATTGTTACATTGTTCTGACTGTAATGATCTTGCTCTGCTTTTTCTCCGGAGGCCCTCACCCTACTCTGCCTAACCCCACGGTCCCTTGTCTCACCAACACCAAATTCAGAACGGTGCTCTTACCTCTGAGTAACTCCTGTTATTTTCCAGAGGCCTCCTGGAACATGACAGAGGAATTTTTTCTCCTCATTAGGGAAAATTTGGCTAATTTGGCTTACATTTATCTCAGCTGTAATTACCTGGAAAGCACTGTCAAAGGAATAATGCTAAACTTTATTCAGTGTTTTACATTACAGATATTTCCAAATATCCTTATATCCACTGCCTTATTGTAAGTTCTCCTCAGCTCTTTAACCACTGTAAATTGCAAGTCTTTTGTCATTTATAGTTTCTTATTCCTAAACTGGTAAAGAACTAGATGCCAGCAGCGGTGCTTATCTGGGGGCGAGGTCGTGTCTGTTACAGGTCCTCGCTGGCTCCCCACACAGCTGGTCAAACGTCATCACACAGCGGTCAGCTCCCAAAATGAGGGTGAAAACCCCCCCGCCTCAGAAGTCTGCCTCCCTCGGCACCCAACATCACCTACAACTTCAGTTAAAGAGAGAAGGAGGGGAGAGCTCCCAGCTATGCCCAGCGTTTTGCCCTGAGGTTTTTCCAATCTTTTCACCTTTTTTCCTGTTTTCTGGTTCTGTGATCTTTCTCCTTCCTTCTCAAACCAGATTTTTTCTGAAACTTCACTACTGTGCTGTTTTGGAAGAAGTATCTTACGTTATAAAAAATGGCCTGAGTTCCTCAAAATATATTACCTGAGCTGGGACCGTGCCGGCTGGCAAGGGATCCCTAAAGCAGGTACTGGGCACGGAGGCCGCGGAGGCAGAAACAGCCAAGGAGACAGAAAACCGATGCCGCCTCTCTCTCACCCACATGCCTCACTTCGCCCTGATTGGCCCCGGAGGATGGCTGGCTAGCCAGAGACGGGTAAGATTCCTCAAGGGAGGAACAACCTAAGACAGGCACAGTCGCAGAGGGGCCATCAGGAGAGAACTTGGGGGCCGACAGAGGTGAGGCGCAGATCCTCACCCCGCCCCCCCCGACTCTGCAGAGGCCTGAATCTTCACCATCTCCGAGCAAAGTCTCCTCCTCCCATGGCTGCGTCGCTGCCCAGGCTCAGCTTGAGACAGGGACCCTCGGCTTAGACACAATAGGGTGAGGGTGAGGGCCTCTGGAAAAAGCAAGGCAGGATAATTACAGTCAGAGCAGTGTGTGACTACATGGAAGGAAAGCCCCTATCAGAACTCTGTGTTAAGCATTATGCACAGTGAGATCAGTTAATATTCCCCAGGTGAAGGAAAATAGTCCGTGTTTTTATTATGCTAATTGTTTGTAATCATGTGTAAGATTTACTTTAGCATGCTAAAAGGCCCAGCTTATTTTTTTAACTTTACCTATATGCTGTTTTTCCTCCTTCATCCCATAATCAAGTAATTTGCGGTCTGGACAGTTAATGTAGCAAGCTAGCCCAGCCATAAACAGCACATAGTAAAGACAAGAAAGATTCTATCTTAAAGCTAAGATTGCATTTTAAAACCCAGGAAGTTAAGAAGTAAGATTTTTAATGTCCTGCCACTGGGTTTCAACCCTGGGCAAGTTCACTATGGATTCAATGTGACCAAAGAAATGACAGTAAAATGTTCTTGGGGTGAAAGGGTCATACCGAACTTTATTTCCACAGTGGCAGGTCAATCACTAACATCTCATCCAATCAGAGCGAGTCTGCATGCAGCAAGTCCTCTGGGACTCTGCCTACACAGCCATCCCACACAGCCATCCTCTGGGGCTCTGACCTCAGCGCTGCCACCACTCCAGCCTCTGCTCTGCTCTCCTGCAGCCTCGCAGCCGTGTCACCGTGTCACCCAGAGCACTGGGTGGAAGCTCTTTCTATAGAGTCAATAGCAACATATTGCCCAAACACGTGTAGTGAGCTAGCCGACTAGGCCCAGGGGAGAATCCTGGACACAGGAACTTCCATTTTATCCACATTTAACATACTCTTTAGCGAACATACAATAACTCAGCCCACCTTAGAGGTAAGGAAGGCAGTCTTAATTGATATGCTCCCACATGCATCCGAGCAGTGCATTTCTTGTGTTAAGCTAATTTTGCAGAATTACCCAGAGGACTGATGAGAAACTTCATGTCTCATCAAAGAAAAACACCTTGAGACCACTTAACAAGTCCACACCCCTAGCCCTTTGTCACATTCCTGAGAAATCCTTAAAAGGGGGAACCGCCAACCTTTCAGTGTGCCTCTCTCTCTGAGGTAGCCCACACTAGTGTGTTCCTGCCCTTCAATTCTTGGTTGCGGCAGGGACAAGAACCGAGGAAAAGACACAACGCCCTCCCAGCAGGACTCCCAGGCCAGGGGAGGGATGGGGGAAGGAGTCCGCTGGGAGGGCAGGGAGAGAGGGGTGCCCCAAGCATGGGAACACAGAGCCTGGAGGAAGAACAAGGAGAGAATGGCAGCAGCTGGGGAGGGAAGCCACGGAGCCTCAGTGGTAGTGAGGAAGGGACTGTGGGTGCAGACCGAGTAGGGAGGCCTCCGGAATAAAACCCCCTACTGAAATTCCACATGAAACAATTAAGGAAAGTCAGTCACATTAATTCTCTAATGTAATACAAGCATTCTTCTGGGAGATTGATGAAAGCTAAAAAAGCCCAGGAGTAACTTGGCCTGAAATGTTTGAATATCCCCCAGATAGGAAGGAAAATACCTCAGCATAGCCCATGTCTTCATTGTGTCAGTTAAATGACACTATTGTAAAATTTACTTTAGCCTGCTAAAAGGCCCAGCTTAGTTTCTTTAACTTTACCCAGATGCTGCTTTTCTTCCTCTAGCCCTAATCAAACGATTTGCATCCTAGGCAACTCATAATGGCAAGTGAGCCCAGTCACAAACAACATAGCAAAATCAGGAAAGATTCCATCTTCAAGATAAGATTGCATTTTAAAACCCAAGAAGTCAAAAAATGGGTTTCTTAACATAGCGGACAATGACTCAGCCCACCTTGGGAGCAGGACAGGCAGTCTTGATTGATATGCTCGCAAACCAAGAAGCTGCTGTTCTGGGAAAGAATCCGAGCAGTAAATTTCTTGTGTTAACTCTGCAAAATAATCTGGAAGACTGATAAGAAATTAACTGTCTCTTCAAAAATAAGCATTTGGGGGCCATTTAGCCGGTCTGCATCCCTACCCTTTGTCTCTCAACCACCTGTAAATCCCCTAGACGACGCAGAAACCCAGGGCTGTCTTGAGCCCTCCGGGCACGTGCAAGCCAGGAGCTCTGCCTGCCTGCTTCATCTCTAAATAAAAGCCTCGCACTTGCTCTCCTACCTTTAGTGTTTCCGGAGTTCGTTATTCGACTCCGTGAACAAGAAATCCAGCATTAGCTTCTCTGAGGAGCCCGAAGACGGGGAGTCCCCAGAGCCCCGTGCCTGGGCACAGAGCCGCGCACCTGGTGCCAGAGGGCCGTGCCATCTCCACAGCACACATCGGGTGGGCAGGTGCATTGCAGCCCACAGTCAGGGTGGCCACGCAGCCGTGTGAGCCTGGTGTCCCAGCAGCAGCAGTCCAGGGCCTGGCATGCCCTGGGCACCTGCACACACCGGGGCAGGACGGACTGCTGACCACAGTGACCACCCAGCACTCCCAGGGCTACTGCTTTGTTTCTGGGCCCAGAAGTTCATCTCTCTAGGGTTGAGGCTGGTGGGCCGTGCAGGAAGACAGGTCTGACCTGGGCCACCGCCCTGCCAGAGGCCCATCTGCCCTCCTTCTGCCCAAACCTCCTTCCCTATGTGGCCGGGGAGCCTGAGGTCATCCCTGGGACCACCGTGCAGGCAGATGGCTCTGAGGGTGCTGTGGGCAGGGCCAGGAGGAGGAGGGTGGCCTGGGTGTCCTGATTTTACCTCCTGTCATCTGGTCACCTGAGGCTGTCAGTAGGGCCCACTTCCGCTTCTCCAGTCCCCAGTCTGGGGCTTCACCTGCAGCATAAGGCCTGGAGACTGTCTCCAGCGTGGAGCCCCCCAAGGGGGTATTTGTGCTGATCCTGCAGCTCCGCTGCAGGCCAGACCTCCCCTCCTGGGAGGGTGAACACATCCTGAGAGCCCTGGGAGAGCATTATGGGGAGAGTCAAGAGCCAAGTGCCTCCGCTCAGCCTCCCCAGCCTTTTGTCACAGACGTCAGGCCGCTCAGCCAGGATCCAGGAGCGGGATACCAGGGGCCTCACACCAGCCTGGCCCGGGGATGGACGGCTGAGGGGCACCATGGGGGAGGACTGGAGACCTGGGAGCTTTGGTGGGTGCTCTGAGGTGTGAAGCATGGAAAAATTGGGCTCAGAGAAAGGCCCCCAAAGGAAGGAGTGCACATCTTGGAGGTGCTTTGAGACCAAGTTCAACATTTTTTGAAAAGGAATTTCTTGGAATGTGTGGGGCAGCTGTGTGTCATTAAATGGGACAGTGCTAGACTGGTGCCTTGCAGCCCTGGGATCTGCTTGGGTTACGACATCTGCAGTGGTGTTGAAGACGTGAAGAGACACCCCGGGGCGTCTATTCAGTAGATTTTGGTGTCTGATCATAACCTGTAGGGGTCAGGAAGGAAGGTCCAGTTTCTGTTTGAACCGCCCTCCCCAGTGTTGCCAAAGTGTGCCAGCCTGTGGCTTAGAGCGCCCTGCTCTTCCTGAGCACCTTACGGGGAGAGGACTGAGGATGGAGGATAACCTGGCGGAGGTCAGGGCCCCCCTGCGTCATAGAGTTTGAGGGCTGGGGGTGCGGTGGGCTGGGGCACACGATGTCTGCAGGAGGGGCAGAGCTTTGAGAAGAAAGAGCAGTGTGGTGGCAATCCGTTCATCATTTATTACATTCTGCACAGGGATGACCCCAACCCCCAGGAACCATTAACCTCAGACACAACACCGAGACCACACTGTGCCTGGGGAGGCTATTTCTCAGGGATGAGGGGAGGGAGTTGCACAGGGGCTCCGCTGGGAGCATGTCCCGGGACCCTGCGTCGGCCGGCCGGCCCTGCAGCCTCGGATGCCTCCGCTGGGCACCCAGGGGGCGGTGGTCCCATGCAGCACTGCGCCGTCTCTGTGTCCATCCTGGGAAAGGCTGGCCATGGTGAGGACGGGCCCCAGCTCTTCCTGGACCGTTGTGGCCATGACTCTGTGGCTGATGGCACCCAGGCAGCAGTTGGCGTCACGGTGGGAGGCCACCTACTCAAAGGGGAAAACCCTCCACACGGTGGGGTGGCTCGCCTTTGTCCAGCGGGCCACGAGCAGAGGGTAGGACACAGCACGAAGGCGGCCAGGTTGGCAGTGGCTACGTACAGGCCCTTGAGGAGGCAGCGGCAGCGTGGGGAGATGCCGAAGTCGGCCGACGGAGGAGGTGCCAGAGCAGCTGCCCCAGCAGAGGCTCAGGATGAGCAGCGGGAGGAGGAGGAGCAGCAAACAGACTGGGGTCCTGGGGCGCCAAGCGCCGCCTGCCCGAAGGGGAAGCAGCTCTCCTCCACATGCAGCCAGGACACCAGCAGGGCCGCGGGCCCGATGACAGCAGCTACAGGGCCACGCGGGTGAGCAGAAGAGGCAGGTTATCCCGGGTTCCCCCCATTATCCTGCTTCCACCCCGTCCCCACTGCCCTCTGGGCTCCGGGCCCTGTGTGGAGGGTCCTGTCCATCACCAGCACCCGGGGGGTCCCTGTCACGGGAAGGCTCCTGAGCGTCACCTACTCACAGAGGAGGAGGCTGGGTCCCAGAGGGGGCGGGGAACCACCCTTCAGTCTGACAGGACTGGTCGGCCGTGGAGCTGGGACCCCAGCCGCACCGGTCTTTAGGACGCCCCCACACCCAGCATGGCCCGAAGCTTCCCTGAGGCTGAGGAGCGAGCAGCCCACCCCCCTGCCGATCGCCCCAGCCCAGAAACTCACCTGGCCCTGGCCCAGGACGTTTAAACGTGGGACCTGAGGAACTGTAACAGTCCCTTTCTGCCGGCCCTCTGGCCTGGGGGCTCCAGCTGGCAGGACAGCGTGTAGCTGCAGGACACAGGGACACCTGTGAGCCCCTGGAGGCACATGTCAGGGGTCCCTTCCCCCAGAGCCCGCCGGCAGCTGCAGCCCACGCCTGACTCCGGCCGGCCTCACCTCTGCTCCTCGTCCAGGGGCTCCACAGCCTGGACAAAGGACATGAAGTGCTCGTCCCTCTCCAGGTCGTACACCGCGGCCATGTGCTTGTGCACCATGATCTCGTCCTGGAGGGTAGCGACCTGGGGCAGAGGAAGGACAGGATGCAGACAAGCGGGGGTGAGGAGTGGGGCACTGGATGGTGCTGGATCTTTGCTCACACGGGAACCCACTCTCAGGAAAGGTGGGGGACGGAGGGGTGGCCCGGTGCTGAGGTCCAGGCTCACTGGGGGCTCTCTCCTCCCTAAAGCTCACCATCCTGTCCCCCCGTGCCCCTCTGGGCTCACTCACGTCCTCATTATGCTCCAGGAGTTTCTCTTTAGGCAGGTCAGCAAGAAACAGTCCGAGGTAGGGGACCATGCCCTGTGCCACCGGGGTGAGGAGGTGATGAGTCCCCGCCTGCCCCAGGGGAGCCCACAGAGCCTCCCCTGAACCCCACACCCTCAGCCTTCAGCTCCCTTGGACCACCCTGTGCTGCCTCCCCACCTCCCTTCGCCCAGCTCTCCCCTCCCGGGCCCTCCCAGGGCTGGCTTTTGGCCAATCCCAGGACCTGTGGGCCTTGCACCTGTCCTCCAACTTCCCCCTGTACCCAGCTGCTCTCGCCCTCCTTCTGGTCACACCAATGCTGGCAGCTCAGGACTGGTGGCACCAGGAGCAGGTGCAGGGTCGCCCCCACCGCCCGTGACCTGCGGCACGCCTCTCTCACCTTCCTCTTCCTCTCCTCGGGTCCCATGCGGTCCCGCTGCCTTTCCCTCAATACACAGTCCAGCTCCTGCAAGGTCCAGGACACTCGGGTGCTCATGCTCCCCTCCCACGCGGCCTCCCGCAACCAGACCGTGGTGGATGGATGCCTTGCCCGAGCCCCCTGGCACCTACGCTGTCCCCACCTCCAGCAGGCTCTCAGCCTAGAGCGACCCCAGCTCCAACACACACAAACTCACGGGGGTCCTTGGGCCACAGCCGCCGCCCTGAGAGGGTCAGGGGAGGTCCCTCTGCCTCCCAGGGTGCCCTGAGCACTCACTGTCACCCGGCTATCAGCACGGCTCCCCTCACATGACCAGGTGGGCTGGGCACAAAGCTGAAGCGCGTCTTGGGCTCCCTGGACCCTGCTCACCAGGGAGGCCCACACCCCAGGGTGACGGCAACCCTCCATGTCCACATGAGGAGCCCGAGGTCACAGAGGGGCAGTGACAAGCTCAGGGGTCCCAGGGGAGAAGCCAACCTTGCTCATCCACAGGCCCCACCCCTGCTGCCGACCCCAGGCCAGCTCCAGCCCTGACGGGGGCCTGTCCTCTGGGTCCTCACTGGATGCCAGGCCCCCAGTCAACTGGAGCCAGGGAGGGAGATAGACGAGGCCCTTGGGGCCTGGGGGACCCTACTTTCACCATCAGCTTCCCCCTCTCACCCCGCACACCTGGAGTCCTCCCCAAAGTTGTGCCACAGCACGGTAGAAGACTTGCCCCGAGGACCCCTCCCTTCCAGACCTCCAGCCCCCATTTACCTTGAGGAGATGCTTCCTGGTAACCCACTTGACCTTCTTTGTCAGGTTTTTATACGTCCTGGTGCTCTTCCTAAGGGGAGGGGAGAGGAGTAGGGAGATACATGGCCAGCAGGTGGAGAGTCTTGGGGCCGACCCCTTTTCCTGGAGATCCTAGAAGGTCCACTAGCCTGCAGGAGGCTTTCCACCACGGCCCTGAGCCCTGGGGAATCTGTGGCCTGGGGAGAGGGCTCCACGTTTCCACCCAGGGCCTCCATTCCCAGTTCTCCCAGGGGCGAATCTGCTTTGGGCAAGGTCGCTGTCCTTGGGGCAGAGACCTCTTGCTGCAGAACATAAGCTCAAGATCTCCAATGGGCTTCAACCCACACCTGACATTGGAGGAAACTGATGCCTGCAGGGGTACTCCTGTCCTAACTCACAGGGGGCCCCAAGAGCCTGCCATCCCTGTCCTTAGGCTCTGCCGCCTCCCAGGAAGTCCCAGACATAGGGGTGTCCCTGTCCACTCAGGTACCCCGGTCCCAGAGACAGGACTACCCACCAGGAAACATGTTCCCAGGTCCTTTCCAGGCGACCTAAGGCACGACTCTGCAGGGCCAAGAGAATGGCATGGAGTGCCGCGAAATTCCTGAGGGCCAGACACTCCTGGGAGGGAAGACAGAGCTGAGAGCGTGGCCTGCTTCTCTGCTTCTATCCCCCCATGAACTCCTGTCCTTAAGGAGACGGACACCCAGGGAGCCCAGCACGCCTGGTACCTGCTGAGCAGCCCTCCTGGGTGGAGGACTGTAGCTCAACCCAAGGAAGGGGCCAGGGATGGCTGTCCCACCCCTGGGGCCTGCGAGTCCAGGTCCACACATCCCTGGCAGGAGGGGCCCAGGGACGGTGCAGGGCAGACCGTAGGAACCCATCCTGAGAGCTGGCCAAGGAGGGGAGCAGGTACCAGGATGCCAAGATGGACCCGGGGGGCTGTCCCATGACTCACCTTGGCAACCCGGATCCAGAATTCCACCACTCGGGCCCTATCCTGGGCTGTCATGCTTGGCGTCCTGAGGCAGGTGGTGGTGACCAACTCAACCAAGGTGTCAAATTCCCTCAGGACCCTATGCATGGTGGGGGCCAGGTGCTCAATGTCTCCCGTCTGTGACTGCTTCTGTAGGTAGGCCTTGCATTCAGAATAGTTTATCCTGCTGTACAGCGTCTGTGGATCAGAAGGGAGGGAGGGTCATCCAGCTGTGCCCCTGGTGCCCCCGTGCCCAGGCAGGGTCACCGGTCAGACCTGGAGCCCAGGCAGGTGGGGACGTGCTGTGAGCCTCGTGGCCGTCCAGGCCTCGGACACCGTCCAAGGAGGCGCCGAGGACTGGATGCACAGTACCCCGCAGTCGTGGGGAGCGGAGGGGCTCTGCTCGTAGGCACCCTCACTCACCTCCTCCCTGCCGCCCAAGGCAGCTCACGCTTGCCCATCCTGGGGCATCTGCCTCCCATTCTGCCACCCCGTGGGTCCCGCTGCCCACTCAGGTGCAGTTTCACCCTAAACAACTCCACCCAGGGCCTTTGTTGGTGTCTGTGTCTCCCACGCAGTCAGATCCATGGCAGCGGCCTCTGAAGTGCAGAGGCCATGGAAGCCTGCCAGGCCAATGGCCCGAGGACCTAAGGCCCTGGCAGCACCTCCCTGAGCACCCCTCCCAGCCCACCAGGCCCTGCCCCCTTTCCCTCCGCTCCAAATCATTGGTCTGCAAGGACCCCTAAGTGCCAGCCCTACTGTCCCCCTGTAGTCAGTGAGGGCTTGGGGGTGAGGAGAGTCTCTCGTGGCACATGGTGAGTCCGGGGGGAAGTTGGAACGTGGGCCGAGATCACAGGAGTCCACGTCAGGGGCAGGAGGTCGGCGGCAGACCGTGACACAGGGCAGGCCCACCCCCGACCCTGAGAGCCCGCTCCGCTCACCGCAAAGGCCAGGGTCAGCTGCTCGGCCACCAGGCGGGAGGGAAACACCAGGATGGTCCACTCCTCCTTTCTTGTCACATCCCAGGTGCTCGCAGCACAGGGGTGGGCAGGCTCCGGGCCCGGGTATGGCTCTACTAGGACCGGTGCCATTCCTGCAGATGCCATGGGCCCCGAGCCCGACGGCTCATGGGGCTCCAGCTCCGGGACAAGGTCCATGTCTGAGGTCACTGCTTGGACATCCTCCAGCTCTGCAGGGGCTGAATCAGGTGACACCGGCCGTAGCTTCGGCACACGGGTCTCATAGGGCCTCTGGACGAGCTTTATCCGCGGAGTCGGCCTTCGCCGTCTCTGTGGGGCCAGCTGCCTCTGCCGTGGGTCTGGAGCAGGACACAGAGAAAGGGTCACCCCGGGGCTGATTCCCCGCACCTTACAATGACAGAAGAGCCCACACTGCCTTGAAGGGAACCCCAGTCCGGGAAGCCCACCCTAGACGGTCCCCTGGCCGCAGCCCCTCACCTTCCAGCTCTGAAACCGTGGGCCCCAGTTGTTCGTCCTGCCAGGTAACGTGCCTAGCCCGTCCCATCCTGCGACTGGGGTAAGGCCTGGGGGTGGCAGAGTGAGAAGCCTGGTCTTTCCAGCCGCACTGCCCTCCGGGTCCACCCTTGTGTGGGCCTGGCCGCTGTGCACTCCCCTGCCTGTCCCGGCACCTGCCCCTCCCCCTTCCTGACCCTGCGTGTCTGTCCTGGGACCCCATCCTCTCCCATCCTCCCGAATAGGAAGTCTCCAGTCGTCAGCCCCCCCATGGGAATCCAAAGATGAGTGACCTGCTGGGCTCTGCTGTGGGCTCATGGGGCTCCAGCTCAGGGCCTGCCAGCGGGGCTGAGGCCACTGCAGGGGCTGAGGCAGGCGACACCGGCCGTCGCTCCAGCACAGGGGTCTCAGGGAGCTCCTGGACGGGCTCTAGCCACGAAGCTGGCCCTCCCTGTGTCTCTGGAGCCAGCTGCATCTGCCGTGGGTCTGGAGCGGGACACAGAGAAAGGGTCACCCCGGGGCTGATTCCCCGTGCCTTACAATGACAGAAGAGCCCTCACTGCCTTGAAGGAAAACCCCAGTCCGGGAAGCCCACCCTAGACGGTCCCCTGGCTGCAGCCCCTCACCTTCCAGCACTGCCACCGTGGGCCCCAGGTGCTCCTCCTGGACCAAGCGGTGGAGGACTTGGCCCTCACAGGTGGGTATGCACTCACTGGTATAGATGAAGCGGAGCACCTCCTCTAAATCCCAGAAACGAAGGCGACTAGCCTGTCCCATCTTGGGGCTGGGGGAAAGCCGGAGGGTGGCAGAGTGAGAAGCCTGGTCTTTCCAGCCACACTGCCCTCCGGGTCCACCCTTGTGTGGGCCTGGCCGCTGTGCACTCCCCTGTCTGTCCAGGCACCTGTCCCTCCCTCCCCCTTCCTGAACCGGCGTGTCTGTCCTGGGACCCCATCCTCTCCCATCCTCCCGAACAGGAA
Source organism: Manis pentadactyla (assembly GCF_030020395.1). Taxonomy (NCBI): domain Eukaryota; kingdom Metazoa; phylum Chordata; class Mammalia; order Pholidota; family Manidae; genus Manis; species Manis pentadactyla. The sequence continues at coordinate 11,435,735 of NC_080030.1, forward strand.
GTCCCCAGTCGTCAGTTCGCCCATGGGAATCCGAAGATGAGTGACCTGTTGGGCTCTGCTGTGTGCTCATAGGGCTCCAGCTCGGGGCCTGGCTCTGAGGCTGAGGCCACTGCTGGGACATCCTCCAGCTCTGCAGGGGCTGAGGCAGGTGTCACCGGCCGTATCTCCAGAACAGGGGTCTCAGGGAGCTCCTGGATGGGCTCTAGCCACGAAGCTGGCCCTCCCCGTGTCTCTGGAGCCAGCTGCCTCTGCCGTGGGTCTGGAGCGGGACACAGAGAAAGGGTCACCCCGGGGCTGATTCCCCGCGCCTTACAATGACAGAAGAGCCCTCAGTGCCTTGAAGGGAACCCCAGTCCGGGAAGCCCACCCTAGACGGTCCCCTGGCTGCAGCCCCTCACCTTCCAGCACCGCCACCGTGGGCCCCAGGTGCTCCTCCTGGACCAAGTGGTGGAGGACTTGGCCCTTCTCGGGGAATGAACGCCGTCCGCCATTGATCACGTGGACCTCCCTCCCTTGCTTCTCGATATAGTGGTTTAACTTTATTTCCACGGGGCTGGAGTACGGCCTGGGGGTGGCAGAGTGAGAAGCCTGGTCTTTCCAGCCGCACTGCCCTCCCGGCCCACCCTTGTGTGGGCCTGGCCGCTGTGCACTCCTCTGCCTGTCCAGACACCTGTCCCTCCCCCTGCCTGGCCCTGCGTGTCTGTCCTGGGACCCCATCCTCTCCCATCCTCCCGAATAGGAAGTCCCAAGTCATCAGTCCGCCCATGGGAATCTGAAGATGGATGACCGCTGGGCTCTGCTGGGTTCCTCCTGCCCCAAGCCCCAAACTCCTCCTTCCCCCTCCCCCATTCTGTGAGACGGGCAGCGCTCCCCTCTGGACCCAGTGAACGATTGCGCATCCTGTGTCCAGGAGAAATACCCCCATTTACGGAAGCAGGACACGATGGCATCGTCCGTGTCGCTCCCTGGCTGTGACCTGCGGATGACGCCTGAAGTGACTACCCTACTCGGCCCGGGACAGGGTTCCAGTACTGTGTCTGCTTCCTTCATTCAGTTATGCTAAGTGTCCCCAAAGGGTCTGCACAAAGTGGGTGCTGCATACCTATTGTTGCTGAAGGAAGTCCTTCCCGAACCTTCCCAGGTACCCCTCTGCTGCCCCCAGAGGTCCCTCATGTGGCCACGGCGAGGACAAGGACCGGGCCCAGCCACAGGGAATCGCGAGCCTCCGTTCCAAAGGCTGCTTTCCATGTGCTTTTCCAAATGAGCCAGGCTCCAGGCCACTGACGGGTGAGGCCAAAGGCTTTTCATTGGGTACAGAGAAGTAAGCCCCGAAGTGGCCCAGCTTGGCTGGCAATCCTTTACAGTGCCGGGCGCCAGCGGAGCCCCTCTAAGGCTCCTCCCGTGTTCCCCATGGGCACCCTAACAGGCTGATCGCCAGCCACCCTGCCCGTCAGAGGAGCACGCTGAGGCTCAGACACGTGGGGACACGCAAGACACACCGCGGGCTGTGGGCAGAGGCCCGACTGTGCCGAGGAGGGGGGTGGGTGCTCACCGGGGGAGCCGCTGGTCCGTGGTCGGCTGGTCAGCGTCCTCGGGAGTGCTCCGGCTGGTGTTTGGAGCTCGTTCCTCCCATGCTGTGCGCCTTGTCTGCATACACACGTCCATCTGGGGAACCCTGCTCATGTTGAGCTCACTCCGAAAGAGAGTTAGCTCAGCTTCTCGCTGAGGGGGGCAGCAGGGATATAGTCAGTGGGAAACCCAGGAACCACCAGGACGAGGGAGGTTTGTGGCTCACCTGAGAGCCCCCAGCCCCCTGGGGTGCGAGCAAGGAGAGGCACGGGGTGCCCCCGGGAACAACGTTCCAGGCCCTCTGGAGTGGTCCTGTTGGCCACTCTCGAGGGAGGGCCCTGGCCGGTTGCCAGGTGTGGAACGGGGTCCTGGGGTGTAGACAGCCTGCCCCAGGTCCAGGGAGATGGAGTAGGTGAATCCATCCACCAGCTCCTCCACGCTCCCTAGGGTGGAGCTCTGCAAAGCCAGCACCTGGTAGCTGGGGAGGAGGCACCCGGGGATGCCTGGACCTCCCCGCAGGGGGCAGTGTGGGCCCCAAACTTGACCGGAGATAAGGCCCACAGGGCCATCTGCGTAGACATCCAGTCCCTCAGGGAAGAGGAGGACACCCCTGGGCTCAGGATTAACATGTGGGTGGAAATACCTGGTCCCAACACTCACCTCCATGTCCTGAATGATGAGACCAGAGCTGTGACACTGACTGCCCCACCAGGGGGCCACCACCTCACAACATGCTCCCACCCTAGAACGGACCCCCTCCTCCCCACGCCCACCGCAGACACATTAGGGGCCACGGGGAAGGTCAGCCGGGGATGGGTCACACAGTGACCTGGCCCTGGAGTGGCCCGCTCTGGGCTGCACTGTGTTACCTCGGACTCCCCCTGGAGACACGGACAGAAGCATTGAAAGAGGTCACTGAGCCAATGCCCACAGGAAGCAGGACTCTCACTCTCAGATGCCCCCCTGTCTTCCTCGCCTTCAGAAGGCTCCACACAACAAGACCACATGTTGCTCTGTCGAGCACCTCCGGTCAAGTGAGCAGGACTGGGGTCTGCGACCAGGAGCTGGGTTCCGTCCGGGTCACAATTCAGGTTCTACTGGGCGTGTCATCAGAGACATCACTTCTTCAAGGGCCCCTCCCTGCATTCAGACACGCCCACGTGCCCCTCTGGGCTGCTGACTGCCCCCCCTCCTGGCCCTTGCCATGCAAGAGTACACACATCTCCACCAGAGCCCTCCCCACGCTCTCTGGCAATGTCACTGGGGTCCCAGCTCTGAGGAGACAAGAGCTGAGCTCAGGCCTCTTTTTCTCACCAGTTCCCTGTCCTGCTGAGGCCACGGCACCTCCCAGGAGCTGCCCAACATCCCAACCTGCACAGGGAGGGTCACGCCAGATATTCCTCCCTAAGGACATCCCCAGGGATACATGGATGACACCTCCAGCTCCTGGCGGCTGGTGTCACGTGTGTGTGTCGCACGGACTCAGAGACGGAAGAATGCCAGCCAGGCTTGGCATGGAGCGTGGACCACCACGCAGGTCAGGCCGGGGTCCGGGCCTTGTGATCTTGGGCAGGTCCGTCTCACGCTAGGCCGTTTTCAGGTGTGCACCTTGAAGGGGTGGCAATGAGAGGAGATCCAGGTGTTGCCCTCTACTGCCTTCCACCTTCCAGAGGTCCAGGTTGCTCTCAAACTAGGTGCTTTTCAGACCAATCAGTAAATGGCTCAGAGTAGCCCACTGGAAATGAGGTCTCTGCTGCCTCTGAAATCCGAGGTGGTCCACCAGGCCGCTGTGCATTTTGTGTATGTGGGCGGGAAGAGGGGCCGGATACAGCACCTTATTCATCACCTTACAAGGGAGAGCTTAGCATGCCCACATGATAGACTTGTAGAAACTTCTCTAAGACGAAAGAAAGGCCCCTGAATTTTTGTTGGATTTATTTCCCACCTTTTGACACGTGACTGTTTTATCAATATGCTTGATAGGTCAGTCCAGGTGGGTCACACTTGTGGCCTGGCCCTGGAGTGGCCCGCTCTGGGCTGCCCTGTGTTACCTCGGGGCTCCTCGGGTGACACAGGAGTTGTACTTCCTGATCACTGCGTCCAATCAGCATAATACCATCAATGTGATGGGCCAGTGTGATGTCTTCTGGAAGGAAAAGGAGACGAAGGTTCCTTCTGACTAAGTGACAACCTAAGTCTGGAGGTCTGATATGCCTCTGAGATAGTTTTCTCTCCTTGCCGGCTGAAAGCTAACTGCCCTGCTGGTCTTTACTCACAGGAAGAGAACAAAGAGCATTTTCCTGACCAATACTTACACACTGGCAGCTTGGGGATCAAGTGATGAAGCCCCATGTGCAGCAGTAACGGCAATCTGAGCCACTCTGATTACGGTGACCATCATGCACTGGCATCTCCAAGATTCATCTGTTTTCCGAGTAGGCCAAATGAGTGACTTCAACAAGGGTATGTGGAGATCACCACCCCGACATCTTCCAAGTCCTTGGTGGCGACACCGGTTTCTGTACTCTCTCCTGGAAGGCGTTACTGCTTTCAGTGTGTACTTTAGATGGAATCCTAGAGGCTTGTGCTCGAGCTACCATACAGCACGAATTCCTTGCCGGCACAGTCCCCTGTGGCTAGCGAGGAGGAAGGCAGGAGCTCTGCGTTCCTCCAGGGCAGCTCGGCCTTGGGCCCTGACACCGAGGGAGCGGCAGTGCGGGCACTTGGTCGGGGGACCGCTCCTGGTACCGAAACCCAGTCCTTGTCCCTGAGGTCAAATCACAAAAGACAGTGACAAGGTTTTGAGGAAAGGAAAGAATAGTTTATTGATTTGCTAGCAAACGAGGGAGCGGCAGGCTCCTGCCTTGCAGAACCACCGTCCTCCGGACACACAAGCGGTCAGGGCTTTTCGAGGGGAAATCGTGGGAGAGGGGCTGGGGTGCAGACACATGAAGCAGCAGCTTGCAAGGGTCCAAGCAGACATTCCTGCGCCGATTCACTAGCTTTGTGTTTTTCTTTTCTGCTCCTCCTCAGTCCCCTGGGACAGGATGCTTTTTTGAGTCCCCTGTTTAGTGAACTTTACTGGCCTTAATTGTCTCTCATCCCGCTCATATCTATTTTTCTGCCTAACACTCCCAAGACTGACCAGCCTCTCGGTAAACATCCCATAGACATGCAAACAGGCACTTCAGGTCTACAATGGGTGACACCCGGGCAAGGATCCTGGCTGTAATTTCCATTTTCTCCACACCATCCTGGTCCTTTTAACAAAAAGAGAGAGGTCCTGGTTCAGCCCTGAGTAAACATAGCTACTTGACTGGTGGTGGGAGGAAGAATTTCTTCAGTTCCTCGAGGTTCCCTTAGCTGGTCTAAGAAACAAATTGACATGAGACAGATGAACAGGAGAAAAAGTAACAAAATTTAATTAAGTACATAAAGGGAAGCCATAGACGCGTGTTCCACAGACAGGGTGTGGAATTGCAATATTTCCAGAATCTCTTGACCTGGCTTTAGTGCTTCTCCGTATCAACAGGTGTTTCCAAGGGGTGGAGAGAAGTAGTCCGTCTCCACGTCAGTGGGTAATTACGTGGGCGAGGGAGGGTTTATCTGGACCAGAGAGCTTGGTGGGAGTATTCGCTCTCTTCTACTGCAGCAGGAGAGAGAGATGCAGGGCGACTGCTGGTAGGCAATAAATGACCTTTAAACATTATTTCTCCCTTTGCCTGATTTCGCTTTCAAAGGTATTTTGCCCTGGGATCTCCCCTCCCTGGAGTTACACAGGGAGAACCCAGGGCCCATCACCTGTCACCCCCTGGGTCCCTGCCCCTCACCCCAGGGCCCATCACCCCTCACCCCAGGACCCATCATCCCTCACCCCCACGGCCCCACCCCTCACCCCCAGGACCCATCATCCCTCATCCCCGGGGCCCCACCCCTCACCCCCGGGGCCCATCATCCCTCATCCCCGGGGCCCCACCCCTCACCCCAGGGCCCCCGCCCCTCACCCCTGGGTCCCCGCCCCTCACCCCTGGGTCCCCTCCCCTCATCCCCAGGGCCCCCACCACTCTTGGGCCTTTGAGCCAAAGGGATGCACTAAGCCCACAAGCAGGAGGTGGAAGGATCTTCAAACACTGGCTGTGGTTCAGCCCAGGAAGCACCCGCCGCGGGGCCGTGGCAACGCAGGGGTCACTCAGTATGTGGTCCGCCAGCTCCACCCCACCAGGGTGCATGCATCTGCTGGGATCCATGAATTCTTTGTCCTGAAGGCTGCATTGTATTAATTCCTGTAGCTTTAGGATAAGCCTTGGTGCCCAGTCTGTCCTTTAGCTCATGCTCCTCTTAATGTTATTGGCAGTTACGTTTCCATATGACCGTCAGCTAGGTTGTCATTTCCCGTTAAAGACCCTAAGGGTCTCAGTGGTAGGGCCTTGGATTTCTAGGCTGATTTGGGAAGGAGTTCCACCGTGACAACGTTGAGCCGTCCAGTCCACAGGGAGCATGTCCGGCTCTCCTGCCCAGGTGTTCACTGCTGTCCTCTGCTGATGCCCTCCACAGAGATCTCAGCATATTTATTCTGCTTACCCTGAGCAACCCCAGGCTCTGTCCTGGGCAGACGTTGATGCGCACCGCCACTGTGCTCGACACCCACCGTGCTGGAGACGGGCGGGGGGCCCTTGGCTCACCTCGCAGCAACTGTGAACAGTGCCAGCGACCTGTCAGTCTCCAGTAGACAAGCTACATGCAAAACAGGCAGATTTGGTCACACCTGCGTGGTGCTAAAGGAAGGACCAGCCCTTGGGGCTCTGACACCGAATGCGTGAGGTCGTTGGCACACCCACCCAGCCTCCTGATCTCCGGGTGCAAAGGGCGCGTCCTATGGTCCGTCCCGGTTCTGGCGCTGTCTACGTGAACTCAGCGCAAAGGTGAAGGGCACAGCCCCATACCCCTATCCCCACGTGCCAGTCTCAGCTCCTGGGTTCCCAGGTCACTCACAATTGCCCAGCTTGGCTGGAAACTCAGGATTCCGTGATCCCCACCCCTGGTTCAAAAATTTGCTAGATTGACTCGCAGACTCAAGAAGGCTCTTGACTTAACGATCACCGGGTTTCAGAGAGGATGCGACCCAGGAGCAGCCAGACGAACGAGGTGGGCAGGGTGAGCTGAGGGGTGGGGGGCTCCTGTGCCTTCTCCCGCACCGCCCTCCAGGAACCTCCAAGCGCCTACCGCCCCGCAGCTCCCAGGCCTCCGAGTTAAAGGTTTTTATGGAAGTTCTGTCCTGTAGGCACGATGGGTTAAGTTCTGGCCACTGGTGATTAGCTCAGAATCAGACCCTCTCCCCTCCTGGGGAGAAAGTTCCAACCTCTAGTCACACGGCCCCGCTCCTCTGGCGCCAGCCGCCAGCCCACGACCCGTTTGGTGTGTGGTGTTGCTTTGCACACGGCATCGGGTAAGGCGTGTGCCTGACATGCAGACTGAGGGTCCCGACCTTGCGGCTCTAATCTTGGGGTCACAGAAACGCTTCGTTCTCTTCTCCCCAAAACACGGCAGGTTCAGCTACAGAGGCAGACTCCCTTCTCTTGGACCTTTCCCTTTGGGGAGTCCCTGGCCCATGGGCTCCAGGCCTGCCCTCCCCACAGAACATGGGGTCCATGGGGCCAAGGGGCCCAGCGGGCCTGAAGCTCATAGCCTAGTCTAGACAGTGGATCAAACTGCTGGGACCCAAATCCCTGCCCGATGGCTGGGTGCCCATTTCCAAGGCCTGTGCAGTCCCCTGTGACTGTCCTCACCACATGGCAGGTGTGTGCCCAAAGCCCAAGGTGGCTGGAGGTCCGCACACCTGTGTGAGACCCCACAGTGCAGGTGGAGGTGGGGGGGGGCGGAGGGAGGACGCCTCCACCTGGGTCCTGGCCCCCAGCCTTGGGGATGGCTCCTTTCCACCAGGAGTTCCCTGGCATGACCTGGGCTTCGTTCACATCCCCACCTCCAAGCCCCAGCCCACAGGTGCCCTGGCCGTCCCTGGGGCTCCCACACCTCCGGGGCAGAGGCTCCCCGGAATGTGACCTTGCCCTTCAATGCCCCCTGGCTGATACAGAAATGACCAATAGGCACAGTTTCACCCCAAATGCTGGCCTGGAGTCCTCTGCACAAGTCAGAGTGGGCCAAGGGCTCAGTGGCCACCTGCCTTCTCCAGGGTCCCAGTCAGTGTCAGGACATCTGATGGTGACATAAAAAAACAGAGAGGCTGGCAAGCCATTCTGGGCACCTGTGGTTGGTGGCAAAGGCTGGCCGGCCCCACACCGCCTCAGCCGGGAGCTGGGAGGGGCACCATGGCACTGACCGGCAGCACCGCAGCTCAGGGGACCACGCGTCCCGGACTTGGTGCACAGGTGGGGAAGGGCAGCCACCGGCCCTGGAGCATCCAGGTGCCAACATGCAGACGCCCAGAGTCTGCGGGGCCAAGGGGTTGGAGGCTCCTCACGGAGGGAAGGCAAGCGGCTCCCGGTCAGGGTGCAGCCCAGGGACACAGCCCATGGCTGCCAGGGGCTCAGTTCTCGTGACAGCGGGAGATGGTGTGTAGCCCCACGGGGTGCAGACAATGGCGTCTTCCTGCAGGCCTGGCTGAGAGGCTGCGGTCCCATCACACTGGGCCTGCGGGCTCAGGTAGCCTGGTCCCCACTCACCCTGTGGCTCCCTGGGGCCCAGCACTCTTTCTTCCCGGCTACTTATGCCCCCAGCTTGCTGGGTGGGGACCTTCCCCATGGACCTCATCCGCTCTACCATCCGCTCCGTGGAGCCTGTCAGGGCAGCTCCCCCTGGGGGCTGGGGAGCCCTGGTCCCTCAGGTGCCATGGGTGTCCACCCCCCACACCCACACACGGTACGGGAGGTGCCAAAGGGAAAGTCCCAGCCAGGCTCGGGGACCCCAACATACCACTCTGAACAAAGCCCAGGTCCCCGCCTGGCGGGCTCACAGGCCCGCAGAGCCCACGGGGCTGGTGCATGGAGCCTGGAGCCGTGAGCTGGGACATGGCCGAGTGACCCTACAGTGGCAAATGAGGTGCCCAACACTGCCCGTCCCCCTCTCCGGGGCCCACGCCTGGCCTCTGTGTCTGTGCAGGGCCCTTCCTCGTCCCCTACCTTTTCGCCTTGGCCCTCAAGGGGATCCCCCTCTTCCACATTGAGCTTGCCTTCGGCCAGCGCCTGCGGAGGGCCAGCATCGGGGTGTGGACAGCCATCTCACCCTACCTGGGTGGAGTTGGTATACAGGTCCCTGGAGCCCTGCGCACAGCTGCTCAGGCCTGGAGGGGGAGTTGCTGGGGTTGCAGGTCCGGGGGTGGTGTCTGCCTGCTTGTCTCATCGGCACACATTTGGTGGTTTTGAGCCTGTAGACCTACGGGGTGCCTGACGCAGACGTGCAGGGAGACCCACGCGGCAGCATCCCAGTGGGAGCTGACCTGGCCACACTCTGAGGAGGCCTCTCCCAGGAGGGCAAGGACGTGGGAGCAGGGTACTGCGTGGGGTACACTTGGCATAGGAGGGGTGGCAAGGGGCCCAGCCCAATGGAGCAGCCAGATGTCCTGAACTGCCCTGGGCCTGTGCACACGTGGCGCATTGGGGGAGTCCCTGATGAGAGCAGACCTGCCCCCCTGCGCGCACACACACACACCCCGTGCCCTTGAGGTGAAGGCTGAAGTACAGGGGTCCGTGTGCCACCGTTGGGCCTGTGACATGACGCCTCCCCTCCAGGCGGGTCCACTGTGGTCCAGAAGCCCCACCTGAAACACGCTAGAAGCCCCGGGGAGAGAAGGGCTGTGCCCAGCCAGGAAGGGCCCAGTGGGCTCGCCCTGTGGATGCAGGCTGGAGGGGCAGGCGGCGGGAGCCCCCGGGGCGCCCTGGGGGGCGGGAATGGTGCCTGTGCATGGGACGGCCTGCAGGTGGGCAGGTGCTGAGCAGGAGCTGTGGCTGGACCGCAGGGCTGGGCTGCCTCACCACGTCCTTCCAAATCAGCCTGTCCTACAACATGGTCCTGAGTTGGGTGCCGTGGTAATTCCTCAGCAACTCCCAGAACCCCCTGTCCTAGAGCTCCTGCCTGCTGGACCTCACCCACACAGGTAAGACCAGGGCATCGCCGGGCACCGGAGCCCCTGAGGGCTCCCCAGAGAGCACACCTGAAACCCACTCTGCACCCACTGCAGGCGCAGGGGCCCGCGGGGACCCCGCTGTCCACAGCACAGCACCAGGGCCCTCACCCCCATGAGGGGAGCAGGTGGGATTGCCACCTCACCGCACGGGGTCTTTGGGCCCAGACCCCAGCTGAGGGCTCGATCTGGGGACATCTTTGTGATGTGGAAGTCGTCAGCTCGGCAGTTCACTGGTGGAGCGGTGTCAGCCCAGTTTCCCTCCTGCCTTGGGCTGGTCCCAGCTAGTGTTGGCACATTCTGAACGAGAAAGCCCTGCGTGCTTGGATGGCGAGGCCCCATGGGCCATGGCTGGACACCCTGGGCAGCAGGGGCACTGGATCCCCAGCTGTGCCCAGTGCTCTGGCAGCCCCAGTGCAGGTTACCTGCAGCCTGCACTTCCTGCTGGAGGTTGGTGGGGCTCCGGTCCCGCATGAACTGCGTAGCCAGCCCCTGACAGGCCCCTCTGGTCCCAGGGCTTGTGGTCCTGTGCCGGGGCAGCAGTACCATGAGCTACTTCTGGGACCGGCAGGCTCTGAACGTCACGGCCGACATCAGCGACAGCGGCTCCGTCCCACGGCGGCTGCTGGGCCACTTGGCCGCCTGCTGGGCGATCGTGTATCTGTGCGTCATCAGAGGCATCCAGTCCACTGGGAAGGTGAGAGCCTGCAGGCATGCCTGCTCCCCAGCTCCCACCAGCTCCGAGGGACCCCTCCCCATCCTCAGTGCTGGTCTTGGTCAAAGGCTCTGCTGGGGGAGCATAAGCATGAGGTTGGGTGAGTCTCTTAAAGTCACAAATGACCTTTATTTATCCTGGTGATATTCTGCTCTGACTCAAGTGTCAAAACCGCCTTTCCAGCCTTCTTTGCATCAACAAACATCGTAGATCTTTTCCACTTAACCTGTTTGGGTCTCTGTGTTTAAAGTATGTTTCTTTTAGACAGCATAGCATAGGGTCTTGCTTTTTTATCCAATTTAACCATTCCTGCCTTTTGTTTGGGTGTTTAGACCATTTACATTGAATGTGATGTTGCATTGTTTAAGTCTGTCAGCTTGTGTTTGTTTTCTGTTTGTTCCATTTGCTCTTTCCTGGTTCTCTGTTTCTGAATGTTTTTAACGATCCCACCGTATGTCCTCTGCGCACTTGTACCCCGCTCCCCCAGCTCTGGTGTCACATGTTTCACTTGCAATGAATGGGTCATAGGCAGCAAGCCCACTGGTAACATTTTGGTTTTAAACAGTTGATTATCTTTCAGAGACTTACGTAATGAGACAAAGACATCGATAGTTACGCATGGGGTTTCCACACAAAGAGGATCAAGGAAGCCTGAGCTGCATCTCACACACGTGCCCTGGCATGGGGGCTCCCCACCCTGTCTTCTCTCTGGGCATGGATGAGTCCACTGTTAAGTGTCTATGCTGGGAAATGACTGCGACACGCTTCTGTGCCTCCCAGACCCCGGCTCCCCATCCAGGGCGACGGAGCTGTTGGGAAGTCCTAAGTGTGCACACGGGCCCCTCGGTTTTCTCAGTTGGCGTGTGAGAGTTAACAGTTATGCTCAGGTTAGGCTCTTCACACTGGGGACGATTTACTGCATTAGACGAAAGCCAACTTTAGGCCCAGAGTGCCAGCCAGCAGTTCCAAATAATCCGTTATGAAGGCCCAGTAAACCATCAGGGTCACTGATGGTTTGGCCACACGGCCTCCGACCGGGCCCCGGGCTCCACAGCCACCCCCTCCTCCCCCAGTGCGCTCAGCACCCCTGCACGCCACACACACTGGTTCCCCGTGTCTGCCGGGATGGCTGACGCGCTGAGGCAGGAGCCCAGCAGCCCAAGGCCGCACAGCTCAGACGCCTGGACATCCCAGGTGATGACCAGTGGCTTGGCTGAGGTTCATGCCCCAGAGGACAAGCAGGGACCGCTGGGCCACCCCACGTGCTTACCAGTGGTAGTACTTAAAGCGTGGCCGCCAGTTGGGTGCATGCAGCAGGGTCTACATTATGCAGGCCAGGTTCACAAACATGTAGCACGTGAGGAAAAACCTGAGGGCATCAGGCACAGCATGGCGGGGGGGCGGGGGGCGGGCAGGCCCAGGCTCCAGTATGCCGGGTCCCCTGCCCTCCATGTCCCAGGAAGCACCCTCCCTCTTGGCCACGTCACCATCCCATGGATGACCGTGTCCCACACCTGGCCCCGTGTCCATCCCTGTGTGCCCTTACAGGCCAACCCACAGAGCAGGTGCCTCACATCCCCCATCTCCTGCCGCACCCGTGGCCACACACGGAGAGGATGGGGGCCACGCTGTCCAGGGAGGCGATGAGAATGCCAGCCTTGCAGATGAGGGCTGTGAGTAGCAGGGCCCACGTGGGCTCCCCGTTGGCCTTTCCATGGCGAAACTCGTGCAGGAGAAGGGCAGGGAGCTGGTGGCCGCAGTGCAGGAGCCTCAGGAGCACCCTGCATTCAGGGGACGAGCCCACTGGGTGGCCCGACCCAGGGGCATCTCAGAGACGCGGCACCAGCAGAAATGCATAGCCTCACATGTCAGGATTGCCTCGCCGCGCCCGGGACACCCAGAACTCGTGGGGGTAGGTGAAGGCCAGGTACCATTAGACCCCGGGCCCCTGCACAGAGCGCTGGCCGGGGGTCTCCTGGCATCCTGAGGCCAGCCGCAACACGGAGGCACAGGGTCCCTTCGCACACCCGCGGGGGCATTCCTGGGTGGACCCCACAGTAAGGCCTGGGCCCTGAACCCACAGCCACACAATGTGGCAGAACCTCCCGGAAGGCTGCACCCAGCCTCTAGGGACACCGTGCTCCCTGCTGCCCAGTGGTACAGAGGGACGACCACATGAGGACACGGGAGAAGGTGGCTGTCCACACGCCCAGGAGAGAATCTGTAAGATCAAGGCCTAGAAAATGCACTCAGCGGCCAGTGCAGCTTGTGATCTCTGCACACACATTAGAAGCTCCCACCGTAACCAAGGGATTGGGCAAGAGTCTGCAAAGGCCCTGAAACCACAGGGTGCACGGGAGGCTGCAGGCGCCCCCGATTCGTTACAAAGGGGAGGCATCCGGCACCGGGGCCCTCCACGCTCAGCGGAGGTCAGGCATCAACTCCACAGCCAGGCACATAAACTCCGTGCCCTTCTACAAGACATCCAGCGGGTCCTACAAGCTCTCCAACTGAAGACAGCAAGGGGGGAACGTTCTAGTGCTTGGGTCTAGAAAGCCTTCTCTGCAAAGGGAGGCTCTCCTGCCATAACCACTGAGCCGCATCCCGATAAAACTTTATTGACGGCAGGTGGCCACCCCAGGCCACAGGCAGCCCAGTGGCTGGGCTCCCCAAAGCACAGCCGACACAATTCTCTCCCAGCCCAGGACCGCCAAGGGGGAGGTGGTGGCTCTTCCTCCAGCCCACCCCAGCTGGGGGAGCCCATCCCAGCCCTGCCTCACCACACAGCCACCAGGAACCACCTGCTGAAGCCCCCTCCCCGAAAAGGCCCTGTTCTCTGGAGGCCCCGAGCTGCCTGCGAGGCCGGCGATCCATGCATGGATCAGGTCTCTCTGTTGCTCAGCCGAGCCTGAGCAACTGCACACCCACAGTCTCCCTCCAGGGTCTGAAGAAAGTTCTGGTAACACACCAGCACCTTGAACACCTCTGAAACTGATGCCTGGGTTCTTCTTTGCAGAGTCAAAGAATGAACTTAGCAAACATGCAAAGTAGGAGAGCCAGAGAGAGGTTTTTATTTAGAGATACAGTGAGAAGACAGAGCTCCTGGCTCACGCCAGGAGGGGACAAGAGAGTCTGTGGTGGTGCGTTGTCTAGGGGGTTTACAGTCAGTTGAGGATTTTCAGGAATGTGGCTAAGGGCTTGGGGTGCAGACTTGTACCAACCGCCCTGCCCCCAAGGTGGGCTGGGTTGTTGTCTGTTTGCTACGGCTGTTTGTAGTTGGGATACAGTGAAGTCACAGGTTATGATGAGATACCCTTTTTTATTTGTGGAACACTGTGGGTAAAAGTATAACATTTCCAGAATATCTCGCCTGACTTTAGTACATCTGCAGATCAATAGGCATTCAGAGGTGGCAAGAAGTATGGCTTTAGTGCTTTTGCATCACTCCTCAGGGGTGGAGAGAGAATCTCTATATGAATGGGTAATTACCTGGGCAGGAGGGCTTATCTGTACCTGAGAGGTTAGGGTGGGGGGCGGGTACTGCTGCTGCTGGAGCAGGAGAGAGAGATGAGCCAGACTGCAGTTTTGTAAGCAATAAATGAGTTTTAAAGTTTCTCTCCCCCTTTGCTGATTTCGGTTTTTAGAGGTATTTTGCCCCTGGATTTCCTTTCCCGTACTTCCAAACACTCAAACATTCCAGGCCAAGTTGCTGCTGGCCTTTTGAGCTTTAACTGATCTCACTAAAGATGTCTATATTCCTAGTCTGGTACCTTTACCCTAGAGAATTAATGTGACCTTGACTTTGCATAATGCTTAACAGAGTTTCCATAGGGACTTCTTTGCACATTGTTAACATTGTTCTGTCTGTAATTATCTTTCTTTGCTTTTTCCAGAGGCCCTCACCCTGCTCTGACTACACCCAACTCCCTGTTTCATTCCCCCATCTACAGAAGGAGACCCTAACTGCTTCTAGGGGAAGGGGGCCAACAACCGCTCTGGCTACTTCACGGTGAGAGGGGGCGCAGTAAGGGGTGCAGTTAGGTTTCCATCAGTGGTCAGTGAGAGGGCATCAGAAAGTGGGTGCTTCTATCTTGGTTTCCATTTCTATTACTATTTGCAGTTTTATGGCTTCTAGGCAAGACAGAACAAATTGTGTTAATAGGTTAAGTAGTGTTAGGCAGAAAAATCGATGGGTGGAAAGAGAAAAAGGCCAGGAAAGTCCACTAAAAAGACCCCAAATTAATCAATTGAAACTCAAAAAGCCAGGAGCAACTTGGCCTGGAATGTTTGAATATTCCCCAGGTGAAGGAGGATCCCTCAGCACAGCCCATGTCTTCATTGGGTTCATCATACAGGCCCAGCTTTTCTTTTTTTTTTTCATAAAATTAAGATTTTTTTTTTGAGAGGGTGTCTCTCATATTTATTGATCAAATGGTTGTTAATAAAATTCTGTATAGGGGACTCAATACACAATCATTAATCAACCCCAAGCCTATTTCTCAACAGTCTCCAATCTTCTGAAGCATAACGAACAAGTTCTTACATGGTGAACAAGTTCTTACATAGTGAATAAGTTCTTACATGGTGAACAGTGCAAGGGCAGTCATCACAGAAACTTTCGGTTTTGCTCATGCATCATGAACTATAAACAATCAAGTCAGATACGATTATTTGTTTGATTTTTATACTTGATTTACATGTGAATCCCACATTTCTCCCTTATTATTATTATTATTTTTTTTTTTTTACTAAAATGCTGAAGTGGTAGGTAGATGCAAGATAAAGGTAGAAAACATAGTTTACTGCTGTAAAAGGGCAAATGTAGATGATCAGGTCTGGCCTATTGACTAAGTATTAATCCAAGCTAGACAAGGGCAACAAAACATCCACGGATGCAGAAGATTTCTCTCAAAACAGGGGGGTGAGGTTCTAAGCCTCACCTCTGTTGATCCCCAATTTCTCACCTGATGGCCCCCCTGCGACTGTGCCTGTCTTAGGTTGTTCCTCCCTTGAGGAATCTTACCCGTCTCTGGCTAACCAGTCATCTTCCGGGGCCATACAGGGAAATGTGAGGTTGGTAAGTGAGAGAGAAGCAATATTGTTTGAAAAGGTTAGCTTTTTACTTCTTTGCAGATTTATGCCCTGTGGCTTCTATGCCCAGCATTTGTCTTGAGGTATCTTTACCACTTGGAAGAATTATGATACTCGGTAATTTCAATATGAGGCACGAATTCTACTTAAGGGTTGTAATTAGGAAGAAGAAAAGCTATAGAACTAGCAGACGGAAGAAAACATGGGAAGATTGATTATTTCTTTGACATATCTTCTTGTAGAGTAACATAGCATGTATAGGTTTTAAACTACTAATTAAATTGCGTACACACATTAACATAATAGGAATAGAGCTACATAACCAAAGCATACCTGTAATTACCAGCCATCTCCAGTGAAACCAAGAAAACCAGTTAGGCACCCTAGGCATTTGTGAAAACTTATCAATGATATGATGGATATTGTCTAACTGAATTTGAATAGTTTGAGAAAAATCAGACAAATTAAAACAACACATTCCTGGGAACTGTTCACATCCCATATGTTCTTTTAACAGTAGATAGTCTGTACTTGCAAGATTTTGGAGCACTGCAACTTGCACTTTTCCTAATTCTTGGTTGAGTTGCAACAGTATACATCCAGTCAAATTTGTTGTTTTACTGTGTGCACAGGCCAGCTTAGATATCTCCTTCATTCCAATGGCAAGTCCAGGAACCAGTGGGATGAATGCAGTTACAACTGCAACAGTGACAGGATCTTTGCTGAAATTTTTTGATGATCATCTTCTGGAATGACTCTTCCAGAGGAAGTTGATGTTGGAAGTTCTTCATATCGTATCTTAATTCGTTTTCTGGGTAGCCAAATTAGACTTTGATCCTCTGTATAAAAACAAACAAACCCTTTACCCACACTTTCATATGACCTTCATACCATTGTGAAGAACCTATTGAAG
The DNA here is from genome assembly GCF_030020395.1 of Manis pentadactyla. NCBI lineage: Eukaryota > Metazoa > Chordata > Mammalia > Pholidota > Manidae > Manis > Manis pentadactyla. The sequence continues at coordinate 11,452,160 of NC_080030.1, forward strand.
ACCACCACACAGGAACTGCTTTTTTTTTTTTAAGAGAAAGGAATATTATCAGAAAAATGTACTCCCATAGCTGATCATCTGACACCCTTAAAAAGATCAAAATTAAGGATATGTAAAGCATGCATTAATCGTTGATTTGCAGTTAGTTTTATCCTATCAGGGAGAAATCCCCCCCTTTTCTTTCTTTTTTTTTGTTATCATTAATCTACAATTACATGAAGAATATTATGTTTACTAGGCTCTCCCCTACACCAAGTGCCCCCCACAAACCCCATTACAGTCACTGTCCGTCAGCACAGCAAAATGTTGTAGAATCACTACTTGTCTTCTCTGTGTTGCACAACCCTCCCCTTTCTCCCACCGCCCCATTATGCATGCTAATCATAATACCCTCTTTCTTCTTCCCCCCCCTTATCCCTCCCTACCCACCCATCCTCCTCAGTCCCTTTCCCTTTGGTAACTGTTAGTCCATTCATGGGTTCTTTGATTCTGCTGCTGTTTTGTTCCTTCAGTTTTTCCTTTGTTCTTATACTCCACAGATGAGTGAAATCATTTGGTATTTGTCTTTCTCCACTTGGCTTATTTCACTGAGCATAATACTCTCTAGCTCCATCCATGTTGTTGCCAATGGTAGGATTTATTTTCTTCTTATGGCTGAATAATATTCCATTGTGTATATGTACCACATCTTCTTTATCCATTCATCTACTGATGGACACTTCGGTTGCTTCCAATTCTTGGCTATTGTAAATAGTGCTGCAGTAAACATAGGGGTGCATATGTCTTTTTCAAACTGGGCTGCTGAATTCTTAGGGTAAATTCCTAGGAGTGGAATTCCTGGGTCAAGTGATAAGTCTATTTTGAGCATTTCGAGGAACCTCCATACTGCTTTCCACAATGGTTGAACTAGTTTACATTCCCACCAGCAGTGTACGAGGGTTCCCCTTTCTCCACAACCTCGCCAACATTTGTTGTTGTTTGTCTTCTGGATGGTAGCCATCCTTACTGGTGTGAGGTGATATCTCATTGTGGTTTTAATTTGCATTTCTCTGATAACTAGCGATGTGGAGCATCTTTTCATGTCTGTTGGCCATTTGAATTTCTTTTTTGGAGAACTGTCTGTTCAGTTCCTCTGCCCATTTTTTAATTGGATTATTTGGTTTTTGTTTGTTGAGGTGTGTGAGCCCTTTATATATTTTGTATGTCAAGCCTTTATCGGATCTGTCATTTACAAATATATTCTCCCATACTGTAGGGTATGTTTTTGTTCTATTGATGGTGTCTTTTGCTGTACAGAAGCTTTTCAGCTTAATATAGTCCCACTTGTTCATTTTTGCTTTTGTTTTCCTTGCCCGGGGAGATATGTTCAAGAAGAGGTCACTCATGTTTATGTCTAAGAGATTTTTGCCTATGTTTTTTTTCTAAGGGTTTTATGGTTTCATGACTTACATTCAGGTCTTTGATCCATTTCGAATTTACTTTTGTGTATGGGGTTAAACAATGGTCCAGTTTCATTCTCTTACATGTAGCTGTCCAGTTTTGCCAGCGCTATCTGTTGAAGATGCCAGCATACATCTGTTCAACACTGTATGTCCATGGCTCCTTTATCAAATATTAATTGACCGTATATGTTTGGGTTAATGTCTGGAGTCTCTAATCTGTTCCACTGGTCTGTGGCTCTGTTCTTTTGCCAGTACCAAATTGTCTTGATTACTATGGCTTTGTAGTAGAGCTTGAAGTTGGGGAGTGAGATCCCCCCTACCTTATTCTTCTTTCTCAGGGTTGCTTTAGATATTCGGGGTCTTTGGTGTTTCCATATGAATTTTTGAACTATTTGTTCCAGTTCGTTGAAGAATGTTGCTGGTAATTTGATAGGTATTGCATCAAATCTGTATATTGCTTTGGGCAGGATGGCCATTTTGACGATACTAATTCTTCCTAGCCAGGAGCATGGGATGGCTTTCCATTTGTTAGTGTCCCCTTTAATTTCTCTTAAGAGTGACTTGTAGTTTTCAGGGTATAGGTCTTTCACTTCTTTGGTTAGGTTTATACCTAGGTATTTTATTCTTTTTGATGCAATTGTGAATGCATTTGTTTTCCTGATTTCTCTTTCTATTGGTTCATTGTTAGTGTATAGGAAAGCCACAGATTTCTGTGTGTTAATTTTGTATCTTGCAACTTTGCTGTATTCCAATATCGGTTCTAGTAGGTTTGGAGTGGAGTCTTTAGGGTTTTTTATGTACAATATCATGTCATCTGCAAATAGTGACAGTTTAACTTCTTCTTTAGCAATCTGGATTCCTTGTATTTCTTTGTTTTGTCTAATTGCTGTGGCTAGGACCTCCAGTACTATGTTAAATAACAGTGGGGAGGGTGGGCATCCCTGTCTTGTTCCCGATCTCAGAGGAAAAGCTTTCAGCTTCTCGTCATTCAGTATGATGTTGGCTGTGGGTTTATCATATATGGCCTTTATTATGTTGAGGTACTTGCCCTCTATACCCATTTTGCTGAGAGTTTTTATCATGAATGGATGTTGAATTTTGTCCAATGCTTTTTCAGCATCTATGGAGATGATCATGTGGTTTTTGTCCTTCTTTTTGTTGATGTGGTGGATGATGTTGATGGATTTTCGAATGTTGTACCATCCTTGCATCCCTGGGATGATTCCCACTTGGTCATGGTGTATGATCCTTTTGATGTATTTTTGAATTCAGTTTGCTAATATTTTATTGAGTATTTTTGCATCTACATTCATCAGGGATATTGGTCTGTAATTTTCTTTTTTGGCGGAGTCTTTGCCTGGTTTTGGTATTAGGGTGATGTTGGCTTCATAGAATGTGTTTGGAAGTATTCCCTCCTCTTCTATTTTTTGGAAAACATTAAGAAGAATGGGTATTATGTCTTCTCTGTATGTCTGATAAAATTCCAAGGTAAATCCGTGTGGCCCAGGGGTTTTGTTCTTGGGTAGTTTTTTTTATTACCGTTTCAATTTCTTTGCTCGTAATTGGTTTGTTTAACTTTTGTGTTTCTTCCTCGGTCAGTCTTGGAAGGTTCTATTTTTCTAGGAAGTTGTCCATTTCTTCTAGGTTTTCCAGCTTTTTAGCATATAGGTTTTCATAGTAGTCTGTAATAATTCTTTGTATTTCTGTGGAGTCTGTCGTGATTTTTCCATTCTCATTTCTGATTCTGTTGATGTGTGTTGATTCTCTTTTTCTCTTAATAAGTTTGGCTAGAGGCTTATCTATTTTGTTTATTTTCTCAGAGAACCAGCTCTTGGTTTCATTGATTTTTCCTATTGTTTTATTCTTCTCAATTTTGTTTATTTCTTCTCTGATCTTTATTATGTCCCTCCTTCTGCTGACTTTAGGCCTCATTTGTTCTTCTTTTTCCAGTTTCGATAATTGTGATGTTAGACTATTCATTTGGGATTGTTCTTCCTTCCTCAAGCGTGCCTGGATTGCTATATACTTTCCTCTTAGGACTGCTTTTGCTGCGTCCCACAGAAATTGGGGCTTTGTGGTGTTGTTGTCATTTGTTTCCATATATTCCTTGATCTATATTTTAATTTGTTTGTTGATCCATTGATTATTTAGGAGCATGTTGTCAAGCCTCCATGTGTTTGTGAGCCTTTTTGTTTTCTTTGTAGAATTTATTTCTAGTTTTATACCTTTGTGGTCTGAAAAGTTGGTTGGTAGAATTTCAATCTTTTGGAATTTACTGAGGCTCTTTTTGTAACCTAGTATGTGGTCTATTCTGGAGAATGTTCCATGTGCACTTGAGAAGAATGTATATCCTGTTGCTTTTGGATGTAGAGTTCTATAGATGTCTATTAGGTCCATCTGTTCTAGTGTGTTGTTCAGTGCCTCCGTGTCCTTACTAATTTTCTGTCCAGTGGATCTATCCTTTGGGGTGAGTGGCGTGTTGAAGTCTCCTAAAATGAATGCATTGCATTCTATTTCCCCCTTTAGTTCTGTTAGTATTTGTTTCACATATGCTGGTGCTCCTGTGTTGTGTGCATATATATTTAGAATGGTTATATCCTCTTGTTGGACTGATCCCTTTATCATTATGTAATGTCCTTCTTTATCTCTTGTTACTTTCTTTGTTTTGAAGTCTATTTTGTCTGATACTAGTACTGCAACCCTTTCTTTCTTCTCTCTGTTGTTTGCATGAAATATCTTTTTCCATCCCTTGACTTTTAGTCTGTGCGTGTCTTTGGGTTTGAGGTGAGTTTCTTGTAAGCAGAATATAGATGGGTCTTGCTTTTTTATCCATTCTATTACTCTGTGTCTTTTGATTGGTGCATTCAGTCCATTTACATTTAGGGTGACTATTGAAAGATATGTACTTACTGCCATTACAGGCTTTAGATTCGTGGTTACCAAAAGTTCAAGGTTAGCTTATTTAGTATCTTACTGCCTAACTTAGCTCGCTTATTGAGCTGTTATATACACCGTCTGGAGATTCTTTTCTTCTCTCCCTTCTTATTTCTCCTCTCCCATTCTTTATATGTTGGTTGTTTTATTCTGTACTCTTTCATGTTTCCTTTAACTGCTTTTAGTGGGTAGTTGATTTTATTTTTTGCCTTTAGTTAGTATTTGGTTGGTCTGCTTTCTTTGCTGTGATTTTATTTTCTCTGGTGACATCTGTTTAGTCTTTGGAGTTCTCCCGTCTAGAATAGTCCCTCTAGAATACCCTGTAGAGGTGGTTTGTGGGAGGCAAATTCTCTCAACTTTTGCTTGTCTGGGAATTGTTTAATCCCTCCTTCATATTTAAATGATAATCGTGCTGGATACAGTATCCTTGGTTCAAGGCCCTTTTGTTTCATTGCATTAAATATATCATGCCATTCTCTTCTGGCCTGTAAGGTTTCTGTTGAGAAGTCTGATAATAACCTGATGCGTTTTCCTTTATAGGTGACCTTTTTCTTCTCTCTAGCTGCCTTTAAAACTCTGTCCTTGTCCTTGATCTTTGCCATTGTAATTATTATGTGTCTTGATGTTGTCCTCCTTGGGTCCTTTCTGTTGGGAGTTCTGTGTACTTCCGTGGTCTGATCAATTATTTCGTCCCCCAGTTTGGGGAAGTTTTCAGCAATTATTTCTTCAAAGACACTTTCTATCCCTTTTCTCTCTCTTCTTTTTCTGGTACCCCTATAATGCAGATATTGTTCCTTTTAGATTGGTTACACAGTTCTCTTAATATTGTTTCATTCCTGGAGATCCTTTTATCTCTCTCTGTGTCAGCTTCTATGTGTTCCTGTTTTCTGGTTTCTATTCCATCAATGGTCTCTTGCATCTTATCCATTCTGCTTATAAATCCTTCCAGAGTTTGTTTCACTTCTGTAATCTCCTTCCGGACGTCTGTAATCTCGCTCCGGACTTCATCCCTTAGCTCTTGTATATTTCTCTGCATCTCCGTTAGCATGTTTATGATTTTTATTTTGAATTCTTTTTCAGGAAGACTAGTTATGCCTGTCTCCTTCTCAGGTGTTGACTCTGTGATCTATGTCTGCCTCAGATTTTGCCTTTTCATGGCAATAGAGATAGTTTGCAGAGCTGGCATGAGTGACGGCTGGAAGAACTTCCCTTCTTGTTGGTTTGTGGCCTTCCTCTCCTGGGAGAACAGCATCCTCTAGTGGCTTGTGCTGGGCACCCAGCTTATTTTGTTACCTTTACCTATGTGCTGGTTTTTTTTTCCTTCTGGCCCTAATTAAGTAGTTTGTAACCTAGGCAACTCATTTAGCATGCAAGCCCAGCCTTACACAACATAGTGAAAGGCAGGAAGGATTCCATCTTAAAGATTGTATTTTAATGCCCAGGAAGTTAAAATATCTGCACCCCCAGCTCTTACTCACATTCCTAAACAATCCTCAAAAGGGGGAACCCCCAGCCTTTCAGGCCGCTCCTCTCTCTGAGGTCACCCACACTTTCTAAGTGTGTAACCTTTTTTTTTTTTTTTGGTATCATTAATCTACAATTACATGAGGAACATTATGCCAGGCAAGATATTCTGGAAATGTTACAATTTTACCCACATTTCTCATACCCCTTTGGAAAAGTGTCTATTCACTTCTGCAATTTTTTTTGAAATTTAATTGACTTGACAGTTATGTGCACTACTAAATGCTCACCATATAAGTTGTATTTCCATTTGTCAACATACAAAGAAATTATAATATAAGTGGCTAGATTCCCTATGTTATACTTACATCTCTGTGACTGATTTATTTTATAATTTGAAGTTTCTACCTTTTACCTGCTTGACCCATTTCACTTACCCACCATCCGTCACTTACGGTAAACAACACTCAGTTCTCTGTGTTTGTGAGTTCACCTCTGTTTTGCTTCTTTGTTCTCTTTTTCAGATTCCACATAGAAGTGAAATCATAAAATATTTATCTTTCCCTGTCCAACTTAATTCACTTAGCATAATACCCTGTAGCCTCATTAGTGTTCTCACAAATGACAAAATTTCACTCTTTTTATTATCCAAGTAATATTCTCTTGTGTATGTATGCACATATTCTTTACCCATTGGTCTATAAATGGACACTTAATTGCTTCTATATCTTCAATATTGTAAATAATGTTGCATTAAATGTAGGGGTACATATGTCTTTTCAGATTAGTGATTTTGTGTTCTTTGGATAAATTCCCAGGATCGGAATTGCAGGGTCATATGGTATTTCTATTTTTAGTTATTTTAGAAATCTCCATCTCCTTTCCATACTAGCTGCGCCAATATACATTCCCCAAAACAGGGTACAAGCTTGTTAAAACCTATACATGCTTATGTTACTCTACAAGAAGTTATGTCAAAGAAATAATCAATCTTCCCATGCTTTCTTCCATCTGCTACTTCTATAGCTTTTCTTCTTCTTCCTAATTACAACCCTTTAGTAGAATTCGTGCCTCATATCAAAAATTACCGAGAATCATAATTCTTCCAAGTGGTAAAGATGCCTCAAGACAAGTGCTAGGCCTGGAAGCCACAGGGCATAAATCTGCAAAGAAGTGAAAAGCTAACCTTTTCAAAGAATATTGTTCTCTCTCATTTACCAACTTTACATTTCCCTGTATGGCCCCAGAAGATGGCTGGTTAGCCGGAGACGGGTAAGATTCCTCAAGGGAAGAACAACCTGAGACAGGCACAGTTGCAGGGGGGCCATCAGGTGAGAAATTGGGAATCAACAGAGGTGAGGCTTAGAACCTCACCACCCCCTGTCTTGAGAGAAATCTTCTGCATCTGTGGATGTTCTGTTGCCCTTGTCTAGCTTGGATTAATACTTAGTAAATAGGCCAGACCTGATCATCTACATTTGCCCTCTTACAGCAGTAAACTATGTTTTCTACCTTTATCTTGCATCTACCTACCACTTCAGCATTTTAGTAAAAAAAAAAAAAAAAAAGATACGGGAGAAATGTGGGATTCAAATATAAATAAAGTATAAAAATCAAATGGATAATCATATCTGACTTGATTGTTCATAGTTCATGATGCGTGATCAAAACCAAAAGTTTCTGTGATGACTGCCCTTGCACTGTTCACCATGTAAGAACTTATTCACTATGTAAGAACTTGTTCACCATGTAAGAATTTGTTCATTATGCTTCAGAAGATTGGAGACTGTTGAGAATTAGGCTTGGGGTTGATTAATGATTGTACATTGAGTCCCCTATACAGAATTTTATTGTTGTTAACAACCATTTGATCAATAAATATGAGAGATGCCCTCTCAAACAAAAAAAAACAGGGTACAAGCATTCCCTTTCTCCACATTCTAGCCATGTTTGTTATTTTGATATTAGCCATTCTGACTGGTATAAGGTGATATCTCATTGTGGTTTTGATTAGCATTTCCCTGATTATTATAGAGATGTAGAGCATCTTTTCATGTGCCTGCTGGACATCTGTATATCTTCTTCGGAAAATGTCTGTTCAAGTCCTCTACCAATTTTTTTAATTGAGTTACTTGGTGTTTTTGGTGTTGAGTTATATGAGTTGTTTACATATTTTGGATATTAGCCCTTTATTAGATATGTCATTTGCAAATATATTCTTCCATACAATAGGTTGCCTTTTTGTTTTGTTGATGGTTTCCTTTGTTGTGCAGAAGCTTTTTAGTTTGACGTAGTCTTTCTTGTTTATTTTTGCTTTTGTTTTCCTTGCCTAGGGGAACATATCCAGAAAAAAATTATTCATGCTTATGTTAAAGAGATTTTGCCTGTGTTTTCTTCTAAGAGTTTTATGGTTTCATGTCTTATATTTAGGTCTTCCATCCATTTTGAGTTTACTTTTGAGTATGATGTTAGAAAGTAATCCAGTTTCATTCACTTGCCATTTCCCCAAGACCATTTATTGAAGAGACTGTCTTTTCCCATTGTATATTCTTGACTCCTTAATTGACTGTATATGTGGGAGTTTACTTCTGGGATTTTTATTCTGTTCCACTGGTGTATGTGTCTATTCTTGTGCCAGTCCCATACTGTTTTTATACTGATAGCTCTGTAGTACAGCCTGAAATCAGGGAGCTTAATGCCCCCAGCTGTGTTTTTCTTTCTCAAGATTGCTTTGGCTATTCGGGGTCTCTTGTGGTTCCACACAAATTTCAGAATCATTCACTCTAGTTCGTTGAAAAATGCCATTGGTATTTTGATGGGGATTGCACTGAATCCATGAATTGCTCGGGCAGGATGGCCATTTTGACAATATTCTTTTTGACAAAATTCTTCCTAACCGTGAGTATGGGATAGATTTCTATTTAATTCTGCCTTCAGTTTCTTTCAGCAATGTTTTATAGTTTTCAGAGTATATTTCTTTCACCTCCTAACCAGGTGTATTTCTAGGTTTTTTATTCTATCTGATGCAATTGTAAATAGAATTGTTTTCTTGATTTCTCTTTCTGCTACTCCATTATTAATATATAGGAATTCAGCAGATTTCTGTATGTGGACTTTGTATCCTACGACTTTACCAAATCCATTTATTAGTACTAATAGTCTTTTGGTGGCATCTCTAGGGTACTCTATATATAGTATCATATCATTTGCAAATTGTGACAGTTTTATTTCTTCCTAACAAATTTGGATTCTTTTACCTCTCAAGTCCAGTGAGCATCTTTATAACCATTGTGTTGAACTCTTTATCCAGTAGCTTGCTTAACTCCGCTTCCTGAAGTTTTGTCTTGTTCTGACTTTTGGAGCACATTCTTCTGTCTTCTCTTTTTCTTGACTCTCTTTGCTTGTGCCTATGAATTTAGTCAAAAGGGTTACCTAACCCAGTCTTGAAGGATTCGCCTTGTAGAAGAAGGTCGGGGCAAACTTCATGGCGTGTACCTAACCCAGTCTTGAAGGATTGGCCTTGTAAAAGAAGGTCAGGGCAAAGTTCATGGCATGGTGTTTTTAGCTGACTGGCAGGAGGATGAGTAAGCATGAGATGGGTGTGTTCTGGTGCCAGTACTCCTAGGACTGTGAGACAGTCTGAGGGGCCTGGCCAGAGGGGCTCCTGAGTGGACACCAGTGGTCTGCACTGCAGCAGGAGCTTGTGGGTGGTGGGCTGGAGGCATACTCTGGGGATCTCCTGTGTCAGCACCATGTGGGTCCACACCTGGGGGGGGTATCTCAGGTCAGTGATGAGTGGTTTCGCATTCTGGGGATCTCCAGGATTAGGTTCATGGGGAGCACACTGGTGGATGGCGATAGGTGCAGGGTGGTATGTTCTGGGTATCTTGGCAGAGGCAGGGGTTGCTTCCCAGCGCAAGCAGGGTGAACTTCAACAAGAACTCCCACTGGTGCAAACCTCTCGAACTGATAGTTCTCCAGCAGAGCTGTTTGGGTGAGGGCACAGACTGAGAGGCCACCTAGTCCAATTCTGGAATTGGATTGTGCACCCACACCCTGCTCCTGGCTGTGTATGCCGAGTCAAACAGTGGTGCTCACCAGGACCTTTGATCCCAGAGAGAGTTCCAGCATTTCCCTACACCGAATGTACTTTAAACTACAACTTTTTTTCTCTTCCCAGGGCAGGTGAATTTTGTGCCTGGATCCTTCAGTGACGACCCTCCCGACTACAGGGCGCAGCACTGGGGTTGGGTTCCCACTATTACCACGGCTCTATCTCTCCTGACATTTCCTATACGGTCTCTCTGTCCTTCGTTATATAGAAGATGTTCACTCGGGTGTCAGTTCACCCTCAGGAACAGAGCAAATGACCTGTATTTAGGAGTAGATTCAGCATTTAGGGGGGAGGAGGTAGGTTTAGGTTCTTCCTACACCACTATCTTCCTGCTCCTCTGCCCCTCTGCCCATTTTAAAATTGGATTTTTGGGGGATTCCTATTGAGTTGTATGAGTTCTTTATGTATTTTGGATATTAACTCCTTATCAGACATGTGATTTGTGAATATTTTCTCCCATTTCTTATGTTGCCTCTCTATTTTGTTTAATTTTTCTTTTTGTTGTGAAGGAACATTTTCATTTCATGTAGTCCCACTTATTAATTTTTGTGGTTTTTGCCTGTGCGTTTGGTTTCATATCCAAAAAAAGCATTGCCAAGATGACATCAAGGAACTCTCCTTATGTTTTTGTATATGGATTTTATGGTTTCCGTTCTTAGGTCTAAGCCTGTAGTCATTTTGAGTTAGTTATCGCGAGTGGCACGTGATGAGTCCAATTTTATTCTTCTGCATCCCACCGCATTTTTCTTCTTCCTTGACTTACAACATGGTTTTGTCCCAGTATACCCATCGTTAATCAGACATTCATTTAATTCACATCACCGACTGAACATCATAGTTTACCTTTGTTTACCTTAAATGTGATCAGAATACTTACATTATCTTACATTGGGCAATATCACCTATCAAAAAGCCTATGTTTAAATAAATGTTGAATATCTCATGCAATTTATTGAATACTGTACCAAAAGTGAGAAACAGAACAGTTGTGAGTGTATCGATTGTTTGCTTTTGTGATTGCATGACTGACCCAGGACCTGTGGCTGGCTGCCAGTGCCCTTCCTCATGAGACAGTATCATACCACATTACCACTAGCTCAGGAAAAGATCAAAATTCAAAACTTGAAGTAGTATGGTGTCTACTGCATGCCTATTGCTTTATCACCATCACAAAGTCAAAAAACTAAATTGAACCATTGTAGGTCAGGGATCTGTAGTGGGTAATAGAACCTTACGTGTTCTGGACTGATCCCATGTGTTTTACTCTTTATTTTCCCATATAATATCTTAGCAAGACATGCTTTACAAAAATGTCCATTTACTGAGGGTTTTGATGAGTAGTCATAGCATGCTATATTTTCTATGGATTCAGAATTGCACCTGGTAGTAAATCCTGATACAGAGTCAGAGAGGGGGAATGCATACACAATTGTGGGACTTCCTGGTTCAGTAATTAGTGGACATGACCAGTACCTGACCATGGAGACAGATGATCCTTGATGTATACTTTTATTAATTCTCTAATTGTCAACATTAAAATATTTGAAAAAAATTAAAAATTAAAGAGTAGATGTATTATATAACTCACAACACAATATCTTAAGTTTAAATATTTTTATTTATACCAAGGCCAGAAATGTTTTCAATTGACTTTCTATTTTGTTTATTTTCAAATTCAAAGTATATCCATATGACCTGTTAAAGGTACACATTCATTTAATGTGCTTCCAGATTTACTTTTACTCCTTGGCTGTAAACAAGGGATAGGCTGTCTAATCATCATGCTGTTTCCCACATCATCAGGAGTTTTCCTTGGAGAGCTTTTTTATTATTTCTGGTTGGTTCTCAGAATCATCCCACACTTTTTTGCTAAAATCCTCTATACTTTTGCATCAATAGGCTTGTGATTTCAGGATAGTGTGTCTCCTCATTTGGCATTCCATATATAATTATTTGATCATTGTTCATTTTGGTAGAAGGGTCTTGATTCCATTTAAGCCCTTTACCAGGGTAGCACAAAGGAAGAACTCTGTATCCTGTAACCCCCAAACACTGCTACATGGGGTGGCTGTCTGTCAGTAGCAAGTCAGTTCTTCCTACCCTCATAGACATTAATTTACACCAACAAAATTCTACCTGAATAAGTCAGAGCAATTCTCCCCAAACTCTGTCCAAGCATTTCTCTGCATGGCCCTTGAAAAACACATTCAGGGACTAACTCAAAGGAGCCAGAGAAAAACTGGAACTGAGGCACAAGTTTCCCTCATCCTTTCCCAAAAGAAACAGTGATTCCGTAGGGTCACTTTGTACAACTGGAGGAAGCCACTGTCCATGTAAATCACCTTCTCCTTGGCCTTAATTTGTGGCTAAGGTATCAATCTTCAGAATACCTAACAGAGGAAAGAAAGGCTTCCTGTGGAAAAATGGAATTTAAAAACTCACTCTTTCTCTGTGTTCTCAGAATCATTCCTGATACCAAAAACACAGTCAATATGAATATAATATTCATACATTGCATTCTAAAGAAGATGAAGATTCTTACATAGAGCATTGTGCTTCCCTATTAGTTCAACTGGGTTTTAGTAGGGCTTCTCCTCTACAACAAAGTTTGAGATCAGATCTCCTTTAATGGTATACTATTGTCATGGTCATTTAGAAGAGGATTTCCAATATTGAAACTTTTAGGAAGCTTGCAAAGCCGTACAAAGTAGTACTGATATCCCTCATTAGGGGAGGTCATTGAGAGGATGTGACCTCTGATTTATCAGAGAGCTGGACTCTGGCAATCTGAAGCTCCTCCCCCTCTCTTCTGTCCATGGAATGTGCATTCTGGTCTATTGTGCTCCCAGCAGCTGCCCCAAGGACCTCTCCTTGAGACAGTGATATCGTATTGAGACCATCTGGAGGGTATACATTACTGAACCTTACAGCCTCTATATAAGCATGTAGGATATGGCAGGCAGGTGCGCAGATCTCATCTCAGGCCCTTAAGAAAGGGATCCTGTGTAAGTTCCCTTGCTTATTAAACCATCCACCTATCAATCTGGAGTGGCCTGACCCTTTCTGCAGTCGTTGCATGCACAGCTGAGCTCAGAATGCACCCGGGAACCAGCTGAGGAGCTCGGGTACCAACACGCCATCACAAAGATTCTTCATTAGCCATTTCTCCCTTCCCTTAAAATACTCTGGTGTACTTGTGCCTGTTAGAGGAGCCTTTACCAAGTGACTCCTACAAAACCCCTGATCATGAAATTATGACTGTGGATAATTCAGTATAAGCCCACTTCAGATTTCAACAATTATATAAGAAATATCCAGTCCTGAGATTTTCCCCTCATTTTCATGACCTTGACAGATTTAAGGAGCTCAAATGACCACAGTCAAGTCTGGTCAGCACCTCCCCCTAAGCACGCTCAGGCACTGGATTCCCAGCAGGAACACCCCGCCCAGATGCTGCGCTCTCCTCAGCGTACCGCATCAGGGGGAACGGGAAACCACCTGCACCACCACTAGAGATCGCCTTGATGACTGCAGGAAATACATGCTGTGTAACTCCACACAGCAAAAAGTATTTCCCTTTGAACGGGATTTTACGTGGCGTGATTCCAGGATCCTGTCTACACCTTGCTTCTTTCTGACTCACTCACCAGACTCGGTAAAGGTTGACTATTCCCATTGGATCAGCCATCAGCACACTGGCTGGACATTTGTGGTCTTCCATTTCCACCGCTGCTCCTATGTTTATTTGGCTTTCTACCATAATGAAGACTTTAAACATCCCCTTCATTATTATATCATCATGGACTCACGGCTTCCTATTTTATCCACTGGGTTCCAATCTAGTATTACTGACTTTGATGCTCAGAATGTTCCAGATTTGACCAGCTGGATCCTAACCAATCTGACTGCAGCAGGCCTCCATTAAGTCGTCTGAATTTGGTCCAGGTGGTGTCCAAGAAGGGAGGGTCAGTTATGCCACAGGGATCAAAGTTAATAGGTTTAGCAGAAAGGTCATTTCATATTTTTATGGGACGCTGGGAGCATATTCTATATACCATGATTAGTCATTTTGAAGTCAAAATACTGGCTCATCTTAAAGGAAGTTATCTATCAATGAAGGATTAAATTAAACATTTTCTGTCCTTCCCCCACATGGATTTTAAGACACTGATTATTCTTTTTTCAGTACTGAGCAGCACCAAAGGACTGCTTGTGGCATAGAAGTTGCCCACAAGCAATTGGACACACAGATGAACTGGTTCATCGCTCCACAACGTTCCTGACGAGGTGGAGATAGCACAGTCCACAAAGTACACGACCACAAAGAAACACATGAGTAACAGAATGGCCTGCATGGCCCTGCTCTCCGGGGAGGCTTTCGGAGAAAGCTTGGTGCTGTGAAGATGCCAGGACTGCCTCTGGTGCCTGTACAGGAGCATCACCACGCAGCCGCTCGGGATGCCCATGAGCTCTACAAGGGCAACATCCCGGAAGGTCACAAGGACAAAACATGTGCGCTTTAGGAGGTAGTTCACAGCCACAGAGAGCAGGATTCAGTGACAAACAGAACATCGGCGGAGATCACATTGGGGGTAGAAATAGTGGAGAATATGTAACGTCCACTAATAAACATATTGAAGAGCCATAGGAAGAGAAAGAAATACATGTCTTGACTTGAGGATTTATGTTTGAACTTTGCCAAACAGGAGCTCCTGGGGCTGAGGGTGACGGCCTGGAGGACACTCAGCAGGCATGTGGTGCAAATGGAGAGGCCCCGTATCAACCTGCTCAAGAAGATGACTGCTTTACATTTGATGATATGCCAAAGTTCCTGAGACCCAAAAATATCTGTAGCCATGAGCCCCATGGTTAGGAGCATCACTGTGTGGATCAGGGCCAAGTGACCGACGGTCAGGTCCGTGGGCTTGGCCCTGTGCTTGAGGAGGAACGTGCGGAAGCAGGAGGAAGGTCTTGGCTGAGAACCCAATGCTGACTTTGGAGTAAGAGACATTATAAATACAGACACTACTAAAAATAAATACATATAAATAAATAAATATAAATGAATGAATGAATGAATGCATGAATACAGACACTACTGTAAAGTGTAAACCATCCTGCGTTAAGATGTTACTCCCATTCATCAACTCAATAATGAAATAACAGCCAGTCTGACTTTCTCCCTAAGCACATTTTACTTTGTTATCATTTCTCTGTGGCTTAGTAACAAGGAATCCTGATTAGTTCACATTCATCTGTTCATGTTAAGTGCATATGATACAGTTTGGAAGAAAAATGTCGAAACCCAAGCAAAGAGATCAAGGCCAAGCCAAGGTCATTGTGTCCTAAGTTTTCTTCTCTAAATGGGTTCTGGTGTATCTATTTCCAATGAAAGGAAAAAGAGTATTTTGAATAAAATAGTATATGGAGAAAAATTAATTGCCACAAATTCTCTTTATCCGATTCCCAGTAATTATATTATTACATCCCTGGAGTCAGGAAGGAGAGATCGCTACTGTCACCACTTTGTTTTGTTTACTTTTAATGTAACTGCAGCCTCATTCTCACTGCCTCCAATGTGAAATTTCTCAAATATTAGAGCATATGCTTAAGTGCTAACACCATCAACTGGAAATGTATGATTGAAACTGATACAAGGAAGATCTTCATGAGAAAATACTGTTGGGTATTTTTGTAGAGTATGAGGTTAAACTCTCTATGTAAGAGGATTCTTTGAATAACAACAACCTCATTTCCCCCTGAAGAACTTTAAATTGTTTGTATATTTACTTACTGTCTAAATTAATGAAACAAAATTGAATATGTAAATGAAAATTTAGAATTTAAAAGCATTACCCACCCATCCCCCATGAATGTTAAGTTTTAAAATGCATTTGTAAAGCTTTAGTCTAAAATAGAATATTCATATACTAATATGTATCTTGAGAATTGATGAGGCAAGTTGACAAGTCATGTTTACTCAGAGAAATAAATGGGAACCAAAATTAATTATCTCATACCAAAATATATTAATTTTTGTGAGTCTTCAGAGGAAAGATAAAGATGAAAATTTCCCTATTGTGTTATAAATAAAACACTTCTCTGAGCTTGAGGCTGTTGGCTTATCTGAATTTGAGGCTTCAAATTTGAGGCTTCAAAAAAAATTCACTCACAGGCCAAATTTGCTTCCTTCCATGACCCGCCTAGGATTCTCTCCTACCCACTTATTCTGAATCAGTGGGATAAGGAGACACTTACCCAGAGAGAGGTGTGAGCTGATTTAGTTCATGTAAAAAGAAGCTGCATAGTTTTATGGTAAACACATCATGAGCTCATCTCTTTTGCAAGCCTGTAGCTTCAGTGTCTGCAGAACCTTGGAGTCTGAAGTCGGCATTTTACCTGTCTCCTGTTTTTCATTGTTCTCTCCTATATATGAGGAAGAGTAACATTTTAGCTGAGTTAGATATCACAAATGTTTTCTCCCAGTTTGCCAGTTGTAATTTAACTTCAAGTTTTGGATGTTTCATTTCTATGCAAAAGTTTTTTTTGTTTGTTTGTTCTTGTTAATAATTCCTAGTTTCACTACATTGGGAGCACGGAATGTTTGTACAATTTCTTGTTTTTAGTTCAATAGTTAAATGTACTTAAAATATAATAGTATTTACACTAAGGAATGCCACATCGACCCTTTCAGTTAATCACGAGGCTGCTTGGGCTTCAACTCGATGTTCTGTCCTCCTTAGGAATGCTCTTTCTGGGGCTCCTTCTTATTACAGTCCTCACACGTCTGAATGTCTAGGAGTTTTCATCACACCTTGGATGTTGCATTGAGTTTGGTTGGTGCCTTCGGTGATCTACTTGCAAGGATAAGTTTGTTGGTCATTTACCGCTTAGACTCGGTAAGCCGTTCCTCACTCCCAGGCTCTGTAATTAAGCCTTTCTGATTGGAAACATGGGGTTATCCATTTTCCCTCCTTTTTTCTTGAACTGTTGCAGCTTTTCTTACAACTGATGCTTTATAGAATAACCTTAAAAACGCTCCTTGCATTCTACCACTGATTCAGCTCCTGTTTGTTTTAATTGAATACATTTGACTCCTGACATTGTATAAACTTAAGGTGCACAGCATGTTGCTTTGACACATTGATATACTGTAATGTGACTGCTGGGGTAGCAATATTTGTCACATTAAAAATTATAGCACGATATTATTGTCTATGTTCATTACACTGTGCATTAGATCTCTATGGCTTACTTAGTTCTTATTTCAATTTGTGCCCTTAAATAACGTAAGTCTTATTCTCCTCCTCCCCAACGACCAACCCTCTGGTAACTACTATTTCACACAGTTTTTTATAGGTTTTATTTTTTTGTTTTCAGATGCTTCATATAAGTGATATTATACGGTACTTGTCTTTCTTTGTCTGACTTACCTGGCTTAGCATGTAACGTTTATTCTTTATGGAACTTACTGATATTTTCTTTGTGCTTGATACATAATTCACTTTGTGAATGATCATTATACCTTGAGAAGAAGTTGTATTTTGGAAAAGCTGAATATATAGCTGTAAGCTATGCCTTGTTGATTATGTTGTTTAGCTATTTTATACTTTTTTTTACGTTTGGTTCATCAGATCCGTCTTGCTCTGAGTGATATTAAAGTCTCCCATTATTAGTGTGGTCTTACTGATGCTACTTTGCATTTCTTGTAATTACTGCTTTATTTGTTGCATTATTTGATCTGTGGCTAGTTATAATGGAAATAGTTTCATTATGATCTGTGACTTGTAACTTTAAAAAGGGTAAACTTTTAAAGAAAAGCCTGTTGTGCTTTCTTCCTGGAATGCTTTCTGCACCCCACCTACTTCACATGGATAGTTACCACTTCTCTTTCCCTGTGGTGTCTGTATGTCTTACCGTTCCCTACTTCGTACACTTTAATTTGTCCCTGTATTATAATTTCTCATGATGATTCTATGCATATTAAATTTACACTATGTGCCAGCCAAGATTTGAGGTACTGGGGAAGCGGCTGTGAATAAGAAAGCCAGGAACTGCCCTCACTGTTTATTTTTCTTTCCTAACACTTAATGCAATTGTAATTTGATATTGTTTGCCTGTTTATCTGTAATTCATGAGAAAAAGGACTGTATTTGTTTTGTTCACTGTGGAGTTCCCAGTGCTTCATATAGCGGGTGCATATGGTTGGCATTCAGTAACATGTAGTAAATGAATCTACACATGTGTTTTATATTTATTTTTATATTTTATATATCTTATATTTCAGGCTAGTGGAAACTAGTCACAATTACATGAGAGTCACTACGGACTGGCTCACCCGCCTCAGTCACCACAGACTGGCACTCCTTTGTTCCTGGAGCCCTTCTAGCGTCTGAGGCTGTAGAACAGTCCAGGCAGATGCCAGTGGGACCCCGCAGAGGGTAGCAGGCGTGCCACTGGTAGCCCTTCCTACTCCTGATGGCTAGAAAGAACATGACTACATACAGGAATTGTCAACCACATAAGCGTACCCCAGCAGGGCCAGGGCTGGAAAAAGCAAGCCAGGTGCCTGAGACTGAAAATGTTAAGGGGCGTTTGTTCTCAGGGTCAGGTGAGTGCAAGGTGGGCGCCCTTTTAATTCTGTGCCCGTGGCAGCTCCCTTACCTCACCTTAGCCCTAGCTCTGATCACATTAAACCCAAAGGAAATGTCTCCCCAACTTCACTTTGCTTGGTTTGACCTAAATTGTCCATGGCCACTTCAAAGCCACTCAGTATGAGGGGAGTTAGAGTAAAGAGACAGTGGACTTAACTGGCGGTGGTTCAAACATACTATTTTGCCAAATCTCCAGGCGCCCTGGAGATGGGTGTGAGCGTGGTCCGGTCCTTCTGGCTCTGCGTGTCAATGGCACGGGCGCCCGGGCACTTGCAGAGCGCACCTGCTGTTGCTGGGGAGCAGCGAGGGACGCGCGGCAGCAGGGTGCCCAGGGCGGCACGTGGCCTGGGGCGGTCGGCCCACTCCGTGCCCGGGGTGGGGGGCGGGGCTCGGGCCACAGACACCAACCTCGGATGGTGGGCGCACCCAGGGGCCCAGGGATGGTGGTCCCCTCCTGTGGGGCTGGGCCTGCCCTACCTCCCTACCGTGGCCAGGAAGGGGAAAGTCCTGCTTCTGGGAGCGCAGCCCGGCTCGGGGACAGGGGGTCTAAGGCCTGCGCTGGCCGGCGGGTGGGGGCGAGTGGAGCACAGGGCTTAGGGGCTCCCGGACTGTGGAGGGAGCCCAAGGCCTGCCTGCGGGGTGGGGGACCCGCCGGCCTGCCCGCGGGTTGGCACTGCCTCTGGGCGGGGATGCCCACCGCCACCCCCAGCCCCCGGACGCGTGTCGGGGTGGGGGACGAGGCCCGGCAGCAGCAGGTGGTCACGGTGGGGCCGGGAAGGGGCTGGGCGAGGGGGGGCACCCGCTGTGAGCGGGCGGAGGGGCAGGCGGCCGCGGACTCTCCTGTCCGCCCCCACCCCGGCAAGCCCCAGGAGCTCTTTCCTCCCACTTTCTCTCTAAATAAAAGCCTCCCTGGCTTTCTTTCCTAACTTGAGTGTTTGCGAAGTTCATTCTTTGACTTGGGGAACAAGAACCCTGGTATCATTTTAGTCTGTTAAAATTCCCCTTTGTGCCCTCTCATTGTTTCTGTGTGTCCCATCAAGTATTTTGTTTATCAAACGTTTCCTGTTTTATATTCCCGTGAATTGCTTCCCTTTCCCCCCTCACCCCTTCTCCTTGGTTCAGAATGACACACAGACCTCATTCTCCCTGTGTAACTCCAGGGAGGGGAGATCCCAGGGCAAAACACCTTTGAAAGGGAAGTCAGTCAAAAGGAGAAATAATGTTTAAAAGCCGTTTATTGCCTACAAGCACTCACCCTGCGTCTCTCTCTCCTGCTGCAGTAGAAGAGAGCCAATACTCCCACCAAGCTCTCTGGTCCAGATAAACCCTCCCTCGCCCACGTAATTACCCACTGACGTGGAGACGGACTACTTCTCTCCACCCCTTGGAAACACCTGTTGATACGGAGAAGCACTAAAGCCAGGTCAAGAGATTCTGGAAATATTGCAATTCCACACCCTGTCTGTGGAACACGCGTCTATGGCTTCCCTTTATGTACTTAATTAAATTTTGTTACTTTTTCTCCTGTTCATCTGTCTCATGTCAATTTGTTTCTTAGACCAGCTAAGGGAACCTCGAGGAACTGAAGGAATTCTTCCTCCCACCACCAGTCAAGTAGCTATGTTTACTCAGGGCTGAACCAGGACCTCTCTCTTTTTGTTAAAAGGACCAGGATGGTGTGGAGAAAATGGAAATTACAGCCAGGATCCTTGCCTGGGTGTCACCCATTGTAGACCTGAAGTGCCTGTTTGCATGTCTATGGGATGTTTACCGAGAGGCTGGTCAGTCTTGGGAGTGTTAGGCAGAAAAATAGATATGAGCGGGATGAGAGACAATTAAGGCCAGTAAAGTTCACTAAACAGGGGACTCAAAAAAGCATCCTGTCCCAGGGGACTGAGGAGGAGCAGAAAAGAAAAACACAAAGCTAGTGAATCGGCGCAGGAATGTCTGCTTGGACCCTTGCAAGCTGCTGCTTCATGTGTCTGCACCCCAGCCCCTCTCCCACGATTTCCCCTCGAAAAGCCCTGACCGCTTGTGTGTCCGGAGGACGGTGGTTCTGCAAGGCAGGAGCCTGCCGCTCCCTCGTTTGCTAGCAAATCAATAAACTATTCTTTCCTTTCCTCAAAACCTTGTCACTGTCTTTTGTGATTTGACCTCAGGGACAAGGACTGGGTTTCGGTACCAGGAGCGGTCCCCCGACCAAGTGCCCGCACTGCCGCTCCCTCGGTGTCAGGGCCCAAGGCCGAGCTGCCCTGGAGGAACGCAGAGCTCCTGCCTTCCTCCTCGCTAGCCACAGGGGACTGTGCCGGCAAGGAATTCGTGCTGTATGGTAGCTCGAGCACAAGCCTCTAGGATTCCATCTAAAGTACACACTGAAAGCAGTAACGCCTTCCAGGAGAGAGTACAGAAACCGGTGTCCAGTGAGGGCTCTTCTGTCATTGTAAGGTGCGGGGAATCAGGCCCGGGGTGACCCTTTCTCTGTGTCCCGCTCCAGAACAACGGCAGATGCAACTGGCTCCAGAGACACGGGGAGGGCCAGCTCTGTGGCTAGAGCCCGTCCAGGAGCTCCCTGAGACCCCTGTGCTGGAGCTACGGCCGGTGTCACCTGCCTCAGCCCCTGCAGAGCTGGAGGATGTCCCAGCAGTGGCCTCAGCCCCGGTGCCAGGCCCAGGGCACCTGCAGGATGGCACCGGGCCTAGCAGAGCCAAAGGCAGACCTGGAGTCCACCAGCGCCTGTGTCGCGATCACCCAGGACGTGCCGAGGACAGAGGAGCGGACCTTCCTGCAGTTCCCTGCCCATCTGGTGGGCCAGCAGCTGACTCTGATCTGTGCGGTGAGTGGAGCGGGCTCTCGGGATCGGGGGTGGGCCTTCCCTGTGTCACGGGCTGCCCCAGACCTGCCGTCCCCTGACGTGGACTCCTGTGATCTGGGCCCACGTCCCAGCTTCCCCACAGACTCACCATGTGCCCTGAGAGACTCTCCTCACCCCCAAGCCATCCCTGACCACAGGGGAACAGTAGGGCCATCCCTTAGGGATCCTTGCAGGCCAATGAGGTGGAGCGGAGGGAAGGTGGGCAGCACCTGATGGGGCTGGGAGGGGCAAGGCAGGGGAGGGGTGCTCAAGGAGGTGCTGCCAGGGCCTTAGGTCCTCGGGCCATTGGCCTGGCAGGCTTCCATGGCCTCCGCACCTCAGCGGCCCCTGCCATGGACCTGACTGTGTGGGAGACACAGACACCAACAAACTCCAAACGCCCTGGGTGGAGTTGTTTCAGGGGAAACTGCACCTGAGTGGAGAGCGGGATCCACAGGGTGGCAGAATGGGAGGCAGATGCCCCAGGATGGGCAGGTGTGAGCTGCCTTGTGCTGCACGGAGGAGGTGAGTGAGGGTGCCTACGAGCAGAGCCCCTCTGTGCCCCATCACTGTGGGGTTCTGTGTATCCGGTCCTGGGCACCTCAGTGAACAGGGTCTGAAGCCTGGACGGCCACAAGGCTCACAGCATGTCCCTAGCTGCCTGGGCCCCAGCTCTGACCAGTGACCCTGCCTGGGAACAGGGGCACCAGGGGCGCAGCTGGATGACACCCCGTGTCATCCCCAGGAGCTGTACAACAGGATTGAATACGACCAATACAAGGCCTACTTAGAGAGCCAGCCACTGATGGAAGGCATTGAGCTCCTGGCCCCCAACGTGCAAATGGTCATCAGGCAATTCGATGCCATGGTTAGCTTGGTCATCTCCTCCTGCCTCGGGACCGTCACCATGACGGCCCAGGACAGGGCCCAAGTGGTGGAGTTCTGGATCCGGGTGGCCAAGGTGTGTCATGGGACGGCCCCCGGGATCCCTCCTTTGCCAGCTCTCAAGATGGTTGTCTGCAGTCTGCCCTGCATGGTCCCTGAGCCTCTCATGCCAGGGGCATGAGGACGTGGACTCGCAGTCCCCAGGGGTGGACAGCCATCCCAGGCCCCTTCCTTGGGTTGAGCCACAGTCCTCCACCCAGGAGGGCTGCTCACCAGGTACCAGGTGTGCTGGGCTCCCCGGGTGTCTGTCTCCTTAAGGACAGGAGTTCATGGGGGGACAGAAGCAGAGAAGCAGGCTACGCTCTCAGCTCTGTCTTCCCTCCCAGGAGTGTCTGGCCCTCAAGAATGTCGCTGCCCTCTGTGCCATTCTCTTGGCCCTGCGGAGCCGTCTCATAGGTCGTCTAGAAAGCACCTGGGGACGTGTTTCCTGGTGTGTAGTCCGGGCCCTGGGACCAGGGCACCTGAGTAGACAGGGACACCCCTACATCTTGCAGTGTCCCTCAGTGGGCTGAGACTTCCTGGGAGGTGGCAGAGCCTAGGGGCAGGGATGGCAGGCTCTTGGGGCCCCCTGTGGGTTAGGCCATGGGTACCCCTGCAGGAATCAGTTTTCTGCAATGTCAGGTGTGGGTTGAAGCCCATTGGAGATCTTGAGCTTGTGTTCTGCAGCAGGAGGTCTCTGACCCAAGGACAGCAACCTCGCCCAAAGCAGATTCGCCCCTGGGAGAACTGGGAATGAAGGCCCTGGGTGGAAACATGCAACGCCCACCCCCAGCCACAGATTCCCCAGGGCTGTGGTGGAAAGCCTCCTGCTAGGCTAGTGGATCTCGTGGATGCCCCAGGAAAATGGGTCTACCCCCAAACTCTCCACCTACGGCCATGTGTCTCCCTCCTCCTCTCCCCTCCCCTTAGGAAGAGCTCCAGGATCTAGAAAAAGCTTCAAAAGAGGGACAAGAAGCTCAAGACAAATGCTGGGCATAGAAGCCACAGGGCATAAATCTGCAAAGTAAAAAGCTAACCTTTTCAAACAATAAGGCTTCTCTCACTTACCAACTTTACATTTCCCTGTATGGCCCCAGAAGACGGCTGGTTAGCCAGAGACAGGTAAGATTCCTCAAGGGAGGAACAACCTAAGACAGGCACAGTCGCAGGAGGGTCATCAGGAGAGAACTTGGGGGCCAACAGAGGTGAGGTGCAGATCCTCACTCCCAAACAGAAGGCTAACAGAGAGTGGCTCCTTGAGGTAAACGGAGGCCAGAGGTCTGGAAGGGAGGGGTCCTCGGGGCAAGTCCTCTGCCGCGCTGTGGCACAGCTTTGGGGAAGACTCAAGAAGTGCGGGGTGAGAGGGGGAAGCTGATGGGGAAAGTAGGGTTCCCCAGGCCCCGAGGGTCTTGTCTGTCTCCCTCCCTGGCTCCAGTTGACTGGGGACCTGGCATCCAGTGAGGACCCGGAGGACAGGCCCCCGTCAGGGCTGGAGCTGGCCTGGGGTCGGCAGCAGGGGTGGGGCCTGTGGATGAGCAAGATTGGCTTCTCCCCTGGGACCCCTGAGCTTGTCACTGCCCCTCTGTGACCTCGGGCTCCTCATGTGGACATGGAGGGTTGCCGTCACCCTGGGGTGCAGGCCTCCCGGGTGAGCAGGGTCCAGAGAGCACAAGATGGGCTTCAGCTTTGTGCACCCCCCTGGTCATGTGAGGGGAGCCATGCTGATAGCCAGGTGACAGTGAGTGCTCAGGGCACCCTGGGAGGCAGAGGGACCTCCCCTGACACTCTCAGGGTGGCGGCCGTGGCCCAAGGACCCCAATGAGTATGAGTGTGTGCTGGAGCTGAGGTCGCTCTAGGCTGAGAACCTGCTGGAGGTGGGGACAGCATAGGTGCCAGGGGGCTTGGGCAAGGAATCCATCAACCACGGTGTGGTTGCTGGAGGCCACGTGGAAGGGGAGCATGAGCACCTGAGTGTCCTCGACCTTGCAGGAGGCGAGGGCCATGGTGAAGGAACAGATGTGGGCCCTCAGGGGATGCCAGTGTATGAAGAAGCAGGTGAGAGTGGCGTGCCGCGGGTCACGGGCGGTGGGGGCGACCCTGTACCTGCTCCTGGTGCCACCAGCCCTGAGCTGCCGGCACTGGGGTGACCAGGAGGAGGGCGAGAGCAGCTGGGTACAGGGGGAAGTTGGAGGACAGGTGCAGGGACCACAGGTCCTGGGACTGGCCAAAAGCCAGCCCTGGGAGGGCCCGGGAGGGGAGAGCTGGGCGAAGGGAGGTGGGGAGGCAGCACAGGGTGGTCCAAGGGAGCTGGGGGCTGCGGGTGTGGGTTCAGGGGAGGCTCTGTGGGCGCCCCTGAGGCAGGTGGGGACTCATCACCTACCCACCCCGGTGGCACGGGGCATGGTCCCGTTCCTCGGACTGTTTGTGCATGACATGCCCGTAGACCAACTCCTGGAATACAATAAGGATGTGAATGACCCAGCAGGGCTCTTGAGGGCAGGATGGTGAGCTTTATTTAGAGAGGAGAGAGCCCCCAGTGAGCCTGGATGTCTCAGCACCAGCACCCCCACTCCTGAGTCCCCCCTCCACCCCAGGACCTGGGCTTCTTGGAGAGGAGAGGACTGCCAGAAGGACCCACCGAAGCCCCGGTCCTGGCCCCAGGGCAGGTGGGGCTGAGGGCTCCAGGGGGCAGCATCTGGGCAGGACTGGTCTCCCCCTCAGGCCCTGCCCAGCGGGAGGGATGCTGCTCCTTCAGGGCAGGAAGCACATCGGGGGTCTGGCAGTGCCTTCCCACCTGAGGCCTAAGCTCCCCAGTGCAGTCCCCGCTTCTTGGTAGCCCCGAGCCCGGGCCAGGCCCGGGTGCTGTTTCTGGGCAGGCCTGCCTCTTGGAGGGCCTTGGAGGTCCTCCAGCTTGAGAAAGGCTGGGGACGTTCCGGCCTCGTTCTGGGCTCAAGGGACTGTTTCTGATGCACTTTGGTTGCCTTCCTGCCTTCCAGGGTGACAGGATGAGAGAGAGAGAGTTGAGTGCCCAGTCATGGAAGGTGAGGGATGGAGTCAAGACCCCCTGGGCAGGACCCTGTCTGGCCCATCCCCTGGGTGTAACGTGTCTTTAGAGAGTTAAGACACGCAGAGCTGAGGATACTAAAGGTTTTGTCAGGTGGGGGATGGGGTGGCATCAAGGCCTCCTTCCTGGAGGAGGAGCTGGAGACCCAACAGTGGGAACAGGCAGGGCTGGATGGCATTGGAGGGTAGGCGGGTTCCCATGTCAGCAAAGATTGATCTGGGACCATCCTAGTGCCCCACTCCTCACTCCACTCTTGTCTGCATCCTGTCTTTCCTCTGCCCCAGGTCGCTACCCTGCGACTGGAGATCATAATCCACAAGCACATGGCTGGGCTGTATGACCTGGAGCCCGATGAGCACTTCGAGTCCTTTCTCCAGGCCGTGGAGCCCCTGGATGAGGAGCAGAGGTGAGGCCGGCCGGAGTCAGGTGTGGGCTGCAGCTGCCGGCGGGCTCTGGGGGAAGGGCCCCCTGCCATGTGGCTCCATGGGCTCACAGGTGTCCCTCTGTCCTGCAGCTATACGCTGTCCTGCCAGCTGGAGCCCCCAGCCCAGAGGGCCGGCAGAAAGGACTGTTACAGTTCCTCAGGTCCCACGTTTAAACGTCCTGGGCCAGGGCCAGGTGAGTTTCTGGGCTGGGGCGATCGGCAGGGGGTGGGCTGTTCCCCAGCCTCAGGGAAGCTACGGGCCATGCTGGGTGTGGGGGCGTCCTAAAGACCGGTGGGGCTGGGGTCCCAGCTCCACGGCCGACCAGTCCTGTCACGCTGAAGGGTGGTTCCCCGCCCCTCTGGGACCCAGCCTCCTCCTCTGTGAGTAGGTGACGCTCAGGAGCCTTCCCGTGACAGGGAGCCCCCGGGTGCTGGTGATGGACAGGACCCTCCGCACAGGGCCCGGAGCCCAGAGGGCAGTGGGGACGGGGTGGAAGCAGGATAATGGGGGGAACCCGGGATAACCTGCCTCTTCTGCTCACCTGCGTGGCCCTGTAGCTGCTGTCATCGGGCCCGCGGCCCTGCTGGTGTCCTGGCTGCATGTGGAGGAGAGCTGCTTCCCCTCCGGGCAGGTGGCACCTGGCGCCCCAGGACCCCAGTCTGCTTGCTGCTCCTCCTCCTCCCGCTGCTCATCCTGAGCCTCTGCTGGGCAGGTGCTCTGGCACCTCCTCCATAGGCAGACTCAGGCAGCTCCCCAAGGCTGCCACTGTATCCTGAAGGACCCGTACATAGCTGTGGCCAACCTGGCCACCTTTGTGCTGTGTCATCCCTGCTGGACAGAGGCAAGCCGCCCCACCGTGTGAAAGATGTTCCCCTTCAGGCAGGTGGCCTCCCGCCGTGTCGCCAACTGCTGCCTGGGCGCCATCAGCCACCAAGTCATAGCCACAAGGTTCCAGGAAGAGATGGGGGCTGTCCTCACCAGGCCCGACCTTTCCTGGGTGGACACGGACACAGCGCAGTGCTGCATGGGACCACCGCCCCCTGGGTGCCCAGCGGAGGCATCCAAGGCTGCAGGACTGGCTGACTGTCGCAGGGTCCCGGGACATGCTCCCAGCGGAGCCCCTGTGCAACTCCCTCCCCTCATCCCTGAGAAATAGCCTCCCCAGGCACAGTGTGGTCTGGGTGTTGTGTCTGAGGTTAATGGTTCCTGGGGGTTGGGGTCATCCCTGTGCAGAATGTAATAAATGATTAACGGATTGCCACCACACTGCTCTTTCTTCTCAAAGCTCTGCCCCTGCTGCAGACATCGTGTGCCCCAGCCCACCCCACCCCCAGCACTCAAACTCTCTGATGCAGTGTGGTCCTGACCTAGTCCCTGGCAACATTGCTTTCACTCTGTGTTTCTACCTTTTTTACTATTTTAGAAGCCTCATGTAAATGGAGTCATGCAATATTTGTCATTCTGAGACTGACTTATTTCAGTTAGCATAAAATGCCCTCAAAGCTCATCCACATTTTAGCATATGGCAGGATTGCCATATTTTTTTGAGGCTAAATGATATTCCACTGTATGTATATCCCAAGTTCCTTTATCAAAGTATATTTAGGTTTTGTCCATATCTTGGCTCATATGAATAATGCAGCAATGAACATGGAATTCAGATGTCTTTTTGACAGGAAGTATGAGGCGATATCTCATTCTGGGTTCTTCTGTGCCTTACTGAGCTGCATCTGATATGTAACATTGTGTGCATTTTAAAGTGCACAATGTGATGATTTGATACATGTTTGTTTATGTGTGAAATTTTGCCACAATAAGGTTAACATACCCTTCACCTCACATAATGACCATTTTCTTGTTACACTGAGAACACAAAATTTACTATCAAAGCAGCTTTCAAGTATACACTTCAGTGTCATGAGCTATAGTCACCATGCTGTACATTAGGTCCACAGAAATTATTCCTCTTATAAATGGAAGCTTGTAACCTTTGATGAACATCTCATTTCCCCAGGCTCTGCCCCTGGCAACCAGCAGCCTACTCTCTTGAGTTGAGCTTTTTTTTCGATGTTACATAAAAATGAGATCATACCCATTTGTCTTTCTCTGTCCAGCTGATTTCACTTAGCTTAATGCCCTGAAGGTTCGTCCATGTTGTTGCAATTGGCAGGATTTCCTTTTTTATGGTTGAGTAGTATTCCATTGTGTATGTTTACCACATGTTCTTTATTCCTTCATCCATCAGCAAACACTTAAGTTTTTATGCCTTGGTATTTAGAAGATACTGCAATGACCATGGTGGTACATATACTTCTTCAAGATATTTATTTTGTTTCCTTCAGAAAAACACCCGGAAGTGAGATTGCTGGATCACATGGTAGTTCTAGTTTTAATTTTTGAATGAACCCACCATTCTGTTTCTCACAGTGACTGTAGTAATTTACATTTCCATCAACAGTGCACAAGGGTTCCCTTTTCTGCACATCTTCACCAGCATTTATCTCCTGAGTTTTTGATGATAGCCCTTCTAACAGGTGTGAGGTGATACCTCACGGTGGTTTTTATTAGCATTTCCCTGATGATTAGTGATGTATTAATTGTATTTTTATTTTCATTTTCCTGATGATTAGTGATGTGTTAATTGTATGATTGGGGGCTTTTGCTATTGAGTTGTATGAGTCCTTGTATATTTTATATTAAATACCTCTTATTTGATACATAGTTTGCAAAGAAAGGCAGGACGCCCCAGCTGTCAACATAACGTGTCCAGGACATTTTTCAAGTCCCCTTTCTGCTGTAGGGGTCGCGCGGTGCCGGATGCCGGAACGCCGCGCCAGACGCGCTGTGACCGCTCGAGGCCGAGAGAATTGCTCTAAGGGCATCGCGACGAGGTCGGGCGCTGCTCCCTCGCCCGCCGGCCATCTGGATCCGTCCCACTGGCGTTTGCGCCGGTTATCGGGTGCCACCTGGCGGGAACTTGTATGTAGTGTTTATTCCGAGCTCAGCAGAGCTGTGGCGTCGGTGCCGGAGGCGGAGCTCCAGGAGGGGCGCAGCGACCGCAGGTGTCCCGGCCATGCCAGGGCGTCGCCTCATCCACCCGCCGGAGACTGGACGTGCAGGTGCATGGCTCCGTCGTTGCACCCCCAGACCAGGATTGGGGGTATCCAGGTGGGTCCACCAGCACACGCAGGTGCCCCTGCACCCCCATGGCAGGACTGGCGTGCCAGTGTGTGCCAGTGAGATAGGAGGTACTGTGTAGCTGAAGGTGACAGAATGTGGTGCCCAGGAGAGGAAGTAGCAGGGAGCTGCGCTCAGGTCTGCGGCAGGAGGAGAGGCAGGTGGCCAGCTGGGGGAGCAGGGAAGGGGCAGGCACCAAAAGCCCACCGCAGCCGGGATTCTCATGGGGGCGGTCTCCCACCCAGGTCCTATTTAAACTTGACCCCATTTAGCTTTGAAGGGAGAGGAGACCTGGCACGTTCAAGTCGGTATGGCTGTTGTCTTTGGGGGCGTTGACCTGTGCCCTCCGGCCTGCTGCCAGCCTCCTTCCCAGCCCCACCTTGGCCCCGGTGCGGTGAATGCACTCACGGGGCTCCAGCCCAGCCCTGCCTCTGTCCTCCGTGCCACCCAGTCCCCCAACCCTGACAAGAACCCTGACGACGGGCGCCCCCAGGACTGTATAAAAACGAGAACTTTTCCTGTTGGAGAGGCCAGCTCCCCCCCCTTGCAGGGGGCTCGCATTCAGGCTGGCCCAGGAGAAGGGAGTCCTGTGAACGTCAGCCTTCAGGTGGGGTTGCTCCAGGACCTTGCAGCCACAGTCTCCTGGGCTACTTTCTGCTCCCCTTGCTGCCCAGCCCTAGAGGAGAACTTACCGACCCCTAGGATGAGGGGGTGAGGGGCAGGAGGTCTTGTTTTCTTTCCACCTGGGCCCCTCGTTTCTTAAAAGCAATGGCTAAAAGCAGGTCCAAGGGACCCAAGGCCCTCTAGGTCTTGTTTCCGCCTGACTAGAGTCCAGGGTGCATCTGTGTGATGGGACCCGAGTGCTAAGGGATTTTTGTCCCCTGGTTTGTACCATAAAAGATCTTTGTAAAGATGTTAGTTGCCTAAAAGAATCAAGGTAGTGTTTTCACAAATCTGTGCTAGATGTAGTACATACTCTAAAGACAGAATCTCAAAGGTGCTTCACAGAGTACTAGTTACCCAAATGAGGACAGTGTTCTGTGAAACTCTGTGTTCGTTTTCTGTTGCATTTTGTATACACTATAAAGACAAGTTTTATGATTTGTTTCTAGAAGTGATGGTTGAGCCTATGAACAGGCATAGTCATACTCCTGTGAAACACTATGTCCAGTACACTGTGCTACATACTATACACTGTCTAGAGACACATCTATGACACATGTTTCTAGAGTTCTAATCACCTGAAAGAATGAGGCTAATGTTCTCTCAGTGAAAGACTGTGATCATATTATACTGTGCCCCACACTATTACCCTCTAAATATGCACGCAGGAGTTGTTTCCAAAGAGTGGGTTGTGTGAAGGAGTCAGGATAGGTTTTCTCACTGAGAGGCTGTTCTCCACCGTGTTGCACTGCTGCACC
Source organism: Manis pentadactyla (assembly GCF_030020395.1). NCBI lineage: Eukaryota > Metazoa > Chordata > Mammalia > Pholidota > Manidae > Manis > Manis pentadactyla. The sequence goes on from NC_080030.1 coordinate 11,482,630, forward strand.
TTGTATGCTCTGTAGAGACATGGGGTAAAAGACGTATCTAAAAGCTCTAGTTACCTGTGAATCAGAAAAGCGTTAGCTCAGAGAAACACTGCTCACCTGTATGAGGTGCAAGTTAAGTAGTCTCTGAAGACACATGTATAAAATGTTACCAAGTGCTGGCTGCAGCCTAAGTGTTATTTCAATAAGAAGCTGTGTTCACCACACTATTGCATGTGGTGCACTCTAAGGAAATGTGTAAAATATTAAATTAAGAATACTAGTTGTGTGAATGAATCAGTCCAGTGTAACTGTATGAAACAGTGGTTTCCCCCTCTGTGCGTCATGTTAGAACCTGAGCCTGAGACTGAATTCAACGGCTAACACCAACATGAACAGGAGAGCATGAACCTGGACAAAAACCAGCCCCAGCCCCATCCTGAATCCAGACCTTCCCCTACCACATTTCCCCCAGAACATAACTCAAAATTTAACTTTCCTTTTACTCAACCCTGACCCTCACTCTACTTGACCCTAACCATTAAAATTTGACCTTGATTTTAATCTTAATATTGTCCTTGACTGAGCCTTGCCTGACTGAGCCTTGGTATTTACAGACCCCTATCCTGTTTCTATTACCTGATCTTTTCTGTCAGTTATAACATTTGACCATGACCTTGACCTCATATAAATGTAAATAAACTCACAAACAACTAAATTGTCATTGGACAATGGTGATGGCTGCACACATCTATGAATATTAAAAACCACTGAACTGTACACTCGAAATGGATGAATTGTGTAGTATATGAATTATATTTCAATAAAGCTGTCATTTCTTAAAAATTGGGCTTTCTGGTTCCACATGCAAGAAGCTTGGAAGTCACCACTTGGTCTTAACAATAAATAAAAAGCTGAAGAGACTGAAATCAACAACTCTTCTTGGATCCACAGGGGGAATAAGGATGCGGGGCAATCCACTGCCCTCAGGATTGGAAAGGCAGACAGGAGAATGCAGGGAGTTGTGGCTTACCAGAGCAGAACCTCAGAGCAGAAATCTCCACACAAACTGGTGCTGGGGTAGGAAAACAACTGTAATTGATAAATTTCTGGAGGCTCGGTGTGGACAAATCTGATGCCTAAAAACTTCAGGGCGGACACAGTCATTGGGGGGACCCCACAAGCTTTTGAAATTTACTCCCAGGAGCTTGACCAGGTTCTCACAGTAAATACTGGGGAAATACCCTTGTGCTTCTGGCAAGGAAAGGGGAAAAGGAATCACTTTTACAAATGCCAGAGCACTCTGCTCTTCATGTCTTTGATGGGCTTATTAGTGGACTGGACATGGGCTGAGGGAAGAATCTCTGACTTTCTATCAACCTTCAAAACTGAAAAGATAAAAGTAGAAAAAACAGAACAGAATAATTTAAAATGTGGGACAACTATAAAAGCTATTATATATATATATATAATGGGAATAGCAGAAGAAGAAGAAAGGAGCAGAAGAAATGTTTCAAACAATAATGGCTACCATTTCCCCCAGTTAATGTCAGACACTCTGGTATGTGTTATTTCCAACATCACCAAGTATTACAGAATTCTGACACTACCTGGTGATAGCTTTGGATCTCACAGGAGAAGGGTTCAGTCCCACAACACTGCCCTTCCCCCGGCTTCAGGCACCAGTTATAGCTCCAGGTTGTCACCTATGCTTCTGGACAACTGGCTGTAAATTGGAGGTTCCCAGGATTCAACTAATTTTGTAGAGCAGGTCAGAGAACTCACCTCTATGTGCTCACCTCTATGAGGAAAATAGTTTACTTATATATAACTGATGTATTATAAAAGGATGTAACTTAGAAGGGCCGGCTGGAAGAGATGTAAAGGGCAGCGGGTGAGGAAAGGAGTGTGGGGCTTCCCTGCTCTCCCAGAGTGGGCCACTCTCCCAAGATTTCCACGTGTTTACCAATCTAGAACCTCTAAGAACTCCACCAGTCAGGATGTTATAGAACCTTCACTATGTAGGCATGATTGATTAAATCATTGGTCATCGGCTACTGATTCACTCTCCAGCCTCTCCCCGCTCCCCGGATGTCAGGAAGTGGGACTGAAAGTCACAGTTCTCCAGTCATGGGGTTCATTCCCCTGGCAACCAGCCCCCATCCTTGGGTGCTTTCCTCATTAAAATAAACTCAAGGGTGGTTGAAACTCCTTTCAAGACATTTTTTTATTCCTCATCACTTAGGAAATTCAAGGGTTTTAGGAGCACTGCGACAGAAATGAGAACAAAGACCAAATATGTGTTTCTTATTTTAAATAGCAATATCATAGACACCAAAGCACAGATCCAGGAAGCTCATAGCATACAAAGAGGATTAATGCCAAAAAAAATTATACCTAAATATATCGTTAGTCAACAAAAGCTAAATTGAACAAGGGAGACTTTGGTTAACCCAAAGGCTCTTCACAGCAAAAGAAACGATCAACAAAATGAAAAGGCACCCCACTGATTGGGAGAGAATATTTACAAATCACCTACCCGGTAAGAGGTTATCCAAAATATATAAGGAACTCTACAAGTCAATAGCAAACAAAAAAAAATTATCTAAGTAAAAAATGACAGAGAGCTTGAACAGACATTTTCCCCCAGGAGACGGAATTGGTGAACAGGAGACGAGCAGGTGAACAGGTGCTCAACAGTACTAATAAGGGAAATGCAAATCAAAACCACAGCAAGAATGGCCCAAAAAGACATGAGATAACACATGCTGGTGAGGATGTGGAGGAAATGGAACCCTTGTACTTTGTCAGTGAGAATGTAAATTGGTAAAGGCACTATGGAAAACAGCATGGAGGGCCCTCAAAGAAAATTGAGAGTAGAACTACATATGATACAGTAATCCCATTTTGGCATATATATCTGAAGGAAATAAAATCACTCTCAGAGATAGCTGCACACCCGTGTTCACTGCAGCATTATTCACAATAACCAAGACATGGAAACAACCTATGTGTCCATCAACCAGGGAATGGATAAAGAAAACGTGATATATTACCTGTAATGAAAATGTGGGATACATAAAGATATTATTCAGTCATAAAGAAGGAAATCCTGACTTTTGTAACAATATGGATGAACCTTGAAGGCATTATGCTAAGTGAAAGAAGACAAAGACAAATGCCGGATGATCACACTTACATGTGGAACTCATAGTAAAATGGTGGTTGTCAGGCTGAGGTGTGGGGTAAATGGAGAGAAGTTGGTCAAAGAGTACAAACTTTCAGTTTTATGATGAGTAAGTTCTAGGTATCTAATGTACAGCATGGTGACCATAATTAGTAATACTGTATTGTACACATTACATATCAATTATATCTCAATAAAGTTGGAAATTAATTAACTAAATGTCACCATGCTGCCATCAAAAAAAAGAAAAACCTACGTAATTCAAAACTTGGAAGCAACCAAGATGTCTTTCAGTGGGTGAATGGAGAAACAAACTAATGTACATCCAGACAATACAGTATTAGCCCTAAAAAGAAATGAGTTATCAATCTGTGAAAACACACAGAGGAACCTTAAACGTGTATTACTAAGTGAAAGAAATCCATCTGAAAAGGCCACATGACATGTAATTCCAACTTTGTGATATTCTGGAAAAGGCAAAACTCTGGAGATAGTAAAAAGGTCAGCAGTTGCCAGGAGGGATGACAGGCAGTCAAACTACCCTGTATGTGGAGTGGATACACTTCATCCTGTATTTGTCCAAGTCAACAGACTGTACAGCACCAAGCAGGAACCCTAGGGTGAACTGCCCACACTGGGGTTTTTTGTGACCATGTACCACACTGGTGGGGAGGGGGGGAATGCTGATAATTAGATATGTTGATAATATAAATGTGTGGTGGCAGAGAATATATGCTTGAGCCTCAAAAAATGCAGGGGTTAGGAGCACCAACCCCCTGTGCCATCAAAAACCTGCATACTATACAGTAATAGCCTACTGTTAACTGGAAGCCTTACTGATAACATAGTCAATTAACATACATTTTGTATGCTACATATATCATATGCTATATTTTTACAGTAAAACAAGCCAGAGAAAACAAAGTTTTTTCAAATTGTCACAAATCTCAAGTTTTTCCCATGTGTTTATTGAAAAAAAAAAACCCGTGTACAAGTGGACACCGCACAGTTCAAACCTGCCTTGTTCAAGGGTCAGCTACATAGGAAGTCACTGTACCTTTCTCTCAGTTTTGCTTGAACTTACAATTGCTCTAATAAAATTAAGGTTTTCTTTTTTTAAGTTGGTCTGCCATAAAATCATATTTTAAAAGTGTGAGAAAAGAGAAATGTCCTTCTCTAATTTGGAAATGCACTGAAGATTAGAATGGAGAAAACAACTGCAGTAAAGCAGAACTGTACATGCTGTTTCTCCAGAACTCTTGGACCTTGGAAGGAGCCCGGACAAGGGTGAACTGACTGCCCCGACATTGTTCAATGACAAAAGCTCTGAAATGACAAAAGCAATGAAAAAAATGACTCATTTTTTTTTTTGAGAGGGCATCTCTCATATTTATTGATCAAATGGTTGTTAACAACAATAAAATTCTGTATAGGGGACTCAATGCACAATCATTAATCAACCCCAAGCCTAATTCTCAACAGACTCCAATCTTCTGAAGCATAACGAACAAGTTCTTACATAGTGAATAAGTTCTTACATGGTGAACAGTGCAAGGGCAGTCATATCACAGAAACTTTCGGTTTTGATCACACATCATGAACTATAAACAATCAAGTCAGATATGATTATTCATTTTATTTTTATACTTGATTTATATGTAAATCCCACATTTCTCCCTTATTTATTTATTTATTTAAATAAAATGTTGAAGTGGTAGGTAGATGCAAGATAAAGGTAGAAAGCATAATTTAGTGCTGTAAGAGGGCAAATGTAGATGATCAGGTGTGTGCCTGTAGACTAAGTATTAATCCAAGCTAGACAAGGGCAACAAAACATCCACGGATGCAGAAGATTTCTCTCAAAACAGGGGGGTGAGGTTCTAAGCCTCACCTCTGTTGATCCCCAATTTCTCACCTGATGGCCCCCCTGCGACTGTGCCTGTCTTAGGCTGTTCCTCCCTTGAGGACTCTTACCCGTCTCTGGCTAACCAGCCGAATGACTCATTTTTTTTTAAGTATTCAAAATGTCCTCAGAAAAGCGCAAACAGGATGTTCTCCATCTTTCCTAAAAATGTAACTTCTTGGAATTCAAGTTTGGTTTCACAACTTTGAATTACCTCTACGCTTTAAAACCAGTCTCCCTCAGAAAGGGAGGTTTAGTTTATGACATCCAATGTGCTTTGGAGTGTTCAAAAATAATGAACATTGTGGGAACAACAGCATATGGTGAATTTAGAGATGCAAATACCCAGTTAACAAATATCTGGTCTACAAAACAAGCCTGTTTATGTAAACTAATTCCTACAAGCCAAAAAGCAGGTTGTTAAGAAGAAATTCAGATGTCTGACAGGCACATGAAAAGATGCTCTGCATCACTAATTACCAGGGAAACGCAAATAAAAACCACAGTGAGATATCACCTCACACCAGTTAAGATGGCCAGCATCAAAAAGACTAAGAACAACAAATGCTGGCGAGAATGCGGAGAAAGGGGAACCCTCCTACACTGCTGGTGGGAATGTAAGCTAGTTCAACTATTGCCGGAAAGCAGTATGGAGGTCCCTTAAAAAACTAAAAATAGAAATACCATTTGACCTGGGAATTCCAATCCTATCAATTTACCCAAAGAAAGCAAGTTCTCAGATTTAAAAAGACAGATGCACTCCTATTGCAGCACTTTTTACAATAGCCAAGATATGGAAGCAACCTAAGTGTTCATCAGTAGATGAGTGGATAAAAGAAGATGTGGTACATATACACAATGGAATACTATTCAGCCATAAGAAAGAAACAAATTCTACTGCTTGCAACAACATGGATGGAGCTGGAGGATATTATGCTCAGTGAAATAAGCGAGGCGGAGAAAGACAAGTACCAAATGATTTCCCTCATTTGTGGGGTATAACAACGAAGCAAAACTGAAGGAACAAAATAGCAGCAGACACAGAGACTCCAAGAAGGGACTAGCAGTTACCAAAGGGGAGGGGTGGGGGAGGGCGGGTGGGGAGAAGAGAGAAGGGAATTGAGGGGTATTATGATTGGCACACATGATGTGGGGGGGTTACGAGGTTAGACAGTGTAGCACAGAGAAGGCAAATAGTGACTGTGGCATCTTACTACACTGATGGGGAGTGACTGCAATTGGGTATGGGGGGGACTCGATAATATGGGTGAATGTAGTAACCACATTGTTTTTCACGTGAAACCCTCATAAGTGTATATCAATATCTTAATTTGAAAAATGCTAAAAAAATTTTTAAAGAAAAAAAGTTCAAATAAGTTGCTATATCACAGGACAGAAATATAAAAATACTGTTACATGTTTTTCTCAAGCAGTACTTATAACTAAGTAGTACTTTTCTTTAAGTAGTACTACTAATTGTCACTGTTAATTAGTCCTATTGTGGCTTTGTTCAAACGGTAGCAGGATAGTCCCCAATGCACAACATTATGTCATTTCAAATGAGCACCAATTTTTCATACTTTGGTTAAGGTAGTGAACTGTGTGTGTCGTTATTTTCCACTACGCCATGGCTGTGTCTTGCGTTGCCCGTCTAAGCCTGCCAGCTCCCCCGGCCCAGGACCCCGAAGGAGGGGACCCCCGAACTGGGGATGCTCACCCGGGACCCCTGCTCCTGGCAAGCCCCGCCCTCATAACAGGCCTGCCCCCAGGACGCGGGCGCTTCCCTGCTGGCCCCGCCCCTCACGACCCGGGCCGGCCCACGCCGAGGAGTCTCCGAGGATTCGCCTCTTCCGGTTTGGGTTGCCATGGTGGCGCCCCGCCCGCCTCACCCAGTCTTTTCCGGTTTCAGTCCTGCGTGGCAGGGCGGGCAGGCGGCCTTGGGCCTTTAGAGCCTTTTCGTCATGGCGGCGCCCTGCTTCCCCTTCAGGCTGCAGCCCGTCGTGGAGGCGCCCCGGTAGCCTCTTTGGGACCCAGGCTCTCTACGTCGCCACAGCTCTCCCTCCTCCCGGCTGCACTAGCGGCTCCCAGGATTCGCCGGAAGTAAAACTTCGGAAGTGAGGCGGTGTCTCTGCCCGGAAGCGACCGCCGCGCAGGGAAAGATGGCGGCGGCGGTTAACGCGGTGCCTTGCGGGGCCCGGCCCGGCTGGCATCCCAAACCCAGGCCGCAGCCGCGCACGTTCCTTGCCGCCGGGCCGGCGCTCATAGCAAGCGGCGATGAGCTGGTGGCCGCCGTGTGGCCGTACCGACGGCTGGCTCTGCTGCGGCGCCTCACGGTGCTGCCGTTCGCGGGGCTGCTCTACCCGGCCTGGCTGGGCGCCGCGGCCGCTGGCTGCTGGGGCTGGGACGGCAGCTGGGCGCAGGTCCCTGAGGCCGCGCTGCTGGTGCTCGCCACCATCTGCCTCGTGCACGCTCTCACCATCCTCTCCGGGCACTGGTCCGTGCACGCGCACTGCGCGCTCACCTGCAACCCAGTAAGTGCGCGGGCTCGAACCCGACCCCTGCCACCGTCGGGCCTCGCCGCAGGTCGCAACCACGGGCCCCCAGCGGCGCCTTTCTACCCCTTTAGCGTCGGCTAAATCCTGGTCCTATTGCTGACTTGCTTGTGCAGGTCGCCCCCTTTTTTGAAGTTCCTCCCTGGTCGTTCAGATACGGTAAGGTGATACCTGTAAAAAGGCACTTAACGTAGGGCCCGGCATATGTCGCTGTTTGATGGGGCTTGTTAAGTAATGCTAGGTCGCCGTTACTGCTCAGTTGTTTCTCATGGAAACGATCCTGTCTTCCTTCTCATCTGTCTTCTACTTTCGTTTTCAAAGCGTGAGGCTAGACCTGGGGGAGGTTTTGAGAACTCTGCTGCCCAGTGCCCAGAGGCCCTCCCCCATTGTGAGCTTGAAATGCCGATAATTGCAGCCTTTAAGAGGAGCAGGAGCTATCTGCAGGCAAGTAGTTTAACCACTTGGAGTCTTATAAGGGTAGGGAACAGAGAACTGCTGTCAGAGTACATCTTCGCAGGTGTGACCCTTAGACTCGAGATCGGAATGAGTGAGAGCTGCCCTGGGTCAGCAGTTGGTGTGGTGACTGCGCCACCACCCTCTGGGCCTGACTCAGGTGACCCAGCAGGTTGGGAGCCAGGGGCGCCGAGGTCAGCCTCCAGCCAGCCTCCCCTCTGGCCCCTGGTGTGTGTGTGTTGGAAGAAGAGGGAAAGCATAGCCCCAAGGCTGTTGAAAGAGCGCAAAGTCCCCTCTTCCCCCTTTGACTCTGAATGTGGGTTTAATTTTCTTTCTCTTCTTAGAGAGTGAAATCTCCCTTATCCCAACAAGCCTTACCTCCAGGGGAGGGACTCAAAATGTCTGGGCTTGGTGGCTTCAAGTCTGTACAATGAAAGACCCCAGTAAGGGTCAGTCAAGTGGAGGAGAGTTGGGGAACTGTGACAGCACCACCACCACCACCACCAAACTTCCAGTTGCCTTTGGGCCTGCAGCTATAAAGTATGACTGTCCACTTTCTCTCCGGGTATCAAGAACAAGGAGACGCCAAGCTGCCTTGGGGTTAGGAAGGGCAGATCTGGGTTTCATTTTCCCCTTCTGTAAAGTGAGAACTGTAACACCTACCTCAGGGCACCACTGTGAGAAGAAACCCAGGTGACATATGTAAGCGCCTGGCCTGGGTCCGACCCTGTGGAGCACTTTGCACTTTTCTCCCCTTGCGTTTCACCAAAGCTCCTTGTTGTGTCTTTGTCGTTATTTTCTGCCTCCTTCAGTGGCCTATGAACTCCCCAAGGGGCGGGCCTGTCTCTCAGGGTCACTGCTATGGCACCCCACCACCACCCCAACTCTGAGATGCACACATCACATGCCAGAGCAGCGGTGGAGGGGGGATGCAGCTCAGGACTGTGGAAGCACTAATTAAGCTCCACTCAGTGCCTCCATGTCTCAGGTGCTGAGGGAACTGGTGCACAAACAAAACCAGACCAAACCCATTGCCTTCCTGGTGTTCATAGGGGAGATAGAAGTCACACTCTGCAGTCGGTGCTAAAGAGGGCAAATCAGGACAAGGACAGGCACGTTGTAGGGGAATGTGGATGGGGCTGTCCAGGGGAGCCTCCTGAGAAGGTGACATTTGCACAAAGACCTGAAGCCAGCTGTGTAACCACCTGTTCTGGGCAGAGAAATGGCTTATGCCAAGGCTCTTAGCTGAGGCAAAGATGGGCCTCATCGTCCCTCGTCACTCCAGGACAAGACATGACTAGTAAGTGGGGAGGTGAGGCAGCCAGAGGCCAGGCAGGCTGTGGCGGGGCTCAGGTCACATGCTCGCAGGGGCAGTGTTCTTTCTGTTGGAGTTCAAGTTGCCGTTAGCACAGCCCTGGGCGTTGGGTCCTGTCTGTGACCTCAGCTTTATGATATGGGACCAGACACACAGTGAGGTGGTATCCCTTGTCCTAGTGACAGATTGTGGAGTGGCCAAGAGCGCGCCAGGAGCCCATGTTCCAGAACATATCTGCAGAGCCTCTGCACCCACATCCTCCCCAGTAGGGGGCTGAGGAGGGCTCAGCAGTAGCACTTTGCCTCTCACAGGAATACGACTCCAGCAAAGCGACCTTTGTGAAGGTGGTGCCGACCCCCAACAACGGCTCCACTGAGCTCGTGGCCCTGCACCGCAATGAGGTAGGGACCACCCAGCACAGGGCCTGGGTGGGATACCCAGGCACTGACACCCTGGGTCAGGGGCCCCTGCCACAGCCACACCTTCTCCCACAGGGTGAGGACGGGCAGGAGGTGCTGTCCTTTGAATTCCAGAAGATCAAGTATTCCTATGATGCTCTGGAGAAGAAGCGCTTCCTTCCTGTGGCCTTTCCTGTTGGAAATGCCTTCTCGTTCTACCAGACCAACAGAGGGTTCCAGGAGGACTTGGAGATCCGCATGGCTGAGAAGAAGTTTGGGAGCAACAAGTGAGTCACCATGGCCCCGTGTGCTATCCCTGCCCACAGGGCTGGGGCTCTCCCGTGGTCAAAAGCCCAGGTGCCTAGCTGAGTCTGAGGCTCCTCTCCTGTTTCTGCCCTGCTGCGCCCACGTTAGGGTGCCTGGGATGTGGGAAGGAGGGTCTGCCTTTTCAGCAGAGCGTCCCAGGAGAAGGTGGCGGGTGCCCTCTGAGAAGTGTGCTCTAGTCTGGTCTCTCCAGAGCTTGCCTGCTGACCGAGCCCTCGGTGGGCACCTTCGCTGTGACACGTACAGTCTTTGTGGGACCTGGCCCACAGCCAACGAGTTGGCTGTTAGTCCTCACTCTGTTGTTGTAGCTCTTTGTTCTAACCTTTTCCTAAGCTGTCTCCTTTCTCCTCATCCCCATCCTGGTACTTTAGGAGTGGTGCTAAAAAAAAAAAATTGGATCAGCAATCACAGTAGCTCTCCTTTGTAGTGGCTAGAATGGCAGACATCCTGCACACGCTATCTCCTCTGATTGCTGAAACTGCCAGTGCTGCACATGACTGAGAGCGCAGAGCTGGGCTTGAAGACCCTGTCGTTTGGCTTCAGAGCCCCTTCCCGGCACCGTCATCATCATTCTAAACCTGAAAACCCTCAGAGCCTGTAGATGACCCTAGTTGACATCGCCAGTTTCCTGGCTACACGGGGCCACTACACGGTGCCACACAACACACCCTTAGGCCCCTGCTTGCCATTCCAGGGCCTTTATTGAGGGAGTTTCGGAGAACTCTGGCTGCAGAGCGGCCCTCGCCAATGCGGGGCTTAGTTGTGTTTCAGGCCCCTGGGTACTTTGGATGCCCGGCAACCGGGCCGACCCTGTGCACCTTCACAGCTTCCGCCCCACAGCCGTGTGTTCCTTCTCTGCTCACCTTGTCACCCAGCCTGATGACAGGTTCTGTCTGATCCCAGTGGTGCTCAGGTGGGCGTCTGCCTGAGGAACCCGGTGCTGACTCAGAAGCTTCATCCAGGTTCTGTGGAGCGGCAGGGGGGGGCCGCAGTCAGCGTGCCTGCCCCGGTGCCGTGGGACAAGGGAGGCAGTAGTCGAGCAGAGTGTCCCGTCTGGCTCCTTGTTTCCTGGGGAGGCTTGTGGGACCCCCCACCATGAACAGGGTGGGGGTTTGTCGTCTTGCAGGGCCGAGATGGTGGTGCCCGACTTCTCAGAGCTGTTCAAGGAAAGAGCCACGGCGCCCTTCTTTGTGTTCCAGGTAAAGCTGCAGCTACAGCCCTTACCCCCACTCCACTCCTCAGGGCTTTCACAGCCCAAGCCACCATCACCCCCAAACCTGAAAACCTCTGTCCTCATGGGTCTGAGCCTGTGAGCAATCCAACTCCACAGTCCCTGGGTGGCGCGCCTACGGACAGACAGGCCATGTCCCACAGGTGTTCTGCGTGGGGCTCTGGTGTCTGGACGAGTACTGGTACTACAGCGTCTTCACACTGTCCATGCTGGTGGCCTTCGAGGCCTCCCTGGTGCAGCAGCAGATGCGGAACATGTCAGAGATCCGGAAGATGGGCAACAAGCCCCACATGATCCAGGTGTGGCTAGCAGGGAGGCCAGATGGGAGGGAGCTCCCTGCCGGGCATGGGATGGGCTGCGACTGGTTCTGAGATGCACCTGCACCATGCCCACACCAAAGCCAGCGCTGACCATACCTGCTCCGGCCCAGGTCTACCGAAGCCGCAAGTGGAGGCCCATCGCCAGCAGTGAGGTTGTCCCCGGGGACATCGTCTCCATCGGTGAGGCGTTGTCCTGCTCCACCCCGGTGGGAGCCCTCCCTGTGGCTGCTGTCCAATGCCACCCCTGCTCTGCCCTACAGGCCGCTCCCCACAGGAGAACCTGGTGCCGTGCGACGTGCTTCTGCTGCGGGGCCGCTGCATCGTGGATGAGGCCATGCTCACAGGGGAGTCAGTGCCGCAGATGAAGGTGCTTGCGGGGGAGGGGACTCAGTCCCATCAGGTGCATCGCCATTCTAGTCACGTGGGCGGGCGGGAGAGAGCAGGGGGCTGGGCCAGGACCCCACTCAGGTGCAGATGGAGGAGGGACAGCCCTGGCACAGGAGGCTAGAGGAGGCAGAGGGCAGGCAGTAGGTAGCAGGAGCCGCCAGGCTCCCTGAACAAGGACAGAATGGGAGTGTGGAAAGAGAAAGAGATGAGAAAGGCCACGCCATGGGGTGGGATTGGGCATCCAGGCCAGGAATCAGGGGTAGCAGACTCAGAGGGTGTGGACCCTACAGAGGGTCCAGGCAGGGAGCCAGCTCTCAAGATCTGGGGTACGGAGGAGGGGGCTGGGGTGTACCAGCCTCACTGTCCTCCCCAGGAGCCCATTGAAGACCTCAGCCCTGACCGCGTGCTGGACATCCAGGCCGACTCCCGGCTCCACGTCATCTTTGGGGGCACCAAGGTGGTGCAGCACATTCCCCCCCAGAAGGCCACCACGGGCCTGAAGCGTAGGTGCCTCGGGGGCGTCTGGAGGTGTCCTGACCCCACCACCCCTGAGCCCTGCACGTCCGTTTGGTTGTGCACAAGTCAAGAGGAGCAAATGTAAATGACGCATGCTCTGCTTATCTCCACAGCAGTCGACAACGGGTGTGTGGCCTACGTCCTCAGGACCGGGTTCAACACGTCCCAGGTGTGGTGCCCTGCCCAGCTCTGGGGAGGTGGACCATGGGGCGGGTGGCAGACAGTCAAGACAGTGGCCCTTTCAGACCCCAGAACATCCACCCCATAGGCCCACTGTGACAGCAGGTACTGAGCTGCGAGCCAGGGTACACAGGTGACCCCCAGACCAGGCCCACTGCCCCCCGTCTGTGGTTTCAGGGGGAGCACAGACAAAACGGGCTGTAACCCCACATTTTGGGGTTGTGAGCAAAGTCATTCCCTTAAGCTTTCCATTGAAGTACTGTCTGGTAGAGGTGGTGGCCAGACCTTCCAGAAAACTCAGGCCCCCACCTCAGCCACATCCTTCCCCAACCCCTAGGTCTTGGCCAAGCTGTGGCCGCCTGCATTGCGTAGTGGTCCCTGGAACAGCTGTGCGGTTGACTGCTGGACTGGGGTGGGCCTGGGCAAGCACTCCCCATCAGCAGAGAGCCTCTGCCCAGACGCTTTCAGCTGGAGGAGGCGCCACCGTCCCCCAGGAAAGCCTCTGTCCCTCCCTTCCCATAGGGCAAGCTGCTGCGCACCATTCTCTTTGGGGTCAAGAGAGTGACCGCAAACAACCTGGAGACCTTCATCTTCATCCTCTTCCTCCTGGTTTTTGCCATTGCCGCAGCCACCTATGTGTGGATTGAAGGTAAGCAGTGCTGCCCTCCACCCGTCTCCTGGGCCCTGTCCGCATGGCCCTGTCCCCAGACTGGTAGACCCACTCTCCTCAGGCACCAAGGACCCCAGCCGGAACCGCTACAAGCTGTTTCTGGAATGCACGCTGATCCTCACCTCAGTCGTGCCTCCAGAGCTGCCCATCGAGCTGTCGCTGGCTGTCAACACCTCCCTCATTGCCCTGGCCAAGCTCTGTAAGTGCCTGAGGCAGAGCTGGGGTGCCAAGTGGGCTGGGGCCTAGCAGGATCCCTGACCCTGGCTCCCTCCTCCCAGACATGTACTGCACGGAGCCTTTCCGGATCCCCTTTGCCGGCAAGGTGGAGGTGTGCTGCTTTGACAAGACGGGGACCTTAACCAGCGACAGCCTATTGGTGCGCGGAGTGGCTGGGCTCAAGTGAGTGGGGGCGGGGAGGCTTGGGCCCTGAGGCATCAGTGGAGGGCTCTCTGGAAGCTCATGGGACAGAGCTGCCCTGCCTCCACCCCTACAGTGAGAGGTGTGTGCAGTGTATTGCAGGGGTCCGGTCCGAGGTCCTTCCCATGCACTTCACAGTCTGAGAGAGCAGCTTGGGGGCCCACCTTGGGCCCTGGGCAGCTATGTGACCTCTGGGTGTGTGCATGAGAGGGCTCAGGTGTCACAAGGCCCAAAATGATGCCCTGCAGGCCCTCTAGTGACTGGTACAGGGTGGGGGCCCATCCCTCACCCTGGTATCAATTCCTGGGGTTCCAGCTCACCTCTACCCTGTAACGAGCTGTTCCTCATCCTTACAGAGATGGAAAGGATGTGACTCCTGTGTCCAACATCCCCGTAGAAACACACCGGGCCCTGGCCTCATGCCACTCACTCATGCAGCTGGATGACGGCACCCTTGTGGGTGACCCTCTCGAGAAGGCCATGCTGACAGCTGTGGACTGGACGCTGACCAGAGGTGAGGGGCTGGAGCCTTAGGCCCAGTTGGAACCAGCTGCCAGCTTTCACTGCCACAGGCCGGGGGCTGCACCCCTCAGAAGAGACCTGTGTGCCCAACTTGGGCAGGCAGTCCCCTAGGTGGGTGAGCGTAGGCTCACCTCTGATCTGGGATAGCCCACGTCCTTAGGTGTCCCCCTGGGTTGGAACCTGCCTAGCCCCGCCTAAAGCCGTGGGACAGGGTCCTCCCAACCCATGTCTCACTCTGACCCCTCCCAGTTCTAGGAGTTCCCAGAGGCCCCACGTCTGGGTGCAGGAGGTGGGAGGGACTGAGGGGGAAGGCGGGGGCTTGGCTTCTCTGTGGAGCGAAGGTCCTCAGGACTCGTACTTATTTGTTTCCAGATGAGAAAGTATTCCCCCGAAGTATTAAAACTCAGGGGCTGAAAATTCACCAGCGCTTTCATTTTGCCAGTGCCCTAAAGCGAATGTCCGTGCTCGCCTCCTATGAGAAGCTCGGCTCCACCGACCTCTGCTACATGGCAGCCGTGAAGGGGGCCCCTGAAACGCTGCACTCCATGGTGAGCCACCCCAGCCCCAGGGGGGAGGGGGCGTGGGGCATTCAGTGACATCCCCCTGCATTCCCTGCAGTTCTCCCAGTGCCCGCCTGACTACCACCACATCCACACGGAGATTTCCCGGGAAGGAGCCCGTGTGCTGGCGCTGGGGTACAAGGAGCTGGGGCACCTCACCCACCAGCAGGTAAGGCCCACCTGTGGGGCCCTCACCCTGGTGGCCCCCATCCCCTGCAGCACTGCCACCCTGGTAGGCAGCGTTTCCTCTTCCTCCTCCTTGCCCTCTACCTTTAGTGGCACTCAGTCCTCTGTCCCTTCTCCACTGTATCCTATCCAGTCCAGCTCCCAAGGCTCCCTCCTGCAGAGCCCAGCCAGGCCCATGTCTGCCCAGCCTCCTGCCCCACACCCAGTGGTCCTTGCACACACACACCCTGCCCCGGGAATGCTAGGAAGGCCCTCGGACCCCCTGCATCCGGCCCACTCTGCCCCTGCCCTTCCCAGTCACCTCAGTCTCGGGGCGTCTCCGGCTTTCACTTGTGTCCAGTGTCCCGTCAGCCACTGGCTCTCCTCCCACCTCCACTGCCAGCACTGCGTCTGTATCTGCTTCCATCCTGCCTCTCAGCCAGTCAGTCCGCTGGGCCTTCCAGAGCACATGCCAGCTCGGGGCCCTAAGTCCGGAGTCCCAAAGGGGGCTGCTCACAGCACCCCAACCCATCTGCCCCCATCCCCTGCCTCATGCCCCTCTGCGTTCTTATTTCTGTGATTTTCTTTATTTCATGTCTCCTCTGGTAGAGGGCAGTCTCCATTGGGGATGGGGGGCTTTAGTTTCTGGTGTGGGGTAGTGTGAGCATGGGCTCACTGGTTAAAAGAGTCCCAGTTTTTCTGTCTGGGAAGCCAAGCCACGGGGCACTGTGCCGCACTGTCGTCCACACCAGGGGGTGAAGGCGCCATGGTGGGAGGCACAAGACCACCAGCCATGTCCAAGCCCCAGTGCCTCCACGGTGCCCCGGCACCCTCCTGTGCCTCTCACCTGCTGACCCTTGAGTGTTCTGTGAGGATAGGGCTTTCCCTGACCTCCCCTTCCTACCCCCACCGTCCAGCACATTGTCAGAGCTCAGAAATGGAGGGGCAGGGATGGGTCACAAGGGCACCCCCGTATCCCTACACAGGCCCGGGAGGTCAAGCGGGAAGCCCTGGAGTGCAATCTCAAGTTTGTGGGCTTCATCGTAGTCTCCTGCCCGCTCAAGGCCGACTCCAAGGCTGTGATCCGCGAGATCCAGAACGCATCCCATCGGGTATGACTGCCGGACCCCTCCCAGCCAGACCATTGGGCAGTGGGCAAACCGGTCTCGGCAGTTCCTTCCAGAGGGGGAATTGTGACAGCAGGGGACAGTTCCACACTCGGTGGGGCAAGCTGGGGTGGTGTGTAGGTCTCAGCAGTAAGGACACCATGAATTTTGGCTGAACTCTGTCGTGGCTCAGGTGCTCACGCTGTCCCAGGCCTGAGGATGCTGTGGGACCCAGCCTGTGCCCACCCTGGTCACATCACTTCTCGGGCCTCAACTTCCTGGGAAGTGAGTGCAGTGCCCCCACTCTACCCCGTCCTCAGGAAGAGGGGCTGCAGTTGGGGCAGGGGATGTGGAGGCAATTCCCAGACAGCCGCATCTGTCTGTCCTGCTGGTTTGTTTCCTAGTCTGGGACCCAAGATGCACTGCAGGGTGTGGGAGGTCAGCAAGCAGTCTCAGAGGGACTGGCCCCAATCAGGCTTTAAGCCGGGTGGCGGGAGCATGTATCCATCTGCTGCCTGGGGCAGCTACCAAGCCATGAGGGTCCACACCAAGGGCCTGTTCTCAGTTTATATTAAAAGTGAAGCTGCAGATGTTCTCAGACAAGAACAGGTATATAAGTTGTTTGCATAAAACATCACTGGGGGGTGGGTTATGGTGTCTGGAAGCCTGTTCCCCGTTAGGGGACAGGACCTCCTTCTGTGGCTTTCCTCGGAGGGGACTCAAATCTCCAGATCTCCGGGCTGGAGTTCTGACCTGCTGGGCCCTGCCCTGCTGAGCCCTGCCCTGCTGAGCCTCTGCCCTCTCCCCAGGTGGTCATGATCACAGGTGACAACCCTCTCACTGCCTGCCATGTGGCCCAGGAGCTACATTTCATTGAGAAGGCGCACACGCTGATCCTGCAGCCTCCCACGGAGAAAGGTGAGGCCACCCTGTGTGGCTACGGGCAGGGGGCACCTTGAGTCCAAGAATAGCTTCATCTGGTGGCCTGCTTGCATGCCAGGCCTGAGAGTAGGTCACCGAATATCTGTGACACAAGCCTGTAGATCTCAACCCTGCCCTGTGCTCAGGCCATCTGGCCACGGAGCTCCACACCCACATGTCCAGCAGCGCAAGGGCAATCACTAGTTCCAAGATGAGGGACAATTTCCAAACTCTGGGCAGTTGATTGTAGTCACACCAACCCATGTTTCATCTCTTCACACCCACCTTGGGCCTGGCAGGCTGTTTGCATGACAAGTGCTCCTCTCTGGAGCACTCGGACAGCGGGTGTTCATGCTCGCCATGGCTGGACCCCTCACACAGGCCAGGACAGCCTGCAGTACCACAAGGGTTTCCTCTGCCCCACATGAGAGGGCTTGCCATTCCCACGCACCACATAGGGGGAAGCTGACCAGGTTTGCTATTAAGGGTTTGAACCCAGGCATCCTGACTCCAGAGCTCATGGCCTCTGGCAACTCCTGAGTAACCATGTTGGCTGCAAGTGGTGCCCCAGAGTCAGACCAATAGAGGGGCAAGTGCAGTCCCTGCGCCTTTGGCTGGTGGAGTGGGATCTATCAGATGGCACAGGATGGTGCCCAGTGTAGGGCCTGGGTCGGGAGGGACATTCACTGGGGGTCACTGAGCTGTAGGCCAGAGGAGGGTGCTGGTATGGCCCAGCAGGGCAGCTTCCGAGACCTTTTCAGCCATCTCGTGGTCTACACTGTTAGTCGCAGATTCCTGTCCTAGCCCCAGACACTGGGCTTCTTGAAAGCTCAAGGGTCACGGGCAAATGGCCCAGAAGTGGCTGTCAGGACTGCTAATGGGCAAGCAAAGCCGCTGTAACAAAATGGCCACAACAACAGCAGGTGGAGGTTTTCCTTCCAGCCAAGGCAGCCCAGGGCGAGCCATCCAGGGCTGGTGGGCCATCTTTGGTACTCAGTGGCTGTACCTAGGCCAGACAGCTGGAAAGAAGAAGTGGATGGCAAGCAGTGTCTGTCCTGAGGAAGTTACTGCAGTGTGCTAGCCCTGGGAAAGCAGGGTCTCAGGCAGGCCCCAGGGACGGGGGGTTCATTGGGTTAGGGGCCAGTTGTGGGGTGTCTCGCTTCCGAGGTCAGGCTGCCTGGGTTTGAATCTGGCCCTGTCACATGGTCTTAGGCTCTGGGTTCTCAGAGGGTTCTGGATGATACCAGTGAGGTATCTGGGGCCCAGGGTGCAGGTTGGTGTGGAGAGGGGTTGGGAGTGCGGGGTGGGGGCCAGGCAATACTGGGACCATATCCGGGGATCCAAGCAAGGGGGTCTGCCAGAGCAGCTGAGCCATGGCCCTTACCTGGTACCGGCCCCGCAGGTGGGCCCTGTGAGTGGCACTCCATCGATGGCAGTGTCACGCTGCCCCTGGCCCGAAGCTCCCTGAAGGCACTGGCCCTGGAGCATGCGCTCTGCCTCACGGGTGACGGCCTGGCCCACCTGCAGGCCGAGGACCCCCAGCAGCTGCTTTGCCTCATCCCCCACGTGCAGGTGTTTGCCCGCGTGGCCCCCAAACAGAAGGTGAGTAAAAGGGGTGGCGGGATTGGGCAGGGCCCTGGGGGATGCACAGCCCTTACTTGGCCTATCTCTTGCCCCTCCAGGAGTTTGTCATCACCAGCTTGAAGGAGCTGGGCTACGTGACCCTAATGTGTGGGGATGGCACCAATGATGTGGGCGCCCTGAAGCACGCTGACGTGGGTGAGCCCTGCAGGCTGGGCTGCTGCTCCTCCGTCGTCCTGTCACACAGGCTTAACATCAGAGACACCGAGGCAGCGGGGCAATGGGGCAGGGCCTAGTGGATTGGGGATACAAGGGGCTGCAAGGCCACGGAGGGACATGGGTGTTTGAGCAACAGCATGGCGGGGCCAGGGAGGCTCTGAGGGCCAGACGGGTTGGTTTGCTCAGGCCACTGGGCACCATGTAGGGACTGTGTGGGAGCTTAGGGCTGAGTTCCGAGGCCAGGGGGAGAGGGGACAGTGGAAGCTAAAATGTTTGCCAGCATTTTTGTAGCCTTGGATCTGTGCTGACAATGCAGACATCAAACTGATGTTTGACAATTTAATGCAGTCTTGATGCTTTTCACATGTTTATGTGCTTTATTTACCAACTACAGCATCTGTCACTTACCGCTTATCACTTAGAATTACAGTTCTTGCCGATAAACTTCTTTGGAAGCCAGTTAATTCTGACCTGTCCAGTGTTAAGTGCATTTGGGGTTTTGTTGTGTTTTAAAGCAGTTTGTAGAAAGTAAGATAGACCTCTGAGAGGCACTTCCTGGGGAGGGGGGGGAGGTTTGGCTCCGGGGCCGGCAGCTCCATCCCTGGGTGAGCAGGCCCCTGCGCCTCCTCTGGGCGGACATACACATGCGCCCTCCCCCCAGGTGTCGCGCTCCTGGCCAATGCGCCGGAGAGGGTGGTTGAGCGGCGGCGGCGGCCCCGGGACAGTCCCATCCTGAGCAGCAGCGGAGTCAGGGCCACCTCCAGGGCGGCCAAGCAGAGGTCGGGGCTCCCGCCCCCTGAGGAGCAGCTGGCCTCACAGCGGGTGAGTCTTGGGAGGGGGGCACCTGTGCCCCCTTTGTCGCTGGGTCTCACCCCCTGCTGTCTGCCCCACAGGATCGCCTGAGCCAGGTGCTACGGGACCTCGAGGACGAGAACACACCCATCGTGAAGCTGGGAGATGCCAGCATCGCAGCACCCTTCACCTCCAAGCTCTCGTCCATCCAGTGCAGTGAGTCCTGCCACACACCACTCCCCTCTCCCCTCCCGGGCCCTCTGCCCACACCCCTGCCCACACCTGCCTCCCCCCACAGTCTGCCACGTGATCAAGCAGGGCCGATGTACATTGGTGACGACACTGCAGATGTTCAAGATCCTGGCGCTCAATGCCCTCATCCTGGCCTACAGCCAGAGTGTCCTCTACCTGGAGGGCGTCAAGTTCAGTGACTTCCAGGCCACACTTCAGGGGCTGCTGCTGGCCGGCTGCTTCCTCTTCATCTCCCGCTCCAAGGTAGGCGGGGACAGGAGCAAAGCAGGACCTCCTGCAGCAGCCTAGGGGTACCCTCTGCCTCTGAAAGCCACAGCACCTGCCCCAGAGGTCCTGGGAGGCTTCTTGGAACAGTGTCCTTAGGCCAGTCAGGACAGGCTCGTGGAGATGCTGCTGTGTGTCGACCGTTTTGTCCTCACAGCGGCCCTTAGGGTGGAACTGTCATCGCCACGTTACGATGGGGCAGGGCAGGTGCCCGCCAAGGCTCCTCGGAGTTCCGCACTCTCCACAGGCTAGGGTCTTGGGTGGGCCACACAGCGCACATAGGCAGGGAGAGGGCAGACGTGCGACGATTGTCAGGACCACTCAGAAAGCGTGCAGGACCAGGAAAACCACAAAGTGGGTTATAGGCTATGGCGGAGAGCCTCAGGGTCAGTTGGGGAAGTCTGTGTGAGGCTGACACCCAGTGACATCCAGGCTAACTCTTCAAAGAAGAAGGGAGCCAGCCAGGAATGAGGTGGAAAGGCTACGGGAGCTGATACGAGGAAGCCCTGGTGGCTGGAATAGGACTGGGGGCAACCATGAGCCCCGAGGAGGCTTTGAGTTTATTCTAGAGTGGGGAAAAAGGGCGACATCTGGAATGAGCCGCAGGGGGCAAGTGGAGCTCTGGGGGTCACCAGGATCTGGTGACTGCTCTCTGCACATGGCTTGAAGGAGGCAGGGGTCCCCAGAGTAAGCCTGGGCCCTGACCCCAATCCTACCACTGCAGCCCCTCAAGACCCTCTCCCGGGAGCGGCCCCTGCCTAATATCTTCAACGCCTACACTGTCCTCACGGTTGTGCTCCAGTTCTGCGTTCATTTCCTGAGTCTTGTCTACCTGTATGGCGAGGCCCAGGCCCGGAGCCCTGAGAAGTGAGCGCTGCCTGGCACGGGGGTGGACAGGGTGCTCCCAAGAGGAGGTGGTGTCCCTGTGGTCAGGGTGGCAGGAGGGCATCACAGGCAATGGCCAGGGCCAGGCCAGTGGGGTAGGCCAGGCAGGGCGCTGGCTCTGTAGGGTCAGGGAGTCACAGAGGGGCCTGTCCCCCATGCATCCCCACAGACAGGAGCAGTTTGTGGACCTGTACAAGGAGTTTGAGCCGAGCTTGGTCAACAGCACCGTGTACATAATGGCCATGGCCATGCAGATGGCCACCTTTGCCATCAACTATAAGGTGAGACCCAGCCCCTGCCTGAGCTCACCCTGCCCCTCTCAGCCCCATGGTACATGGCCATCCATCCACCTGTCCCCAGGGCCCGCCCTTCATGGAGAGCTTGCCAGAGAACAGACCCCTGGTGTGGAGCCTGGCCGTGTCACTCCTGGCCATTGTAGGCCTGCTCCTGGGCTCCTCGCCTGACTTCAACAGCCAGTTTGGCCTTGTGGACATCCCTGTGGAGGTGAGTGGCCCCATGGACCATGGGGCCCCGGGACTCAGCTTGGACCCATCTGCAGGCATCCAGCTCACCAACGCTCCCTGCCCCGCAGTTCAAGCTGATCATCGCCCAGGTCCTGCTCCTGGACTTCTGCCTGGCGCTCCTGGCTGACCGTGTCCTTCAGTTCTTCCTGGGGACCCCGAAGCTGAAAGTGCCTTCCTGAGGCGGCAGTGCCGGCACCTGCTACCCACTCTGTTGCCACTGGGCAGGAGCCCCCACCATGAGGCTGGCCCAGCCTTCCCCCCAAGACTGAGCTGGGGCCCCCACATGGCTGTTGGCCTGGCTGGTAGAACCAGCCCCAGGCCAGCACCTTTGGTAAATAAAGCAGCATCCAGGATTTTAAGAAGCCCAGCCTCCACCTCTGTCTGCACCACAGGTGGGGTCGTGGGGCAGGGTGGTCACAGAGGAAGGTCCTGGCACCCTGCCACGGACCATGAGGTCATACTCTCTGCCGTACATTCAGTACTGGGATGGGCTGAGCTTTGTGCCCAGAGAGCACTACATATTTCCTGGCTTAACAAGCACCCCCTATTTCTGTGGTCTCAACTGCACATTTGGATGCCTCAGGCATTGGAGGTTTCTAAGGATCCACAACATTTTTCTCTTTTCTGTAATACACAAAATAACATCCCTCTTTCAGGGTGTATTAGATGTTAGAAAGTTCAATCCGCACCATTACAAGCACTAACTCGGGACATATTCGGGGTCCTACACCACGAGAGTGCCATTGCCATCCAGGCTCTGACCAGTAGCCTGTCTTGGCCCTCGTGACGAAGCCGTCCTCGCTTCCTGCGGACGCTCACTCACTACAACTCAGGAATTGCAGAGTAGGCGACCTGAGAGCAGTGTGTCACGCACGGTCAGTCAGAGATTTCTTGCCTTGTCAACAGCCAAAACCTTTAAAAAGCAATTAGAAACATGAAATCTATTTCCAGCCAGAAATTCCATGGAATGCAGGGTGTGGATATATTTTTGTAACTTTGACAAGCTGCATGTGAGGACCTCAGGCCAGGGGATCCAGGACCAGGCTCGGCAGGGATTCTTGGCCCTTTCCCACCCTCACCCTTTGGTCATCCTGAGCAGTGCACCCCTGTCTGGCTTCCACATTGGGAGTGTGGTCCACGGCCCAAGGCAGACACCGGGAGCCAGAGGTGGGAAGGGGCAGGGATAAGCCATGGATGCCCGTGGGCCTCACGTGTCCCCTGAGCACCGACCAAGGTCTCCGGAAGAGTAGGGGCGCCAGACCCGCCTACCTGGCAGAGGGGCTGCCGTGATCAAGTGGAATCCCTGAGACAATTGGGGTGATCCGGAAAGCACTCTGAAGCAGGGCTTTGCTGGAAATCACTTGGATGTGCTCTCTGCTCCAGCCCTGCATGCCGGAGACGGGTGCAGGTGCGCTGTAACGGAGGTCTCGGGGCCTGACCTAGCTGTGAGGGTTCACAGGGGTTCCCCCAGGCTAGGGGTCTCCTGCTCCAGAGAGAGGTCTTAAAAGAGTCCAGTGGAATCTGTCAGGATATCCACCCTCCACCAGGGGACCCCTTGCCCCCATCAGGCCGTGTTGGTTTCAGGGGCCTAACAGTCTCCCTGACGGGTGTAACAGGCAGTGTGGGAGGTTCCGAGACAGACCCCCGGGCCGCGTGGGCTCTGCGGGGCCACCGCCGGGAGAGAGCGCGGTCGGGCCGTAGAAAGAGAGGTGGGGCGAGGAAGCGTGGCCAGGAAGAAGTCCTGGGGTGTCCGGGTCTCGGGCGTCTCGGCCTCGGGTGGACACTCCGGAGGCCCCGGTCTCAGCATCTCCCGGGACTCGGGCAGTGGGCGAGGCCCACGCTTCCGGGCCGCGGGGCGTGGCCACCCGACAGGCGGGGCCTGAGGCGGGGTCGGCTTCGGGGCGCGGGCCGGGCGGGGCTGTCGCGGCGCGGGGGCGTGCCTGGCCGCGAGGCGGGGCGGCACGGAACCTGGGCGGCGGCGGCCGCGGCAGGAAACCGGGGCTGGGCCCCGCCGGCGAGCGATCACGTCCCCGTCCCAGTCCTCGCGGAGCGATCCTCGGGCCGGGCCATGGACGCGGCAGAGCCGGGTAGGCGGTCCGGGACTCGCAATCAAACGGGCCTCCCCCGACCCTACCCCGCCTCCTAAATTGAGGGCCCCGCCTCCCCGTCTCCGTCCAGAAAGCCGGGAGAAGAGGTCCTGAATGGGGAGGATGCGGGGATCTTCCATGGTAGAGACCCCCCCAAGCCGAGAGGGGCCCGGCCACCAGTCCCTCAACCCCTCCCCCCATGGAGTCCTCACCCCGGATGCCTGGGGGGGGGGCCCAGGAAGGGGAAGTGGCCGCTTCTGCTTCTGATATTTGTGATGGGGGCAGGGTGTCACGGCCGCTGATGGAGGGGGCGACGCGGCAGGATCTCCATCTGGTGCCTGCACTGCCCGGGGAGGGGGCAGTGCTGTCCGGGCCCCGAGGAAGGGGTGGGCTGCGGCAGAAATGTGGCAAGGTCCGACGTGTGTTTCCGGCTGCCTTTGTGTCTCTGTTGTACATGCTCAGTGTCACTTGCCCTCTGTGTCCCTCCTAGTTTCAGTGCCCCCATGTGTGTTTCTGCTAAGGGTTCTGTGCTGGCCTGTCCCACGTGTATTTCTATCTGTCTGGCCTGAGTCCATGTGGTTCCATTGTCAGGCCGGCCTTCTCCCCAGGAACAGTGTGGCTGCATCTGGGGCATCTGTGTTGTTGCTCTGCTTCTGGGCCCCTATGGGGCGGGATGGGAGGGTGTCTCTACTCTGAACAGCTGTCCCAGTGTTGGGTTGTGCCTGAATCCGTCTGCCTGCCCTGAGCCAACTCCACCCCAGCCCACGCTGCCTCCACACCAACTCAGACACCTACCCCATCCTGCCCGCCAGTGGGGCCAGAGCTAGCGCTGGCTTGTGCACTCTCTCTCTCTCTCTCCTCTTTTTTGTCTGTCTCTCTCCTCTTTCTGTCTCTCTCTCCACACCCTCCTAACAACCGGCCAAGGTTCTGTGGGTGGAGGGAGGCTTCACTTGGCCTGTCTGTGACACTCCCCTCCCCCAGGGCTACCCCCAGCTCCAGAGAGCAGGAAGAGGTACAGTGACATCTTCCGGAGCTTGGACAACCTTGAGATCTCACTGGGGAACGTGTGAGTCTGAGCCTGGGTCACCTCCAAATCGTGCCGGGATCCCCCAAATCCCTAACCATTTAGGTGCCTGAAATCCCATTAGAAAACTACAACATCTGGATTCACTTTCCTTATAATCTGAGAAATCTAAGATGGGGTTCTCCAAAACACCTGACCATACCCAAATGCAACCTCCCAAATCCACTAGAAATCCCGAAAGTGGTCCTAGGACCCCCACATAGCCTTCTTGTCACCTCTTAAAACATTTCAGATCCTTATAATCTCACTCTATGAACCCCTGAGTTACCTGGGAACCTTCAAACTCTGAAGTCCCGTAAAAAAGTGTACCTGGTTCCCCTCCAAAACCCAAACCCTCAGATCTCCTGGATACAAGAGATGTCCAGGACCATCTCCCAAACTGCCCTGGGGTCCCCAGGACCCCTAGGCCAAGTGATGGGATGGACGGTGGCATCCTGACACCCTTACCTCCCAGGACCCTTGAGATGCTGAGTGGAGACTCTGTGCTTTCCGGAGACCCAGAGCCTGACCAGACCTCCACAGCCACTGTGGTAATAAGGGGCAGGGCCAAGGCAGGAGGGGGCCCTCAGGCAGGAAGAATTTGGGGAGGTGGGGCCCTACACTGCCAGCTCCTGAGTGCTTTCTCCCTCTACCTCAGCCCAGTGAAAGCAGGCGTTGGAGTGGCTCCTCTCTGGAGGGTCCTGCACCCCTTACAGGTAGGGGGCTTTGTGGCCAAGGGAGTGGAGGCAGAAGAGTCCTTCCCTAAATGAGTCACTACGAGCTGCTTGTTCTGTGCATGAGGGACATGGCAGAGCCCACAACAGTGCTGAGCCTCTTCCCACAGGGGCCCCCAGTCTGGGTGGAAAATCTGGGTAAAACTGCAACCTGGGCAAGTGATCACAAAGTAATGTTTGGGAGAGCCATAGGATATAGAATAGGAGCCTCTGGTCTGGTCGGGGGCTCAGAAAGGCTTCCACTGGAGGCCAGGGTTCAGAGGTCAGATGTCCACCCTTCTACCCCAGCGGAGGAACTGGACTTGCGGCTCATTCGGACCAAGGGGGGTGTGGATGCATCCCTGGACTACGCCAAGACCTGGAGCCGCTATGCCAAGGAGCTGCTGGCCTGGACAGAAAAGAGAGCCAGCTATGGTGAGGGCCCCTTCTGCCCAGCCCAGACCCCAGGCAGTGCCCACACTCTGTCTGACTCAGACCCTTGCCATCTCCCCCAGAGCTGGAGTTTGCCAAAAGCATCATGAAGATTGCCGAGGCGGGCAAGGTGTCAGTCCACCAGCAGGTAGCCATGACCAGGCCCCCCTAGAGCCCAACCCTTCCAGAACCCCAGCCCTGCCCCCCCACAGATCCTCAGCATCCTCTAACAGCCACCCTTCCCATCCTAGAGCCACATGCCACTGCAGTACATCTACACCCTGTTCATGGAGCACGACCTCAGCCTGGGAGCCCTGGCCGTAGAGACGGTAGCCCAGCAGAAGAGAGACTACTACCAGGTGAGGGGGCCCTGCTGGCCTTCATGTCTCCTTCCATTCGCAATCACAGCTCCCCCGAAGGAAGGCACCGTTGCCATCAGGTCCATTTTACTGATGAGGAAGCAGAAGCCCAGGGATGCTAAGGAACTTGCCCAAGGTTACCCGGCAGAGATTCAAACCAGTCTTTCTGTGGCGTTGCAAAACTGGAAGTTGAGGGGGCTGCTGAGTGTTCCCAGAAGAGGGCCTTGGCATCTCTGGGTCCAGGCAGAAAGGATGAGGTGACAGCTGAAATTCTGTGGGACATGGGGATGGGAAAGAGCAGGTCTGTGTGAGAAGACCACCCTGGGGAGAGTGCAGACCCAGAAAAGGGTCCAGAGGTTGAAAGGTCCCTTGCCACGGGGAATGGAAAGACCAGGTCCCCTTAGGATCCTCATACTCCATCCTTGCTAGCCCCTGGCCGCCAAGCGGACTGAGATTGAGAAGTGGCGGAAAGAGTTCAAGGAACAGTGGATGAAGGAGCAGAAGCGGATGGTGAGGCAAGGGTTGGAGGCTTGGGTGGGAGAAGAGACAGAGAAAGGGCTGCTGACCGTACCTTCCTGCACCCAGAACGAAGCCGTGCAGGCGCTGCGGAGGGCCCAGCTCCAGTACATGCAGCGCAGTGAGGACCTGCGGGTGCGCTCCCAGGTGTCCCCTGAGGAACCAGCCCCCCAGGCCTCGCCGGGACCCAGCAAACAGCAGGAGCGGCGGCGACGCTCCCGAGAGGAGGCCCAGGCCAAGGTGGGGACCCAGCTCGTTCCCCCCAGCTCTTTGGTGCACGCCGCCCCACCCTGTCTCCTACACTCGCTGCTGGCCTTGGTTTCCCCAGGCCCAGGAGGCCGAGGCGCTGTACCAGGCCTGCGTCCGTGAGGCCAACGCGCGACAACAGGACCTGGAGGCAGCCAAGCAGCGGATTGTGTCGCATGTGCGCAAGCTGGTGCTGCAGGGAGACGAAGTACTGCGGCGGGTGAGACCCTTTCCCGCTGCCGCCTCCCCACAGCTGAGTGCCCCCTGCCCCAAAACAGACTCCAGGACACCAGGACTTGCTCCATCTCTTCAGACGGCCAGTTGCCGTGCCCAGTCCCTAACTGCACCTCTGCCCCAGCCCCAGTCCCAGCCCCACCCTGTGGGGGTCCTGCCCAGCGGCTGATCCGCCTGGCTCTGATCACTCCCCGAGCCCCTGCCACTGCCCTTGTCTCTAAGCCACCTCCCACTTCCCCGGCGGCCACGCCCCCAAGCTCCGATCACGCTGGGAGCTCCAAGGTCAGGCCCCGCCTCTTTCTCCCGTCTGCGCCCTGCAGGTGACCCTGGGACTGTTCAGCCTGCGGGGGGCGCAGGCGGAACGTGGCCCGCGCACCTTCTCCGCCCTGGCGGAGTGCTGCGAGCCCTTCGAGCCTGGCCAGCGCTACCAGGAGTTCGTGCGGGCGCTGCGGCCTGAGGCACCGCCGCCTCCGCCACCTGCCTTCTCCTTCCAGGAGTTCGTGGCCCCTGTGCACAGGTGGGCCCCTGGAGCAGGGGTGGGATGAGCCTGGGAGCTGCTGCACCGGGCTGTCGGCACTGTGGGGCTGAGTCCCCAAGGTCAGAGAGCTTACAGGCGCAGCACTTCAATTCGGTCGGCAAGGCTCTCGTTTTGGCGGTGAGGTCTTGTCTGAGTCCTGGGAGAGCTCTGGGCTCTGGGGTTACTGCAGGCCTGCAAGTCATACGTGGGTGATGTCCTCCCAGGCCAGGTTCCCGGTTACCTGGGCCCTCAATCCTCTCCTTTCAGCTCCCCTCTGGACACAAGGAAGAAGCTTTCCGGCCCCCCACCTCCACGGCTGGATGAGAGTGTGGCTGAGTCAGGCCCTTGGGAGGACACAGGTACAGGGTGAGGGGAATGCTGGCAGGGTGAGTGCCCAGACGGATGGCTGCGAGTGGTGCTGGGGCATGGGTTTGTCCTAAGGACATGTCCCTTCCTAGGGACTCCGGGCCCCACTCCAGGCAGCGATGTGGACAGCGTGGGTGGTGGCAGTGAGTCTCGGTCCCTGGACTCTCCCTCTTCCAGCCCAGGTAGGGCCGGGACCTAGCCCTGACCCACTCCGTGTCTCTAACCATCCTCCAGCCCCTGACCAGGCTCTGACCCTTAGTCTCTGACCTATTCTTTGACCTCTACCCACAACCTTGACCTGTTTCCCTCAATCTCCGACCTGTCCTCTTGATCCAACTTCTCAACCACTCCTCAGGTTGCTGACCCATTCTCTCACCCCTAACCTCTGACTTGTCTGACTCCCCCTGACCTCTGACCATTTCCCTAAGGGCATCTGTGGGTGGTTCTAGAAGGCCTGAAAGCCAGGAATGTCCCCTTAGCCTTGGAGCCGCCCCATGACCCTGTGGTCCCCAACCTCTGTGACCTTCTGACTCCAGGCCCCGGCGCGAGGCGGCTGGTAAAGGTCTCATCCATAGGCACCGAGTCCTCAGATGACTTTGAGGAGCGAGACCCTGGTGAGGCAGGAAGCGGGCGGCGTGGGGTAGGGGGTAGGCCAGGCACCCCTGACCCTGTCTCCCTGCAGACCTGGGAGATGGGCTGGAGAATGGACCAGGCAGCCCCTTCAGGAAGTGGACACTGTCCAATGCAGCCCAGACACACCAACTGCGGCGGCTGCGGGGCCCTGCCAAGTGCCGCGAATGTGAGGCTTTCATGGTCAGCGGGATCGAGTGTGAGAAGGTGTGGCCTGGGCTGCCTACCCAATGACCTCCCTGACCCCAGGCACCTCCCTGAGCTGAGATTCCCTATGACCTTCCCATCCTGGGACCTGCCCTGATATGATAACCTCATGTGAGCCCCCTGCGCCCTGAGGATCCCTATGGCCTTCTCTGACCCCACTGACCCCTGCTGACCTCCCTGACCCTATGACCTTCCCCTCAGTGCTTTCTGACCTGCCACAAGCGCTGCCTCGAGACTCTACTGATCCTCTGTGGACATAGGAAGCTCCCAGCCCGAACTCCCATCTTTGGGGTTGACTTCTTGCAGCTGCCGAGGGACTTCCCAGAGGAGGTGCCCTTTGTGGTCACCAAGTGCACAGCAGAGATAGAACACCGTGCCCTGGGTGTACAGGTGTGTCTTGCCCCTTGCCAGTTGACTATCCCCACTAGCGACCTGGCCCTCTCAATGGCAAGATTGCAAGCCAGGTGTCCATTTCCTGCCCCTGCCCTGCAGGGCATTTATCGGGTCAGTGGGTCCCGGGTCCGAGTGGAGCGGCTGTGCCAGGCTTTCGAGAACGGCCGAGCATTGGTGGATCTGTCAGGGAACTCTCCTCATGACATCTCGAGTGTCCTCAAGCGATTCCTCCAGGAGGTGGGTGCTCAGGGTGCAGGGGCCGGGCAGGCTCAGGCTGAGGACCCTCTGTAGCTCACCCACACCTATGTCCCCCTCGCCGTTCCACCCCCAGCTCACTGACCCCGTGGTCCCTTTCCACCTCTACGACGGCTTCATCTCTCTGGCTAAGGCCCTGCATGCAGACCCCGGGCACAACCCCGGGACCCCCAGCCCCAGCTCTGAGGTTATCCGCTTGCTGAAGAACCTCTTGGTGCACCTGCCTGACTCTAACTACAACACCCTGCGGCACCTGGTGGCTCATCTGTTCAGGTGTGCACTGTCCCTGATGTTGAAATGTGACCCAAGAAATAGATCTGTGACCCTCTTCCCTGGACCTGGGACTACTGACCTCTGAGACTGACCCCTGACACTGACCTCTGACTTTTGCATGTGACTTCTGAGCTATGAACTTTAATACATGACTCCTGACTTTGCATGCTGACCCCTGACACCTGTTGCTGGGCATGTGGCTATTGGTCTCAGACAATGACCAGGACCACTTACCCATGACTTGGGCAAGTTGCCACTAGCCTGGCCTGCAGGTCCTACCTGATGACCAATGACTGTGTACTCCAAGGCTTGAACCTTCTCACACCATCCCCAGGGTGGCCGCACAGTTTGAGGAAAACAAGATGTCTGCTAACAACCTGGGCATTGTGTTTGGACCAACGCTGCTGCGGCCACCAGATGGCCCAGGGACAGCCGGTGCTGGCCCGGTCACCTGCCTGCTAGACTCCGGGCACCAGGCACAGCTTGTCGAGTTCCTCATCATGTACTATGAACAGATCTTTGGGATGGACGAACTCCCCCTGGCCGTTGAGCCCCCACCCCAAGACCCCAGCCCAGCCCCCGAGCCCCTCACAATCAGCCCCCAGACACAACCCCCAAACCTTGCTCCAGACTCCCTGCCCCCAGCCCTAGCCCTGGACCCTGACCCAGACCCAGAGCCCCACAGTGCCCCTGAGGAGCATCTCGAGGCCACACCCTCTGAGGTACGAACCCTCTGGCCCACAGACGTGAGAAGGGCCTTCTCTCCTTCTAATCTCTCTCTCCTGTCTTCCTTCCTTCTCTTTAAAATTTTTCTTTCTTTCCCTCTTTCTCTTCTTTATGTACCCTGTGCTCATTCTGGAAGGAAAAGTAAGGAGTGGAGTGGTGGATAATAATGGGATAACAACAGGGTACAAGCCCTGCAGAGGTACTAACATTCATTCCTTTAACAGAATAGTCATTGAACACCTATGTGCAAGCATTGTTCTAGGCACAACAGATACATCAATGAACAAAATATTTAAAGACCCAGCCTCTTGGTGCCTGCAGTCTAGTGGGAAAGAAACCAACAATAAAAACAAGAAATAGGACACAAAGTTAGTTCTATAGGATGTTGCAAGGTCGCAAGTACTATGGAGAAAAGAGTAGCATAAGGTAAGGGACATTGAGGGCACCAAGGTAAGAGATGGGCAGTTGGTAGCAGTAAGTGGGATGCTTTGGGCGGGTCTCACGGAGAAGGGGGTTTGAGCAAAGACTGGAAGGATACAAGGGAGGAGTGAGTGAGGTGGAGATCAGGAGTAGGGTGTGCCAGGCAAAGGGAACAGCCAGTGCAATGGCCCTGAGGTGGGAACACGCATGGTGTGTTAGGGCACAGCTCCAGGCTGTAATGAATGAGAGGAAGGTGGGAGGAAGGGAGACCAAAGAGGGGTCATGGGCTGCCCTTGGCTGCCTGCCTACTATGCTCACATGCTTTACTAGCTTCCTGTCATCCTCACCACAGCCCTGGGAGGTAGATACTGTTAGTGAAAACCATTTACAGATGAGACTCCTGCAGGGGGCTCCCCTGTCCCTCAGATCCTGCTACACCCTCCCTTGCTGAGAGCAGAGACTTCCTGAAAGCAGAGCAGCCCAGAGCTGGGAAAGCATCTGCTGGTGAGCCTGTGCATCTGTGCAAAATGGAATGACCAAGAAAGTTGTTAGGATGTAGAAAGAACTCCAGCCACTATGAGCATTTAGCTAAAGGATAAACTAAAGGATATACAGATAAACTAAGAAGCAGGTGTAAGGTCACAGAGAACACAGCAGGATGGAGACGGATAGTTTATCTTGGTCTTAATGCAAAGATGGCTGAGTCACTCCCTGGGCTGGCCCTCTGCTGAGCAAGGGTGTCCTTATCCTCAAGGAGCCCACAGTTGAACTTAACAACATTGCTCTGAGCACTACACTGTTAAGGGCATCATCTCCCCAGACACAAAAACTGCAAAGGAACATTGGCGTGTCCAGGAACAAATGCTCAGCTCTCCAAGAATCTTGAAGAACTGGGATTTTATTTTGGGGTCTTGGTCTTGGGTTTCTCCCTGCAGACTCCAACTCCACAGAGTGACCAGAGAGAAGAAGTGGCCGAAAACACCAAAGATGAGGGAGGGGAAGGTGAGTGTGTTGGGGGGGGGGTGCAAGAGTTCTGGGGGTGCCCCTGGCCCCCCATGGCAGCTTGGCTGAGAGATGATTCCCTGGGGAATATCCAGAGGACTTAGGGGTGCTCAGCATTGATCACCCATCCCACAGTGTCCAGCAAAGGCCCTGAGGACTCACTCCTGGGGACACAGTCCCGTGGCCACTTCAGCCGCCAGCCAGTGAAGTATCCCCGGGGGGGCGTGCGGCCTGTCACCCACCAGCTATCCAGCTTGGCCCTGGTAGCTTCCAAATTGTGTGAGGAGACCCCTGTCACACCAGTACCCCGAGGGAGCTTGCGGCGGAAGGGACCCGGCACCACCACCTCCTCCCCTGAGGGGAGTCCGCTGCGCCGCGCCCCACTGCCCAAGCATTTTGAGATCACCCAGGAGACAGCCCGGCTGCTCTCCAAGCTGCACAGTGAGGCTGTGCCCAAGACTACCTGCTGCCCAGACCCCCAGCCTGAGGAAACGGATGACCATCTCTGACCATCCCAGGACTCTTACCAAGAGGCCTAGGACTGAGAAGATGGTCCCATTTCTCCCAGTAGTTCAATGTTGGAGCTTCTGGAAAGTTACTATCAAGAAAGGCTATGTGGCCTGGGGGAGGATTAAAACCCTTTTTGGGGCAGTGTACTCAGATCCCCAGACTAGACACAGGTCTGCCAAGCATCAGGGCCACTCAGGTTCAGAGGTTAGCTAGGGTCAATATCAGTACTCAGGGTCAGTACAGGTCACGGGATCATTGGGGGTCCACCCCAGTCTCTGACCTCTGGGACAAGGTGTGTGGGGGGGGACTTTTGCTATTTTGCTGTGGCCACTCCCCCACCTGCCTGCCCTCCTTGGCTGAGCCCAACTGTCCAGCTCTTGGAGCGGGTGGGCAGCCCAGACTCAGCGTCCTGGTGGTGCTGGAGTCTGATGGCCACCGAATAAACTGTCCTTTATGCCCTTGAGTGCCTTTCTTTGCCAGGGCAGGGTGACAGGGGAGAGGTCAGCAAGGGCAAGCCTCCTTTGGCCCCATTTTACCGACGAGGGGAACCAAGACCCCCTTTCTTTCATCCCAAACACCCCTACACATTTCCAGGCAGGCGGGGCTGGGCTTGGGCACCCGGCTGAGTCATGCCGGCCCGGCCCTCCGGGAGCTCGGCGTGCTGATCCGTCCTGTATAATCAAATATAACAAGAGTGCAGATAACCGGGACAATGGGGCTGTGTGCTCCGGGCCGTGGGAGCCCTGGACGGGGCGGGGGGCAGCACTGCCGGAGGAGGGGGCACGGGAGCGGGATTGCGAGAAACCCGACGCGGCCGAAGGGTCAGCTGGGGCGGAAGGGTCCTGGGGGGCACCAGTGACGACCACGCGCGGCGGTTCTCAGCTTGGGAGGCGGAGGCCGGGCCGGGGTCCCGGCGGTGGGAGGCCGGTCGGATCAGGGCGTGGCTTGGAGCTCGGCGACGGATTGGACGCGAGGTAGGGGGCGGGGTGGGGACGGGGAGGGGGCGCGGACCCTGAGACCCCCACCGAAGCTGCGCTCCGGCGGCGCGAGGTCACCGCGGGACCTCTCCGGCCGCGAGGACCTCAGCCCGCGAAGGCTGCAAGCTGCGGGCGTGTAAGGTGTGCGGGGGCCTGTGCGAGGTGGGAGTCCCGCGCCGGAAGTGGAGAGGTGCGACCGAGGGGCCTCGAGGCGGAGAGGAAATAGGGGGGCTGCGGTTCCGGGCGACCCCGTCCTCGCCGCGGCCGCGGAGGAGGGCGTCCCCCAGGTGGCGGGGCCGGGGCGGGGCGCCGCGGCTGGGGCGGGGGCGGGGCCGGGGCGGCGGGACCCCGCCTTCCGCGCTCCTTCGGCCGCCCGCGGCCGGCGCGCCCAGAAGCTCGTCGGCTCCCGCCGAGGTCGCTGCGCCATGGCTCTGGGGCCCTCCCTGACCCCCCACGAGGGCGCCCTGTCTGCGGCGTGACGGGCGGCCCAGGTGAGGCAGGCGCCGACAGGGGCGGGTGGGCGCGGGTCCCGGGGCGGGGGCGGCATGTGCCCGCTGGGTCCGGGCGCCACCCACTCCTCCCCTCCCCCTTCTCCTTCCCCAGTCGGGCAACCGGGAGGCCCGACCAGCCCCCACCTCCCTGACCACCCCCTTTGTTCCGGAGGCCGCCAGGGTCCTCGGTCCTACGTGAAACAGCTTGATGCCCGCATCGGGAGCACTGGGTGCCCAAAGTCCGCCGACCAACCTCTGGAGCTGCCTCCCTGTCCACCCTGGTCACACCTCTCACCTCCAAGCCCTGGCACTGACCGCCTGCAGGGTCCCAGCAGTGTCCCCCCACCCTGCGCACACACGCCCCCTGGGCCCTACTTTGTGCACTGAACCCAGCACCGAAGGACCCTCCCTGGGCGACTTTTACAGCTCACGCCCCTTTGTCCTGCTCTAACCCTCACCCCCACACCTACTCAGGTTGGTGGCAGATTGGTGCCCAAGGGCAGATGGGTTTTGTTTTGTTTCTTTAGGTTAAAAAACAAACAAAACCCAGACAGTCTTTTGATTTGGGGGATATCTTTAATAAGAGTTTTATTAGTAAATAAGCAACAGCAGCCTCACCTCCACAGAGCTAGATTTTCTAGGTCACCGTGGTCCCCACCGCCACTTTGTATCCAGGCATTTGAGTCTGAGACCCTTGCCCTTCCTGTCCTGGCCGGAGGCCCCTCTGGCTGCTGCCCCCTCCTCTGTCCTTCTAACAAGTTCCTCCTGCACTGACCTCTCCCTCTGTGCCCCCAGACGGTCGCCATGGGCCAGTGCTACTACAACGAGACTATCCGCTTCTTCTACAACAACAGTGGCAAGGAGCTCACTTCTTACTGGCGGCCCAAGGATGTGGTTGTGGTGGCACTGGGGCTGACGGTCAGCGTGCTGGTGCTGCTGACCAACTTGCTGATCATTATGGCCATTGCCTCCAACCGCCGCTTCCACCAGCCCATTTACTACCTGCTGGCCAACCTGGCTGCAGCCGACTTCTTCGCTGGTGTGGCCTACCTCTTCCTTATGTTCCACACTGGCCCGCGCACAGCCCGGCTCTCAGTCAAGACCTGGTTCCTGCGTCAGGGCCTGCTAGACACGAGCCTGACAGCGTCGGTGGCCACGCTGTTGGCCATCGCCGTGGAGCGGCACCGCAGCGTGATGACCGTGCAGCTGCATAGCCGCCTGCCCCGTGGTCGTGTCATCATACTCATTGTGGGCGTGTGGGTGCCTGCACTGGCCCTGGGGCTGCTGCCTTCCCACGTCTGGAACTGCCTCTGTGCCCTGGACCGCTGCTCACGCATGGCCCCCCTGCTCAGCCGCTCCTACCTAACCGCCTGGGCTCTGTCCAGCCTGCTTGTCTTCCTGCTCATGGTGGCCGTCTACACCCACATTTTCTTCTATGTGCGGCAGCGTGTGCAGGGCATGGCGGAGTATGTTACCAGCTACCCCCGATACCGCGACACCACACTCAACCTGGTCAAGACCGTTGTCATCATCCTGGGTGAGTGGGGCCTTTAAAAAGCCCAGGGCCACAGCTCTCCCTGACGGCCACAAGCCCTGCCAGAGGATGATGGGAGGGGAGGATCTGGGTGGGGAATGTTCTCCAAGGAGGTGGTATCTGAGCACAGACCTGAGTGCTGGGGAAGGGAAAAGAGTTCCAGGCAAGGGGAACAGAAGGTGAGAGCCCCATGTAGGACTGGGCCAGCACCTCCAAAGAGGAGAGGGAGGCTAATGTGGCTGGCCCCGGAGCCAGAGGGAGGGTCAGCACAGCCCGGAAGGGCATGGACAGGAGTCAGATTTTGTTCTGAGTGACGAGGTCAGTCTGGCTGTTGACTGCAGAATAGTCTGAGGGGAGAGGGGAGAAGGACACATTCCCAAACCCTGAAAGCAAGGAGCGACTCCTCCCAATGATCCCCTTCCCCAGCTGAGTAACCAGCCTGTCCCACAGCCATCTCCCTTCCCCTACAAAACAAATCTCCATGTAGAAATGTCCAGGGTCCCGTCTACCATGTACCAGTTAGGAAAAGTGTCCCCTCCTAGCCATACTGCCCCATCACACTACCAACGTGGTAAGACAGGCAGTTCTTGCCCTGTAAGCTACAGAGCTGTAACCTGAGCTCTGGAGAGACCTGCCACCCTGAGCTCAGAGCTGCGGGTGCTGGGCCCCCGCATCGACAGCTGGCCTGCTCACTTCCGGCTCCATCCCTTAGGGGCATTCGTGGTCTGCTGGACTCCAGGCCAGGTGGTGCTGCTTCTAGATGGTCTGGGCTGCAAGTCCTGCAACGTCCTGGCTGTGGAGAAGTACTTCCTGCTCTTGGCCGAGGCCAACTCACTGGTCAATGCGGTGGTGTACTCGTGCCGGGATGCTGAGATGCGTCGCACCTTCCGCCGCCTCCTGTGCTGTCTATGCCTCCGCCGGCCCTCCCACGAGTCTGCCCACTGTGCACCCTCCGCCCAGACAGGCACCAGCACTCGCATTATGCTTCCGGAGAATGGCCACCCCCTGAGAGACTCCACTCTTTAGCCAACCTCAGACTTCAGCAGGGGTGTGGCAAGAGCCGTAACACAGCCCCTCGCCACAGGTGGATGCGCCCGGCTCTACCCAGTCTGTAGGCTTAAAGGCAGACCCTCAGTCTGGGGTAGCATGTCACTACTGCCAGCCCTCCCCAGGCACACAACTCTGCCTGCCCCCAGGCCTGGGGGCTTGGGGTCATCTCCAAGTGCCTGGAAGAGTCAGGTGGGGTTTGGGAATCTGCTCTCTCTTCAGTCATCTCAGGTTATGGGGTTTTTTTAATGGACATTTTTTCTGTTTTTACTGCACAACCCTGGTAGACCTCATGGGCTGCTTCACGGCAGTGTGGACGTTAAAGATGGGAGAGAGGAGGGCATACACGCTGCCAGTGTGACAGGGTAACAAAGATGGACCGTGGACGTACCATTTGCCTGAGGCGGATTCTTCAGGGGCACAGATTAATGGGTGCCGTGTGCAAGCTGGGAAAGGTTTGTGGCCCCCTGCAGCCTCTGCGGGTCTTCTCTGTCCTCATTAGAATTGAAGGGGTCCAAGGGGAGGGTGTGATAGGAGTAAACCTTTCTTTCCACTTTGAGGTCTTCAAAGAATTTTCTGTTGTCAACTCAGTCTGTTTGTTCCTGTGTCCCAGAATCATCCATCTCAGCTTGGGCAGGGCCAGGAGCCTTGAATATGGCATCTCCTCGGCCCTGTTCTGCTGCTTTGGTCTCTGCATGGCTGTTACTCTACCTCTCTTGTTGGAGTCTTGCTTCCGTTGCCTTCTGCTCTGAGTCTAGGTTGTTAACCGTCAGGT
The DNA here is from genome assembly GCF_030020395.1 of Manis pentadactyla. Taxonomy (NCBI): domain Eukaryota; kingdom Metazoa; phylum Chordata; class Mammalia; order Pholidota; family Manidae; genus Manis; species Manis pentadactyla. The sequence goes on from NC_080030.1 coordinate 11,520,023, forward strand.
GTGTCATCCCATTGCCCACCCCACCACCTGTATACCCGCCTGCCGCCCAGGGTCGTGGGGTCTATGGAGCAGGATGCGGATTTGAGAGTTGCTGTTTCTCAGGCTCCTGCAACGTGCCTGGTACACCGGTAAGCACTTCAGGAGCGTTATTTAATCATCACCCACATCTTGCAGCACAAGTATTACACTTATTTTCATGTGAGGCTAGTGGCCCAGAGAGGTTGGGATCTGACCCATGGTTACACAGCTTTGAAAAGGCACAGAGATGCATGAAGCAACTAAAGAGGCCCCTAGAGAAAGGGCTTCAGATTCCCACAAACTTTGGAGTTGGTCACAAGCTCACCCTGGCTTTCCTCACCCCACCCAAGGCCTCAGATATCCCAGACCCAGGATGAGCCCCCTCTTGGGTGCTCACAGAGGCTCCATAGTAGACACAGTGTAGACCAGGATCTGGATTCTCAGCTTCCACCTCCCCAGGGAGGAGACAGGGTTATGTCTCTGCTTCAGGTTCACATGCTCCATAACAGGCAGAATTTGAACACAGGCCTCTCATCAGAAGCCGAATTCTTAAGTTATGAAAGCTCGTGTTGCCAAAGCTCCAAAAACGTCTAGGTCCTTCTATATTAAATGGGGTTGGGTTTCCCTCTGGGTAAACTCCCTTGCCCTAAGACAGCTCTGTGAGGAGGCACAAGTGACCTGGGGTACCGGGTACTTCTCCGGGTCCAAGGTGAGCAGCATGCCTCCTAGGGCCTCCAGAGGTGATGGCCCGGGCAGCATCTTCCACCACGTGCCCAGGCCCAACACATTCTATACTTGCTATTTCTATCCAGCTGTAGGGTTGCCCTGTCGGGGAGCTTTTGAGATTGTTCTTGCACAGGCCCACATCAGTTATTCTCATCCCCTGCTGTCTCTTTGGAGTTCTCCCGTCCAGCCAGGGATGTCCAGATGGGGAGTGCATTTCCTCTGCAACAGCAATGGAAAGAAGACATCCCTGCTCTGAAGGACGCCCAACCAGGCTGAGGACCCTTTACAAGCCTGCATCTGGAGTCTGTCCTCAGAGCAAACAGGCTCCAAGTCCCATGGCTTTGCAGAAGTGATTCACATCCAGCCTCTTTTCTCTTGCACGAAGATCCTTCTCTGAAGTCGTGAGTGCTAATGGCCAGAAACAAAGACCTGTGAAGATTCGCCCAGACTTGGGGTGCACCGCGGGCTGGGCCCTGGGGAAGCATCCTGTGTTCCTTCAGTAGCCAGGCGCTGGCATTTTCTGCACCGGCAATGCGGTTAGAGCAAGCAGAGTGAGTAGACGGGCCAGGTTACCCTTCCACCAGACCTTCAAAGGTGAATAGAATTCATGTGTGCAGGTGCCAAAATCACTCAGTTCTAACCTTCCACTACCATCACCCCACACACCTGCGCCTCTCATGGCAAGTTCCTAGGGGGAAAGCCAGGAGGCCCGGAGCCCTAGTGCCCAGGACCATAGGGGAACCAGGTGGGGTATGGGCTCGGGGCTTCTGCAGATGAATGGCAGGTGTGGATGGGAATCTGGAACCGTGTGTGGGGGCTCTGAGGAGTGTGAGGACCTCTCTGAAGAAGAGCTGGAGCTCTGAGAAGTGAGGGATCCTCTGAGGGGCTCTCAGAAGTGGGGAATCCGTGGAGGCGAAGGGTCTCAGCAGGAGGGGTTGCTCTGAGGTGCGGGAGACGAGCTGTGGGGGATGGGAGTCTGAAGCAAGCGGAGAGGGCCTGGCCGCTCTCCGGCGGGAGGAGCGCGAAGGTGGGAAGCGCCGTTGTCTCGGCAACTCGCAACTGAGTCCGGGTCCGCTGTTAGGGGCATGCCTGTGGGCGGTACCAAGCCCCCCGGGGCGCCGGCGGTTGGCTGGCGGCGGGGGGCGGGGCCCTGGAGCGCCGGCAGGTGGCGCGGGTTGGCTGGCGGCAGGAGGGCGTGCCCGAGGGCGGTTGGCTGCGGCGCCCGCACCAGCGCCCCAGGCCCCAAGGCTCCTCAGTGCTAGCCCGGCCCCTCCATCCATGGACCCCCCGCCAAGCCCGCCGCGCCTCACGCCGCCCCCGGCCCCAAGCAGCCCGCCGCCGAGGCCCCCTCCGGGCCCCGACATGGGGGAAGTCCTGAAGCAGATGTTGGCCGTCCCCGACCAGCGCCTGGAGGAGACGAAGGCCAGGTGCCGGGAGGGCTCGGCGGGGCGGGGACTGCCCGAAGTGGGGCAGGCCGTGGGGTGGTGGGCCCCGGGGGTGAGGAGGGTGCCGCGGGAGAAAGTGGGGTGCGTCTCCGGGCGGAAGGTGTAGGGTCTCGGGGAGGACCGAAGCGGGATGCCGAGGCCGCAGGGAATTAAGGGCTTAAAAGTAGGCCGGACCGGGAGGTGTGTGGGGCCGCCAGTGGGTGGAGGGTTTTTGGAGCCCGTGCTGGGTTTAAGGGGAGTTTGCGGCTGGACAGGTTTCCGGACTGTAAGAGAGGAGAGTTGGGGTGTGTAAGGGCTGAAAGATGGTGCAAGCAGGCTCCAAAGCGATTTGCAAAGCCTGGGAGGCTAAATGGATGGTGTAGCGGGATTTAGGAGAGTGGGAAGTTTTGAGGCCAGATAATGAAGAATTGTGGAGAATAGGGCTCCGGAACCTGGTGTGGGAATCCATGCAGAAAAAAGGTTAGTGGGGTGCAAGGAGGAGACACAGGACTCCTTTTTTATTAATGGGGCTAATATTTATTAGACACTTGGCTGTATGCTGAGCATAGAGCTGGCTGGTGACAGAGTCCCTGCTCTCAAGCTGATGGTTTCAGGGAGAAAAAGTCAGTAGCAAAAACTCAATATAAATGGCAAGGTAAGCTGTAATGGAAGGCATGGTGTGCTGTGGGAAGCCAGCCTCCAGAGCCCCAAGATGGGAAACAGGAGGAAGACAGCAGAGCCAGGGACTGAAAATCCCCCAGCTGAATTTGGAGGGAGGACAAAACCAATCAAACCCCTGCAAGTGTCAGGAAGGAATTTGGATCTTGGTTGCAGTGGGAGAAATCACAGCAGTTTTTAAGACCACCTGTCCCACTGCCTCCACCCACCAGTCAGCCAGCCAGGATTGGTGGAATCGGCCTCACAAGGCAGCCCATCAAGTTTGGGGCCTGCTTGAATTATTGGAAATTAGGAAAGGATTGAAGTCCTTTTGGAGAATGAAGCCTGGTTAGATGGGGTCTGTTTTTGGATAGGGATAGGACCAGGGTCTGCTGATGTGGACTGTGCAATCACTAGAACTCTCTGGTGAAGAGCCACCCCAGGAAGGAGGAAGTGACATAGAAGGTGGATATGGCATGCATTTGTTCTTCACACTTTCTTTCCATTGCTTCTTGGGGAACTGTCAGCTCTTTCTGCAATTTCATAGCCTATATCTGGAAAGTTAAGAGTGTCACCCCTCCACTACCACCAGCACCATGTTCATTCTATACTTCTTGGTGCTCTTGCCAAGGGCTGGAGAAACCACAATGGCTAAGAGTTCTCTCCCAGCTCATTAGGAAGTAGGGTGTGTGGGAGTTGTCATAACCGGAGTGTGCTGAGTAGACATAATTTGTTGCACGAAAGAGCTAGACTGGAAGAAGGCAACCTTGTGTGATGCCCTGTCCCCTAGACAAGTCCGGGAGCAGGGGCTTTGTTGTGCTTTGCTTTGTATTCCCAGTTGTTTGACACTTAGATTCTGGAAGGATCGGAAGGAGCTGAGGGAGGTAGGCTCTTAGCACCCAAGAACCACCAAGCAAGGGCTTTGGGTGTTTATGGAGCTACCTGGTTCCTTCTGTCCTAGGTGGGAGCTGCTTAAGGAGTGAGCTCTGCTCAGGTGTGGCCTTCCTCAGGCATCTGTTGCCCAGCACAGCCCCAAGGCTGCTGCTTTTTTCTTTCTTCTTTTTTGGATGGAAATGACTTTTCAGATACATACAGTAAAATGCACAAATCTTAGTGTACATCTGAATGAATGTTGACATGTGTATACACTCATGTGACCATCACCCAGCTCAAGATACCAAACATTCTCACAAATTTTTTTTTCCCCCTTGACCTATTTCACCCATCCCCACCCCACCACCACCACCACCATGGCAACCACCAGTCTGTTCTCTGTGTCTATGAGTCTGTTTCTGTTTTATTTTTTTGTTCCTTTGTTTTGTTTTTTAGATCTCACATATTAGTGAAATAACATGGTACTTGTCTTTCTCTGTCTGACTGATTTCACTTAGCCTAATGCCTTCTAGGTTGCTGCTTTTTTCTTGTAGCAGTCTCTTGAAACTCCCCAAGGTAGGCTTTAGAATGGAATGCAGTCAGGCACCTCTCCCTTGCTGTTCTTGAAAACAGCTCTTTTTCTTTTAAGGCTAAGAAATTAAATAGTGGGGCAATAAACATGCTTGACACCGAGGCTGTTAAGTAGCTGGTTCCTGGTTTCTTTCTAAGGTAGAAAGGCCTCTAGTGCTTTTATCTTGAGACTTGGAAGCTTCAAATCTGCCCCACTTCTTTGGATGTAGTCTTCAGATGAACTCTAGGCCCTAAATATCACCCAAGTCTAGACAGCAGTCTTCAGTCCTCAAGTGGGCCACTTACTCCACTCTGAAGAAAGCTTTGCTGGGTCTGTTCCTCCCTGTAAACTCTGCAGCCTGGTGGGTTAACCCACAAGGGGAAGCAGATAGTGTCTCTCCTGATCAGGGTGGGGTTTTACAAGTCTTTCTGACTCTGCCTTCCCTTCTCTCTCTGCCTGTTTCCCCTTTATAGTCCCTGGTGTAAGTTTAATTCAACTTGTCTGGCAAGAAATAATTTTCCATCTCAGATGTGAGGCCCCCTCAACCTGTTTTGTCACCGTAAGTCTGTTTAAAAATGGAAAGCACACCTACCCTCCTTAAACCTGACAAATGCACCTTTCTGTATTATTAAGAAGGCAGCTCCAAGTGCTTACGATTAATTCATTTTGTCATTATAGCTGAATAGTCTTGGAAAATGAACTGTGTGTTGTTCTTCCTTCCAGCTGCACAGATAGTGGAGGGACATGGGGACTTTGGAATGCACTTAGTTGAGACCCAGCCCAAATCAGCTGGAGACGTCCTGTGTGAGGGATACCAGTCTCCTTGAATGATCTTCTGACCTTCTCCGGCTATACCCCGAGGTCTTCCTGGAAGAAGGGACAGTTTTTCCGTCTTCTTGATATGGACCTTTCACTGATCACATGCTCGTTCATTTCTTGTATGGGACCAGTAAGGCAAAAATGTTATCTCGTTCGCCAAGGATTATCTGAGCATTTTGCGCTGCATGCATAACCTTATTTTTTTTAAATAATAATATGTTTCACAGTTGACATATGTTATTTCATTTGCTTCTTTTGACTACTTTTATGAGGGGTTTATAAGGATCACCAGACTAGTGTTGAGGGCTCCTTTGTCAAGGCCATCAGGCCTCAAAGTTCTTGCCTCCTCCCAGGGTCCTCAGCCAGTGTTTGAGTCAGGGGCCCCTGTTGCAAGCTCCTCCTCCCCCTGCCCCCACAAAAAATGTGGTGTGCTTGTGTGCCACGCCCCCAGGGATCCTGAAGCCTCAGGTGCCCTGGAGTCTGGAAGCTGCCTCTCATCAAAGGTTCATGGACTTACTTTTTGTCTAGTAGTGAGATTTCCTAAGAAGTCAGTATGAAAACTCTAGAACCGGAAATGTCAGAGTAGAAAGTTTTAGAAACCTGATTGAAAAAGAAGCAGCAGAATGGCCCACAGAGTCATCCTGGAGACCCAGACTCCACACCTGATACTCTGGGAGAGGCAGCTGAAGAGGACTGGCCCTTCTTCGAGTCATTGTGTACCCCGCAGCGACAGGCGGGTTATGTGGCAGGACTGGCAGACTTTGGCCGCAGTGGCCCTTTCCTCACCCTTTGCCTGCAAGTGTACACTTGTAGCCTAGACGGCTATACCATCCAACGTGGTAGCCATTCACCATGTGTCTTTTCAAGTTAAAATGAAATATAATTAAATGTTCAGTTCCTCAGTTGCCCTAGCTACATTTCGAGTGCTCAGTATCCACATGTGGCTAGTGGCTGCCACATTAGTACAGACAGAGAACATTTCCATCATTGCAGAAAATACTGGACAGTGGCGCTCGCTAGCAGGGGCCATGCAGCAGATCTCTGTGGAATCTTATTGCAATGCAAGTTCTGATATACCACATAGCAAGGTCTTGGTGGGGCCCAGGGGTCCTCATTTCTAACAAGCTCCCAAGGGTGACAATGCTGGTGATCCCAGACCACACTCGGAAAGGTCATGCTCTCAAGAGTGGAGATGATAGTGTCCTGTTTATTTCAGTTTTCATAAATCAGTTTTCCAAGTAGATGGTTAGTCTGACAATTGGAAGTTATTTTTGAGCCAAGGTTGTGTTTGTAGCCATAATGGATTTTAAATTAGTCATAAGGGTTACATATTAGCATTGCTTGCCTGTTTAATATAGAAATAAAACTAGAAATGAATAAAATTCAGAGTAGTTGTTTTTTTTGTTTTTTTTTTACTCTAAATGAAATTCTTGGCCTGTTTCAGAGGCCTCTCAGAGTCTGCTCACATTTCCAATCTTAGAAATTTCTATCAGGTTTCAGAAGTTCCAGGGTTGTTTCTGCATTGCTTTATATGGTCTATAAAGCTACAATTCAAATTTGTGTTTGTAGAACTTGAATGTAATAGAAAATGACTGCTGGAGAATGGTAATGAGGTTTTTAGGACAAAAAGACATTATAAGGAAAAAAATGAATAAAAGTGTGATAGAGAGTAGTTACTGTTGTATCAGTTTAGGAGCAAGCAATATGGTATATGGGGTGGTGTACCAGAAACTGAAAGATTATAGTTAGAAGTTGGCTTTTAGGCTCCTTAACAGGTGCTACAGTTAAGGCCTCCATTGCTTTTCTTAGAAAAGGTTTCTCTGAACTTTTTTTTTTACATTTGTGATTTGTTAGGTATTTTCTAATAGAAATTTGCATGACCTTCTTAAATCCTCCAGTATTTCTGCAAATTGACTTTGCTTATAATACGAATTAAGTTCTAGTTATTAAAGGGAAATGATCTAATTTTGACTATCCCTAGAACTTACCCAAGTAACAAGGCACAAAAAGTCAACTGAATAGTACTCGGCTCGCTCCCTCTGGAGTACTAAATAAGGGGCCCGGGATCTTGCAAAGTACGCCCATTAACACATGTCAGCCAATGCTTCCATCACGCCCATTCAAAGAATGCAAGAAAGTAAGGGAGGAATTTATGGTTTGGAATTTCCCAAAGCCAGATAGGGTTAGCACGAAAGGACCTCACACTCCAAACTTAGGAATAGAACTTCAGGGTTGAAATTTTCTTTTTCGTTATCCTTAAGGAGGTTCTTTAGATCCTAACTGACCCGGTGCCGGCAGTCTTTGTTCTTCTCCTGCTTGCAGATTTTAGCTTCCCCCTTAAGTCAGCCCACTTAGCTCGGCTTGGTCTCCTGCCAGAAGCAAGTCTTGCTGTCCTCCTCGTACTTTTCCTGAGGCTTGAATTTTGTTGGTTTTAAAATAGTTTCCTGAAGCTATCTAAAACCTGAGATCACCGCAAAATCCCTCTTGAGGTGGTTTTATTAATAAACAAAGCGATGGTGCAGAATGTTTCAGAAAAGTTGCGCAAGTGAGCAGGGACCATTCATTCATTCAAGTGACAGTTGCTGAGTGCGACCCTCAGAGCCCAGTGGTTGATGAGGAGGACGACAGCCATGATTTCCCCCCTTTACATCTCCCAATAGCCCTAGGAAATGGTTTTTCAGAGTTTCTAGATGAGGAATTGGACTCCAGGTGAGGGTGGAGATTTGGCCATGTTCTCTTGACTCAGGTGCTGACATGCCACCCTCCCTGATACCCCAGGGCTCCCACAGCCTCACTAAAATAAGAGGTCACTTCCTGCTCAGAGGAGCTTGGAAGTGATCAGGTACTTCGGAAGATCTGACAGTCAGGCTAAGGCTTCAGAATATGCCTTTTAAAGTTCATGCTCCTGGATTTGATTTCACTTACTCAGCAAACCTTCATTTTTGTGCCAGGCCAAGGGGTGCAACGATGATTCCCAAAAAGCTCAGGCCTAGAGTTCAGGCAAAGTCAGCCTGGAGGACAGGAGCACACCCCAGGGAGGTGACCATGATCTGCCAGGCTTTTCCCAGGCAGAAAAAGAAGGCATGGCATTCAAGGTTGAGGGCACACACTTCTGCAGGGAAGGCACAGAGCATGAATGCACGCAGTGCGGCTCCATCGGGCAAGTGTAGGGCATGGCCTTCAAAGGGGCACTCAGCTGGGGTGACTGCTTGCCTCAGCTGCTGTCCCAGCAGGTTTTGAACTTGCTTGGCAAGGAGTGAGCATGCAGTTTGTCCTGCTCCTTGTATAAGTACTTCTCGAAGTGCTCTGACCTTCCTGAGTTACTGGTCCTGGATCAGAAGGATCAATAGTCATTAGCTCCTCCATCAGCTCTTCTGAAGAAATGTCCTGAGACATTTATCAACTATCTTCAGACTGAGCCCCCGGTGGTTTAAGGGCTCCTGCTTTTATTTCTCAAGGAAGCAGCTTTCTCCTTCATAACTTCCTCCTGTCCAAATCTGTGTCTCTTTTGACCTTTGTCCTTTTTTATCTGACTTCCCTCTTCTCATACAGCACTAATTAAAACCCCCCTGCTTTTCCCCATTCCTAGTGTGGATGAGGGCCCACGGTGTGATTGGCCCAGAAGATGGGCTCTCAGGGGGCTCTGGGGGATCCTGGCTTCTGCTCCCTTCCCTGGCTGCGGCGCCCCGGGGTTCTCGCCCTGATTCTCCTCCACTCGCCCCAGGTCGGCCCGAGACATTGGCATGCTCCCTGCCCTCCAACTCTCTATTTCTGCCCTCCACCAGGCTGGTGTCTCTAGCTTCTACCTTCCCTTCAGTTCAGTTCAACAGGCCTTTGCTCAGCTCATGTGCCAAGGAAGGCGCTGGCCTGGCGTTTCTGAAATGGGTAAGTGGAGGCCTCCCACCCAGGCCAGCTGTGGGAAGTGCTTTGCTGGGAGGAAGGGGGCGGTGAAGCCAGGCCGGGCCAGGCTGGCTCATCAGAGCCCACGGGCCTCCCCAGCCCAGGCAGCGGGGCAGAGAGATGCTGGGAAGGAGCCCCTGGTGCCCCGTTCAGGGCTTGGGGCCCATTGAAGAAGGCAGGGAGAAGCCATTTCACCTTTCTGGTCAGGAGAAAAACTAGAAGTTGTGGTTTTGAGTAAGAAATTTATCACTGGTATTGACCAAGACGATCACAGACAAATTAGGAAATAATATATTATAATGAGTTTTTTACAGACTTAAACTTACTCCATCTAAAACCCTGCAGATTTTTTCCTGAGTCATAGATGGATGAAAAATTTTCCTGGTGCCAGCGCTAGGTCCTGATCCAAGGCTTTATTTTGCTGTAATTACTGTAATAATTTGTGAGGTTGAAGTTGGGTATCTGTACACATTCTCAACCCCCATGGATGTAACTGTTTTTGTTTCTTTTTTTGCAGTTTATTTTTAGAGTGACCTCTACCAGTGATTAATGGCATCCATTAACAGATTGCTTCTTCCCAGTTACACTTTTACAGAGAAACTTATTTTGAAATGCTGGGGACATCTGACTCCTGGGCTGCATTCTTTTCTGCAACTCTGGGCCCTCTATGAAACTAGGCTTTCCTTTGAGGTTTTATTTCTTAAGGGTACATGTCTTCTAATTTTTGTTCTGTACCTAGGTCTGTCTCCAGGAGGTACATAATATTGTTGACTGTTTTTGTCAGCTAAAATAACCCTTGAAGATCGCCATCATCGAAAAGACAAACAACAACAAATGTTGGCTAGGTTGTGGAGAAAGGGGAACCCTCCTACACTGCTGGTGGGAATGTAAACTAGTTCAACCATTGTGGAAAGCAGTATGGAGGTTCCTCAGAATGCTCAAAATAGAAATACCATTTGACCCAGGAATTCCACTTCTAGGAATTTACCCTAAGAATGCAGCACTCCAGTTTGAAAAAGACAGATGCACCCCTATGTTTATCACTGCACTGTTTACAATAGCCAAGATATGGAAGCAACCTAAATGTCCATCAGTAGATGAATGGATAAAGAAGATGTGGTACATATACACAATGGAATATTACGCAGCCATAAGAAAAAAACAGATCCTACCATTTGCAACAACATGGATGGAGCTACAGGGTATTATGCTCAGTGAAATAAGCCAAGCGGAGAAGGACAAGTACCAAATGATTTCACTCATATGTGGAGTATGAGAACAAAGGAAAACTGAAGGAACAAAACAGCATCAGAATCACAGAACCCAAGAATAGACTAACAGTTACCAAAGGGAAAGGGACTGGGGAAGATGGGTGGGAAGGGAGGGATAAGGGCGGGGAAAAAGAAAGAGGGCATCACGAATAGCAGGTATAGTGCGTGGGGGGCACGGGGAGGGCTGTGCAACACAGAGAAGACAAGTAGTGATTTCACAGCATCTTACTATGCAGATGGACAGTGACTGTGAAGGGGTATGTGGGGGGGACTTGGTGAAGGGGGGAACCTGGTAAACATAATGTTCTTTCTGTAATTGTAGATTAATGATACCAAAATAATAAATTAAATTAAATTAAATAACCCTTGTACAAACAAAATGAGGATTTGATTCCACCTTTGGTTGCAGTATTAGAGTTGTTGTTGCTTTCAGGAAAGCTTTTTCAAGAGGTATCCTGCCCTGTAGGGTGGAATGAATCTAAATATATCTGTAAATCAAGCTCCCTGGTAATTTTAAATGATACCTTGTTAAGGAAAGCAGGCGGTTCTGTATTTTGGAAAAGTGAATTCTACCTAAAATTAGAAGCTGTGATATGCTTGGCAGAAGCCAGAATGTGGCTTATGTTCTATTCATTTCCACATTCTTTCTCCTGATTCAGGAACCAGCATATAGTAGTTCCTCAGCACATGATTGTCCTATTAATATTGAATAAATGACATTGGAGGAAAATAAAGTTCTGTGCTTTCATTTGCTGGCATGATTCTGTATGATTCTGCTATAGATTCTTAGCATTGGTTTTAGAATACTCATAGTTTTGTCTTGTTTTAATTTAATTTAGAAGAATCCTTAAAAGTCTTTTTTTTTTATATCGTTAATGTACAATTACTTAAACAACATTGTGGTTACTAAACTCCCCCTATTATCAAATCCCCACCGCATACCCCATTATAGTCACTGTCCATCAGCGTAGTAAGATGCCATAGAATCATTACTTGTCTTCTCTGTATATACTGCCTTTCCCGTGTCCCTCTCCCACTACATTATGTGCACTAATTGTAATGCCCCATTTTCCCCCTTATCCCTCCCTTCCCACCCACCGTCCCCAGTCCCTTTCCCTTTGGTAACTGTTAGTCCATTGTTGGGTTCTATGAGTCTGCTGCTGTTTTGTTCCTTCAGTTTTTTTTTTTTCTTTGTTCTTATACTCCACAGATGAGTGAAATCATTTGGTACTTGTCTTTTTCCACCTGGCTTATTTCAGTGAGCATAATACCCTCTAGCTGCATCCATGTTATTGCAAATAGTAGGATTTGTTTTCTTCTTATGGCTGAATACTATTCCATTGTGTTATGTGCCACATCTTTATCCATTCACCTACTGATGGACACTTAAGTTGCTTCCATTTCTTGGCTACTGTAAATAGTGCTGTGATAAACATAGGGGTACATATGTCTTTTTCAAACTGGGCTCCTGCATTCTTAGGGTAAATTCCTAGAGTGGAATTCCTGGGTCAAATGGTATTTCTATTTTGAGTTTTTTGAGGAATCTCCATACTGCTTTCCACAATTGTTGAATTAGCTTACATTCCCACCAGCAGTGTAGGAGGGTTCCCCTTTCTCCACATTCTCAACAGCATTTGTTGCTCTTAGTCTTTTCGATGCTGGCCATCCTAACTGGTATGAGGTGATATCTCATTGTGGTTTTAATTTGCATTGCTCTGATGCTTATAAGTCTTTTTATTGAAAGGATTTATTATTTCTCATTCATTAGGATTTTTCCTTCATAGACAGTACTATTTTGGTTTATTTCATGCAGATATTTAGAGTGGACAGAGCATGTCATGTACTTACTAGAACCCATTTTCCTCTCCACAGGCCCATTCACTGCCTATAATCTGTTCAGCTGTCTCTGCTCTCTCTTGCTGTGTAACAAATTACCATAAACCTAGCAGCTAACAACAACATGTGTTTATGATCACACTGTGGGTCAGGAATCTGGGTGCAGCTGAGCTGGGTCCTGTGCTCAGGATTTCACAAGGCTCTAGTCAAGGTATCAGCTGGGCTGTATTTCCTGTATGGAGCTCAGGGTCCTCTTCCATCTTGCAGGATTATAGACAGAATTCAGCCCCTTGCAGCTGTAGGACTGACTTCCCTATTTTCTTGCTCTCTGTCAGCAGGGAGTCACTCTCAGCTCCAGGAAGCCGCCTGCAGTTCCCTGCTCCGCCCCTCCCAAGGCAGGGCAGCTGGCTTCAAGGCCAGCAGGTGATGCTTGCCAATCTGCGTAGGGGCGGTCACCGATAAGGTAACATAAGCAAGGGTGAGACTGTGCCATCACCTTTGCCTCTTTGCAAGACACCGATTCTGCCTAAACTTGAGGAAAGAGGTTGTACTTACTGGGGGTCACCTTCAGATGTGTGGTCACATAAATCAATCATACATCATAGTCACTGATGATTTCCCATCAGCTGCTCGATCACATGCCCAAAGAATGTTTCAGCATTTGTTTGCTTCTCATAATAAGCCACAAAAACATTCTGTGAAATTACTTTGTGTGCATTAAAAGGTGGCTTATACTGTATCTAAAATAAGATGTTTTATAAGCAGAAAACTGACCTGACAACAAATATTCCTAGACACCCCTTGGCAAGCCGAACAGCTGACTTCATTCTCTCTCCTGGTATTTTTAGGATTACATTTACAAAAGATAGCGAGCTCTAACTGGAGTCCATTTTCATTAATGGTAACACTGCTTCTACGGAAGGGAAACATTTTAGGCTGACTATCCTGTGTGATCAATTACTGTGTATGTACGAGAAAGCTGACATGTGGGCTTAGATTTACAAAAGACCACATCTCATCCCCCACAAACATTTTTGTATTCGGGGTTCAGAGACATGGACCTGACCCCTGCACCCCTGTTCTTGCCTTTGAAAGGCATCCCACAGGGGTGTGTGGTGAATTTGCAAGCACTTGGAAATGAGGACGCTCTCACATAGATGAACAGCCTAGGGGGTTGTGGCAGGGGCCCGGCCTTCCTCATGGTGTCAGTCATATTTGACTTCCACTGTAAAGTTCCTGATTCTCAGGTCCATTATCTGGCCTTGGCAGAATCTTTTAATGATGGGTGCTTGGATGACAGTGTTACAGGAATGAAAATCATAGCAGTAATTGTTTAAGTACCAGCATAGTACATGCCCAAGTTGTTTACGGAAGGTCTGACACACGCACACCACTGTGATTGCAATTATCCCCGCTTTCTCTCTTGATGATCAGATTCTCCGGCATATGAACATGTGCTAGTGTCTCCTATCTTTAAAAACACACAAAGCCACCTAAAACCCGCCTTGACCCACCCTGTCTTGCTTTGTACCTGGGGTTTGTTTCATTCAGGTGTGAGATAACAGGCATGGAGACAACTTTGAAAAACAGCATTTATTACTTACAATTCCAGAGGCAGACGCACGCCATACCATGCAGGGCCGCCTGGGGAAGCACCTGAGTCTGTCAGGAGGCCGAAGGACGAGGGGAAGGCACGGGTGGGAGCCTGTGTTTTGGTGGGCAGGAATGGGCTAGGCAGGGTAGGCAAGCGTGAGCAAGTTCAAGGCTGGAAAGTTTAAATCATCCTGGCAAGCAGTGGCAGTAGGGGTGGTCTCTGGCTGTGGGGCATCTGGCCCTGGAGTGACTTAGGGCCGGGGGAAATACTCACTGATGCCAAGAGTTAGATAAAGGAGGTAGTTGTGGGTATGGGCTTTGGATTTGGGTTTGCATGTGAAAGTGATGCACTCAGGCGAGCTATTTGCTATCTCTGGAACTCTCCAGGCCCCAGATGTCAAAGCATCATAAAACAGAAAATAAACAAGATGAATGCACATCCTTCCTTTTAGCACCTGCTGCATTTCCTTACTCTCCTTTATGATCAAATGCCAGAGTTTGTGGCCACTCTTCCACTTCCTTGCTGCCTCTACCCTTTCTCTCCCAACCTTCTCTGTCTGCTGAGTCACCAGTGACCTAAAGCCCCTCCTTAGAGCAGCCATAGGTATCTCAAGTGAAATCCACTCAAAGCACAGTTCTCCTTCGCAGGCCCTCCTCCCCCTAACCTGCTGCCCTCCAGTCTCCGCTATTGCACTTAAGTGGATGTCTCCATCCATCCAATTGCTCCAGCCTGAAACTAGTAGTTATCTCCTCTTTCCCTAAAACCATACCAGTTTATCAGGAGGTCCTGTCAATTCCATCCCCCAAGTCAAAGACCTATCTACTACTTATTTCTACTACTGTAACTCTAAGCCAGCAGCATTTCTGGACTGTTCTAGTTGTAGCAGCCTCCATACTGGTGCTCCTGGTTAAATCCTTGCCTTCTAGTATGGTCTCCACAGAGCAGCCACAGTGATCTTTTTAAAATGCAGTTTAAGGATAGGCAAATAGATCAATGGAATTGATTTAAAATGCAGGAATAAACCCATATACACCTATGGCCAGTTGATTTTCTACAAGAGTTACAAGACCATTCAATGGGGAAAGAATAGTCACTTCAACAAATGGTGCTGGGAAAACTGAATCCCCACATGCAAAAGAATGAATTTGGACCCTTACCTTACACCATGTGCAAAAACTAACTTAAGTGGATCAAATACCTAAGTGTAAGAGCTTAACTTATGAAATGATTAGAAGAAAAAGAGGCTTAAATCTTTATAATCTTGAATTAAGCAATGGTTTCTTAGATGTGACCCAAACACAAGCAACAAAAGAAAGATAAATTGGACTTCATCAAAGCAAAAAACTTTTCATCAAAGCTTCAAAGGTCACTATCAAGAAAGTAAAAAGACAATTCATTGTATGGGAGAAAAGATTTGCAAGTCATTAATCTGATAAAGGTCTAGTATCTGGAATATATAAAGAACTCTAACAACTCAGTGATAAAAAGACAACACAAATTTAAAATGAGCACAGGATTTGAATACACATTTCTCCAAAGCATGGCTGATAGACACACGAAAGGATGCCCCATATCATTAGCTACCAGAGAAATGCAAATCAAAACCACAGTGAGATGCTACCTCACTGGGGTGGCTGTAAATAAAAAAGGCAATGACGAGCGTCATTGTTGTGGAGAAATTGGAACCCTCAAAATTTGTGGATAGGAATGTAAAATGGTGCAGCCACTTTGCAAAAATTTGCCAGTAACTCAAAAGTTAAACATAGAGTTAACATATCACCCAGCAATTCCCCCTAAGCACGTGCTCTCACAAAAACTTTTACATGAATGTTCATAGCAGCATTATTCATAATACCAAACACGGGGAAACAAACCAAATGTCCAACTGATGAATGGATAAATTATATCCATACACTGAAATATTATTTGGCCATAAAAAGGAATAAAGCCTGGCACAAATGACTTGAAAGAGCATGAAGACGCACTACATCAAAGATGCCACATACTGTGTGATTCCATTTGCGTGAAATTCCAAAAGAGAGAAATCTGTAGAGGCAAGAAAGATTAGTGGTGGCTGGGTGAAAGGAAGGGAGACTGTAGAGGGGCTGCCCATGGGGACAGAGTTTCTTCTGGGGGCAATGGGAGTGTTCTGGAATTAGTTGTGAGGGCCACACATCATGAATTTACTAAAATACACTGAGCTATATGTACACCTTTATGGGCCAATTTTATGATCTGTGAATTACATCTCAAAAAGTCAGTACTGATAAAAATGCCATCTGTGTCACATGATCACCACTCTGTAAAGCCCTCCGTGTGTCCTGTATTCATTTTCTATTGCCACTCCAACAGATGACCACTAACATAGTGGACTGAAAAACACAAACGTATTGCCTTCTACTTGTGTAGGTTACACGTCCCATGTTGGTCTTGCCAGGCTATAGACGAGGCACTGGCACGGCCCCTTTCCTTTTGGAGGCAGGGGGAGAGGCTGCTTCCTTGCCTCTTCCAGCTGGTGGAGGCCACCTTGGCACAGGCCTTTCCTCCATCTTCAAAGCCAACGGCGTAGCGTCCGTGACCCTGTGTCATCATATCTCTGACCGCAGCTGGGAGAGGTTGTCCACTCTTAGGGACTCGTGTGATTGCATCGTTCCGGGCTGGCCTCCCCATCCCAGGGTCCTCGCCCACAATCACAGCTGCAGACTTCTGCTTCCCCCACAACATAGTCCCAGCTCTGAGGATCAGCACGTGGACATCTGTGGGGGCCATTCTTCCACCGAAAGCAGATCCCATCACAGGTGAACAACAACCAGAGCCGTTTCCCTGACCTACAGGGCTCCTCCCGTCAGCCCCACTTGCTCCCCTTTCTCACTTGATGGCTCGCTCCCTCGCCCCTTTCTCTGTAATGACATGACATCCCGGTGTCTTAAAAAGCCACGTGTGTCCTCACTCTGGGCCTTTGCCCTGGCAGTTCCGTCTGCCTGAATTATTATTCTCTTCTGCCCTTTTCCTGCCTGACTTCTCATTGTCATTCTGATCCCCTCAGATACCTGCCAACTCCACCAAGCCTTCCAGCCCTCACTCCTGCTTAAGTCACCACAGAGCACCTGCCCCGGCTGTTGGGTGTCTTGTCTGTGTGTTTGCTGGTGTCTCTCACCCCCTCTATCTCAGTGGCAGTAGTAGGACCTTACCTGTCTGTGTCTCTGCAACATCGGAATGGTGTGTGGCATGCAGGAGCTGTTACATGAACACCTGGTAGCATCGCTGACACTGGGATAGGGTGCCTGGGGTTTCTGCCTGGGCCCCAACAGCTCTATAGGGCAACAGTGTGAACACAGCTTTCAAATCACTGGACCTTGGCATTTGTGCTTTTTACATTATTTAAATTCACATTGTTTAAAATTCTACATATAAAGGGAAGTGTTTTGAATACTTGTATATTGCTCCACTTGAACTATGCACAAACTGAATTCCTTGAAATGCAATCGTCCTGCCCCTTCATGAGAGATGCTCAATGGGACTGGCAGGCTCCGAGCGGAGGGTCTTTACTCTCGCGGGGAGGGCCACACTTCTCTTCCTCACCCTCTCCTCTGTCCACTCTCTTTCAGAAAGCGCTCGCTGAATTGCCATCGGATGAAGGCTGCTCTCTTCGGTGTGCTCTGTGAGATCAAGAAAAAGACAGGTAGGCCAGCGTGGATCAATGGCCTGACAGCCGTGCACCGCAGATCCTGACTCAGCCCTAACACGGTCGCTGGCCGTCCCCCCCATCACATCTCTCCAGCAGCGGCTGCCTTGCCAGTGCCCCACTCTCTGGTGTATCACACACACGTCCTCCACAGTTTGTAACCAGAAATGCTGTTGTCGGTGTGCGGCAAGCCGCTGCATCCGCCTTCATCAAGACCAAAGGGGCACGTGGCATTCCGTTGTTTTGGGAAAGGAAAAGATGATGGAGAAAACGAATGAGAGCACCACTGTTTTGTGTGAAGCATCGGAAGTAATGCAAGGAAGGCGGTGCCACTGCAAATCCTTTTGATTTAAAAAGAAAAACTATTTTGACTTAATTTCAGATTTGCAGAAAAGTTGAAAAAATAGTGCAGAGGGGTCCCCTATGCCCTCCTCCCCAGGTGCTCTGCTGTCAGCACCCTGAGACCCACAGGGCAGTGAGCCAACCCAGGAGCCTCATTGGCCTCAGCAGGGTGCTGTGCTCTTTAACTGAGTGGCTGGCCTTGTTTGGATTTCCCCCGTTTTTTTGTCCTGATGCCCCTTTTCTGGCTGAGGCCCCACCCTGTGCCTAGTCACTGTGGCCCCTTCCTCTCCGCTCACCTGTGACAGTTCGGGCCTTCCTTTTCCTCCACAGCCTTCACACTTTCGCCGAGAACCGCTCGGCAGTTTTGGGGCGCCCCGGGTGTGGGCTGCCGGCTGTTGCCTTGCGATGAGACAGGCTGTGTGTCTTTGGCAGGAATCTCATGGCAGGGGTGCCATGTCCCTCCTGTGTATCGGTCAGGGGTCCGTGCCGTCGACGTGTCGCATCCCTGGTGGTGCTAACCCCGATCGCTCGGGCAAGGTTAATAGCTATTCCAAGATGGTTTACAGGAGAGGCCACCAGGTAAGACGAAGACGTCACTGAGACCCAAGTCCATCAACAGAAAGGTTGTCCCTTGGTTTCTTAGAGTGAGTTGGTCTCTTGAGGTCAGTTATTTGAGTTTTCTGTGCCACTTTGGAGCACGACACTTCAGATGTGCTGGGGGCTTGTGGAAGGTGTTTATGTGACACAAAGTATGTTTCTTTCTGGGCACGGTTTTAGATCGAGCTGGACGTGTACTTGACGTGGGCAGTAGCCGCAAGCAGCCATAGGGTCTGAATTCTGCTTCACCTCCGGCTGCCTGGCCCTGGCCCATGCCTGAGCCATTCTCTGCCCTGGTCCTCGTCTGCGGGGATGATGGTGGCACTCAGCTCATGGTCACTGAGGTCTGCGTGAGTCCCCGCATTCAAGCTGTGGGCACAATGCCAGCTTCCAGCAGTTATCTGGTGTTGCTAAAGGAGTCTTACCTTTAAGTTTCACCCAAATGCTGTCAGGATGTGATTTTTTTTACTCTTCCTACTGTTTGAGTATTTTTTATTGTGATAAAACATACATAAAATTTACCACTTTACCCATTTTTAAGTCTACAGTACATTTTAGTGGCATTTAGTGTATTCACATCATTGTGCAGCCATCACCACCACCCATTTCCAGAAGTTTTTCATCATCCCAAATTAGGACTCTGTCTCCGTCAAACACTAATTCCCCTTCCCCCAACCCTGGCTCATGGTGCCCACTATTCTACTTTTTGTCTTTATGAATTTGACTCCTTGAGAGACCTTATGTAAGTGGAATTATACAATATTTGTACATTGTGTCTGGCTTATGTCACTTAACATAGTGCCCTCAAGGTTCATTCATGTTGTAGCAGGTGTCAGAATTTCTCTCCTTTTTAAGGCTGAATAATATCCACTTCATGGATGGACCACGTTTTGTTTGTCCATTCATCCGTTGATGGGCATTTGGGTTGTTTCCACCTTTTGGCTATTGTGAACAATGCTGTGCACATAGGTGGGCAAATATCCTTTTGAGACCCCATTTTCAGTTCTTTGGAGTACATACCCAGAAGTGGAGCTGCTGGGTCATATGGTGATTCTATGTTTAACTTTTTGGGGAGCCTCCAGACTGTTTTCTTCAGTGGCTGCACCACTTTACATTCCCACCAGCCATGCACAGCGGTTCCAGCTTCTCCACTTCTCCAGCACTTGTTATTTTCTGTTTTTCTTTTTTCATTATAGCCATCCTACTGGGTACAAAGGGGCAGCTCATGGTGGTGAATAAGATATTGTTTTGTGCTTGTTTGACATTTTAAAGACTCTTTGATGACAGCACATTTTGGAAACCGTATTATTTCAAAGAAATACCTCATGATTCTCTTGGTGTCACTCCTTAAACTGGGTAGAAGCTAACATTTTTTCTTATTATCTTTACCACCACTTCCCTTTTTCATAAAAGCCATCTGTGCTATATTTATGTTCTAATTCTTTTGCCTTCTAGTGCACTTTGCCATTTACAAAACCACGGCAGCCTAAGTGGTCCACAGTTGTTCTCACAGGTTTGTTTGTATGTGTGCAACTTGTTGTTTTGAAACAATTACAGATTTACAGAAATGTTCTAAGAAAGTACAAATACATTTCTCCCTGAAATATTGGAGAGTAAGTTGCTACCGCAGTGCCCCGTGACCATCGCCCTTGTGCATGTGTTTCCTGTGAACATCCTCCTGCCCCGCCTCAGGACAGTCCTCAGGGTCAGGAGCGGCACTGATACACCACTGCAGTGGAGTCCTCGGACCTTATTCAAGCTTTGCTGGTGGTCCCCATAACATCCTTTATGGAAAAGGATAGTTATTGTGTCCCTTGGTCTTTCTCCACCTGGGACAAACCCCATTCTTCTTTGACTCCCACAACCTTGACCAGATACCTGGAAGATCATGGCAGATTCCTCCAGTTGGGTGTATGTGGTATTTCCTCACAGATTTCTGCTACACATTCTAAATGGGAAACGATGTCCTATGTACCACGTGCAGAGGCTGGTCAGTGGCACCCACATCCAGTCTGCCCCCTACTGGTGGCGTTGGCTTTGATCGCCCCAGTGAAACGGTGTCTTTCCGACTTTGTTTGGAAGGGGCCCCTTTCCCTCCATAGTAAGTATTCTCTAGGGAGGCACTCTGTGACCCCTAAATAACTCCATCCCTCATTACATTTTTCCACTTATGTGTGTACTTTGCATCAGGAGAGATTCCTGGACTCCTGCTTTATTCCAGTCAGTAACTGTCACCATTCATCCTGACGCTCAGGTTGTTGCAGGTCAGCTTGTGGGAGCCCCTCTGAGCTGCCCACGTGTCCTCCCGATGTGTCTCCACATCCGTATCCCTTGCGCACCACCTTCCCTGCTGCCATGACATGTTCCGGGCTCGTAGCCTACTCCCCACCCCAGCCGGAGTCTGACCCCTCTCCCAGGAGCCCCAGCTCCCCATGGAGGAGATTGGGCCCACAGAGGACTCCTCGCTGCTAAGGTGTCATTGCTCAGGGCACAGAGCGAAGGAATATTTGCAAGTGCACGCACACCTTCACATCTACTTTTTCTTTATCTGTATTGTATATATTGAAGACCAGGAGTTGATTCCAATGTCTTTAATTCAAGTTCAACACCGCCAGGTTCATTACATTTTCTCTCTTTCCAGATTATAACTCCTTTCTCCAGCTCCTCGGTTTTGTAGTGTCAAGAACCCTGCTGCCATTGTCCTTGGCACATGTACCTCTTTAGTCAGCTGTCCCCCGTCAGGCACACCTGGCCCTCCTCCCTCACGTGGGCCCCTTCGCACTCAGCCCCAGCCCCCGGCCCCTGCCAGGCCACTGCCACGCACAGCTCCCACATGGGGCCCCTTACCTTTCCTGAGCTCCGACACCCAGAGCCAGGGTGCCTCCTCCACAGACGCCCACTTGCCCTGCGAGGCTGTGACAGCGACCCTGAGCTCTGCTTGGGTGCCTCTCCCATGTGTTTGACTCTCCATGACCTGTCTCTTCTGTTCCTTGTTTAAATTATGGGGAGCAGATGTTATGGTGTCCAGCAAATGGAAGCACAAAGGTTGGGCTTTGGAGTCCAGACAAGCTGGCCCTTAGCCCCGCAGCACTCTGTTCCGTGCGCCAGGTGAGCTGCGTGAGCAGCGTCCGCCCTGAGTGACAGCACACCCGAGTCCTGTGGGCCAAGGGAACTGCCCGCAGGGGGATGTGCCAGCACCTGCCCGTCCCCTGGAGACATTGGCTACAGCCACGCGCTCCCTCGTTCTGTCGAATTGTGTGACTTGGCCACGCTAATAAAAATCAGCTGTGTCGGTGCCTCCCACGGAGGTGTACAGGCCCCAGGAGGAAGCAGCCCCCAGCAGTCGGCTCTGTTATCACAGCCTCTTGGATGTGTGGGCCCCTGAGGTTTTTACCAACAGCTTAGCTATCCAAAATACAGAACTGAGTAGTGATGAAAAGCAATTTTTAAAAATAATTTAATCGGCTGTTGTCTCAGGAAGCTGTAGTTCTTGATGGCCTTTTCCCATCAGTGAAATGCTGGAACCAAACGGAACCAGCTCTCGAGAGCTGTGGGTGCGTGGTCTGGCCATATCTCATTTTCTTGCACCCGAGTCTGTATATGTGTGGCTGCAGCTGGCCGGCAGCTTCAAACTCAGCAGTTTCAGGAGAAGAAGAAAAGGTGCATAGCTCCTGCCTTCAGGACAGGCTCAGGGGTCCACTTCAGCCCATGCCGCCCTGTCCCATCCTCCCAGGCTGCAAGGGCACACCCGGGGCTTCAGAGTCACCCTCAGCTGAGTCCCAGGGAGGCCACGGCGCTTGGAGCGAATGCCACACACATTAGATCTGGGCTTTTCTTCAGAAAGTGAAGCTTCCTTCCCACCAACTGGTTCAAACATCAGGGCTCATGATGCATTTGGGGGCGCAGTTGCACAGGGACGGGGCAGCTCCGCTCAGCCTTGAAAAGCGCTAGCCATCCGCTATTGCTGTGAGCTGGGCTGCACGTGAGCTGCCTGAGCGTCAAGTTCAGGGTGACCAGGTGTACGAAACAGAGTCATAGGAGCTCTCTGTGTCCAACCTGGGGGCCGCGGGATTGGTAAGAAACAACATAGCAGTTTAGTCTCAGGACCTGCCACCAGTGGCTGGAAAGTTCTTTTGTTCTGTTTGCAAACCAAGAAGATGATGTTTTACTCATTTCTGGATTATGAATATTATATAGCATACACATATGTTTAGATATGTAACAAACTGTAGGAAGAAACTGCCTATGGGGCATCCTCGTACTGTAGTTCAAGGTAAACGTGTCTGCACGGATGGGCAAGCAGCCAGACAAGCTCCAGCACTCACACACTGAAGGGTGGCTTATCCCCTCTCTACTTACAGCCAATCATGGCCTTCCTGCATGGTTGCTGTGCCCTGCCACACGGGACCCAGGAAGTAGATTAAAGAACCACGCCCAGTTCTTGGTTCTGCCGCGGCTTCCCCAGCCCTGTGACCAGGGAGGACCAAGTTTGGCCCAAAGAAAGCATTTAGGGTCCTGATCCTACAGCCTGGCACCCATGGACCATGGCCCCATGAGCGAGCATGTGCTCCCCACGGGTTCATGGCACTTCTTGATTTAACCCCCATTTCTCACATTCCCCTCTGGCTAAAGTCTGTGGCAGGCCCTGAGGCTAAAAACCAAACCTGCCTGGTGGGCATTGAGGAAGCTTGGGCCTGTGCTCCGGGCACTGTCACCAACCTCAGCCTCAGGGCAGAAGCCTGTTCCTGTTTTGCAGAAGGGCAGAGTGGAGCTCTGGAGAGAGAAGCCATACCCTGTAACCCACAGCCAGGCTGTGTGCTGCCCCTCCACCAGGAGGGGAGGGAAGTGTGCTGTGTGCACGTCTGCAATGGCTCCTGGCCTCTACGAGCACAGGATCTGGGGTGCCCAGCGTTCTAGGGCTCTCCTGGTACCTGGCCCGCAGCGGTCACACCTTACATTTTGCTGGATGAAAAACTTTCTAGGGACTGATACCTCTCCGGTGAAATCCCTTTCATCCTTTTACCGTATGATGTCTGGGAAGATTGTCTGGTGCCTGACTTAAGAACATGAGGCTTATCATTATCATCATAAAAAGAAAGCCATTGTCCCTGTAAGCCCAGTGTGGGTAGACCTTCCTGGAAGCATGTTCCTAGAGCCCCAAGTTCCAGTCATTGCCTTCTGATGCCACCTCCGGCCTGTGGAAGGGGCATGGTGCCTCTCCTGGGGCCAACATGCACGTGCCCTCCCTGCGTGCTCCTCAGTTTAGTGTCTAGTGGCCCTGCCTGCAGCAGTCTCCAAAGGCCAGGGCAGCCTGGTGGGGCACCCTTGCTCCGCAACCCTTCCCTCGAAACAGTGTCTTTCTTGGTGTCTGCAGGAGTTGTCATGAGAACAAAATAAACCACTTTTGGAGAGCTTCAGATTTAGCAGGGAAAACCAAATACTGGCCCAATCCTGTTCCTGAAACCCTTGGGGCTAGGTGCATCACAGAATTCAGAATTGTTTGGATTTTAGGTGTGTTTGTTACCGAGGACTGAAACAGAGCCTGCATTCAAACAGGGACGATTATCACCAGAGCAGGAGCATTCTTACATGCTTGTGTGTGTCAGGCTTTGCCTCCAAATGAACCTGAGTGCCAACTTGTGTAAAAACCTTTGGATCTTGGATTGCAGATGGCAGGCAGCTTGGACATGGTGTGCATAGAAAGCACCTTAAAGAGCCACCCGCGTCCCTGGCAGTTCACGCAGAGGGGCCTTCTTTGCCTTCATGCTGTGACTGTCCCCTGTGCTGGCTAAGAGCATGCCTGGGTCAGTCCCGGGCTCACTTGGTCTCTGAGGAGTGAGAAGCCCCAGAGACGCGGCTCAGCTGGGGGCCGAGCAACCCTCCCTGTGCTGCAGGCGCACAACAGCTGCGTTTCAGAGAGTAAATGTAAATAATTCATGACAGAAGGAGAACACCCTGTTACTTCCTGGCCACTGTTCACTGGCCTGGCTGGGAGCCGTCAGACAGGTTTTTTACCTCTGTTTCCCTTCCTCATCAGCTAGTCAGGGCTGTTGCAACTGCAAAACCATGATCTGTACATTCAGCCCTCTGGCTGGGTCCTCCCAGCAGTTACCCCTTGGGCACTTGTGACTTCTGAACCTGGACTCCTTTTCTGATGGGCTGTGCCCGGGGCTGAGTCCCGCCCACAGCAGTCCCCCGGCTGTGCTGGCAGTGCATCTCCTGGAGCCGGCAGTCCTTTCCCAGGTCATTGGGAGGCTCCTTTCCTGGCTCCCCAGTCTCAGGGTCACCCACGAGTCGAGCCTCCTATTGTGATCAGCACATTGCTCTGCGTAGACGAGAGCTGAGGTCCTTCCCCTGCAGCAGCTTCTCCCCACAGGCCCTCTTTACATTTGAATTAATTAAACCGAAATATAATTTAAGAAGGCATTCCTCAGCCACACTAGCCACATTGCAAGTGCCCAGTAGCCACATGTGGCTGGTGGCTCCCATGTCAACATCAGCCTGGAACATTAGGGAAGTCCCACTGCACAGACACGTGGTCAGAATATGCAAATAGACACATCAAGTCTCATGAAAGACCCAATTCCCATAAGGACCAGAGGAGCAAAATGTTGTCCATCCAGTGGAATCAACAGCAATAGACTATTATTCAGCCGTAGAATGGAATGAAGTCCTGACACACGCTACAACATGGAGGAACCTTGGAAACTTTATGCTGAGTGAAAGAAGTCAGACACAAAGGTCCACATAGTGTACAGTTCCATTCATATGAAATGTCTAGAACAGGCAGAGAGAAATTAGTGGCTGCTAGGTAGGGCGATGGGGAGTGACTGCTACGGGGACAGGGTTTCTTCTGGGGCTGGTGAAAATGTTAGGGGGGTGGTTATCCAACCTCATGAATGTACTAAAAACCACTGAATTATTTGCTGAAAATGGGTGAATCATAAGTCACGTGAATTATGTCTCAGTAAAGCTGTTATAAAAGCAGCTCGAGGACTGAAGGGTTTGGTCTGTCGTAAAGAGTGAGCACTTCCTTTCTGCTGGGACTTCTCTTTAGGGTTCAACCATCGCTGTAATAATCATCTTATGCTTTTGTTTCTGGTTTGTTCTCTGCCTCCCTCCCTGGCGTGCTAGCCCAGAAAGCGGGCATGCCCAGTGTGTCTCAGCACGTCGTGGGCCTGGCACACAGTAGGTGTCAGTAAACTTGGTGATGGCAGGAGAGTCACTCATCTTTCTTAACAGAAAAAGCTGCCCTGCGTTGTCACTTAGAATCTGCTCAACCTCAGTTTCTGGGGCAATTACTTACAGGAGAGTCAAGTCACTGGCCAGTCTAAAAATCCGATTGCCAGCCTGGAAATGGGTGGGACGTGGTCGAAGTGCACATTGTTGGGCTGGTCACCTCCCTGTGTGGGACTCAGCAAAATAAAGATCACACCCTGGGGGATGGTAGCCCAGCTTTGGAAGCTTCTAGACCTCTCTCCACGGCTTCCACAAGGTATTGTTGAGTTGAAATTGCAGGATTTCTTTGAATGAGAAATAAAGTTGTTTAATGCAGACAAAAACCATCCTTAAGTGCTGTTTTCTGAGTTGTTGCTCTTAAATGTTCTCAAACCCTCATAGGAGAATGAGGACTAATTTTCTGGATGCACGTTATATTACAGCATTTTGCTGCCTCTTCTTGTTGCCCCGTTACCACATGCAAAGAAAACAACCCTGAACAAACTGCCTATCATTTTTGTTTTGCATCAGCAGTTCACCCAGTAGTTTATTACAGAATTGCAGAGCTATAATATAGAAATGCCTGAGTCTATTGAAATGACAATTAATTTGCATATTTGTTCTTAGGCTGTGATATACTCTAAGTCAAGGGTTAGTGAGAAATGACAGAAACTTGCGTATTGGTATTCTCCCTCAATTCGATGAATGTCTAATATGCGTGGCAGCCATGATTTCCGAAACTGATGAGTGTTTGATAAAGGAATATTCTTTGTAAAGTCCTATGGGACTGAGATGGTTTAGTGGCTTCCAACAAGGATTTACCTAGACTGCTGCTTAAATGAACTAACCTGGGGGACCCTGCCTCGAGGGTAAATGCAGGCAGCTCTCAGCACCAATGGGCCGTGCTCCCAAAGTGTCCTCATTTAGAGTTACAAACTCAGGGAGTACAAAACAGCCCTTAATAGGCTACGTGAGGGGGGCCCCTGGTCATTCCCTCCAGGCGGTGCCCACCCCAGCTGGACGCCAGTCTGGGGCTGCAGACAGGGAGCAGGAGTCGTTGCTCAGTCCCCAGGCCTCTCCGGTGACTCAAGGATGCCGCTCAGCCTCCGAGTGGGTCGTGTCTGCCATCCTTTCCTTGTCTGTCCCCACCGAGCTCCTGGCCTCATCTTCTCCACAGGCACCTAAAGACAGAGCCGAGGGGAGGCCACCCTGTCCGCGTCTGATGTGAGGCGATGATAAGACAGTGACAGTCCCTAGCAGGCAGGGTATTTCCACACAGCGATGACAGACAGAAGTGCATCTGGGCCCTGGGGTGCGCAGGCCGGCCTCTGGGAAGTGTTTGATCTGGGCCCTGACTGATGGGACAGCTCGGCTTCCTCGCTGGGAAGGGGCCTTGGCAGCAGGAATGGCTTGGTGTGCCAGGCCCAGGGAGAGCCAGGCTGGAGCTGAGGGGGCGAGGGGAGTGGGGGTGCCGGGGGTGTCCCAGGGCCGGGTTCTGAAGCACATGGGAGCTTGGGTTCCCTGGGGAGAGTCGGGCCAAGGGCAGCACCTGCTCTCGCCCCTCACCTTCATGGTGCGGGCTTCCTAGGCCTCCTGCCAGGCGTCTCGCCAGGCATCCCAGCACCCCAGCCCCTTCCCCTGCCCTCGGCTTCCTCCTTCTACCGCCCAGTCCCGCCCACGCACACAGAGCCTCCGTCGGCACCCCACAGCCTCGGGAACCCTCCTCCAGTTCCCACGCTGTGGCCTCCGGTGAGGCTCCCCTCCCCGGCCAGGGAACCTGGTCTGCCTTCCCTGTGAAGGCCCGCCTGAACTCCCTTCCAAAACCCAGAGCAGCGCACCCCTGGCCTGGGTTCCGGCCACATTCACGGTGTTCCCCAAGTTGGTATCCTCAGGGCTTGAGGGGCCTGCCTCCCCACTGAACAGATCTTCCCGTAGGAAGGGGTCTTCTTCCTTTCGAACTCCGTCCTGGCCCCTTCCCCTGCTCGTGATGCCCCGGAGTGAGCCTTTTGACTGTGCACAGGCTTTCTCCCAGTGTCCCATCGGGATGAAGGAAGCCTTCCCAGGCTCTTCCCAGGTGGCAGTGCCATCTCCACCCCGAGACTGAGGACAGTAATGATGCAGAGGGAAGCGGGCATCCTAGGGCCATTCCCCAGGAAGGCCGCTTCTGGGCTGTTCTGCATCAGCAACAACGGAACCCCACAGCTTTAGGTACAGGACTGGGGCGTCTTGGGGAGTTGGTACCCAGAGCCGTGGCAGTGCCCCAGGTGGCTGGCTGTGGCCGTGGAAAGGGTTTTGGCCCACCATCACCCAGCACTGGGGTGAAATATAACCAAGATGAACTAGATAGAGGAGGAGAAGGAAAGGAAAAATAAAGCAGATACACAAAATAATAAGCCCAAGAGTCTCATTAGGTTCAGCAGACATAAAATTACTCTGTCACGTGCCTCCCGTGCCTGTGTCGGCCTCCTCACGGACAGGCGGGAACCCAGATGCCACCTTTGGAGCAGGCTTGCGCTAGATTAGCTCAGAACTAAGCAAGCTAAAACCTCACCCTTTGTACCAATCCACCGAAGAAAACCGCCAGGAGAAGGGGAAGGCCTGGGAGGGGACCCCAGGAAAGGGGGGAGGGCCGCAGGGTGGCAGCCCAGCTGCCCGGACCTGTGTGCACACAGGGTCTTTCTCAGACAGAATCAGGCTCCACGACACGCAAGTGGCGCAGGGGCCGGCAGACCGCAGCACTGGTGAGTGACGTGCTACGGGAACAAAGCCCTGGTCTGCTGCTGTCTGGGGGCTGCTTTGGTGCTGTGGCAGCAGCAGAGCCGTGGTGACAGAGCCCGTGTGGCCCACAAAGCCTGAATGAGTTACTCTCTGGCCCTTTACAGTCTTCCTGTCTTGGCGGGAGAGGGATTTCTGGAAGGGCAGGTCTGCAGAAGTTCTCTGAGCTCAGGGGAAGAACCGCATGGGGTGCAGGGGCATCCCTGGGACCCTGAGCCATGAGCTGATGGGGTCTCCCCAGATTTCACTGAATCCTCGTGCATGTGGTTCCCAACTGAAAGAGGCCACGTTACCAGTACAGACTCACTGGCGGAGTCTGGATCAAACCGGTTTCCCTTAAATAGCAGCGTAGGTGGCAGGCCCGCTCCAGGAGCCCTCTGCAGAGTTTGATGACCCCCTAGGGTGGAATGACCCTGAGAGGAAGACTCCTGGGTCCCAAGCCCACGCTCCATTGGTGTCTGTCCCTAAGGAGGCCTTCGGGACACCCAAGAGAGAGAAATAACAGAATCAGAAGGGGCAACCACAGGCCATCGAGGCTGTCCCAGTAGCTGGAGCTTTGTTGTTTTCCTTAAGTAGTTGGTGGTCCGTGTTCAGAAGGCTGTTTACCACCTGCCAGGTCCTCTCATATATTTAGGGAGGAAACTCCCTCACATAAGAGGACAGGGGTTTCTGAGATTCACACCTTGCCAGACTTCCTTGTAGAATTACCTTTGTTACCTTTACTTCTTCGACTGCAAGAGAATCTGGAGCTGGCGGAAGCAGAGCTCGAGTTCAAGAATGAGAACAGGAAGTGTTAACCTCAGCGCAGGTCTCGTGACCCCGCTGGGCTTACCACCGAGGCCCTGTTCACGCCAAGATGTAGCAGCAGGAGACCCAGTTCCCTGGGAATGGCGGCAGCCACTTGTCTCCCCGAGGCCCCAGCAGACGCCCAGCACTCAGTTAGTGCTCAGCAAGTGGAAGCAGGTCCCCAAGCTCTTCTTCCTCGTCCCGTTTCCACCTGCAACTGCAGAGGAACTGGTGGTGTCGCTCCCAAATGGGCACTGGGCACAGGGACTAGGGTGGCCAGATGAGAGCAGCTCTGGGGGCCAAGTGTAAGCCGCGGGCCCTGACCTGAGGCTGCAGCACCAGCCCGGAGGCTGTCGGAGGGCTCCTCAGGAGGCAGTTTGGTGACATCTCAATCAGCTTCAGCACCCCTTCCATCCAGATGGTGGGTGGTGACACCCCACATGTGGGTGAGGGGGGCCAGCCTCCCATTTCCCCGCCTGAAGGCCCAGGGCCCTGCGCACTGGGGGCAGCAGGGAAGGAGTCCCTGGGCGCATTTGCCCAACCCAGGCCTTATGTGATCCCCTCCCATTGGGTGCCCAGGGTAGCTCCATTCACAACCACGGGCTGGGGCGGCTTAAACCAGGTATTCATTTCTCATGGTTCTGGAGGCTCGAAGTCCAAGGTCAAGGCTCCGGAGCCAGCTCCTGGTGAGGGCTCTCTCCTGGCCTGCGGATGGCTGCCCTCTCACCGTGTCCTCACCCCGGGGCATGCAGAGCTCTCTCCTGAGGAGGCACGGTCCTACAGATGAGGGCCCCACCTCCGCAGGCCCATTTAACCATCCGTCCCCTCCTCACGGCCTCAGCTCCCGCTGTCTCACTGGGACTTAGGGCTCCTCAGTCCACAGCAGTCCATGGGGTTTCTTACAGAAAACATGTGTTGATATTCATGATTTTATTTTCACTGTTTGGTTTACTGGGGTTTTTATCACCCTCAGGAAGTTGGGAACACAAGGAAATCTGGCAGTTTGGTGGGGGGCTGCCTTTATTTTAGATCCCTCCTCTGCTCCTCAGTGCCTCCTACAGACCGTGTCCCCAAGTGACTGGTCCCCGAGGCCTCCTGGCCGCCAGAGGAGGCCCTGAGGGGAGCTGAGGACACTCTGAGACGCTCTGAGCAGTCGACCAGAAATGAGCTTATAATCAATGGTAATGAGCATCTAATGACCATAATTAGTCAGTGGTGGTGCACAGGGAGGACAATTATAGGCAGGAGGCTGGTGGGTGCGGGAGGAGCACTGCCGGAGCCACGCTGCTCGAGCTGGGTAGCAGAGCTCAGGCTGGAGGAGACCCCCACAAAGCAGGGGCCTTCGCAGCTGGCTCCCCCTACTACCCTCCTTGATTTTGTTATTCTTGTTATTCTCCATTATACTGTTGGCTTTGTTTTTGCTTGCATTGTTGCCAAGGGCTAAGCTGACCTTTGCTAAGCAGCACGGAAAGGAGAACATAAACTTCCCAGAAGCTTCTCAGGACAGTGGTCCTGAAGAATGGAACACGCAGGGACCAGATGGCGATCTAGGCGTAGAATACCAAAACCTGCAGGTAGCTAGCCAAACATTGACTACCCCATCTCCACCTAAGTGGGATTGCCCCCCTTTTTTGTAATGCTAGTGAAATTAGTGATGAAGAGTTTTATAGGAAAATTAGAGAAATAGAGTTATAGGGGAATACTGAATAGAATAACCCTGTCTGACACTTAATCAATCTTCCCATGTTTTCTTCTATTTGCTACTTCTATAGCTTTTCTTCTTCCTTCCTAATTACAGCCCTTTACTAGAATTCGTGCCTCATATGTGAAATTACCAAGTACCATAATTCTTCCAAGTGGTAAAGATACCTCACGACAAGGGCTGGGCCTGGAAGCCACAGGGCATAAATCTGCAAAGAAGTGAAAAGCTAACATTTTCAAAGAACATTACTTCTCTCTCACTCACCAGCTTTACATCTCCCTGTATGGCCCCGGAAGATGACTGGTTAGCCGGAGACGGGTAAGATTCCTCAAGGGAGGAACAACCTAAGACAGGCACAGTCGCAGGGGGGCCATCAGGTGAGAAAATGGGGGCCAACAGAGGTGAGGCTTAGAACCTCACCCCCCCTGTTTTGAGAGAAATCTTCTACACCTGTGAATGTTTTGTTGCCCTTGTTCAGCTTGGATTAATACCTGGTCTGTAGGCACAAACCTGATCATCTACAGCTGCCTTCTTACAGTTCTAAATCATGCTTTCTATCTATATTTTGCATCTACCTACTACATCAACATTTTATTAGATTCACATATAAAGTATAAAAATTAAATGAATAATCATATATCATATTTGACTTGATTGTTTATAGTTTAAGGTTTGTAGTTAAAACAGGAACAGTTTTTATGATATGAATGCTCTTGCATTGTTCACCACGTAAGAACTTGTTCAGTCCCTACAGTAGTGGAGTCATGGAGACCTGGGTAGCATATGTCAGGGAGATTTTAGTATCCACACAGAAGAAAGAGAAATATAGATAAGAAAGGGAAATTTAGTTTGCTGCCTACTGTGCCCTATAAAGGGGTATAAGGTGAAGATATGAGTTTATGATTTTAGATTGATTATAAATTGATTAAAGCCTCTAAGAATATTTTTGTGGGTAAGAATCCTAGCTAACTGTGGCACTAGGTGACCTGTATTGCACCCTGAGCTGATAGACTCCATAGTTGCTGCTACATACTGCACGCTCCTACGGTCACATGCACTACTTAGAAACTGTGTTGCATAGAAATGTAAAACATAAAAGAGTACATGTTGCTAGGAAAAGTTTCGGTCAAGGAACAGAAAATGATATCACCTGTCTAACACTTGACCAACCCTGAATAGATTAGAAAGAAGAAGAAAGAAAAAAGCCTGCCTATGCTTATTAATCACTGCCTATACTAATTAATCAACAGAACAATAAAAAATAATCATATACATGTGCAAAATGGTATAAATAAAGCTGTCATCAGCACTTTGTCGAGAGACCTCCAACTGACTCCGTGTCCTGTCTCTCCATACGCCGACTCCGTCCTGCACCTTTGGGCATCCCACCCTTAGGCTGGAGCTGGACTCCTGCAGAGCACAGCACGTGGGGAGACCAGGGCTGCGCTGCTGGAGGTATGGCGGCTGGGGCGGGGGTGGGCTGGGGAGCGCTGTGCAGGCAGGTAAAGTGAGGTCTAAATGCACGCTCTCCACTTTGTGGTGGTGACCAAGGCTCAGGGGAACTTTTATTTTAAGCTTTACTCATACATGTACATTTGCAGAGATGTCCAACCTTAAAGGAATAAAGTTTGCAGCATGTGATTTCTTGTCCTAGCAGCACCTCAAGGCACACACACGCTTAATGCCACAGGGCCCAGAGCATGACGGGCATGTCATCTCCTTATTCCTGGACACAGGAGCAGTTTCCCTGTTCCGCAATCACAGGCAGTGTGGCAATGTGCATCCCATAAATACGGCATCCACCAGTGTCATTGTTCTTATAAGGACAAATTCTCAAAACAGGAATTTGGAGAACAAAGGGTAAGAACTTTCTCAATGTTAACCAGCATTCAGAGCTCCCCCTCAAAACAAGCTGCACCTTTGTTTTTCTGGAAAATCAGAACTGGATGGACGTGGTTGCCTGCTTCGTCATTCTCTGCCTCCTTCCCCTCAGGAGCCCCCCACCCCGTCTCCCACCTGCCCCTCTCTCTGTAGCCAGAGACAGTTCTTCTGTTGCTGAAGAAGCAAACAAAACACAAGGTCCCCAAGACCGCCTCCTTGCCCTGAGCTCACCCTGTAGCCCCTGCAGCAGCCTCTCTCTCCCGGCTTCTCTGGAACTTTCCAGTCAAGTGCTATCCCACCATGCCCTGTAGCTTTGCAGAGGTAGTGGCTTCTCCTAGTGACTGAGGGGTTTCTCTCCCTGTGACTGCTTCCGGTTCTCCCCAGCCTGCCCAATGCGTCCTTCTGTCCCCTCCTTTGCCTGTCCTGCACTCGGGGCACAGCCTTCTCAGGTAGAGCTCCAGGTACAAGTGGATATGCACAGATTTCCCAGACACACACCACATGCGGATGACATCCGAATACCTACCTGTCTCTCACCCGAACCATTCAGCTCAGCGCTGACACCCAGTAAGCAGCTGGACTTCTGTGCTCAGCCAGGTCAGGCACCAGGCTGACGCCAGCTTTTTGTCCCCCGGCATCCACTGCACTGCCCCCAGGAGCCCCGGAGTTGTCCTGGCCTCTCCTCTCGCACATCCACATCCAGTGGCCTCGGACCCTGGGGGCCTCCCCAGGGCCTCCCCTGCCCATCCAGCCCTGTCCTTGAGCAGGTCACCCTCAGCCCAACTGGGACGGCTTTTCAAGTTGCAGGGCAGGGCCACTTGTCTTGTTCTCTGCTTAAAACCCCTCAGTGGGTTAATTCACCTTTTCTGGCACCTTCTGGAACAGGCTTTTCCTCCCTGACTTCATAGCAACAACGCCTCCCGCCAAGCGCACCTGCACATGCACAGCAGATGCATACCAGTCTGGCCATGTGCCACCGCCAGGCATTCAGGCCCCGCCAGACCCCGCCCTGCCCTGCCCGCCTGCGTGCACCCGGCTGTGGGTTCTGCCTGTGCAGCCACGCTGAACTGTGTGGCCCATGTGTCCCCCAGAACTGCACTCCAGGGTGACACCTGGGCCCGCACTTGTTACCAGATGAAGTCCCTCTCCCCTCCAGGGTGCCGTGAAGACCATTCAGACGTCGCGCCAGGGCTGGGATCTGCTGTGCTTGTTTTTGCTCAGGTACCAGCCACTGACTCAGTCCTGTCTCTCTTATGCAGTGCTGAGCGTCCCTGGCATTCAGGAGGAGGGTCCCCCCAGTGCTCAGCTCGTGAGGCTGGATAACATACTGCTGGCTGGGGGTGTATCCAAACTGGAAAAGCGAGGAAGAGGAGGGCCGGGGGCAGCCGGCACAGCGACACCAGGTGGCTGTCCAAATGACAATAGCCTTGAGCACTCTGACTACAGGGCCAAGCTGTCCCAGATCCAACAGATTTTATCACTCTGAGCTAGAGAGATGTGAACAGGTGATCATTCTGCAGGGAAGAGTTTCTATCATGTGAATGCGCATTTGTCAAAGCAAAACATGGAACGCTAGTGGCCTTTCTTCTGTGGCACAGGCCAGGGAGTACACGCACTGGGTCTCAAGGCAAAGGTGGCCGGTTTTCCTGGAAGCCCTTTGCATTCATTGCTCAGTAGCCAGCCTGTGTGGGAGCCTCAGGGCAGCAGGTGGCAGGCCCCGCATAGAGCCCCAAGCCAGCCGGCAGGGCAGTCACAGGCTGGCGTGTGTGTCCCTACCCCAGGCCTGCCATGAGTTCACCACTCACGTCATCAGCCTTCTCCAGAAGCAGAGCAGGGTGCAGCCCGTGTCGCCCAGGGAGATGGAACATATGGTGGGCATCTTCCACGGCAAGTTCAGCCCCATCCAGATTCAGCTGAAGCAGAGCGCCTGTGAGGCTGTGATGACCCTGCGCTCACAGTTCTGCGACGTCAGGTCGGGCCCTTCTCCCTGCTGCCTGGGACCCTGGGGCCAGCCCGAGCAGCGCTGGCTTGGGGTTACATTCTGGTGTGTCTTGGATGGGGGGCCCTCCAGCCACAGGTGTGGCCCTCACACAGCCTCCTGGAGGGCAACAGAAATGTTGACCCCCTCTAATCTCCGGTGGGGGTGAGGGGACTGTGCCCAAGTCCCAGCGCATGATCACTGGCCAAGGCTGGCTGTCTTTGCAGGCATAAGCAGCAGAATTTTAGCAAGCAGGCAATTGAAGTGCTGAATGAGTATTTTTATTCCCATCTGAGCAACCCGTACGCCAGTGAAGAGGCCAAAGAAGAGCTGGCCAGGAAGAGCGGCATCACAGTGTCCCAGGTGCCGGGCTGCCTCTGCCGCGTCCCCCTGAACCTGGCTGGGGTGGGGGTTCAGGCCAATGAGGACACCAGGGGAGTTCATTAAATGTGCGCAGCTTGAGGCCCCCGAGGCAATGGCGTGGGGTATAGAGCATGGTGCTCAGTGATTGTAGTCATTACTGTTTAATATAATTCTTATCTCAGAGGGACATGCTGGGTTGCATAAGAGAGGCGAAGTTGGGGTTGGGGATAAATGTAGGAGAACAACAAAATGAGGACTTGGAAGGATAGACCAGCTGGTGCTGCAGTTCCAGTTCAGCTACCACAGGAGGAGCTCAGGGGCCCGCACGCCTGCAGAGTGGGACAGCGGCGCAGGCTGGAGGCAGCGCCTGGACGGCCTCGCAGCACCCTGGTTGCCTGGGTCCCCTGTGTTCTCAGTGAACTGGGGAGGAGCGCTGGGGAGCCAATCTCAGAAGGTCTTGAAAGGGGAGCCAGAGGCCGGGGCGGGCACCGGCTCACCCTGGGTCCCAGTCCAGACCTGGCAGGAGTCCTGGTCATGTCTGACCACTATCCCAGGA